>NC_140580.1:319734564-320363730 GCF_964204655.1 Triturus cristatus | reverse complement strand
GCCATCACTTCTGCTAGAAGGGTGAGTAAGCTCCAGGCTCTTTCTTCAAAGCCTCCTTTCTTGTCTGTTCATCCGGACAAGGTGGTTCTCAGGACCCGTCCATCCTTTGTTCCTAAGGTGGTCAGTGCCTTCCACATCGGGCAGACCATTACTTTGCCCACCTTCTTTCCACCTCCGCATCCTTTAAAGGAAGAAGAGAGGCTCAACCGTCTGGACCCAAAACGTGCGCTCTCCTTCTATCTGGATCGCACAAAACAGTTCCGGGTGGATGATCAACTTCATGTTGGCTACGTGGGTGCAAAGAAGGGTCGGGCCGTACACAAACGCACCATTTGTCGATGGGTCGTGTTGTGTATCAAGGCTTGTTACTCTCTGGCTGAAAAGGAGCCTCCAGTCGGGCTATGCGCTCACTCCACCAGGGCGATGGCAGCCACTACTGCCTTGGGAAGAGGCGTGCGTCTGAATGACATCTGTCATGCGGCCACATGGGCATCGTAGCACATGTTCACCAAACACTACTGCCTGGACATCCAAGTACGGAGAGACGGCTTCTTTGGCCGTTCTGTTCTCCAGGACTTTCTGGTGTGTACTTGGTTTGTAGACCCACCATCGGGGTTGGTATTGCTGGGGTATCTATTCTAAGGTAAGGATTCTATAACTAACGTGTTTATTTCAGATGCACAAGTTACCTACCTTCGGTAACGATATATCTGTAAGAAACATTAGTTATTTATAGATTCCTTACCGCCCCACCCATCCTCCCCATTCTGTGAACTGATTTCTAGGGTTAAGGCTATCCTTTCAGGGCCCTAGTTTTGTGCACCAATGGTCAGTGTCTTGCATGGCTCTGCGTTTCTGGCGCGGAAAGTCGTGTACAGAACTGAAGTCAGCGCGCGAGGGTGATGTCTAAGTAGCTCCGCGACGTCATCTTGGCGACCACGACGACGGACGCGGAGCCGACCAACGCCACCTTCCGACGCGCAGAGGTACTGCTCACGAAAAATCTTTACGGATCCAGTCTGACGCCTGGGGGTAATTCTACGGTAAGGAATCTATAACTAACTAATGTTTCTTACAGATATATCGTTACCGAAGATAAGTAACTTGTGCATTTATACATACCTACTTTCCGTCTCACATAGTCATCTGCATTGTGTGTTAAATTAATTTTCAGAGACAGGACATTAGTGCTCTCTAAAATCCAAGGTAGGTGACATTCTACTTAGTCAAGCGGGAAACGAGTTCCAAATCTGTTTGGAGAAAGAGATTCCATCACAACGTTTTTTTAAGGTTGGATGGCCAACAAGGTGGCCAGCCTTGAATGCAATTGGTTGTCCATAGAAATTGAATTTCTATTGATGTAATAGTGGCTCAGTCTTGTAGATAGTTCAATGAACTTTGAATTTTGGTTTAACAGTGATGGATCTAGTCACTGGCTAGGTTGTGAAACTGTCTGGCAGCTGCATCTGGAATTCTCTTTAATTTCAATTGTATTTATGTTTGCTCTGAGGTATGTTTGCATAGTCAGGATGGAATTGTGCTTAATCAATGATAGCTTGCCCTCTTTGAGGGAAGACATAGTATGGCAAAATTCACAGAAGGCATCACTAGTTAGTCACCTGATAAACTATCCCAAAATACTTTGTGGCACAGTGCATGTGGTATAACAAATTAAATTAACTTTTATGTAATGTAAAAACTGATTGAAGTGATCAGCATTATTTCTGATGTTTATTTGCTGTGCTCTTGCAAATGGTGCTTTCATTTTGTGCCTAGTAGCGAAAGACATGTTTCCCGTTCATGATTTTAACTTCTTGATTTCTTGAACTCTGTTTATCCAGGAACTTGTAGAGAAAGTGATGGTGTTACGTAGGTCAATTGAACTGCTACGTGGGACTTCGCTGCCTTCTCAAGGGCCTTTGCTTGATGAAAAGATCACACAGTATGCCAATCTTTTGGCCTCTCAGGGGAGCTTGGCAGCTGCCATGAGCTACCTTCCAGATGAGTCAAAAGAGGTAGGTCAGCATCTTAAATATGTGGTACATTGTTAATACATACATATAATTCATGTAGAATCATTTGCTTGAAAAATATATAGCCCAATACATATGATATGTTTGTACCTGGGCACGTTACAAAATTCACAAGAAACTTAATACTTCTAATGGACACTTTAATCTGCAAAGCCATACTGGGTAATCATTGATTGGCAGAATGTGACACCAGGAAAGTTTAAGTATACCGCTTTCATAACTTTTCAGGGCTGAAAATATTTTAAGGATTTATAATGTTTGTCTTTTTTGTAACATGAAATATGTGAGCACCCTCCTACTGTAAGGGTAAAACAAGAACATGCTTCCATAAATTATGCGATTAGCAGGAGCCAGGATCTAAGACTCAGTGCAGACAATAAAACTTTGAAAAGACTAAAACCCTATGCAGCATTGATAGGCGGATATCATGACCATAGTACCAAGTCCACATTTTTTTAATTGTCTTAGCTATATGCTTTGATTTTAGGCTCATTGCAGGTAAAGAATTTGTTTAGTTGTTGTTCTAACCAGTGTCACTGCTAATACATACGTGAGGTTTACCGTTTAATTTATGTTCTTTATTCAATGCTATGTTGGATTTTAACTTGATAAAGCTAAATAAATAAATTTAAAAAACATAGCCATAATGGATCTATCCTGAATTTAAATGAATTTACTTAAACAGTCTTCCCATTCTCCACAAAATAGCAGAATAAACAAAAACAACCCCACTCATCGTAAAATGTAAAGCAGACGTTGCTCCTTGTCCCTCCTAGTGTCCGGTATAGCGCACCAAACATGTAAGTAGCGTATCACAGGAAAAGGGATCTAACTAACCAAGGCTTGTGAAGCAAGCGAAAACAGAAACTCTCCCTCCACAGTGGTAGAAGAAGCAGCCCAGGACTATTATAGGTTTGGGTGATCAACTCTTCCCAAACCTCCACACCCCTGTCTAGCACACAAAGAGCTTGTCTCATCTGAGAGGGGGCTAGCAAAATATAACATGTTTCAAACAAGACTAAAATATATCTTAATTTGTGGACTAAAGATTTAAGTGCTCAGCTTTCAAGTAGCCTAAGAAGAGGCTGATGTCTTTAGAGCAGTTATCAGCCATTTTACCGATTTTACATACTGAATAATCTTGCCAATTAAAATTAGTTCCTTCCCTGTCCCCCCGCCAGTTTTCACCCCTCTGCCTCCGGCGCTCCCCCCCTCTTCTCCCGACTTTCCCCCCTTCTTTTTTCTGGTTTGTCTTTCTTTCAGGATTTATAGAGGTTGAGTGATGTGATAGCGCCATGGTATCACAGAGCGGCAGCACTATGCTAGCCAGCCCAGTCCTCTTGAGGGTTGCGGGTTGGACCGGGAATCTCGCAATGCACTGTAAGAAATGTATATATCATGGCGAACGAAGCTAGCATAGGCCTGGCTTAGAGAGTAATATCTACTTGTCCTGCGCAGGGTAGTGATAGCCACCGGATTTGGAAATGTGCCCTCCTGGCTTGGTCTCGCTGGACTCCCGTTAAAGACTAGACTGCACTACCAGCTACACTTGTTATATCTGATTCCTAGGCTTGTGCGAGCACGTCTACAGGCATGCTTTGGGGTGACAGGCACGCTAGGTGTGATACACTGTGCCGGGGTGCGGCTGACGGGGCAATGTTACAGGTGTTTCAACAAGTGTGCATGTTAGGGAGATGGGGGGGGAGTAATGTCCGGAGGGCGGGGGAAGACTCTGTGTATAGAGTATACGGCTGGACCTATGTTGTGAGGTATATGAGATATGCTCTGTTGTATTGCACTTGCCTTATGAAACTATGCTTTTTCTGCTGCCGGCCACGGTGGTTGTAGGCACACAGCTGTGTATTCTGACTGATCTCACCTCTCAATAAATAAAAAGTTGGTTACACAAAATTAGTTCCATTAGGCTTACAAAAATCAAAAAGTATGACTTCCTATATCTTTCCTCAGCCCATTCATTGCCTATGGAGGTGTTGTCATCTTCCCTTCTAGAAACGTTGTCCGTATGCCTCCTGGTGTTTCCCAAAAGTCACTATTCCTTCACTACTACCATAGTTCCTATGTTGTCTGTATCAATGGTTTTAATGGCAGTGACAGAGATTGATTGGTGACTTTGGAGCCCCCTTACTGTTGGAAGCTCTGATTAATGATGAAGGGGAAGCCTCAAATTGGAAGGCCTTGGCTTAAGTGCAAAGGGCTAAAAGTTGGCTTGTTCTAGAACTGTAATGTCTAATGATGGTAATTCAGATGGACAACAATCTAATTATAAGTAATATTAACTAAAATGGTTGGACAAGGTCCAGGAATGTGTCGGCTCTGGCTTTTCAAATAGGATCTGGGTGGAGTCTAAGTCTGATAGAGGCTTCTAGCCACAGATTCATTACTTTAGCATATTCCCCAGGCAAAAGATTGGATCTTGAAAATCTTGTGCGGTATCTCTGTGTTGAAGTAGTTCTAGATTGCTTCCCCAAGCGACTTGGAGCATGTAGAAGGGTGGGCGTACTTATTTCTCCTGGCCTGGAAGGCCATTACTTTGGTCCAGTGTGTCCTTCAGATAGTAGTTACTGTGTTATCTTCCATCTGATAGAGGCTTCTAGCCACAGATTCCTTACCTTAGAAGGCATCAGACTGGATATGGGAAATCTTGAGCAGCACCCTTGTAAGCTGGTAGGTGGCTTCGAACAGCTCCACATCAGCATTGTAGGCGTCATCCATGCCGGAAGTTACTACTTGGTGCCTAAATAGGTGCAACCCCAGCGTGCTGACTTCAATTACTTAGTTTCTATGCCAACAGCACAAATTCAGATGAGCTAACCTGGCAATTGTTTTACCGCCTTTTTCAACATTTTGTCTAAATCTTTTGAGAATTTTACTCATAGAGGTGTCCCCTAAGAAACCAGTTGGTTTTAAACCATATGGATCCTTTGACAGGCAAATGTAAGTGAAGGACTCCTATCTGGTTTGCCTATGGTGTCTGGAGCCAGACTACGACTCCAGGACCTTTCCCGACTGCTGCACCATTAATCCAAAGATGATTCAGGAGCGGAAGACGAAGCTACTGGCAGCCTGACATCAAAAATCTCCACACTGCTCCAGGCCCTGGGTCTGCTCTTGGAGTCGTCCCTGTCAGCGGTTGTTATGGTCTAAGTCAGCGTCGAGTAAGTTGGGTAAAAGCAAGAAGTCAAAAGATTAAGTCACGGTTGAGGTGGGGTGGAAGGGAGGAACATTGAACTATAAAACCAGCAGAGTGCGATAGAAATAATTGTGGCTGCATATTTTCTCAAGCCATGTTGTCAATACAAATAAAATATGACAGTATCCGTTGACCTCGAAGCAAAAAAGAGACTATATCTAATATTTCAGCAGCCATATAAAAAGGATTTCAGCAGAGAAATTAGATCAACAAACTGAGGAGAAAATGAGTCCACAAACACTAAACTGGGATTGCAACACTCTAGTTCAAATTGATTTCACAAAAACTAAAGAGACAGCCGATCAGTGCATCAGTTTTATTTTCTAATGGAGCAAGCAACTTTTAGTAAACAATAAATATAAACCCCTTCAGCGGACCAGTGGTTACATCACAAGACCTGTTCTATGAAATACCAAAAACAAACTCCATGACAGGCCTCTTTCCCTCCATCAACTGAGACTTGTCTCCCAGAAGCCAGACTCAACCAACAGCTGAAGCTCAATAGAAAATACAGCAATCTAAGAGCTCATTTCCAGTAAAAAAGAAATGTGATGTTTTTACTACATAGCCTGTCCCGTTAGCAAAATCCAAACAGCCCATACTTAAAAGCGCAAGGCAAGATCTGGACCATCCTATTTAATTCTCAAACATTGTTGCAAAAGCACTCAATCTTTCCTTTAAAAAAAACAAAAAAACGTTCTGATGGATACTTCTAAATGCAGATGTATCACCGTTAAAATGTTCCGCAGGTGCCATACTGGATATGGAAATTGTTCATAGGATTGCTGCAGCATGCTGCTAGTTGGTGTCGTGCTATTCCTCATTGGCCTTGTTCTGTCCTAGAAGTGACGAAGCAGAGCCACATATAAGCGCCTCTCCAGTGTTCTGATTTCAGTTCCTTTCTTTTTGTGCTTTTGAATACAGATCAGGATCTCTGCTTCTTCTTTTGTCAGTATTTGACAATTTTCAAATCATGCAGTAAGTGTGTAGTCATACACTCGAAGTCGAGCCAGGACTGTGACAACCACTTCAGCTCGTCGTATGAGTGACCTCCAGTTTCTCTCAGTGCCTCACCGTATCGAAAGAGGAGGAGACACTCCATCTGCTTGACCCCAAAAGAGCTTCAAGCTTTCACATCGATTGCACCAAAGTCCATTGGGTAGAAATCAGCTTTTTTTGTGGGTCTCTCTGGGTCAAAGAAAGGTAGGCGGTGCAGAAGATTACTCTGTCAAGTTGGACTGTCCTTTACATTAAGATCTGCGCGTTGGCCAAAAATCAGTCTCCGGAACCACTAAGAGCCCATTCCACCTGGCCCAAGACTGCCACCACTAGCATGCAGATTTCCAGTCCTGGACATCTGTCAGCCCATTACTGTGTGTGTCAGTGCACATGTTTACAAAACACTTCTTCGTTGATAGTCAGGTCTGACGGGAAGGGTATTTTGCATTTTTGGTCCTGCAGGACTTTTTATTCTGAATCCAGTCCACAAACCCTCTTCCTTATGCAGGTTCTGCTTTGTTATCTATTCTAAGTATCAAGAATCTGCGGTTAGAAGAGTCCATTAGAAGAACAAATTAAAGGTAAAGCTACTTCTAGAAGGTACTCTACCCACTCCCCCTTCCTGTGGCGTGGTCTCTTCTTACTATACAGAAAGGTCCCAAATTAGACACCTGCACATTAGTACCTCCAAATATTTTCTGCTACGCAGCTGAGTGTGCAGAAAGAGTCAAGCGAGAAACAGAAGTATGAGTGCAAGGGTGGCATTTATATGTGTTTCAGTTACATCACTTCTGTGGTAGAACAAGGCGAGTATGAAGCTATATGGTGCCACTGTGCAGAAATGCTGCTATAAAAAATCCAGATAGTGTGTTGCCTGGGGAATATTCCAAGGGTGAGGAATCTGTGGTTCAATAGACTATCCACCAGGAAGAGTATTACTGATGGTTAGTATCTTGTTTGGCTCACCAGATAGTTTTGGAAGACAAGGGGTGTAGTAAAAAATATGAGCCTTAGACCCAGGTACTGCAGCAACCCAGCAAAAGCAGAACTGAGAATCAAAAGCCTGAACAGGCTAAGCAAGAATACCCAATACTCTAAAAGTTATTTCTTCTAAATCCCAATAAATTTCAAAGAGGCAAATATCATGCCAACTTCAATGGCTTTCTCCACTCTCATGCTAGTTGCTTCACCATACACCCAATCTTGCACAAAACCAGGCCCTTTGCTTCCTCAGGCAAATGAACCATGGAGTGATACCTAAATGGTCCTTTTTAAGAGATCTCAATATTCCAACAATAAAGATACTCTCACAAAAGTCATGGAAGCAGGAGAACAAGGCACAAAAGTAGTTTATGATTGGGAAATATATCAACAAAAAGCCAAACCATTAAAATGAAACAGCAAGTGCATTACTATCACAGATATTTGACTTGGATGCTAAAACGCTTAAATTTAAGCTTCAAAGATAGGAAACTGGGACAGTTTATTTCTTGTTCGGGAGACCAATTTGGCATAGTTAAAAAAAGCCTGAATTCTCTGAAGGATTAGAAGCAGTTGAGCTCAAGCTGGAGAAATATAATAACTGGATGCACAGATCTACTCTCAGGTTCCAGAACATAAAGAACATGGTTCTTCCGCAATCCAAGTAATTGACAGTTTGATCAGAACTCACATTTTACCGGGAACTAAAGAGGGTCTCTCCATTCGTAGGGCCCATAGAGTTTCGTTTGTACAAGGAAAGAATAGCCCACCCCCAAGAACTATTTTAGTGAAGTTTGGCGACTGCTCAAAGAAGATTTTAAGTACTGCTGTTTAATCATAAGTCTTTAGAATCAGTAATGAATATGATGTGAGAATCTTCTCAGATGGCTTTTGAATTATCCAATTGGGATTGGGAATATAAGCAAATGATTCAAATTTTCAGTCTTTAGGCTTGCAGTCTATGCTGGTAAAAATGGCCATATTGAAAGTACTGACAAAGAACATTTTAAGTATTCAGTGATACATGCTTCTCTCCCTATTTATTAATGAATTGCAATCTAAGAAATTACTATAATTGATTAAACAGGATAATGTTTTCAATGTAGAAGTGATGGATGGAGTGAGTGGTGTTCGTTCAGATGTTGACACTCTTCTCCATAAGTGCAGTCAAAGCCCACTATTACCTGTACAGAGGGTTCTCTATGATGGAAGGCTTTAGGGAACCCAGGCGGACACGATTGGGAACGAAAGGGGTGCGAGAGGTGGGTGAAAAGTGAACAGGGCAGCATAAAGATAAAACAAACACAAGATTTTCTAAGTTATTTAAGAGAACAAACAGTTAAACTCCGTGTTATCAAATTGAAATTTGGTAGCAATGCTAATGGCTTCAACAATATTGATAACAGAAAGTCATTCTCTCCAGGTTGACCGCTCAGAGACAATCGATAGTCTTAATCCAGCGCATGGTCTAACCGGCTATTCTTCTGCCCCAGCTAGACATAAACAGTTAGTAATTCATGTAGCTAAATATTTTACAGGCTCAGTAATCAATCATGTTTGACATGAGGCATGGCATTGGGTAGCTCTAGTGATCAGCCTTAACTAATAGCTTTTTTGCCATACTGTCTTTCACTGGTCCTGTAGAGGGTGACCCAAACTTTGTATATTCTCTAATAACTGCACTGTCATAATTTTGAGCACTAGTATTATTGGAGGGGACTTTAATGTGTTTCAGTCTTTAACTCAAGACCTCAAAAAGATATCAAATCCAGAGAAAACCAAGTTTAGTTAGGCAATGCATATACTTTGGTTGCTTCAAACTAAACAAGGAAAACTGAATCCTGGCTAAATGAACAGAACCATTTTCAAGCATGTGCATGGGCCAAGAAGAAACTTGTATTATACTTTCTAGAAAAACAGATCCTGAGCTCCCAAATAATAGAGGAAGGAGAGCTAGCTGGGAAAATCCTAGCTTTGTCTACAAAGACTGTTAATATAAAAAATACAGTCCCCTTAATTAGAGACCAGAAAACTAATATTTTAGTATGCGATCCCACTGAGCTGGGTCAGATCTTCTACAAACATTTTCAAAACATATATTAACACAAAAATACTGCTCGTGCTGACGCTGGCATTTCCAGCGGCTCTCCAAACACCTGTCTTATTTTTTTTAGAAAAGTTTTGAGGAAGAAGAAATCATTAAAGACGTAAATAGATTGATGAATTATAAAACTGCAAGACGACTCCCCATTTCAATAGTCTAAAGCTTTTGATGTCTGGACGCAGGGTTTTTAGTAATACAGGAAGATTGGCGCTCAGACTAGTACGCGTGGTGTTAACTATGCTCGAAATTATACACGTTGCTGCCAGGTCGGGGTAATTACCCTATAACCCCCGTTGGTGTGTGAGTAAGAGAACCCACACTAGAAATGAGAACACTGTCCCGGGCACACGTAGTGGGGATATGCTAATGGTATAAAAGTCTCGTATAAGATCAAACTGCTGTGGTCGACACCAGTGTATTGTTCAAAGTTATTTAATGAAGCAACAACAAAAGAAAGCAACCAGCCGACACATGTTTCATCACAACGGGAATAGTCCTGTGACTCTTCAGGGCTGTATTGACAGTGGTGAAGTAAAAGCCTGTATGGCGTGGTGCAAAAAGAAAGGTAGTTCCACAAGGCCGGAATTCACAAAACAATCTCCAAACACACTCCACCAAAGCTAATCTCACCCCCTCCGACACCACCCTCTCTTCCTCTTACACAACTTCCCACTCGCACAACAACCACTTCTCAGGCAGATCCCCTCACGCGAATTCAAAAAACAATCTCCAGATACACTCCACCGAAGCTAATCTCACTCCCTCCGACACCACCCTCTCTTCCTCTTACACAACTTCCCACACACACACCAAACACTTCTCAGCCAGAGCATCTCCGAGATAGGTCTCTACTAAAACTCCCCATCCCCTACAGACACCTTCCCCTCCCTTCCCTTTCCTAGAAATGTGTCCTTACAGACAACCAGGGAAACCGACACAGAATCAAAGTCTCCCAACTCTCACCACACAGCAGTACTCAACAAACCGTTGCTTAAAACGCAATAAGAGTACTCCCAACACATGCCCTTGGCTAACCACAGGAGCAACATCTGTACCAATGATACCGTAACTCACCCTCTCACCAACAGGTTCACACCATCCCTAGACTGTCCAACACAAGACATCTTGAACCTAAACTCTCCTGACTCACTTAATATGTCTCAAAGACTCTCTCTGGTGGAAAGCCAACTAGAGATTATAATACAGGGCCTAAGCAAAATATTATCAAACATCACCACACATCTGGAGCCTATCCAACGCCACTCCACTGACTCCAACCAAAAATTCTCCTCATAATCCACAGGCACACAACTGGAACATAATCCCCCTCATTAACCAGCCTCAGAGACCCAAAAGAACAAGGCTGCAATGTCTTGCCAACTCCTACGACTCCTCAACAACTAACAACCCCAACTACACGATCCAGGTAATCACGGGATACTGGAGAGATCACACCACACCAAGAAAGAAGAGAACACCCGCCCTCCACATGAACATACCCATGGCCCCTCCTCAGAAGAAACCTGACAATAAGACAATGACCCACTGCATGCTTATAAACTGCAGATCTGCGACCAAACACACAACATAACTGGCGGAACCCATCCTTACCCACGACATCGACATTGCGTTCATCACAGAAACTTGGCTGAACGAATCCTCCTTACCAATCTTTGACATGATTGTGCCCCCCGGGTTCTCAATCTTAAACAAAGACAGAAAGAACCATCGGGGCGGGGTATTGCAATCATCCACAAGAGCAACATCTCTATAACCAAAATCGACTCCTTCTCCTACAACACATTTGAATATCTATCCTCCACCATTAACCCCTTCCCTGCTCATGACGGAACCGTTCCGTCATGAGCCACGGTTGCCGTGTGCTCATGACGGAACGGTTCCGTCATGGCAATCCTGTCGGCGGCCGCTCCGCCTGCGCGGCGCTGTTTCCCCGCCTGTGCGGGGCGACAACGCAAATGGGCGGAGTCATGACGGAACCGTTCCGTCATGAGCACAGCTCAACTGTGGCTCATGACGGAGCGGCTCCGTCATGAGCACAGGCCCGCCGCGCTGCCCCCCCGCACCCCCCCGCGCCGCGGCGGAATTCCCGCCGCGGCGAAGGGGTTAAGACGAAGGACAACAAAACGATACACTGCCATCTCCTCTACCATCTGCCAGGCAACATTCCCTCTTTCGGAGAACACCTTTCTGACCTGATAACACACTGCTCACTCTCAGATTCCAACAACATAATACTAGGGGACCTCAGCCTACTTTGGAATGATGAAAATAACACTCTGATCCAATCTCTAAACGAAATTCTTCTCAACAATAACCTTATCCAACACTGCACAGAGCAAACACACAATAGATGCTCAATCCTGGACGCCATTATTGCTCAGGAAGATACAGTTACCATCGACCACATCCTCCCTGTCGACTGGTCGGACCACCACATCATTCTATTTCACATTAACCATCTGACCCATTGCCTTCCCCGTCCACAGGATGGCCTTCATTGGGCGAGAAATCTAAGACAAATTCCCCTTGCTGACCTGGAAGAAAGGGTAAGAACATTACTTGCCCCCAACTCAAATGACCTATCTACAACTGAGCTTACTGCACACTACAACACAACACTGACAACCATACTAGACCAAATAGCCCACTAGAAGCAAAAAAGAATTAGGAACAAACCATTGAGAGCCTGGTTCAATATAGACCTAAACTCTGAAAGAAAACACCTGAGAGCTGCAGAAAGACTCTGGCGTAGCAACCCATCCTCAACTCACCTTGACCAACTGAAATCAGAACGCAGGAAATATAAAAAACATATTAAGAACGAAAAATCTACCTTCTTCCGTAGTGCACTAGACACTGCCAAAAATCGCCCTAAAGAACTCTTCAATCTCATCAAACAACAAACAGCCAAGCCTCCCGCATCAACCATGCAGGCTTCCAAAGAACTATGTGACACCTTTGCTAATTTCTTTCACGAAAAAATCACCAAGATCGAACGCTCCAGCCAACGATAACACACCTCCCAGCAACGAAGGAAACAATCCCCCTTGGCACCCTCTGAGCAGTTGGAAGACATTCAATCCCATCTCCGAAGCAGACATCACAGAAATGATTATCAGGTCCAAACCTTCCTCACACATAGCTGACCCTATTCCCGCCCAACTGGCTAAAAAGGTCAACCTCACCCTAGCCTACCTCTGGGCCAAGATCATAAATAGCTCCCTGAGTACTGGAGTCATGCCAGACTGTTTAAAAATCGGCCAAGTCACGCCATTATTTAAAAAAAAAAACAGGTTTGGACCCAAACAATCCCAACAACTTCAGGCCGGTCTCCAATCTCCCTCTCTTATCCAAAATCGTGGAATGATGTGTTCTCCTTCAACTTAACCAACACATTGACAGCAACAACCTTCTAGATACCAATCAAGCTTCAGAAAAGGTTGCAGCACAGTGACCGCGATCCTGAATATCATAGATGATATCTACAAATCACTTGACGCAGACCGTGGCTGCCTACTCATACTCCTTGACCTATTAGCTGCTTTTGATAGGGTTGAGCACAATCTGCTCATAGATGCACTCCAAGAGAGAATTGGTGCAGATGAGGTGGTCCTACAATGGTTTACCTCCTTCCTTAAGAACCGCTCCCAAAGAATAAAAATTAACAACTTCACATCTGACCTTCTCCCCATTACCAGGGTAGTCCCACAAAGATCAGTTCTCTCCCCATCACTGTTTAACATCTACATGGAGCCCCTCACCTCCATACTCAAAAAAGCCAACATCCCCTTCCACCTCTATGCAGATGTTACCCAGATCTACCTCAATTGGAGACATACTGAAATTAAATAACACTGTACGAGAAGTTCAACACTGGCTATCCCACTACCACCTAAAGCTCAAGCAAGACAAAACAGAAATCCTTTTCATATCCAACAAGGAGTGAACCCCCCGTAGTCACAAAATGGCTAAAATCCATTGACCCTCTTAATTGCAGTCTTACCCTGCCTGACTCTGTAAAATCCCTGGGAATCACTCTGGACCCAAGCCTAAACATGGACAAATATATCAAGAACTCGGCAAAGAGCGCATTCCTGAACCTAAAATTACTCCACAAAATAAAACCCTTCATTCCCCCCCATCCCCCCCTCCCCCCCACGACTTTAAACCGGCCACACAATCCTTGGTTATGTCCAGACTGGACTATGTGAACGCAACTCTCAAGGGCACGGCAAAATCTCACTTAGCTCCCCTCTGAATAACTCTAAATGCAGCAGCCAGGATGATCACTGGAGCAAAGAAATACAACCACATTTCTCCCCCTCTAAGAGAACTAAAATGGCTCCCATTCGAAATGCGTGCCAACTTCAGAACTGCCTGTCCCACACATAAATCTCTTCACACCGGTAAACCGGCCTACCTGGCTTCCAAGCTCAAAAAGGCAGAAAAAACGAGGAACCTTAGGGGCACCAACACTCTTCTTCTCATTCCACCAAAAACTCGCAAACAAAAAACCATGTCTCGCTCCTTCTCGGGAAATGCGCCCAAAATGTGGCACTCCATGCCAGTCCACATCAGGACTAATCCCTCCTTCGTAAACTTCAAAAGCCAGCTCAAAGACTTCTTCCTCAACCGATCTCATCTGAAGGGAGAGATGCCTCATAATGTGACATAGCCCCTCCACAAAAGGATTACTGCACAGCGCAGAACTTAGACACTTCAATAAGAAGGCTTTCCATCGCCTGTTTTTTTTGTTTGACTCGTTCCCAAGACCACCGGAACAAGATTTGACACAAGACTATGCTGCTTATTGTAATACTGTATAACTGATTGCATCATGATATATGTTGTAAAGCGCTTTGATACCTTCGGGTCTGGCTAGCGCTATATAAAACTCTTAAATAAATAAATTGCGGCTGATGGCTCTCTAATTTAATATTTTCAGAACATAAGTTTTATTCCTTACGCTAATTATACTAACACTGACTTTGTAGCCAAAGCTATTGATTTCGTCTCCTTCTTTGGCCACTGGCAATTTTGTTGAATGCCGCAAAGGCCTTTGACCTTGTGAGCTGGCAATTTTTATTCAAAATCCTTCAAACAGTGGGATTTCCATCCCATGTGATGAGGACTTTCACCCTGCCCTATGAACAGGCCAAAGCAAAGTATTTCTCTTCTCGAATAGTTGACTGTTTCAGGAATTCAGTTACAGGAGACACTATGAGGCTGTCCAGCTTCCCCTACCCTGTTTGCACTTTCCATAGAATTGTTTGCAGTAACTTTAAGGACTGCACCTCCATCTAACCGGCTCTGCTTAATGCCCCTAGCTTAAAACTATATCCTGAAGCGTCACCACATTTTTTGTATGCAGAAATATCTAACATTGCCACCACATTCACGTTCATCGATCAGTACATCATTCTAGGGGATATACATTTACCACTGCCAAAACAGTAGTTTTCCTGTTTAACACTGACCCAGAACCTCCTCCTACCTTTCCATATCACAAGTCTTATAAAGGTATGAATGTATTTTTAGGCATAGGGGTATTGGAGACTTGTGAAGAACTTTGGCATGAACTATGTCCCCACCCCTATTCTAGATTAGATCTTTGCTAGCTAGATGGGCATCACTTCTGCTTTCAGCCGTCAGGATATCAGTCATAAAAATGAATGTTCTTCATCTTTTTATTTTTTTCTTCTCTGCACTACCTTACGCTTTACATGGAAAATGTTTCCGGAAGATAGAAGCCTTAGTAGGTGGTTTTAAATTTGATAAGTGCCAGTCTGGCATGAGTATGAAAAAATTATCTCATCTGTATGAAGGTGATTTGCTCTTTCCTTAAGGCTATGCATACCATTTACCATCTAATTTTTTGATGAGTACAAGAATGAATAATTGTTAGTTTTCACATCCATTTGATAATTCTTTTCTTTGATTTGATGACCAGAGAGACATTTATAAGTCTGCCTTACATACACTAACAACACAATACCCTAGATTGGTTTGCTATCGCACTTTATAACTGATCATTATATGTCAAAGCTAGCTATATATACAGTCACTCATTCTGATAGTTCAAGCCAAATGTACCATAAGTAGATTCTGTACCAATTTGGGCCCCAGTGAGAAAATTGTAGAATTTTGGTTTCAGGAATATTTAGCATTTATCACATGGGAATTTGATTGCTTCAAGGTACTTAATCATATGGCTTGGTTTCAATGGTCAAATTGCCAAACTAGGAGCTCTTTCTATCATGTCATTCCTAGTTAGGTTGAGAATTCCAGGCCCATAGTAGAAACCTTTAATCTCAGACATCTGTCAATATGAGGGAATTGGTCACTACGTTAAATAAATAAGAAAGCTCAAAAATGAAAATGCCCCTTTCTTGAACAGGATTTTTGAAAAATGGAAGAGAACGCTAGTCTTGAAATTAACTCAGCAGTAAGCAAAGAAGTATGTAATCATAATTGCAAGGCATTGAGGGGTACTCCAGATCTAAACAAATATTCCCAGAGAAGTATAGACAACTACCCCATATGCCAAGGTTATGGCGACAGGATACATATGTTTTGGGCTTACTCTGCACTCCAAGGATATTGGCACACGGTTCTTCAACAAGTAACCAGCTCTTTGATTGTTGATCTGACACCTGACTCCCCCTAAGTACAATGGCATTTTAACAAGGTTTCAAGTTAGTTTTTGAGGTACAAAAAAAAAAGGACAGGAAACGGACATCATTTCCATTGAGGGGCACAGTATATGGCTATGCAATGTCACCGGGGGGGGGATCTTGGAGCAGAGGGTCCACGTATCAGCACTGGAGAGTTATTTGAACATTTTAGATCCAGCCTTGTGCCTGGAGGAGATTCAAGAAGTACAACATTTTCAGGTAGAACAACCAGCAGAGGTTTCATTACCTAAATCAATTCACTTTTTCTTATTGCGCCATGCTTAAAATGTAGTTTTACAAAACAGTATGCAGGTGCCTCTAGAGTATAGATTGCATGGTAGAATAATTATATCACCCAAACAAGAGGCGAAGTGCATCTGGCATTGTGGGCCAAGAGTAATCTCTTGTAGTATAACCATGTCCATCTTGTACCTGTGTATAAAACCCTACAAAAGTGAGACCTGTTTGGGGGGTGGGGAGATTCAACCTCTGCATATTCTAAAATAGCTGCTAGCTTACCTTTGAAGTTTCAGGTATCAGGCTGGATCCGGAAGATTTTTGATAGCAGTACCCCTGCGCGCCGATAGGTGGCGTCGGCCGCCTTCGTGTGACGTCGTAGGCATTTGGTTCGTTGTCTATATAGGCACCACCCCGGTGCGCCGATGTCCGTTATTTTCTTTCTGCACCAACCTGCGCAGATCCGTCGAAGAGAGCTTCTCCCTGTCACTTTTTGACAGACTTTTTCTGACTTTTTTGTCGAGTCCTGTTGGGGTGTAGGCATGTCCAGTAAGAAGACATTGGGGTTCAAGCCATGCAACGCCTTGTCAGACACAGACCCCCACCTGGAGTGTCTTTGGTGCCTGGAGCGTGACCACGACTCAAAGCTGTGCTCTGAATGTGCTCTGGCTTTCGGACCATGGCGCCTACGGCTTCGAGGGAGCGCTCCTTAAAGCTTATCGCGGCCCGGCGTACGGCGCCACAGAGATTGCCCCATCAGTCTTGCTCCTGGTATCAGTCGAGAGGAAGGACTGAACAACGCTGCTGGGGGTCGAAGTCGTCTACCTCACAGTCGAAGCATCACAAGAAGCACAAAAAGTCTAAGCATGCTTGAACTTCACCTCATCCGTCATGGTACGAGATAGAGGAATCTCGACGTTCAAGGACCCCTTTCCGCTGATGGGGCGCCTGGGTCGGCCCGCATTTCCCTCCCTTTCTGAGCCGGGAACGACCACGGCCCAATTAAAAGAATACTATGATGCCATGTGCGTCATATTTTGGCGGCCTCTGGGCCCCGCAGGCTCAGAAGAAGGAGAACCCATGAGTTCCGTGCCTCTGGCATCGACGCCACGGGCTTGTCTTGGATCCACTCCTACCTTCCTTGGCGCCACATCCGACGTTCAGACCCTCGAACTCACCAATGCCCTCTTCCGGTTCCTCTCTCATTGTTATTTCATATGACACAGAGCCGGTCTGGCGTCCACCAACGTAGAGACTGGCACCGATGAAGCTGTTCAGCTCCATGCTGTGCACTCTGCGCTAATCTGAAGGTTTAGGGATGGATGATGATGATTGGGAGTGGCAGCAGGATCCCTTAGATATCACGCCTCCAAATGAGGAACTGGACTGGTATGAGGATCTGGGTGATGCCAGCATCCTGAACACCTCCCCAGAGCATGGCATGCTACATCCCCCTAACCTGTCTACATAGGAGTGGGCTTCTTTTTCATTGGTAGTGCGTAGGGCTGTGGAGGTCGTGGACCTGCAGTTTACTACAGTGGCAGTAAAGACTAATGTCTTGACGGAGGTCCTGCAGCCTGGAGTCTCAACCTCGGAACCCTTTCTGCCTTTGAAATAGACCTTAACTGACGTTCTACTGGGCACCTGGTCCAAGCCCATCACAGGGGCTCCTGTGAATAGAACTATTGCCCACCTCCATCGCCCTCCACCGGGCGACCCAGCTTTCCTCTCTATCCATCCGACCCCACAGACCTTGGTGGTCCAAGCCTCTACTTCCCGTGGCACGTTCCCTACCGCACCCACGGACAGGGAATCCAAAAGGTTCAGCAGCTTTGGTAAGAATATCTTTTCTTCAGCCAGCCTACCATTGCGGCTAGTAAACACCACATGCCTCTTGGGCCGTTAATCCCATTCGCTATTGGATACAATTGCACAGATGCTGCCAGGAGTCTCGGGGGATGACAGGCTCTCCTCTCCCAAGCTGTTGGAATCTGAAAGAGACACGTTAGTTATAGATTCCTTCCCTTAGAATATCCCCAGGCGTTAGACTGGATCTGGAAAGTTTTTCGTCTGCAGTACCCCTGTTGTCGGTAGGCGTTGTCATACGGCTCCGCATACGTCACTAGCGTCGTAGTCGCTGAGATGACGTCACTGGAGCTACATAGATGCACCCACGCGCGCTGACGTCAGTTCTTTCTTTTTCCACGCCAGCAAGCGCAGATCCGGAGAGAGCGGTACACCCAGTCAATTTTTGACTGAGTTTTTGGGACTTTTTGTCTCGGTTTTGAAGTATATATCACTCTACAGGTGCATAGGGATGCCAGGTTTTAAGTCCTGCGCGGTCTGTCCCCGCACGATGTCGGTGACGGAACCGCACGTTAGTGTCTCTACTGCCTGGGGCGCGACCACGACTCTGAGTCGTGCCCCCACTGCCGGGCCATGGCTTCGAAAACTTGGCGGGAGCGGTCCCGAAAGTGGTTGAAGGCCCGGGAGTCGGCTCCTCGGCGTTCAAGGTCCCGGTCCCGTGGGAGGTCGATTGACGGGCGCGGAGCCATCACCATCATTTGAAGTCTTCGCACTCGGTGTCAGGTAAGGCGAAGCACAAAAAGGCAAAGAATCGTCGTCGCTCTTCGCCTTCACCTAGCCGATCGCACGACTCGGCTAAGGGTGCAGGTGGCGGCGCCACTGCAGCTCTGGCGGAGCCTACGCAGTTTCCGATGGCCTACTCACCCTTTCGGGGTCCATCGGCGACTTCGGCTCAGCTGCAGGAGTTCCTGTCAGCCATGGCACGTGTCTTCGGACCGTCCGGCCCCGTCGGAGCGCCTTTGGGCCCCGCGGGCCCAGGTGGGGGTCCTCGTTCTTCGACGCCGCTGGCTCCGGCCCTGATGTCGTTGAGGTGGGATACGGGGCCATCGTGCAGGTCAGTCCACAACCCCCCCTGCAGCCACTGCCTCCAAACCTTCCTAGTCCGGTGTTTCAGGCCCACCAGACGCCAGTGGTTGGCAGGATTCGCCATCATCTCCACCACTGGCGCACCATCACATCGGACAGGTGGGTTTTGCAGCTTGTCCAAAGGGGCTACTCCCTCCCCTTTGAGACTACCCTCCAGCCGTGCCACCACAATACCACCGCATGTCGGGGGATCACTTGACACTTCTCCAGCAGGAAGTTACGGCCCTCTTGGCCAAGGGGGCCATAGAGTGCGTTGTGACGCCAAAAGTAGGTTGTGGCTGTTACTCCCACTACTTCCTGGTTCCAAAGAAGGACAAGGGCCTGCGTCCTGTCTTAGACCTTCAGAACGTCAATCGCTTCCTCCTGAAGGAGAAGTTCAAGGTGCTCACACTTGCCAGGTCTTGTCTGCCCTAGACCCGCAAGACTGGATGGTAGCGTTGGACTTGCAGGACGCTTATTTTCATATCCCTGTCCTGCCGGTCCACCGGCGTTACCTACAGTTCACGGTAGGCCACGAGTACTTTCAGTTCACCGTGCTCCCTTTTGGCCCTACCAGCGCCCCTCGGGTGTTCACGAAAGTGATGGCGGTGGTCGCAGCTCATCTGCGCAGATCAGGGGTTTCAGTCTTTCCCTATCTCGCCGACTGGTTGTTGAAGGTGGGCTTGCCCCAAACAGTCGTCTCCCACTTCCAGACTATGGCCGACCTCCTGCGTTTGCTGGGGTTCTCCACCAACGTGCCGAAGTCGCACCTGACTCCCTCTCAGACCCTCCTCTTCCTCGGACCGGCTCGTACACGGCGCAGTTTCGGGTCTATCCTCCCAAACAGTGAGTCCGGGACATTCGGGCTATGATTCCGATCTTTCATCCCTTGTCCCGGGTTTCGGTCAGGACAACCTTGAGGCTGCTGGTCCTCATGGCATCCTGCTCACCAACCATGCCAGATGGCATAAGCAGGCTCTGCAATTCCAGTGGGCGCAGAATCAGTGAAACCTGTCCGACTATGTCCAGATCTCGGAGGGCACTGCACAACAATTGCAGTTGTGGCTCACGAATCAACATTGGGTCAGCGGCAGATCCCTCACCCATCCCCAACCGGAGCACACAGTTGTGACGGATGTGTCCCTCCTGGGATGGGGCGGCCACATGGGAGAGGCGGAGATCAGAGGCCTCTGTTCTCCGGCAGAGTCCCGGTTCCATATCAACCTTCTGGAGCTTCGGGCAATCCTTCTTGCACTGAAGGCATTTCTTCCCTCTGTCGAGGGGAAAGTGGTGCAGGTGTTTACAGACAACACCACCGCCATGTGGTATTGCAACAAACAAGCCGGGGTGGGGTCGTGGACCCTATGTCAGGAGGCTCTGCGCCTCTGGACATGGCTGGAAATTCAAGGCATTTCCTTGACGGTTCAACACCCGGCAGGTTCCTTGAACGCCAGGGCGGACAAACTCAGCCGCCGATGCATGATGGATCACGAATGGCGTCTTCACTCGGAGGTGGTGCAAGGTCTCTTTCAACAGTGGGGAGAACCTTGGTAAAATCTATTTGCCACCGAAGAGAACGCGCAATGTCAGTGTCAGGACTGTTGCAGGTGAAGCTGGTTTTCCGAGATTCAACATACACCCGAGGGTTCAGGCAGGTAAGCGAAGACAGGTTTCAGTTAGATCGCTCACTTCCTTCATACGATCCCTTAGCGCTTAGGTATTAGGTTCCCTTCCCCCTCCCAAGATGGCCGCTGGTAGGTTCCTCTGACCTCTACTATTGCAGTGACGTGCAGCGGTGTAGTCTTTTCCCGAGTTGAAGTGCGCGAGCGCGTCCTCAGCTCGGCGCACTTCAACCGTCAAATTTTGAGGTGACGAGACGGAGTTTTCTAGTGCTCCGTATTTCCTCAGGAAAATCTTTGTTTAGTTTGGGTTAGTCATTACGGAAGAGAGCCTCGCTCCCCACCTTGGCTCCGTTCCAGTCCTTGTACTTTTGGGGTCCAACATTCATATTTTCCTCGCCACTCTCCTCAGAAGTCCGTTCCAGTACCAGAGACATCAGGTGGTGAGGAAAGTCAACCCCTCTCGTTTCCTCAGCGCCTCAGCGAAAAGGATTAAGGTAGAAACCGATTTGGAACTTGCTCCACAGAGAAGTAAGTGCTGCAAATCTTTCCCAGTAATCTCGTTAAAGTCAGAATTTCCGCTGTAGGCATTCAGAGACAATTGCTAGAAAGAAATAAAGAAAAAGAAGAATGAGTTAAACTTCAGTGGTGAGGTAATAGCGAAAGAAAGAGTGACTCGCTATTGCCAGACTATACCTAGAGTACCATTTATGGCAGAAGAAGAACTTGAGAGAGAGAAGACATCAGAATAGACTAAGGATTACATGAGACTTCGCGACAGATTCAGCTGTGCATATATAATATATATATATATATATATATACATATATGTTAGAACTACCGAACAACATTCCTCAGTACAGCTCTGAAGGTTGAAGAAAGAATTGTCAGCGTATGTTCTGGTGAACTTAATGAAAATCTATAATCTTCTGGGTGGAATCCAGGTAACGAAGGAACTATTGGGGTGGTAGAGGGATTCCCGAAAGAATAGGATTACATGTGTTTCTATTTGCAGGAGCGAACGCACCTTCAACTCCACATCACACCCATTAGAAGGTATCTACTAAGTGAGAACAGAGAGCGGCATCCACTGTGTCAGGACAGGTATTGTTGGGTAAAACAAGGGTCATATGAGCGTAGAGAGTATTAGAATTGTTGTTGAGTAATTCTTGTTTCAGGAATTCGGAAGAAGAAATCCCGAGTCCAGTCCAGGAAGAAGACGCAGTGTTGTCTCTCTTTTCTGTCCAATTCCCCTTTCCCCCTCACTGCTGCTCGCGAGCCTTCGAGCTCGTGGTAGCGGAGTGGGGGAGTGGAGATCAAGCATCGGCTCCTGTGGAAAAGGCACAAGATACGCAGAAACTTGATAGAACTTGATAGTCAGAGGTTCTGCGTGTTGGAATTTCCAAGACGGCACTCGCTCGGCGACGCTTTTCGTCGCGAGTGGAGCTGCGGTCTATTGTACGCCTTTCCGCCTATACCACTTCTTCCCAGAGTGCTGAAGTTGATCAGGCGCGACAGGGCCCAAGTCATTCTTGTGGCCCCGGACTGGGCTCGAAGAGTTTGGTATCCCGAGCTACTCAGTATGAGCATGGATCCCCCGATCCGATTGCCTCTTCGGGAGGATCTTCTGTCGCAGCAGCAGGGGACGGTCCTCCACCCAAACCTGTCCAGCCTCCATCTTGCGTGGAGATTGAGCGGCGACAGTTGATTCCATTTGACTTGCCTCCTGAAGTCTGTCCCTCCACTAAATTGGTATACGCCTGCAGGTGGAACAAATTTGTTGCATGGTGCACAGCAAAGGCTGTGGACCCCCTTTCTGTCCCTCTTTCAGAGGTCCTTTTGTTCCTTCTTTCTCTTGCCCAGCAGGGCTCTGCTCTGGGCACTATCAAGGGCTACCTTTCTGCAATCTCTGCCTTTCTCAGGCTCCCTGATCAGCCCTCTCTTTTCAAGTGCCCTGTTAATAGATTTTTCAAAGGCATCACTCACCTTTTCCCTCCTATTCCTTTTGTGATGCCGCAGTGGGACTTGAATCTGGTTCTTACTTATTTGATGTGTGCTCCCTTTGAGCCGCTTCACAACTGTCCTCTTTGTTTACTAACTTTGAAAACTGGTTTCCTTGTTGCCATCACCTCCGCTAGGCGCGCGAGTGAGCTCCAGGCGCTTTCCTGTAAGCCTCCTTTTCTGTCTGTCTATCCGTACAAGGTTGTGCTTCGCACTCATCCTTCCTTCTTGCCAAAAGTTGTCACTGCTTTTCACATTGAACAAACTATCACCTTGCCCACTTTATTTCTGCCTCCGCACCCTTCCAGAGAGGAAGAGAGGCTCCACCGTCTGGACCCAAAATGTGCACTTTCATTTGACTTAAATCCCTCACAACAGTTCCCAGTGGATGACCTGCTCTTTGTTGGCTACGTGGGCGCCAAGTAAACTTGCTGTACACAAGGGGACTATCTCCCGCTGGGTTGTCTTGTGTATCAAAGCCTGTTATTCTCTGGCTAAAAAGGAACCTCCGGTGGGGTTGCGCGCCCATTCTACCAAGGCGACAGCAGCTACTACTGCATTGGGACGTGGTGTCCCCCTGCAAGACATCTGTCAGGAAGCCATGTGGGCCTCGCTGCACACTTTTACTAAGCATTATTGCCTTGACAGTCAAGTCTGGAATGACGGCTTCTTTGGCTGTTCTGTTCTCCGTGACTTTCTAGTGTGATCTTTGTTTGCAGACCCACCACCGGGGTTGGTTTTGCTGGGGTATCTAGCCTAAGGTAAGGAATCTATCACTAACATGTCTCTTTCAGATGCACAAGTTACTTACTTGTATAACGATATATCTGTAAGAGAAATTAGTTAGTGATAGATTCCTTACCGCCCCACCCATCCTCCCCGTTCTGCAAACTGATTTTTAGGGTTAAGGCCATCCCTTTCAGGGCTCTAGTTTCAATGCGCCAGTGGTCAGTATCTTGCATGGCTCTGCGTTCCTGGCGCAGAAAGTTGTGTACAGAACTGATATCAGCACGCGTGGGCACGTCTAAGTAGCTCCAGCGACGTCATCTCGGCCACTACGACGCCAGCGACGTACGCGGAGCCGTACGAGGATGCCTACAGACACGCCGGGGTACTGCTAACGAAAAACTTTGCTGATCCAGTCTGATGCCTGGGGATATTCTAAGGTAAGGAATCTATTACTAACTAATTTCTCTTTCAGATATATCGTTACACAAGTAAGTAACTTGTGTGATAGGAGGGATGCAGCAAAGTTTGCCATACAATATGGCTTGGACACAACAGACTCGCTAGGCAGAGTGATTTTCTCGACAGTGACCATTAGGCGCCACACCAGTCTGAAGACGTCTGGCTTTTCAGGAGATGTCCAAGCTAACCTTATGGACATGCCCTTTGATGGCTCTCTTCTCTTCGGAGACAAGACAGATGCAGGGCTTGAACGCTTCAATGACTCGCCGGCAATGGCCAAGTCCTTGGGCCTCGCCGTGTCATCCCGACCTCTTTCTGTCATTCTCCCCTTTCGTGGCTATGGAAGGGGCTTCCAACCGCTCCAACCCTACCCCTGCCACAGGACCTCACAAGTCCAGCAACCTCTGCTAGGCCGTGGACGCGGTTCACCCGGACCTCGCGGGTCGGGTGGCCAGAAGTCAGGTAAAGCCATAAACCCCTCCTTCACTGCAAAACCTTCCTAGTCCGATCCCCCCTGGATCGTAGCCGTCCTGTTGACGGCAGGTTACGCCATCACCTCCACACTGTCGAGATTTCACCTTGACAGGTGGGTGTTGCAAATAGTTCCTCCCCTTCGAGACTACCCCTCCTTCCATGTCTCAACTTACGATCGGCTGTCGGAGGATCACCTTGCCCTGCTACACAAGGAAGTCAAGACTCTTTGCCAAGGGAGCTATAGCAAGGGGTTCCCGGGCCAGAAATAGGCTGTGGTAGCTATTCCTGCTATTTTCTGGTTCCAAAGAAGGATGGAGGCCTTTATCCTATCCTCGATCTCAGAGCCCTCAACTACTTCCTCAAAAGGAAGAAGTTCAAGATGCTCACGCTTGCTCAGGTTCTGTCTGCACTGGAGCCAGGAGACTGGATGGTAGTATTGGACCTGCAGGACGCCTATTTCCATATTCCTGTCCCGCCTGCCCATAGCCGCTACCTGCGGTTTACAGTGAGCCACAAGCACTTTCAGCTTACCGTCCCTTCAGCCGCACCAGCGCCTCTGGTGTGTTCACCAAAGTGATGGCGGTTGGCAGCTCATCTGCAGAGATCAGGGGTTCCAGCCTCCCCCTATCTCACCGACAGGTTGCTGAAGGCGGGCTCATCCCAAGCAGGCGTCTCCCACCTCCAGACTTCGGCGAACTTCCTCATTTCGCTGGGGTTCACTATCAGCGTCCCGAAGTCACACCTGACTCTATCTCAGACGCTCCCTTTCATTGGAGCAGTTCTGGACACGGTTTCAGGCTTATCCTCCCGAGCGGTGAGCCCAGAATATTCAGGCTATGATGCCAATATTTCAGCCTCTATTCTGGATCTCGGTGAGAATGACTCTGAGGCTGTTGGGCCTCATGGCTTTCTGCATCCTGCTTGTGGACCATGCCAGATGGCACATGCAGGCCCTGCAGTGGGACCTGAAGTTCCAATGGGCGCAGCATTGTGGAAATCTCACCAACCTGGTTCAGATAACGGAGGGCATCGCGAACGACCTTCAGTGGTGGCTAATGAACTGCAATTGGGTCAGACGCAGACCCCTCTTTCTTCCCCACCTGAATCTCAGAGTAGTGACAGATGAGTCGCTTCTGGGATGAGATGGCTATTTAGGAGAGGTGGAGGTCAGAAGACTTTGATCTCTGGCAGAAGCCAAGCTCCATATCAACCTGTTGGAGATTCGGGGGATCCGATTGGCACTGAAAACCTTTGTACCATACCTCAAGCGAACGCTAGTTCAAGTGTCCTCCGACAACACTACCGCCATGTGGTACTGCACCAAACGGGGTGGGGTGGGGTTGTGGACCCTCTGTTAATAGGCCCTGGACTTTGCTGGACAAGCAGCATTTTCCTGGTGGCTCAACATCTGGCCTGTTCTCTGAACGCCAGGGCAGACAAACTCAGCCGCCGTTGCCTTGCGGGTCACGAGTGGTGTATCCATTCGGAGGTGGTGCAAGGTCTCCTACAACAGTGGGGAGAGCCTTGGTTAGTTCTGTTCGCCTCCGAAGAGAACGTGCAATGTCAGCAGTTTTACGCGTTGGAGTTTCTAAGGCGGCTTTCGTTCGGAGACAATTTTCATCACGTGTGGAGCACAGGCATCCTGTACGCCTTTCCGCCCATACCACTCCTGCCCAGAGTGCCCAAGAAGATCAGGAGTGACCGAGCCCAAGTCATCTTATGGCTCCGGATTGGGCACGAAGTCCCGAGCTTTTGCAAATGAGCATCGATCCTCAGATCAGGCTGCCCCTTTTGGAGAAAACTCTGTCACAGCAGCAGGTGAGGGTCCTCCACCCGAACCTGTCCACTCTCTGCCTCCTTGCGTGGAGATTGAGCGGTGACAGTTGACAGCTTTTGACCTTCCTGCTGAAGTCTGTGAAGTTATTCTGGCAGCCAGGCATCCCTCCACAAATTCAGTGTACGCCTGCTGATGGCACATATTTTGTAATTATTGTACAGAATGGGCTGTTGACCCTTTGTCATCCTCCCTTTCAGACATTCTTCTTTTTATTCTTTCTTTGGCCCAGCAGGGCTCTGCTCTGGGCACTTTGAAGGGCTACCCTTCGGCCCTCTCTGCTATTCTTCGGTTGCCAGATCAACCATCTCTTTTTAAATCAACTCTTGTACAGCGATTTCTGAAGGGGCTTACTCATTTGTTTCCCCTTCACACTTTGTTATGCCCCAGTGGGACCTTCACTTGGTTCTCACCTTCTTGATGTGGACAGCGCCAGGACACCTTCTTGGTAATCACGCGCTCTATAAATCGCCATAAAATAACATAACATGTTTGCATCGTTTGAACCATTGCACCGTTGCCCCCTCCGGCCGCTCACTATTGAAACAGCCCTTTTAGTGGCAATAAATTCTGCCAGGAGGGTGAGCGAACTACAGGCTCTAATATTTCAGCCTCCTTACCTGACTGTCTTTCCAGTCAGCGAAGTGCTCTGCACTAGGCTTCTTTTTTTGCCTAAGGTAGTAACACCTTTCCAACTGGGCCAATCTGTTACTCTGCCCACATTCTACGCATTTCCACATCCTTCCAAGGAAGAGGAGCGTCTCCACCGTCTGGACCCAAAACGAGCGTTATCGTTCTACCTTGATTGCACTAAAGAGTTCTGGGTGGACGATCAACTCTTTGTAGGGTACGTTGTAGAGAAGAAAGGGTGCGCTGTACAGACCATTCATGCTGGGTCATCATCTGCATAAAAGTATGTTATGCCTTGGCAAAGAAACAGCCTCCTGAAGGCCGAAGGGCTCATTCTGCCAGGGTGAAGGCGGCTACCACGGCTCTCTGGCGTGGTGTTCCTGTTCGTGACGTCTGCCAGGCACACGTTCGCCAACATTACTACCTGAACAACCTGGCCCGCAGGGAGGGTCTTTATGGCAATTCCGTCGTGCAGGACTTTTTGGTTTGAAGCTTTTCTGCAGTCCCTCCTTCGGGGATGATATTGCTTGGGTATCTGTTCAAAGGTAAGGAATCTGTGGCTAGATGTCTAACAGATGGACAAGTTACTTACCTTCGGGAATGCTTTATCTGGTAGAGACATGATCTAGCTGCAGATTCCTTACCGACCCACCCATCCTCCCGCACTGCGGATTCGTTTTAGTGTCAGGGCTGCTTTCCCTTCAGGGCCCAGTTGTTTTTGACACACCAGATAAGTCACTTCATGGCTCTGCACTTCTGGTGATGAAAGTCGTGAATAGTACTGACCTCAGCACGCCAGAGTGGAGCCTATATAGACAGCGCGTACGTCATGATGACAACAAACCCGACGCCTATTAAGTCACGTGGAGTTAACTGACTCACCTATATTGCGCAGGAGTACTGCTATAAAAAATCTTCCAGATCCAGCGTATCGCCCGGAAGTTCAAAGGTAAGGAATCTGTAGCTAGATCATGTCTCTACCAAATAAGGCGTTGCCGAAGGTAAGTAATTAGTCCAATAGGGTGATTTGTTTGATATTGAGGTTATCTGTCAAATATCCAAGTGTCCTCCATATGTGAGCAAGGATGTACTGCTCATTAGGTTTAGTAATTATGAGAACTTATTCTCTAGCTACTTATTAGATCAAACCATACTCCCTAACCCTACACCCACACAGATCCCTACACCAACCACTGAATGTTCTATCCATAATAGTACTTTTGACTGTACCTACAGTGATCTGAGTGATACTGGAGGGTGGGTCGTTACCCACCTCCAATGTCATATTTACAGTAATTGATCATACCTGATGTAATGTACAGTAACAGTAGAACAAATAAACTATGATAACTCTAGTAGGAACAAGCATGGAAAAATATCTAAGAACTCTCAATCCGGTAGTAGGAGAGGGATATAAGATGCTTCCAATGTGACCCGGTTCAGTATCTCCTCAGATGTGAAGGAGAAAATGTTTTTATACACAGCATCAGGGATGAAGCTCTGCAATAAGGTGCCCATCTTGATTCACAATTAAGTCTTGCCTCCCCGCCCCAAGGGATCTTGGTGTAGCCACCTAGTTATCCTAGCTCATGGTCAATTCTGGCATTAAAAATCTTTGAAGCAGTTTCTGCTTCTACAACTAGGTAATCACAGGTTGGAAATTGTAAATATACATACTAAGAGTAGGAGAGCTCTCATAGACTTAACTATCAATTTTGACAAGTGACGTGTATAAAATTCCACTAAACCTTTGAATGTTTTAATTATTTCGGATTTTCTCTATCATGAAGGTATATTATTTTTGATACTGGGTATTGTTAGAGGAGGATTTCTTTTCATGAAGCCTTTGAGGAGGATTTCATTAGTAAACATCATTGAAAAAGAGTACCTTGAAGTGAAGTTGTACATAATTTCTCACCTTCTGAATATTTGCCAGTTAGCAGACTAGATCCAGAAAATTCAAAGCAGTACTTCTATGCTCTGGCAGGTCGCATTGTGTGGCTGTGCTCTGATGTTATTCCGCTTTAGAAGTGATAAGCATAGCTTCGTATAAGTGCCACCTATGCAGCCTGACATCAGTTCCTTTATTTCTGCTCCTCCAAACGTGGATCCAGAGCTAACCTTGGTCTTCTCAAGACACTTCTTTTAAGAAATATTTTGTGGTTTGCAAGTGAAAATGTCACCTTTGTAAACAACAAGAGTTCTAGACTGTGTGGGGACTGTCACAAACAGATTTTCATGACAGACCCTCACAATGTATGTCTATGTTGACTGGGGTTGGAGCATGATTTGAGGACCTGTGACAACTGCACCCAGATGAATCTGAAGGCCATACAGGACAGCAAAGTAAATCTTTGTCACCAAACATCGGAATACCACACCTTGACCGGTCAATGTCAAAAGGAACATTCTGCTCCCGCACTCAAAGTTGTTCTTGCGGATGCTCATTATGGTCGAAGTCTTTGGGTAAGTTCAAGAAAAAACATAAGAAAATGAAATGGGAATGGGCCGTCTCCCGCCAACATCAGACTACAGAGAGGATGTCAACATGCCACCCGATGTTGCTCCTGATCTCCTTTAGAGCCAATCCTGAATCTAGTTCAAATTAACCAGGAATTTCTTGGCCATCTGCGAAGTTGCAGCAAGTGGGGGCCTTTAAGTAGGCCATGCTGCGCATTATTTGTACTTTGTCAGTTCCCTCTGGCAATTCCAGGCCCCAAGGATCCGCAGGGGACTCCAATCAGGCTTTTGCTGGGCGTCGGTGCCATGTGTGTCTCTTGAACCAGCTTTTGGTTCAGCACCGGCTCCGGTGCCGAATTTGTTTCTACCTCCGCCAACTGCTATGGTCCCCTTTGCATTGATGCTGGAGGAGGATTTGTAGCCCATTGTGCTTTTCGAGTCTGAGCAGAATCCACCACTATCTTGAAGAAGCTGCACTCGGCTCCCAGTGAAGTACAGCCAGCTAGCTACCTTTCTGATTCTGATACTTTGCCCTTACCAAGCCAACTTCACATCTATGCTGAGAATGGCAGAAGTATTCTACCTACAATTCCGAACTACAGAGGTTAGCACTAATGTTCTGACAGAGGTGCTTCAGCCCTGTCAAGCACCGACACAACCTTTATTACGATCTGTTACGCGCTGGCTAAAAATCAGCCTCCAGAAGGATTATGGGCTCATTCCACAAGAACCAAAGGTGCTACCATTATGCTGCCATGCAGAGTCCCTGGCCTGGATATTTGTACATGGGCGTTGTTATATAAGTTCATGAAGCACTATTGCTTGGTAGTCAGGTCAATCGAGCGAGGCGTTTTGCCCACTTGGCCCTTCTGGAAATTTTGGTCTGAGGCGGTTCAAAGTCTCACCATCTGTGGATGTTATTCTCCACATCTAGAGGGACCAGCAGCCCTCCTCACTCCAGAGCTTAGAGACCCTCACGGGTGAGTATTCACACTTTATAAACCCCTGATTGATTGATTGATTGCTATGTTATCCATCCAACAAACAAGTTACTTACATTCTGTAACAATCTTTCTGGTATATACTGTAACTGCTGATACCCCATTGACCCTCCCACCTCCCAGTTCTGTGACCATCTAAAAAGGTTCCCATTTGGAGATCAGCATACTGGTCTTGTCAATCTGCAGATAGGGTCTCTATTAGAGGGTGTGGACACCCTGGAAACACAACTGATGGCAGCATGTATAGGTGGTGCTTATATGCGGCTCTGCTCCTCACTTCTAGAATGGAACAACTTTGCCGCAGATCCATACAGTGCTACCTACCCGTATGCAGGAGTGCAGCTGTGAACTTACCAGATCCAGTTTGATGCCAGGGGAACATTCATAAGGTGAGCAAGCCGTGGTTACACAGAGTATCCACCAGAAAGATTGTTGTCAAAGATAAGTAAATTGTTCTTTTTTTTTTTTTAAACTTCTTTTTATTTAAACAAGTATCAGCATCCATATACATTGACATAGTTATCAGTTGAATTACACGTTTCTCAGCGGCTGTCACAAGCTTCAACTCAGACATGCTACCATAGTCATGAAACAAGTCTGCCCCTCTTATATATTACATACCTCCCCTAGCCCTTCCCCACCTAGCTATGTTATTCCCACCATACCCCCTATACTCTTCCCACCCCCACCAAACTTTCTCCCATTTCTTGGGACATAAATCGTCTTTTTTGCGGCACAACAGCAATCCATATATTTCTTCCATTGGGACACTTTCGGTGGCTGAGTTGCCCCCCACGCCCTTGCAATGTTTCTCTTGGCTACCATTGCCGCCACCTGTAGCCAGATTTTTTGATACCTGGGCCAGTTTTGTTCCCCAGTGATGCACAATACCTGCCACCTAGCGTCCAGAGGGACCCAATCACTTCCGACTTCCTATCACTTCCGACATAATCCTAACTATTTTCTTCCAATATTGTTGTATGATATGGAAGAATGTGCCTGGCATTCCTCTGTGAAAATTCGCCCTAGCTTGAACATAAGTATGCTGGTGTAGTAGGACCTATGTAGTATCCTCAGTTGGACCAGTCTAAATCTTGCCCGGATCGCCACCTCCCTGGGACTCTGCACTGCCTCTGACCAGTCGTCATCCTCAACAATCCCACCTCGGATTCCCACGCCTCCTGCAACTTATTAAGTAGATCCGGTGAGTTATTAAGGATTTTCTTGTACATGTAAGACAGTGCCTTCTCCGGAATTGGGTCCAACAATAGCCTATCCTCCAGTGGACTATATTGGGGAATCTGATCCCCCTCTTTGAGATGCCCACCCAATACATGCTTCAGTTGTAAATATCGGTAATGTTCTGTAGGTGCCAATTGACATTTTATCTGTAGGTCTGAGAACGTTTTCAGTGCCTGTCGCCTCCACACGTCTCCTAGTCGAGTAATATCTATTAATTTCCACTTCGAGAAGCCCTGCAGCTGACCCACCTCCTGAAGCATTCCGCTGGTCCACAGAGGAGTCTGCTCCGTTAGCCCAACACAGGATCCGATTAGCTTTGGACCATACTGTCAACACAATCTGGGTGTGCTGGGGCATGTTGCCCTGCCTCTCCCTACCGTACAATACCCCCAGATAGCCATCAGATCCCATTGCCCAGTGATCCATCCTGTATGCCAGATCACTCCTATCTGTAAACGCCCAGTCATGAATGACCATTAGGTGCGAAGCCCAGTAGTACTTGTGGAGGTCTGGGACTGCTAAGTCTCCCTCATACACTCCTTTCTGTAATTTGGCCAGTGCGATCCGTTAAATTGTTCTTTTTAACTGAACACATTTACCAAATTGACTTTCAGCAACTATTTTAGAATAGCAGCATTCCTTCATGCACACCCGTTTGCATGTTTCTTGGGTAGTTTTTGTAGATGAATGTGTTGTATACAGGGTTGTTTCACTTGTGTCTTGTCATGGTAAGTTATTGAGCTTTGCACAGATGAGTTTATTTAAGTGGCTTTCATTCGTTTGCTGTTATAACGGGTATAATGTTCTTTCTCTACTGCATCCTGACAGTGTGAATGTCTAAAAGCTCTTTTTTCCAAAGGATCACTTTGCTTAAGCGGTGCTTGCCAGGACTGCTGGTGCTTGCCAGGACTACAATGGAGTGAACTCGTAGGAGCTCTGTGAAATGCAGGGATACCTTGGTAAAGAGATTTAGCAGACCCTCGAATTGTCTAATAAATGCAGTGTTTTCATGTCAAACCGGGGCCTCCTATAGGGGCATAGTTTAATTACAGCACACTCTGAGAACATTCATCTGGTGCTTTAAGACTTACATATAACAAACAGATGTTGCGGGAAATATCTGCAGTTATTATATTTCACACACCACTTCAATCATTCTAAATCCACCTAGAGGAATGTGGTAAAATTAACTGACACATGCTCTGTTTGAGGTTATTTAAATTTTGATGTTTCTGTGGTTCCCAAGCTCATCTGGCTGTATCTGAACAGAACTTGCTACCCACTTTGAACATAATGTAACCATGTTTACATCTGACATCTACTGCATATGGAGATCGTTCTGGTACACCTGTTCCTTTTCGCTTAACCTTAGGTCTCATATGATCGAACTTAAAGCACATGTTAGCCCAGCTTTGTAAGAAAGTGTCCATTGCAATGACCCGTGTCTCAGCCAAGAGGACACAGGCTTGGCAAACAAAAGAAATAGAATATGTATAAATAATTTTTAACCTTTTGTGCATTCTCTCCTAGCGTCCGATCCAGCAGCTGCGAGATCGTTTGTTCCATGCTCAGGGTGAATCTGTGAGTGGACAGCCTCCACCTCCTTTCCCATTTCCAAAAGCCTCAGTTACCCCCAATACTCGACCAACCTCAACAGTGAAAGGTAGCTTGGCGTCTCAGGGAGCATCGCATAATGTAACCTCCGTGCAGGTATTTCGCTGGGCTAATGTTGTTGTTATGCATATTAACATTGCTAAGTTTAGACGTAAGACTGTTCTTCACTGCATGCAAGAATTAAAGCCTTGATATTTACCTGCATGTACTTTTAATTTGAATGTTAAGTAGTTTTTAGGAAACTATTCATGTAATTTCTTTTGTGAACTGGCATATGTGTAGCCTCTCCATCTGCCGGAAGATGACAGTTAGCCGGGATGTTGGAGTACTTCACTTAATGAAGGAATTTCATCCCATCTTTTGGCGTATTGGGATATAATATATACATATATCCGAAAGAGAAAATTAGTAATAGATTCCTTACCTTAGAATTACCCCCAGGCGTCAGACTGGATCCGGAGAATTTTTTTCGTAGCAGTACCCCATGCGCGTCGGTAGGTGGCTTTGGTCGACTCCACGCTCGTCGTTGGCATCTTGATCGCCGAGATGACATCACGGTATCTTCTTAGACGCCGCCCTCGAGCGCTGACGTCCGTTTCTTCTTTTTCCGCGCCAGCCGGTGCAGATACGGAGAGAGCGATACCTTCTAGTCACTTTTTGACTACTATTTTTCGACTTTTGTTGACGTCTTTTCGAGTCGTTCGGCTCCTGGTGCACGTAGGGGTGTCCCGTCCTCGAACCAGCTTCAAGGCTTGTGACTCTTGTCGAAAATCGATATTGTTTACGGACCCGCACCTCATGTGTGTTTGGTGTTTGGAGCGCGACCACGACCCGAAGTTGTGCTCCGACTGCCGGGCCATGAACTGGAACTCTTTGCAGAAGCGGTCCCGAAAAGCTTCTCGAGGCCCGGCAGTCCGTTCCGCGCCACTCGGGGTCCCTGTCGAGAGGGAGGTCGCAAGACCGGTCGCGGAGCCATCACCACCACTCATCGTCAAAGTCTTCGAGTAAGCACAAGAAGAAGGCGAAGAAGCATTGTTGCGCTTCGCGTTCTCCCCAGCTGATGTGATGTTGGTTGCGGACGGTAGTCGTCTGGCTCTGCCTGTGGAGCCTGTTGGGTCGACTCCAAGCCTCCCTCCCTTCCCAGGAGCCTGAGCGACTCCTGCCCAACTTCGTAGTTTTTACAAAGCCCTTCACTCGATCTTTGGGCAGCCCGACTCCGCCGGCGCACCTTAGGGCCCTGCAGACTTGGCTGAGGGCTCTAGGCCTTTAATGCCGGCGGCTTCCGTCTTGGTGCTGTGGGGCCCCAGGGATCCAGGCCGGGATCCGGATCTGCGCCGGTCGACCTTACGACACCTCCTCTGGCATCAAATCCACTGTCGACACCTCCGCTCCCTCCGACGCCGCTTGTGTCCCCAGGCAGCGTCGACCCCGGCCTCCATCCTGACCTGGACACGGAGCCGGAACAGCGTCGACTGGCGCCGGATCCGGCGCCGAGTGGTACTTTTGTGCCAGTGTTCTATCCTGGCGTTCCTTATGCTCCAAGTGGCAGCCAGAAGAGTAAGAGGAGGATTGGGAGGGGTCTGGTGACCCTTTAACTGACCAGTTGAGTGAACCGGACTGGAGAGAGGAGTTGGGTGATGCCAGTGGTCTGGATACTTTGCCAGACCCTGGTATGCTTTCTCCCCCTACCGTGGCTACAGAGGAGGAAGCCTCATTTGCAGTGGTGTTGCGAAGGGCGGCTGATGCCTTGAATGGTGAGCTTCCTACGGTGGCGGTCAGGGCTAACCACCTGACCAAGGTGCTTCAACCGGCAGCGGCCTCTTCAGAGCCCTTCCTGCCGTTCAATGAGGCTCTTACTGACATCCTTCTGGGCACCTGGTCCTAGCCCAGCACAGGGGCTCCTGTGGATAGGATAATTGCCCGATGCCACCCTCCGGCGACCCACTTTTCCTCACCCAACACCCTATCCCTGAGATCTTGGTGGTCCAAGCCTCTACTTCTAAGGGCGCATTCCCTACTGCTCCCCCAGATAGGGGATCCAAAAAACTGGACCATCTTGGGAAGATGTTCTCTTCCGCCAGTTTGGGACTGCGGTCGGTGAACACTGCATGTCTTTTGGGCCGTTATTCCCATTATGTGTGGGATTCGATTGCGCAGGTGCTGCCACTGTGCCCACAGGAGGCCCTGCCCACTCTCTCTCGCGCAGTCGCTGAGGGTAGAGATGCAGCGAGGTTCACCATTAGGTGTGGGCTGGACACTGCCGACTTGCTAGGCAGAATTTCAACGTCGTTAGCCCGACGACACTATGCCTGGCTGAGTTCCATTGGCTTTTCGGGTGATGTCCAATTGACTCTTTTGGACATGCCCTTTGATGGCCGTCGCTTGTTTGGCGACAAAGCGGGCAATGCGCTTGAGCGCTTTAAGGATTCTAGGGCTACGGCTAGATCTTTGGGCCTCGCTACCACCTCTTGCCCTGCACAGTCTGCTTTTCGCCCCTTTTGTGGCTACAGAAGGGGTGTCCCACAACGTTCCGCCCAGATACACAGGCCTGCGCAAACTGTTCAGCCCCTTTGCGAACAGGGATGTGGGACTCAGCGTCGTGGGTCAGGGGGCCAGCGGGTGGGCCAGTCCACCAGCGCCCCCTCTGCAGCAGCCTCCAAACCCTCCTAATCTGTCCTTTTAGGGCCACCAGTTGCCAGTGGGCAGCAGGATCTGCTGTCACCTCCCCACTGGCAAACCATCACATCGGACAGGTGGGTTTTGCAGATAGTCCGAAGGGGCTACTCGCTCCCCTTCAAGACTACCCCTCCGTCCATGCCACCTCAATTCCATCGCATGTCGGAGGATCACTTGGCCCTTCTCCATCAGGAAGTTACGGCTCTCTTGGCCTAGGGGGCTATCGGTCGAGTTCCTGTCCCAGAAGTAGGTTGTGGCTCTTCTTCCCACTACTTTCTGGTGCCCAAGAAGGACAAAGGCCTGCGTCCTATCTTGGATCTCAGAAACGTCAACCGCTTCCTCCGGAAGGAGAAGTTCAAAATGTTGACGTTGGTTCAGGTCTTGTCTGCCCTCGACCCTGGAGACTGGATGGTAGCGTTGGGCTTGCAGGATGCCTATTTCTACATCCCTGTCCTGCCGGCCCACAGGTGTTACCTACGTTTCAGGGTAGGCTACGAGCACTTTCAGTTTACCATGCTCCCCCTTGGCCTTACCAGCACCCCTCGGTTGTTCACGAAAGTGTTGGAGGTGGTTGCAGCTCATCTGCTCAGATCAGGGGTTCCAGTCTTCCCCTATCTCCACAACTGGCTGTTGAAGGTGGGCTTGCCCGGACTGTCATTGCCCACCTCCAGACTATGGCGGACCTCCTGCATTCGCTGGGGTTCACAGTCAATGTGCCAAAGTCGCACCTGAACCCTTCTCAAAAGCTCCTTTTTATCGGAGAGGTTCTGGACACAGCACAGTTTCGTGCCTATGCTCCCTAACAGCGAGTCTGGGGTTGATGCATCCTCCTGGTAGAACATGCCTGGTGGCATATGCGGGCTATGCAGTGGGACCTGAAGTTCCAGTGGGCGCAACATCAGGGAATCTTTCCAATTGTGTCCAGATCTCGGAGGGCACTGCACTCCAGTTGCAGTAGTGACTAAAGAACCAGGTTTGGGTCACTGGCAGATCCCTCTCCCTTCCCCAACCAGAGTTCACAGTGGTGACTGATGCATCACTCCTAGGAAAGGGACGGCCACATGGGAGAGGCGGAGATCAGAGGCCTCTGGTCTCCAGTGGAGTCCGGGCTCCACATCAACCTCTGGAGCTTCGAGCGATTTGGCTTCCACTGAAGGCATTCCTTCCCCTTGTCCGGGGAAGAGTAGTGCTGGTGTTCACGGAAACCACCACCGCCATGTGGTACTGCAACAAACAGGGCGGGTGGAGTCGTGGACCCCATGTCAAGAGGCTCTCTGCCTTTGGACATGGCTGGAACACCAGGGCATATTTCTAGTGGTTCAACACCTGGCAGGTTCCCTGAACGCCAGGGCGGACGGACACAGCCGCAGGTGCATGATGGATCACGAATGGCATCTTCACTTGGAGGTGGTGCAAGGTCTCTTTCAGCAGTGGGGAGAGCCTTGGTTAGATCTATTCGCCACGGAAGAGAACGCGCAATTTCAGCAGTTCTGCGCGTTGGAATTTCCAAGGCAGCACTCGTTAGGCAACGTTTTTCATCGCGAGTGGAGTTGCGGTCTTCTATACGTCTTTCCGCCTATACCACTTCTGCCCTGAATGCTGAAGAAAATCAAGCGCGACCGGGCCCAAGTCATTCTTGAGGCTCCAGATTGGGTACGGAGAGTCTGGTATACCAAGCTCCTACAAATGGCCATCGATCCTCCGATCAGACTTCCTCTTCGGGAAGATCTTCTGATGCAGCTGCAGGGGACGGTTCTCCACCCGAACCTGTCCAGTCTCGACCTCCTTGCGTGGAGATTGAGCAGCAGCAGTTGACTGCTTTCGACCTTCCTCCCGAAGTCTGTAATATTATTCTGGCAGCAAGGCGTCCTGTAGATGCAACAAATTTGTGGCATGGTGCACAGCAAAGGCTGTGGATCCTCTGTCCTCTCCTCTTTCTGAGGTTCTTTTGTTCCTCCTTTCTTTGGCCCAGCTGGTTTTGATTTACCTTATGTGCATTTCCTTCGAGCCACTACATAACTGTCCTCTCAGACTTTTAACTTTCAAAACTGCTTTTCTAATTGCCATCCCTTCTGCTTGCAGGGTGAGTGAGCTTCAGGCTCTGCCTTCTAAGCCTCCTTTCCTGGTTGTTCATCCGGACAAGGTTGTCCTTAGAACTAAACCTTCTTTCTTCCCAAAGTGGTTACCTCTTTCCACATCAGACAAACCATCACTTTGCTTACCTTCTTCCCGCCCCCACATCCTTCAATAAAGGAGGAGAAGCTCCCCGGTTTGGATCCAAAACGTGCGCTATCTTTCTATCTGGATCGAAGAAAACAACTCCGGGTGGATGATCAGCTCTTTGTTGGCTTTGTGGGTGCCAAAAAAGGCTGTGCAAAACAGACCATCTCTCGGTGGGTTGTTCTTTGCATCAAAATTTGTTATTCCTTGACAAAAAAGGGACTGCGCTCCCACTTCACCAAGTCAAAGGTAGCCATTACTGCTTTGGGACGTGGAGTTACCCTTCATGACATCTGTCAGGCAGCCACGTGGGCTTCATTGCACATGTTCACCAAATATTACTGTCTGGACAACCATGTCCGGAGAGATGGCTTCTTTGGCCGTTCAGTTCTCCATGAATTTCTAGTGTGAACTTAGTTTGCAGACTCACCTCCGGGTTTGGTATTGCTGGGGTATCTATTCTAAGGTAAGGAATCCACAACTAATTGTCTGTTTCAGGTGAACAGGTTACCTTTGGTAATGATATATCTGTAAGAGACCTATATCAGTTATGGATTCCTTACCGCCCCACCCATCCTCACCGTCCTGCGAACTGACTTCTAGGGTAAGGGACATCCTTTCAGGGACCTAGTTTTTGTGCACTAGTGGTCAGTGTCTTGTATGGCTCTACGCTTCTGGTGTGGAATGTCGTGTAAAGAACTGAAGTCAGCACGAGAGGGCAGCGTCTAAGTAGATACCGCGACATGATCCCGGCAATCACGACGCCAACAACGAGCGCATAGTCGACCAACGCCACCTACCGACGCGCAGTGGTACTGCTATGAAAAAATGTCTCCGGATCCAGTCTGAGGCCTGGGGGTAATTCTAAGGTAAAGAATCCATAACTATATATTTCTCTTACAAATATATTGTTACCGAAGGTAAGTAACTTGTTCGTTTAGCATACTCCTGCCATCTAGTGTTGGGCTCGGACATTCCAAGATCTTTTTGTTTGAAAAGACATGAGGTATAGTGACTCCTCTTATATTCTGTACTGCACTTGGTTATCTGCTCCTTTGTTAGGTTGTTTTTCTCGGCCATCGGGTTCGGATGTATTTTTGCGAGCTCCAGGATCGAAGCTTTGATGCAGTTTCACCGACCATTCGGTGTCTGATATACATCACCCATCTTTGGAAACACATACAAAACCAGCTGATTGCTGTTTTTCAACTTCTTTCACCAACCAGCCTCTACCTAGCTCGGCCTCGACTTCACCAATTCTCCATCGACTTCCCTCACTCAGTGTATACAGAGTGATGGAGAAGATGCCTTTCAGCTTCTGCCCCAAGTGCCATGCAAAGTACTCGAGACAGGATCACCATCTAGTCTGCAACCTCTGTCTGTCCCCAGACCATGAGAAAACATTGTGTGAAGCTTGCTGGTCTTTCGGTCTAAAAAGACTCTAAGACAATGACGATAGAGGCAGTGGACCCATACTACAATGCAGACACGAAGGGTGTAAGATGCCCCCAACATCTTTGGGGACCCACAGGCACAATTCCAAGAGGAATCAGGCATCGAAGCTGAGGCCCAGCGGGACAGTAACTGACACGAGGATTCCCATGGCACCTGTTGGACATTCCTATTCTTCATCCTAGCAACGGAGAGTGGTCCAACTCCGACCAAGAGATGGAGAAAGCATAGCATAGCATATCACATTGACGAGGCACATGGGAACAATTGCAAAAGTCTCAAATACACATACCTAGCCTAAAGCTAAGGACCAAAGACAGACTCACAGACCCCCACTACTCTTGGGCCATGGAGGAGTTCAATATAAGGCAGAGGAGCAGACAGTCGTCCCTCCATCCAAACAAACCTCCTAGGTAACCGAAAAGACTACGGCACTGACTCCTTTGAAGTCGGCGCCAGTTTTGGAGCCAGCGTCCAAAAAACATGCACCGATGCCAAAGAAGCCTTTGGAGCTGAGTACAGGGCTTGAAAAGCCTACAAGACGTTTGAAGCCTATATCACTGTCTGTGCCAAAAACACAGTTGGTGCTGAAAATGCCATCGGACTCCCACACAACATGAGCTCCGACAACGCCTTGGGTAACGAAAACACCTTCGGCATCAAAGACTTTGTGGACGCTGAAAACGGCCTGTGGACAAAATGTCTAAAGGCGCAAACACCTAATCTAGACCCCAAAGAACAGCCTATGTAGCCTTTTTTATCAAAACTGCAGGAATAACTTGATGGCATGCAAAAGATGTTAGTCATCATTCCAGATACAGGCAGGTTGATAAGGCCACCACTCCCACCTACAAATATATTACCTAAGTGGAAAAAGAAGACATTTGAGGAGGAGGTTATGGAGCCTCAATCACACAAGCCCCACATAAAAAACACAAATAGAATGGTACTAGTCTCATTCACTTTTGCATTTAACCCTCTAGCTCCTCTGCCACCTGCTCCTTCAGTACTACCTCCTCTTTCTCCTGCACTTCCTCCTCCAGGAATGCCATCCACACCACCTCCTTTATCAACTTCCCCACAACTCTTTCCTCATATTCACCCACAGGGGTCACCCACTAACTCCACATTAGGGTAGCACAGCACTGGGGAAAACATAGATCCATACTATATTCCTTACTTATCCACACGGTGATCCTGATACTCTAGATGAACCCTGGAAAGATTATAATGTTGACTCTCAAGGGGATGCAAAACCCGATCTGTTCCCCTCAAAGCCTTTCCCACCTGACAACACCATCAAATACAATGAGGTACTACGCAGGCTTGCAGTATATCATAAAGTTAATATGAATATGCTGAAAGACAAAAAACTTCTTGGAAGAAACGCTATCAAAAACACAGCGAACCCTCTAGTTCTTACATATGCAAAAGAGCATTTTCAAGCCCACCATTGATATATTTAAACAACCTGTCAAGTCACGGAATCAAACGCCTAGGGATGATGAAAAATTCAACCCCCCCCCCCCTCCCCCCCCCCCCCCCCCCCGGTCCCACTTACCTTAAAGGCCACGTCCCCCCAGATTCACTATTAGTTAATTCAGCAAGAAAATGAGGCAACTCTCAAGGCACAGGTGATGCACCCCCTACAGACAAGGAAAGTTAAATATATTGATGCTGCAGGGAAACGAGTAGCAGTAGAGCCAGCAAGCCACCTTAGAATTGCAGACTCAGTGGGACTCCTGTCTATGTATAATCGGGCTCAATGGGAAGAGATGCAGGAATTTTTACAACATCTTCCTGATCCCTACAAGCAGAGGGAAACAAGTTGAGCAAAGCAAAGTTATCTCTGATGCGATGATTCAGTGTGCATTAGATGCTGCAGACACCTGTGCTAGGTAGGTTAACAGTAGGATTACAATCTGCCGCCATGCTTGGCTAAGGATTTTGTGTTTTAAGCCTGATGTCCAGCACTACCTCCTAAATTTACCTTTTGGTAGAAAACACCTCTTTGGCCCTCAAGTGGACGAAATGTTAGAGAAAGTTAAAAAAGACACCAACACTGCCAACGCCACTGGTGCCTCACCAACATATCAAAAACAACAGTCCAGGGAGGACCTGGTTCCTGTCCAGGGAGGACCTGGCTTCGCAGTTCGGGCTGGACTGTTCCCATGAGGCACAGGGTCAAGACTGATTTGCATATGGCTGGGTTCAAACTGGAATGGCATGGTGAGCAAAAAAACGATGGATTTAAGCCCAGATATCTGTACTGGGGTGAATGTATGACATTGTTCTGCATTCTGTCCATCAACTGTTGTTTTTGCATTTGTCACCCCGCGTGGGACGGGTATGCTCAGACGTGAGTCCCGTGCTCTCCATGCCACTGGAATCAAGCTATCCTGGCTGAAGAGGGGTGAAACCCCGAAACCAGTCCTAGGATGTTTGGTTCCAGTCCAGGAAGGACCTGGCTTGGCAGTTCGGGCTGGACTGTTCCCATGAGGCACAGGGTCAAGACAGATTTGCATATGGCTGGGTTCAAACTGGAATGGCATGGTGAGCAAAAAAACGATGGATATAGGCCCAGATCTCTGTACTGGGGTGAATGTATGACATTGTTCTGCATTCTGTCCCTCAACTGTTGTTTTTGCCTTTTTCACCAACATATCAGCATAGATGGTCCTTTCATAGGGGTCATTATAGAGGGGCATCCATAGGAACAACTGCCACAGTTGAGTTTAGTTTCGTTTATTAGTTAATTAAAACCATAAACCAAATCACACAGTTAAAAAGTACATAATGAATGAAAAGAAAAATTAATGCAAAACGGGTATGTCATACAGCTAGTACAACCTCGACTCTTCACGCTACATACCCTTAGCTTTCTTCAACTTTTCTTCCTGGAAATTTTAGTCAGGATACCAACACTAATCTATGTTAGATAAAAAATGACTAAACATGAATCATTCGTTACCCTGACATGTAAGATAGCAAGCTTTCTGCACAGATAACTAAAATGTCCCTTAAGTAAATGAGTATATATAATTAAAATGCTTATAAGCAGGACTTAGAAAAGTATGAATACGGTGCCAGATGGACTGTGAAACCCACTATTGAAAACAATTATACAAATATTCACATCATTCAGAATACAGAAATAGGTTAAATAGTTATCTGAGTCTAACGGTATAGGAACCTACTAGTTTTAGTCCCTAGCAGCCCACCCTTCACATTTACTGAGTTTGCTCGGTTTACATTAAAAGATTCCGAGTTATTATAACTTAGAATTACATTCAGGGACCACCTCCAGATTACACATCGCATATCCTATTAGCTGATCATTTTCTTAAAACAGGTCAATAACTGAGTCAGTCTAATGTTCAGCATGGTGTTAATTGGGTCCATGGACTCCACCAGTGCGTTCCTGCAGGACCTAATTCCCCGTTCAAGGAACTCCCACCTTAATAGAGCTCTTCATTGAACCATCAAAGCAGGACAAACACAGACAATGTGAAGCAGAGATTCAGGCCCCTGGTGGCATAGACGGCAGGACTGGTCTTCACTTTGACCGGACATCCTCCATTTTGGCATGAGGTCTAGCGTGGGTATTTCTCCAAATCTTAGGGCCAAAAACGACTGTTTGATCTTCCGGTTGTAAGGTGCAGCTAGCAAGGCTGACTCTCTTAGAGTAGAATACTATTTCAACACCAACCCCCAGTGGCGACGTTTTGACAGGGTATCTTTGTCTGCCATCCAACTTTGCAGTTTTGTAGATTTATTTACAAGCTTCTTAAAGATTTGCCCAGAGATATTAGAGTTCCAAACGTCACCCAGATCAAGCGTCGTAATGCTGTTTTCTAAAAAAGTCTTGTAAGCCAGTTGCCCCTTTGCAACTTAATTTCAGTCCAGACTAGATTTGCCAGAGTATTTTCTGCTGCTGCTCGCAAGTTATAACATAGCTTTACAAACGCCGCTGGCCTAGCGAGCGTCTGTTTTGTAAGCAGAAATTCTAGCCGGATTTGCACCGGTGAAGCCGACTTGGGGAGCCTAAAAATTTGTTTATAGGCTCTTATCAGTTTTTCCAAAAAAAAGAGCATCATCGCCAAACATAATCTCCATTCCATATGTAAGGGTTGGCAGCAGTTTGGCTTTCAGAACTAATCCCATGGCCTTTAAATCGTGACCTTTAATAGATCTGGCCAGTGATGAGAAGCCGTAATTAAGGGCCTGCGCTTTCGCCCTAATCGCCTTCTTCTGGGAAGCAAAGGAAGAATTTGCGTCTATTTTCACTCCTAGGTATACGCAGAGTTTGACCTCCTCAATTTTGCTTCCGTTAATAACCCATTTTCGATTTGTCTTGACGGGACGATTGCACACCAACTGCCACAGAATCAGGTACATTTCACTAGCATCGAGGCATCTACCACCCCCCAAAAAACAGAGACTCCTATCACAGAGGTCAAAACAGAGCAAATAACAGGGGATGAGGTTGTGGATCCACTACAAAGGGAGCCACTTCAAATAAGCAGTGACTCTGTGCCCCCGTCCGTCACCCCTTCCCCCCAACACTTGGCACTAGTAGGAAGAAAGGCTAAAGGATTCCCACACTCAGTGGGAACGAATAACATCAGATCTGTGGGTCCGTTCAATAATAAAAGACGAATATTGTCTGAAACTCACTTCACTTCCACCCAAAATGCCAAACAATGTCAAAAAAACGCTTACGACACCTCCAAGAGGAAGTTCAAGCTCTGCTTAAAAAAAGGAGCCATAGATCAAGTCCCAAAACAATATCAGGGACATGGAGTGCACTCACTATATTTCCTCATTTCAAAGGAGGGGTGGCACCTTACGGCCTATACTAGACCTCTGGCCTCTCAACAAGTACACCTTATAGGAGCACTTCCACATGGTAACACTGCAGGAAGTCATATCACCGCCTCAACTAGGAGATTTCATAACAGCCATAGACCTCAATGACGTCTCTATCCACATACCACTACACAGCTCGTCAGTGGTACCTCTGCCTTTTCAAGTAAGTGGCCAAAAGTATCAATTCAAATTCTTGACATTCGGAGTAAATACAGCACTAAGAGTGTTTACAAAATGTCTTGTGGTAGTAGCCACTAATCTCAGAAAGGGGGAAAACACGTGCTCCCCTACCTAGAGCATTGGCTGAACAAGAATGCAAGCAAACAATTCTGTTTGACACTCAAAAGGTAATCAAACGTGTGCATTATCTGGGCTTTATGCTTAATGTTACCAAATCTCACCTCCAACCCTCACAGATTCAGCAATTCCTTGGGACTACCCTCAACTCCATCACAGCAAGGGCTTATCCTAGTCCTGGAAGAGTCCAAAAGATAAAACTTGCATTGTCTGTTTTCCAGCCACATCGTCACATCATGGTCAAGCCTATAATGATCCTTATAGTTATGATGGGATCATGTATTTCCATAGTGCCACATGTATGCCTGCACATGTGCTCCCTGCAACAATGTAAATTGATACTTGTATAGCGCACTACTCACCTGCAAGGGTCTCAAGGCGCTTGTACGAATACCGCTGTGGAACCCATCCTGGCTTTCCCTGTGAGGCGCCCACTCCTGGGCACCCCCAAGGTGGAGGCCAGGCATCCTTAGCGTTGTGGGGGCCGTTGTGGAGATTAGGCAAGCTATTGCCCAGAGTTGCAGAGTGGGACTCCATGATTGGAATGGCACCGAGGCGAGAATTATCAGGTCCGTGGAATTTTTGAGCCCAAGACCTGCCGAGGTGGGGAATTGAACCCTGGTCCCGGGCTAGACCTCTGCATCAGGGTCTGCCGCTCTAATCATTGAGCCACACTTCTCCACCCTGTCTACACTCTTAATGGTCACAAGCATAGGATAACCTACAAGATCTTTTGATGATCGGGCCAGCGAACCACCGCTCTCTGCAGTAGTAGAACAGCCACAATCTGTACAGAATCAGCCCATGAAGGCTCCAATTCCTCAAGGGACCATTACCACAGACGCATTCTTGAGTGGATGGCGTGCACATATGCAAGATCTCACAGTGCATGGTCAGTGGTCTCCAATTCAGACGTCTCTACACATCAGTCATCTAAAGCTTCTTGTGATTCAGTTAGCTCTCAAAGCTTTTCAACAGCTTCTGCTATACAGGGTTGCTCTAATCCGTACGGACATCATGACCCCTATGTATTACATACAACAACTGGGAGGATCACACTCCATACTGCTGTCTTGTTTAGCGCAGCAAATATGGCATTTGGGCCATACATCACGTCATTAACCTTCTAGCCGAATACCTACCAGGGGTGGAAAACAACTTCAAAGATATGCTCAGCAGAATGCAACAGGTACACAAGTGGGAAATCGACACACAGTTGCTATACTCATAATTCCTACAGTGGGGAACCTTGAAAATAGATCTCTTTACCACACAGCAGAAAGCGAAATGCCAAAGCTTCATCTCCAGGTTTCCTCACCAACGGTCCAAGGACAATGCCCTATCGATTGATAGGTCAGGAATATTTGCCTACGCTTTTCCTCCTCTCCTGCTCTTTCCTTACGTGGCTCAGAAACTCAGACGAACATCCCTCACACTGATTCTTATTGCTCCAACATGGGCTCGACAAACACGGTTAACACATATGCTGCAGCTATCAGTAGTGCCACATGAGAAGTTGTCAATCTGGCTGCACTTTCTAACTCGGAAGCAGGGCACAGTCAGAAACCCCAATCCCAAACATCTCAATCTAGCAATTTGACTCCTGAAATCCTAGAGTCTTCAAAAAGAATGTATGACCATTCTTAAACAAGCTTTTAGGCCTACACAGGCATGCTACGCTACAAAATGGAAAAGACTTGTATTCAGTTGCATAGTAAAACAAATCCAACTGCTCTCACCTATGGCACAAGATCTGATTTGTTACCTAGTCCACTTACAACAAGCAGGACTAGCCTACACTTCCATTCGGTTACACTTAGCTGCACCTGCTGCGTGTATGCAAAACAGACAACGTATGTCTTTGTTTAAAATACCAGTCATCAAAGCTTTTATGGAAGGACTTAGAAGAATTATTCTGCACTCCTTCCACCACCACCTCTCTGGAATTTCATAATAGTCCTTAGCAGACTTTTGGGTCCTCCCTTTGAACCATTACATTCATGTGATTTACAGTTTCTCACATGGAAAGTGGCCTTTTTGGTAGCTTTAACCTCCCTCGGATGGATCAGTGAACTTCAGGCGCTCACTTAGGAAGAAGGACTTTTCTAAGTCCTTCCTTATAAATTAGTACTAAGAACAAACCCCAATTTTGTCCCTAAAGTGGTTTCTTCTTTTTATTTAAATCAGACCGTTGAGCTCACAGTTTTCTCTCCAAAACTGGATTTGCTAGTTAATAGAGCACTACACACACTTGATGTTAAAAGGGCTGTAATGTATTCCATTGAGAGGACAAAGCCATTTCGAAAAACTCAGCAGATTTTGTGGCTTTCAGACCATCACAAACACTCTCCAATCTCCAAAGCAGGAATTGCGAGGGGGAGAGTTGGATGTATACAAACTTGCTACCACAAGGCCAAATGAGTGCTACCTACTACTCCGAGAGCACACTCCACACGAAAAAAACGGTCTCCTATGGCTTTCTTACGCAATATTCCATTGGTGTAGAGAAGCCACGTGGAATAACCCACATACATTCACCAAGCATTACTGTGTAGATGTTCTAAATAACCAACAAGCTAGAGTGGGTCAAGCTGTCCTCCGAACACTTTTTCTAGTGTCCACATAAGTCATTAGCTAGCCACCGCTTTTGTGGAACAATGCTTTACATCTGCTGTTAAGTATATGTATCTACGGCCAACACATGGTATGAATGGAATATGTTACCCTGTATGCATCTGTTCACAGCGTGTAGTGCTGTACATTCATATGCACCCACCCTCCTCCCTGGAAACTAATGACTGATTAAAACAATTTTTCTACAGTAGCTTTATCTTTCTAAACATTACTTGCATGATCATCTTTCCTATTTTATTTCCAGCTCCTATTCAATACTTACGCAATGAGCGAAATATATTCTAACAAAGGACCCGGTGACCATGCGCAATACAGACTATAGGAAGAATCACTGTACCTCGTGACTGGAAAAACCTTTAGAACAAAAGCAACTTGCAGCGTCCAAGCTCAAAACTAGATGGCAGGAGTATGCTAAGCATATGAATCTACGTCACTACACATTACGAATAGATGCTTAAAGAGGAAGTAACATATTCCATCCTTGTCTCCAGGTCATGAGAACCCAAGAGCTGACAGTCTCCTCAAAATACTGTTCCAGGAAACATTCAAAATCCCTGCTACCTGGAATGACTTAGTGTTAGACTAGTGTTCTCCATGCCTTCTTACGTTTGGATGATCTCTTGCATACTTAACCGTTCACGTAGGTGATTAGAGCCCCTTGGATCCATTTTGATATTTGGCTAAGGTTTATCACCACGTTATTTAGTATGTGTGAGAAGTTGGCCTGATATATGATGTCACTAGTTCTAGTGTACACCTTGTATCAGTCCAAACAACCCTTATGGTGATTGGTTGTAAAGTCAACCTTATAGACCAGCTATCCTAGTGGTAGCATGGACAAGAGCAGTCTTAGGCTAAACTCAGTATGGCATGTGAAGCCAGCTGTTATACCATTTGCAATCCCTTGAATACCAAATGAAAGGACACCACAACAGATATATTATAAAAATAGAATGTATTTATTCTAGTCACAATACCCTCAGCACTCTTTATGAGATTCGAGGTAAGTACAACACAGTCTTATTTAAGCATACATAAGTCACACAGGTAAGTAATACAGTTAGGCCCTAGGGGCCACGCAAACCATATACTAAGTAAGTGGTATAAGAACCACTGTCACGAACACAGGTTAGGCCTAGGCCTAGGGAATCGCTGGGGCTACACTATACTACCAATGGTTAGAAAGTGGGAGGCCCACAGGATTCAGGTGCAGAGTGGAAACACTCACGCGTAATGTAGGTAGGTAAAGCTTTATTCGATACAAAATATCATAAAAGCACAACATACAATGCGTAAAAGTCGATAGAATAGTAGTAATTAGAAATTAAGAGTTTTAGGACACTTCGGAAGGAGCTAGGAGTTAGAGGCTTGGAAACTAGACACTAGGATAGTCAATACCCTTGTGAGCACCGGAGTACTCAAGTTATCTAGCCCACGGGCTGCGGGTGCATAGGTGTGAACTTGCGTCGGGTTTCGTCGTAGACTCCTATGGATGCCTGAAGAAAGATGCTGACAGGCAGTCAGTGAAGAGTGTCCGGTGGATTCCAAGGATGGAATCCAGGAGAAGGATACCTGCAAGCAGAGGGGACAGAGTCTAGGTCACCAGCCAGGAGCCGGAAAGGAACCAGGCGATGTTGTGAAGTTGCAGGTGAAGAGGTGAAGCTTGTCACAGCAGCCACGGGTACCAGGAGGCGTCGAGGACGACCAGAACCAGGAGACGAGCTGTCCCACGAAGGCTCTTGCTGTCGGCGGCGTCGATGTCGAGTTAGGACCCAACAAGCCTTGGCAAGCGTAACCCATGCAGGATGGAGGACTTGCTTCTGTCGCAGACCAGGAAGGTCTGGGGTGCTTCCCTTTCACAGGGGAGCGGGTGCCAGTCTGGAGGAGCCGGACCAGCAAGGCAAAGTGGAAGGTTCGTCGTCACAGGGGTCACTAGCCAACGGGCCAGCAACCAGACAACACGTCGAGCAACTCGGGTGCAGAAGGGCCCCACGCAGAACACGTGAAGTGTGGGGAGCTGATCTTCTTTGCAGATGGTGCTCGGGATTGGAGCTTCTCAATTCCCCAAGCACAGCCTCGAGGAAGCCTCAGAAGTCGTGCTAGTCAGTTACTAGCCCCTTTTCCCAAGTCGCCGGTCCCACGTCCCTCGTCGCCTCCACGGGTCTCAGCTTTGCTCTAGATATGGATCTGGTTCAGAGGTGTCTAGAAGTCACGGCGCTGGTCAGTCTCTGCAGTCGTCCCTCGTAGGATCAGTCGCAAAGCAAGCAGCGGTCGCTGGATGGTGCCTGGTTGCCCAGGGTGGTCACTCCTTGGCCACAAGGGAGATTCTTCAGTCTTCTTCCGTAGTTGAATGTCGAAGGTCCAGAGTTTCTGTTCAAGATGCAGGTTCAGGATAATCTAAAGTTGCAGGGCTCAGCTACCTTCTAATATACTAGGCTAGTGGGCTGGGCTACCTGCAAGGTCCCTCCTATGGGTGGGACCAGGAAGGGGGTGGCTACAACCCCTTTCCTTTGTCCAGTGTCGCGCCAGAGCTGGGGCTGGAGTGCCCCAGCACCGGTTTGAACTGGACTATGCATGGAGCACCTTGTGTGCCCCAGGCGTGTCTCATTCCTTTCAGCCCTCCCTGCCCCAATACACTAAAGTCTGTCTGGGGAGGTGCTAGCACCTCCCCAAGCAGGAAACCTATTGTCCAGGCCTCCCTGGCTGGGAGGGCTCCCAGCTGCAGGAGGTCAGACTCGTGTCTGTGGCAGCAGCATCCATTTTGTGATGCTAAGGCTTTGGTCAGAGTTAAACAGCAAAGTAGGATTTTAACATGTCTCTCCCTCTAGAAGGGAGGAATAATATCCTCATCACCAGAAATGGTATGGGGGTATTATTCCAAAGTGTTAGACACCTTACACGACATGTTTTGATAAAGCCAAACCATAGTTACCATAACCGTTTAAGATTATAAGGTACTTAAGAGTATATGGTAGGCGATATCATAGAACAGCTATAAGGACATGGTTCCAAAAGCTGCTGACAGGCTCAGCTCATGCTAGAGCACCATCTCACATGTTACCAAGCCCTCTGCCTCCAGGATTGTTAAGGCCTGCCATAGGAGTGACTGATAGGTACACATGTGTCTATTGTGAGTGTAGATATAGGTATACTATATCTAAGCAAGGGGTGATTACACGACCCTGCCCCAGCTGAGTGATCAGCCAGTTTTGTCTGATTTTAAGGCCAGGCCAGGGGTGGCATAATACATGCTGCAGCCCCTGGTAGGCCTAGGGTACACCTATGCCCTGGGTACCTAGGGTACACTGTACAGGGTCCAATAAGGTGATCCTTACCAATTGGGTATGTACCTAGGGTACATGAAGTCCATTTTAAAGAGAGGGCAGACAGCCTGAGACCCTGAATGGCAGGATCTCAGGACAACTAAGTCGAAAAACCAGCTAGACACTAGGCAAAAAGTTGGGGGTAACCATAGTCAGATATCCACCTTCCTACAGTATGGATAGCGGTAACTGCTGTCTGTCTATGAGTTCAGCCGTCACCAGGTCAATCACTAGGAGCCACAAATGTATTAACTTGTCTAATGAGAGAGCAAATCTGGACTCTGGTTCTCTCAAGACAGATAGCTGATTAGCTTGATTACTCATGTTATTCAACCCTCCACAACTTCCTACATTTATTCTACATTCCTCATGATAAATTAAGCTTTGTCCCTGAGACCTACCCTCTGAAAGCTCCTGTTACGTTACAACTCTCTGCCTGTATTTTCAGTGACAGGCACACTTTAAAAACTATTTAGTTCAAAATTTGAAGTTAATATTAACAAGATGGCATCAAAAAATCACCTTTTGAATATATCTGACTTCCTACCTTCACCAGGCAAACCAGCTATTCCCTGGAAACATTGGCTTAACCTATTTCAAAACTATTTAGTGGCTAATGATGCGAATGAATTTGATGCAAAAAGGAAGTTTGCGCTTCTGTATGGTTATCTGGGGGTTGAAGGACAAAAAGTATTCAACTGGTGGCCTGGCCTTGATTCTCAAGTAAGAATGTGGATTTCGGACTGCATTACCTGATTCGCACTGGGAAAAAGTTGCTTTAGATTTTGCAGGTCCATTTGATCTTCTTCCCGCAAGTAAAAGACATCTTTTGGTGTTGATTGATTATTTTTCAAAGTGGGTCTATTTTGATTTTGTGTCTTCTCCTGACACGAACGCTGTTATCAAATTTTTGAAAAACATCTTTGACATTGAAGGTCCACCAAGACAAATTGTAACGGACAATGGAACACAATTCAGGTCTCATCAAATGTTGAAATTTGTGGAAGATTTGCAGATTAAACATCTTACTGTGGCACTCTATTCTCCTTCCACTAATGGCCTAGTTGAACGTATCATCAGATTCTTGAAGGAAGGAGTTCAGACTGCTCTGTCTGCTGGTTTACAAGTTGAGGAATTCTTAAAACAAAAACTGTGGACTTACCATAACACTCCTCACAGTACTACAAACATATCTCCTTTTAAGTTATTGCGCAACAGAATCCCAATTTCAAATCTATGTCCTCATTGGGTTAAAGACATAACTAATGCCAGCGTGACCCATCAAGGTAAAATACAGAAAATGCAGGATGCTGTAAAATGTAAACACAATGCTATTTCTTTGTATCATCATGATTCAAAGAACACTAACAACATTTTATTTTCTGTTGGTGATTGGGTCCTTATTAAAAAAAACAAAAGAGTCAAGAAAGGAGAGTATAGATTCACACTGCCTGTCAGGGTTATTCAAGTTGCAAACAATGCTTTTTTATTAAATGGAAGGGGGTGGTGGAATAGAAGAAGTCTTGTTAGAATCACACATGATCAAGCTTTAAAAATTATCTCTGCAAAAAAAGAAAGGTTTTTACGCTTCAGAGTTTGATGGAGTTAACTCTGGCATGGACTTCTTTTGTCACCATTCTTCTTCAACCACTTTGGACAGAAACAACATTGCACCCGGAGATTATGTGTGTAATGATTGTCCTAATGTTATGGATTCAGACACCTCTTCATGTCACGATTCCTTACCTACCTTACAGTCATCACCCAACATTCCTTCCTCAACTGTTACTCCTCAAATGACACATCGTAATGTTTCTGTTCCTCAAAAATTCAAAGATTTTTACTTTATGTAAATACTTTGCAATGTATTAGGTCTTTTACTGCATCAGTCCAATGTTTGGATTTTCTTATGTTTATTATCTTTTTCTTATGTTTTTCTTTTTTGTAATTTGTTTCTTTTCTCTTTTTTTGTTTAATCAAGGGGAAATTATGTTAAGGTAACAAGTCGCTCTTTCACTTTAAGAGCAACTTGTTATCCATGTGCTTATAGTTGTTTATCTCGAGCGTTTTCCCCGCGCTCTGTTGTTATTCAATATGCCCCTTCATTCTACTGTTCTCGTTGTAACTGCCTGTAACTGCTCACTCAGGCAGTTACAACGAGAGCTTTTGAGTGACCGGTTGTGGGCTGATTTCTTCCATGCTACGATTCTCAAATAACGCTTAATTTATTAAGTGCAACATTTATGGAGTATTCCTTTCATCTTTACATTTGGAAATTCCCCCCGGTGCATGCAGGCATTCTGCTGAGAAAGTGGAGTGCCTGAATCGGGATGAGGAACTGCTGGCCGCAAGTCCACTGGTGCTCAAGATGGCGGACCGTTCGCGCTGCGCTGGGCCGCGGCGCGGGTGCGACTGCTGGACAGTTTTTTTACATCGGAGAGCTAGCTGCGACATCGGCCCAGCTGGCGGAATAGGTGAATTGTTCTTCTTGGCTTCTGCGCCGGATCGTGTGGCCGTAGTGAGGTGAGGTGCCGTGGCCAGGAGGACTGTGAGGCGTAGCCGTTGGGGGCAGTGTGAGCGGCCTGTGAGCTGCCTGGGCTGGTGTGCGGCATTGTGTTTCCTCAGCCGCAAGAACTGTGGCCGGCCAGGAGGACAAAGTCCTGGGTCAGCAAAGGGATCTGGTCTACCCTTTTGCCACGAGCGGAGAGGCGCAGCAACCGTGCACCTCTGGCCTCTGTATCCTGTAAGGTCTGCGCATATCCAGCGTGGTGAGATGCCTGGACGCGGGGTTGGGGTAGGCGACCGGCGGTGTACGCGGAATTTGTACGTCTGCTGAGGAGAGGCAGACACGCCTAAGAGACTGTCAAGGCCTGACACGAGACCTCCTGCCCCAGGTGACTGCGGGGATGAGTACATTGGCAGCGAGAGCACTGATTCAACCCTGGGAGGCGGCACAAGTGAACCGGGGCCTGGCTCTGGTGACGGCGTTGCGTTTGGGCGCACCTGAGCATAGCGGCGAGTGGCTTATATAACATGCGCAAGACGCCACTTGGACCAGAGCTGTGTTGGAGGGCCGCCCGGGTGCTGGGTCCCGGTCGCGAGGTCGGTTGCGGGGACCATTGGGCTGCGGGGTGAGGGCACGCGGCCACGGCGTGTTACGCCTGAAGTATTTCCCATATCGCTGACTGCACCGGAACAGCCCAGTTGCTACACTCATTGGATTAAGAACAGGAACTTGGTGGTGCACACCGGTGGTCTGCTGCCCAAAAAGTGTCCAGACGACAACCAACGTTGACCAAGCCTTGGAGGCATTGCATTGCGGGAGGAGAGCCGGCCCTTGCCTCTGGTAGGGTACACCAGTGCAGCGGAGCGTGGGGTGGGGTGGCGGCCCCTCTGCGGCTAACTAATTGAGCGCAGGCGGCTGCTCTGAAGTGGGGTGTAGGAAGGTGGATATCTGACTATGGTTACCCCCAACTTTTTGCCTAGTGTCTAGCTGGTTTTTCGACTTAGTTGGCCTGAGATCCTGCCATTCAGGGTCTCAGGCTGTCTGCTCTCTCTTTAAGATGGACTCCATGTACCCTAGGTACATACACAATTGGTAAGGATCACCTTATTGGACCCTGTACAGTGTACCCTAGGTACCCAGGGCATAGGTGTACCCTAGGCCTCCCAGGGGCTGCAGCATGTATTATGCCACCCCTGGTCTGGCCTTCCAATCAGACACAACTGGCTGATCACTCAGCTGGGGCAAGGTTGTGTAATCACCCCTTGCTTAGATATAGTATACCTATATCTACCCTTAAAATAGACACATGTGTACCTATCAGCCACTCCTATGGCAGGCCTTAACAATCCTGGAGGCAGAGTGCTTGGTAACATGTGAGATGGTGCTCTGGCATGAGCTGAGCCTGTCTGCAGCTTTCGGAACCATGTCCTTATAGCTGTTCTATGATATAGCCTACCATATACTCTTAAAGTGCCTTATAATCTTAAACGGTTATGGTAACTATGGTTTGGCTTTATAAAAACATGTTGTGTAAGGTGTCTAACACTTTGGAATAATACCCCCATACCATTTCTGGTGATGATGATATTATTCCCCCCTTCTAGAGGGAGAGACATGTTAAAATCCTACTTTGCTGTTTAACTCTAACCAAAGCCTCAGCATCACAAAATGGATGCTGCTTCCACAGACACGAGTCTGACCTCCTGCTGCTGGGAGTGATCCCGGCAAGGGAGGCTTGGACAATAGGTTTCCTGCTTGGGGAGGTGCTAGCACCTCCCCAGACAGACTTTAGTGTATTGGGGCAGGGAGGGCTGAAAGGAATGAGACATGCCTGGGGCACACAAGGTGTCCCATGCATAGTCCAGTTCAAACCGGTGCTGGGGCACTCCAGCCCCAGTCCTGGCGCGAAATTGGACAAAGGGAAGGGGGTGTAACCACCCCCCTCCCAGGTCCCATCCATAAGGCGTGACCTAGCAGGCAACCCAGCCCCCCAGATTAGTATAAGAGTGGTAGCTGGGCCCCAGGAGATTAGATTATCCTGAACCTGCAACTTGAACAGAAACTCTCGACATTCGACGAAAGAAGAAGACTGAAGAATCTCCCTTGTGGCCAAGGAGTGGCTACCCTGTGCAAACAGGCACCATCAAGAGACTTACCCTTTGCTTTGCTGAAGTTCTACGAGGGACCGACTGCAGAGCCCGACCAGAGCCTTGACTTCCAGACTTCTCCGACCCTGATCCACATCCACAGCCGAGCTGAGATCCGTGGAGGCGACGAGAGACGTGGGACCGGCTACCTGGGAAAAGTGGCGAGTATCTTCCAGCGCAGCTTCTGAGGCACCCTCGAAGTTGTGCACCGGGGATTGAGAAGCCCCAACCCCAAGCACCATCTGCACCGAAGATCAGCCCCCCACACTCCACGAGTCCTGCGTGGGGCCCTTCTGCATTTTCCTGCTTGCCACGTCTGTCCGGTTGCTTGCCCGTTGGCTAGCGGCCTTTGCGACGACACACCTTTGAACTTCCACTGCTGGTTTGGCTCCTCCAGACTGGCTCCTGCTCCTCTGCAAAAGAGGAGCACCCCAGACCTTCCTGGTCTGCAACAGAAGCAAGTCCTCCATTCTTCGTGCGTTCCGCTTGCCAAGGCTTGGTGAGTCCTAGTTCGACTTCGACGCCGCTGACAGCAAGAGCCTTCGTGGGACAGCTCGCCTCCTGGTCCTGGTCGTCCTCGACACCTCCTGGTACCCGTGGCTGCTGCGACAAGCTTCACCTCTTCACCTGCAATCTTCACGACAGCGCCTGGTTCCTTCCTGGTTCCACGTGGTCACTGGCTAGTGACCCAGACTCTGTCCCTTCTGCTTGCAGGTATCCTTCCTTCTTGATCCCGGCCTTGGGATCCACCGGACACTCTTCACTGACTGCCTTTCAGCAACTTTCCTTCAGGCATCCATAGAAGTCCACGACGAAACCCGATGCAAGTTCACACCTATGCACCTGCAGCCCGTGGGCTAGGTAACTTGGGTACTCAGGTGCTCACAAGGGTATTGACTATCCTAGGGTCTAGTTTCCGAGTCTCGACTTTCTAGCTATACCAGAAGTGTCCTAAAACGCCTTATTTCAGAACTGTACTATTTCTATCGATTATACGCATTACGCGTGAGTGTTTCCCCTCTGCACCTGAATCCCGTGGGCCTCCCACTTCCTAACTGTTGGTAGTGTAGTGTAGCCCCAGCGATTCCCTAGGCCTAGGCCTATTCTATTTCCGTGACAGTGGTCCTTATACCACTTCTTTAGTATATGGTTTGCGTGGCCCCTAGGGCCTAACTGTATTACTTACCTGTGTGACTTAATGTATGCTTGAATAAGACTGTGTTGTACTTACCTCGAATCTCATAAAGAGTGCTGAGGGTTTGACTAGAATAAATACACTTTATGTTATATATATATCTGTTGTGGTGTCCTTTCATTTGGTATTCAAGGGATTATATATGGTATAACAGCTGGCTTCACATGCCATTCAGAGTTTAGCCTAAGACTGCTCTTGTCCATGCTACCACTAGGATAGCTGGTCTATAAGGTTGACTTTACAACCAATCACCATAAGGGTTGTTTGGACTGATATAAGGTGTACACTAGAACTAGTGACATCATACATCAGGCCAACTTCTCACATGGGGTACCTGCGTCTCCCAAACTAACCTCCATCATGGGAAAGACAGACAAACAGCAAACTAAACTGTTCTTCGACATTCAGTGGTCGACCCGTCCAACTAGTACACACTCTGACACGGAGCTGGAGCAGCCGCAACCACAGCCTACCTCCTTGGAGGCCTCCCTGCAGGGTATCCAGCAGAGCTTACAAGCCATTAATGGTAAGATAGATGGACTGTCCCTGCGGATGGACAAAATGCAGGCCACGTTGTACAGACAGGGGGAGCGACTCACAACGGCAGAGCAGTGAATATCAGCGGTGGAAGATGAATCGCATGCCACGTTGGGTCAATGCCGAAAAATGGAGAAGCTTCTGGAGGTTATCAGAGCTAAGTCGGAAGATTTGGAGGTGCTCTCTGCGAATACCTCGGGTTCCCGAGAGCACTAACACAGGCCGCCTCGAGGACTATGTGGAGGCAATACTCAAAGAGCTTTTGGGAGCGGAGAACCTCTCGCAGGTGCTTATCGTGGAGGGCGCGCATCGCACATTGGCGCCCAGGCTTCCTCCAGGAGCTCCACCACACCCTATTGTCGCAAAGATCCTAAACTATAAAGACCGTGATTCGTTCCTTCGGATGGCACGGGAGAAGCAGACCACGTGTTATCAGGGCAACATGGTGTCTTTTTCCATGACTTCACTATCGCAGTGCAACCTGCTCGCTGGGAGTACCCGGAGGTGAAGAGGAGACTACGTGCTCTGGAGATACCCTACGCAATGCTGTACCCAGCCCGGCTGAAGGTCACGGTGGACGGCAAGGTTAAAGTGTTTCAGTCTCCGATGGCAGCTCAGGATTTCGTCAAGCAGATTTTGTCGCATCCAAGAGCTGCACATCTCTGACACGCTCAGCAAGATCTGACACAGAAGGCTAGAGAGCGGCCTTTGACCCATTGGTTTGGAACAATGCTTGTGTGAAGGCGGGGCCACCTCCCTCAGCTGCTATCCGCTGACCACCCCTGGAGAGGCGTGAAACCAGTGGGATGTGCCTGTGTGGCGGGGAGCTCGCCTCCGAGACTGTAAGTGATTTAGTTCTTCATACACGTTTGACAAGGGCCCCCCTCGGCTGTATGATGGAGACTGGTGGACTACGAAAATTGAGTCTATGTGAGTGCTCTGGACAAAGTTCTATCTAATTGTGGTGCCTTCTCATAGTTGTAGAGAGTATCCCTGGTCGGAGGGGGGTGGGTTGCTGCGCAATCTTGATATTCTTTGAAATGTTATTTAGACTGATGTTGCCTGCAGGCGAATTCAGCAGTTCAGGGCATGCCTCCCTGCATCCTTTTCTTGGGGGCTGTTTTGTACGGGGCAAGCTGGGTGCGCATATTGGGAATCCGAACAGTAGCTGTTTGAGGCCTCAACTATACGGCAGGGCAGAACATGCGTAGGGGATGGTATTGCATATGACCAGTGTATCTCTAGAACTGTATTATACTCTGTGGTGGAGACTTCCGCATTAGAGTTCAAAATTATAGTTGCCACGTAAATGTTAAGGGGGGCTATTACTGCCATTGGGTGGAAGCAGTTTTAATGTGACTACATACATGTGCACGGTGGGTTCATGGTTCTCTTGCCTGGCCACGCCTACATGCAGGTGGTGAAGGGCTCCTGGATGTCCCCCATGTGGGTATTACCCAAGTTGGCTTTTTGTTTGTTACAAATGTTGCTGGGGACATGTCTTTGGCGTGATTGGGATGCTGAAGTGGGTGGGGTGGCGTTTTAGTAGTGCATGGCAAGCGCAACAGTCCACATGCAACAACACTGCTCCACAAGGACTGGGGACGACAGAAAGTGACATTCATCTGATGACTTCGAACGTCAGGGGAATCAACAATCCCCAAAAAATTAGACAGGTGTTTGCCTATCTGGACAGACAACATGTCCAGTTGACGGTGTTATAGGAGACACACTTGAATTGGGTGGGAGGCAGGTGGGCCATGGTAAAAGCGGCCGCTTCTTATTCTATGATAGAGGGGTGATGATCTTGGTTAAAAAAGGAACACCATTCAAGTTACTGTCAACGTATTCTGACCATCTAGGGCGATTCACCCTTGTGCGGGGAATTTTACGATTATAAACACATATGGCCACAATGTCGACGACCCTGGCTTTTTTCATGGTCTCGCAACTAAATTATTCCAAATGCAATCTGATCTAGTGATATGGGGTGGGTGACATGAATAAACGCATTACATAAAGAGTATGCTGTTCCCCAAGTAAATAGTGGACAGAGAGTTACAGAGGCGGAAGGAGGGGAATCCTCCTTTTCGGAACTAGAGTCCTCACACACCCAGCAAGCTATGTGTCATGCTTCATCATATGGACTTGCTCCTCGTCGGGTCGGCGCTGCAATACCCGACGGGCACCCATTAAGGGGCTCTTTGGCGGAGATCTTTTGTTCCTTGCCGTATGGTGCTGTTGTAGTGAGTACCCTAGAGGTAAGTGTAGATGTGGAGGAGTGAGTGGTGTTAAAAAAGGTTGGATAATCCAAATAAACCTTTTATTTGGGTGGTTATCCACCTTGTTAAAAGAGAAATGGAGTGGCTGCTCTCTGGCTTAATGGTCCAGTGGAGCGATGCTCAACTCGTACAATGTGGTCAACATGTTTCATGCTTCTCGGCCAATACTGATCCCTAGCATTTCATCAGGACCTAAGTGCAAAACTATCTACACATGGTGGTGGGTGGAATGGTTCCTACCTACCACTCTTCACAGGAGCGAGCACGGTGTCCCACCAATCCTAGTAGTAACCTGAAAAAGTGGGGTGACATGGAAAGCAGTGTATAGTTATCAGTTAAAAATATCCAATACACAGGTCATGTCATCACACAAGCCTAGTAACAATTGTCCATCCAATGATTGTACAGTGGTCATGATATACACCCCTATTATAAAAACATAAAGTGACAGACAAGGTGACTGAATTAAAACAACGGCTCGCTAGGAGATAGAGAGACTAATCATGTATATAGGAATGATCACCAGATAGGGAGCAGTAGTCAACAATCCAACTCACCTATGTGGAGGTAAAAACTCTCTCCAACGGTCTTGTCAGCTCCAGACACCAACATTGTGGTGTCCTGCAGCGTGGGGGGTGGGGTAAAATAAACAAAGTAGTGCCCTCAATAACGTTTAAAAGTTTCTAGGGAACAAGCCCGGGTATATGTCCCAATCCAGTGGGGATTCGGCAACCCCCTGAACAATGGCCTCACAGGCTCGGAAGTGATGGGGTCTCAGTGCCCCCCCCGTGGGGCAGAAGTAGACCGTGGTACCACCGGTCGAGCCAACCCATGCACTGAGGCAGTGGCAGCCCGCCCGGGTCCCCCACCATCCGCTGGTGTACCCACGAGAGGACCCCTCACACGAACCACACATGTATCCCGGCCCGGGAGCTGTGTTTTATAGTGGTTGTCAATCTTCCCACTGTAGGAAGGTGAATATCTGACTATGGTTACCCCCAACTTTTTGCCTAGTGTCTAGCTGGTTTTTCGACTTAGTTGGCCTGAGATCCTGCCATTCAGGGTCTCAGGCTGTCTGCTCTCTCTTTAAAAAGGACTCCATGTACCCTAGGTACATACCCAATTGGTAAGGATCACCTTATTGGACCCTGTACAGTGTACTCTAGGTACCCAGGGCATAGGTGTACCCTAGGCCTACCAGGGGCTGCAGCATGTATTATGCCACCTCTGGCCTGGCCTACCATTATGACACAACTGGCTGATCCCTCAGCTGGGGCAAGGTCGTGTAATCACCCCTTGCTTAGGTGTAGTATTCCTATACCTACCTTATATATAGACACATGTGTACCTATCAGCCACTCCTATGGCAGGCCTTAACAATCTTGGAGGCAGAGTGCTTGGTAACATGTGAGATGGTGCTCTAGCATGAGCTGAGCCTGTCTGCAGCTTTCAAAACCATGTCCTTATAGCTGTTCTATGATATAGCCTACCATATACTCTTAAAGTACCTTATAATCTTAAACGGTTATGGTAACTATGGTTTGGCTTTATCAAAACATGTCGTGTAAGGTGTCTAACACTTTGGAATAATACCCCCATACCATTTCTGGTGATGAGGATATTATTCCTCCCTTCTAGAGGGAGAGACATGTTAAAATCCTACTTTGCTGTTTAACTCTCACCAAAGCCTCAGCATCACAAAATGGATGTTGCGTTTTAGGTGAGGGGAAAAAGATCCACATCCCTTACTCATCATATGGATGTTGCTGCCACAGACACGAGTCAGCCAGGGAGGCCTGGACAATAGGTGTCCTGCTTGGGGAGGTGCTAGCACCTCCCCAGACAGACTTTAGTGTATTGGGGCAGGGAGGGCTGAAAGGAATGAGACATGCCTGGGGCACACAAGGTGTCCCATGCATAGTCCAGTTCAAACCGGCGCTGGGGCACTCCCGCCCCAGCTCTGGCGCGAAACTGGACAAAGGAAAGGGGGTGTAACCACTCCCCTTCCTGGTCCCACCCATAGGAGGGACCTTGCTGGTAGCCCAGCCCACTAGCCCAGTATATCAGTAGCTAGCTGAGCCCTGCTAGATTAGATTAACCTGAATCTGCAACTTGAACAGAAACTCTGGACCTTCGACATTCGACCTCAGGAATAAGACTGAAGAAATCTCCCTTGTGGACAAGGAGTGACCACCCTGGGCAACCAGGCACCATCAAGCGACCGCTGCTTGCTTTGCGACTGAATCCTACGAGGGACGTCTGCAGAGACTGACCAGCGCCGAGACTTCCAGACACCTCTGAACCAGGTCCACATCTCCAGCGAAGCTGAGACCCGTGGAGGCGACGAGGGACGTGGGACCGGCGACTTGGGAAAAGTGGCTAGTAACTGACTAGCGCGACTTCCGAGGCTCCCTCGAGGCTGTGCTTGGGGAATTGAGAAGCCCCAATCCCGAGCACCATCTGCAAAGAAGACCAGCGCCCCACACTTCACGTGTTCTGCGTGGGGCCCTTCTGCACCTGTGTTGCTCGACATGTTGTCCGGTTGCTGGCCCGTTGGCTAGTAGCCTCTGCGACGACGAACCTTTTGTTTCATCTTGCTGGTCCGGCTCCTCCAGACTGGCACCCGCTCCTCTGTAAAAGAGAAGCCTCCATCCTGCGTGGGTTCCGCTTGCCAAGGCTTGTTGGGTCCTGACTCGACATCGACGCCGCCGGCAGCAAGAGCCTTCGTGGGACAGCTCACCTCCTGGTCCTGGTCGTCCTCGACTTCTCCTGGTACCCGTGGCTGCTGCGACAAGCTTCACCTCTTCACCTGCATCTTCACGACATCGCCTGGTTCCTTCCTGGTTCCTTCCCGGCTCCTGGCTGGTGACCTATACTCTGTCCCTTCTGCTTGCAGGTATCCTTCCTTCTTGATCCCATCCTTGGGATCCACCGGACACTCTTCACTGACTGCCTGTCAGCAACTTTCCTTCAGGCATCCATAGAAGTCAACGACGAAACCCGATGCAAGTTCACACCTATGCACCCGCAGCCCGTGGGCTAGGTAACTTGAGTACTTCGGTGCTCACAAGGGTATTGACTATCCTAGGGTCTAGTTTCCGAGTCTCGACTTTCTAGCTATAATAGAAGTGTCCTAAAACTGTTAATTTCTAACTGCTAGTAATTCTATCGACTTTTACGCATTACGCGTGAGTGTTTCCACTCTGCACCTGAATCCCGTGGGCCTCCCACTTCCTAACCTTTGGTAGGATAGTGTAGCCCCAGCGATTCCCTAGGCCTAGGCCTATCCTGTGTTCGTGACAGTGGTTCTTATATCACTTATTTAGTATATGGTTTGCGTGGCCCCTAGGGCCTAACTGTATTACTTACCTGTGTGACTTAATGTATGCTTAAATAAGACTGTGTTGTACTTACCTCAAATCTCGTAAAGAGTGCTGAGGGTTTGACTAGAATAAATACATTCTATTTTTATATATATCTGTTGTGCTGCCCTTTCATTTGGTATTCAAGTGATTACAAATGGTATAACAGCTGGCTTCACATGCCATACAGAGTTTAGCCTAAGACTGCTCTTGTCCATGCTACCACTAGGATAGCTGGTCTATAAGGTTGACTTTACAACCAATCACCATAAGGGTTGTTTGGACTGATACAAGGTGTACACTAGAATTAGTGACATCATATATCAGGCCAACTTCTCACACCCACCATAAGAGGACCCACTCGGTCATAGAGCCTGTGCCGTCTGAGTATGTCCGCTGCAATCAACAAAGCGCTTACCTGTCCAAATGTGGACGTCCGCAAGGAAACCTACCCAGCAGTGAGCCAAACAGCTGGATAATCTCAGGGCTGCCACTCGTACAGTGTTTTGTACTCCTGCGCGTCTACCGCTGCACGTGGCGCGGCTGGGCTGGCGTTCCCCTACGTCGCATCACGTGGTGTATTGAGCGCCTGGGCTGACTGCGCTGAGGCCGCTGTCAGAACAGCGCGGCCATCTTAGAGTGTAGGAAATAGTCAAAAGAAGTCTATCATAAAGACCAAGACCAAGTTGTAGTTACACGTGTCTAATGAGAGTTATGCATCAGAAATGCCCCTTGTCAGCCAATCGACAATCGGGGGTTATACCCAACATACCGCAGACGTGTAGTCTAGAGTGCACTTTCTAAATGAGCATCACGTACCCGAAGTACTACCCCTAAGTCGGGGGACCCAACCCAACATTCAGCGGGCCTCAGTGCAGATGTGTAGTATAGTGTAGTGTAGTGACAGCTTCCCATCTGTAGTAATGCATCGCGTGGGGACTGAACATTAAGAGTTATTCGTGTTCAAGTTGCTCAATACATTTACTGAATTGAGGTTATGTGCTAGTGGTAATGGATCCCACCTCAAATATGGCATCCTATTGGCTCATGCACCCAAATACACATATTGTGTCCAATGTGGAAGGAAATGGTGGGTTCCCTGAATAAGGGAGTTGATGTATCCACGGTGTCCACAGATATCTAATCTGTGTGGTCCACACACAAGTAGCGGGGATGGAGCAGGTGATTGTTGTTGGAATTACTATCCATACTGAATCAGGGGTTATGATGCATATGAGGCAAGTGGAGGGTGTGCGCCTACCTCCCTTACAGCGCGGCTCAAGGTATATCATCATCGTGATGAGACGGAAGGGGACGCCAGCCCAGCCACGCACCGTACCGCGGGAGACACGCAGGACTACAAAACACTGTACGAGTGGCAGCCCTGGGATTATCCGGCTGTTCAGCTCACTGCTGGATAGGTTTCCGGCGGGTGTCCACATTTGGACAGGTAAGCGCTTTGTTGATTGCAGCGGCCATACTCAGACGGCACAGGCTCTATGACCGAGTGGGTCCTCTTATGGTGGGCAGATTGACAGTCACTATAATACACAGCTCCCGGGTCGGGATACATGTGTGGTTCGTGTGAGGGGTCCTCTCGTGGTACACCAGCGGATGGTGGGGGACCTGAGCGGGCTGCCACTGCCTCAGGGCATGGGTTGGATCGACCGGTGGTACCACGGTCGGTTCTGCCCCACGGGGGGGGGGCACTGAGACCCCATCACTTCCGAGCCTGGGAGGCCAGTGTCCAGGGGGGTTGGCGACTCCCCACTGCATTGGGACATATACCCAGGCTTGTCCCCTAGAAACTTTTAAACGTTATTGAGGGCGATACTTTGTTTATTTCACCCCACCCCCACGCTGTAGGACACCTCAACGTTGGTGTCTGGAGCCGACAAGACCGTTGGAGAGAGTTTTTACGTCCAGAAAGTGAGTTGGATTGTTGACGACTGCTCCCTGTCTGGTGCTCATTCCTATATACATGATTAGTCTCTCTCTCTCTCCTAGCTAGACGTTGTTTTAATTCAGTCACCTTGTCTGTCACTTTATGTTTTTATAATAGGGGGTGTATACCATGACCCCTATGCAATCATTGGATGGACAATTGTTAGTAGGCTTGTGGGATGACATGACCTGTTTATTGGATATTTTTAACTGATAACTATACACTGCTTTCCATGTCACCCCACCTTTTCAGGTTACTACTAGGATTGGCGGGACACCGTGCTTGCTCCTGTCAAGAGTGGTAGGTAGGAACCATTCCACCCACCACCAAGTGTAGATAGTTTTGCACTTAGGTCCTGATGAAATGCTATGGATCACATGTGCTAGACCCCGTTAAAAAGCCCTCTTAGTCCCCCTCTTTTGTGATAGATGACATGAATACATACCTCGATCCGGACGTTGACAGAAGCGCAGACACACCCTGGCAGGGGAAACGTTCAAGCAAAGTAATACATGACATTATGCATACATTCCGCATGAGGGGTATTTGGAGAGATAGACATTCGGGTGTGAGGGAAGGCACATATACATCAGCAGTACACAAATCATGGTCCCGACTGGATTATTGGATCCTCTCGGAGTCGTTAACAACTTGGGTGACGGGGGTTAAACATATGCCTCGAACACTCTCCGATCACGCTCCGGTAGTGTTAGATACGGTATGCTTTGGGAAGCCTTAAATGCGACTATCAGAGGGACCTGTATAGGCCTTTAGGCCGGGGTTTTAAAGGCTCAACGCTCACGTATGGAAATCCTTGAGGGTGAGATAGGGCGCCATGAGAGGGAGTATGAGCGCACGTTGGACGCTCATGTGCTGGCAGCGATTCGGCTGCTTGTAACTGAATATAATGAAACAGCAGATCAGGAGATATAGCCCATGTCTCGGCGATGGGGGGGCTCGTTCGTATGGTGAGGGTGTACGCCCGGGCCGTACGCCAGTGGCAAAATCTCAAGGGGGGAAGATCTTAGACCTATGTCGCCGAAGTAGTGGGGACCGATGGAACAATGTTTCATCACTCTCCAGATATCTTGGACTGCTTTAGAGACTATTATGCCTCGCTTTATGGCCCAGGAGAAGACGCAGACAATGAAGGAATTGGTGCATTCTTCGAGGAGATAGTTTTGGTCTGGCTCTCCGATGCTCATCGGGAGTACTTAACGCAACCAATTACAGTAGAAGATGTCAAGGAAGCCATTGGGTCGCTTCCCTCTAGTAAGGCAGCGGGCATAGATGGAGTGCCTGGAGAATTTTATAAAGAATACGCTGATCTCTTGGCTCCACATCTGGTTAATATATATATATATGGGGAAGCGCATGAGACTGGTGTGCTCCTACCTACGCTTCGGGAATTGTTAATTGTTACGCTGCTGAAGCCCGGGAAACGGGCAGACAGATGTGAGTTGTACCGCCCCCTATCGTTGCTGAACATTGACACTAAAATTATCGCCAAAATTATTGCCACTAAAGTATGCCCTCTATTGCCGGTCATGGTGTTACCGGATCAATCAGATTTCGTGCTCTCTCATTCCACTCACAATTTGCGCACTCTTTTTGCGGTCTTGCATCAACTGGATCCGGAGTGCAGAGCGGCCGCGGTGTTTCTCGACGCCGCTAAGGCTTTTGATTCGGTCAGGTGGGGCTATATGTTTGCCACATTACATAAGATGGGTCTGCGGCTCCCCCCTATCAGATGGACAGAAGTTCTTTACACGGCACTGACATCGAGGGTGCGTTAAATAATTATCTGATAGAGACTACTAGCCGCAGATTCCTTAACGTAGAATTATCCCCAGGCGAGAGACTGGACCCGGAAAACTTTCTTGCCCAGCAACTCTGCACGCCGGGGGGCGACACCTCGCGACTCCGCCCCGACGTCCTCTGCGGGTGTGACGTCAGCGAGGTCACATAAGCCCTGGCACGCTGACGTCAGTTTTCTTCTTTTCCGCGTGCAACGCGAACCTGGATCGTGTTTCTGGCCTGTTTCAGACCTTCTTTTTCCGCTTTAAGTGTTTTTTCTTGAGAACAGTGTGCGAATGCCTTCGGGCTTCAAAACGTGCTCGTCTTGCGTGCGCCAGATGTCGGCGACGGATCCTCACCCCATCTGCATGTGGTGTTTGGGGGAGCACCACGACTCCACGGATTGCAAGGCGTGTCAGCAAATGATGCCTAAGTCCCGGCGGGAGCGCCGGATGAAACTCCTTTCGGCACACATGTCCAGGTCGGCGTCGGCGCCGCACACGTCCCCCGCGGAAGGCTTCAAGTCCCGTCGCTTCAGTCTCTGACATCGTCCCTCTCCCAGGCCGCAAGGGGGTCGCTCACCTGTTGGTAAGTGTCGCAGTTTGTCCCCGAGGCCCGGTCCCCGGCCTGTTGGGGACACGGGTTCTCCGCGGGTGGTGCGGCCCCACACATCGCCACCCTATCCGCTGTTACCCGGGGGTGACTAGAGCCCAGATGGAGGCCTATGCAGCAGCTTTGCAGGCCTCTTCTCCTTCTCTACCTGGGACGTCTGTGGATCCCTTGCCGCATGCGGGGACTTATGCGGCGGCGCCTGCGGCGCCGACAGGTTTGACTCCAGGTTCTGAAGATGTGGTGCCGTCGGGGTGCGGCCCTTCGGGGTTTCCTCCTTCGGACCACGGTGCCTCTGCCTCGCCGCAAACCCCCACGGGGGTCCCTGTGGTGTTGCGGGAGGTTGCCGGGGCTCGGGCGTGTCCTCGAGCCCCCCTCAGACCTCTGGGCAGGTGGCGACCTTGTCCGAGGTGACACGGCTCAGGCGCCGGCGGCTGCTGGCCCTGGCGGCGTTGCAGGGGCTGGCTAGGGGTCGGGGCGTGTCCCCGGGGACCTCTCGTTCCTCCAAGCAGGCGGCTGCCTCATCGGAGGTCGAGTCGACGCCTTTTCGGCGCCGTTACTTAGCCGCCCTGGCTCCGACCCAGCCCCGGTCTCCCGCGCCACGCGTTGTGACGGAGGCCGTTCCGGTGTACCCTTCGGCGCCGGTCGACGTTGACCTGACAACGGTGGCGGACTCTACGGTGCCGTGCCGGCGTCGGGTCGTTGATTGGTCTTCAGACGTACCCTCTTCTCCAGAGGTTCGGCGGTTGCTGGTTTCATCTTCTCCGGAGACGGGTCGCCGCGACGTGGCTTTTTCCCCGGCGTCTTCTGAGGACGGCTCTTCGCCGTCTCCGCGCCCGCAGTCTTCGCCGGAGGTGTCTCAGGTTCCCCATTCATTGGTACACCCTCCCCCTTTTCCAGCTTGGCCTTTCCTTCCTCCGGTTGGGCTGGGGGTCGGCCGTCTTAGCTTGCAGCCGTCGCCCACGGAGGAACTGCTTTCCCTGCCGCGGGGCCCTACGGAGGCGAGTGCTGCCTTCGCTCGGGCTGTTTCCACGGCTGCGGGAATCTTGCGCATGGGCGATCCAGGTGCCCATTACCCCACGGATCATCTGCTGGAGGTCCTCCATCAGGGCTCTGGTGGTCGGGAGCTGCCTCTTCCCTTTGAGGCTTCGCTCCACACTTCTCTTTTGGGGGCGTCCTCCCACAGGGGACCCGGTGCCCCAGCCACTTCTGCACCGCCACCGTCCTGCCCCGCATGATCCTATCTGTCTTTCCCTCCACCCCTTTACCATTGGCCCTCTTTTACAGACTGCCTTTCCCTCCCTGCCACCGGTCTTGTCTCCCCCGTCACGGGAGGCCCGCTGGTTAGATTCCTGGGGGCGCAATATCTTCGCCGCCTCCAGTGCGGTTTGCGGGCCCTTAACACTCTTTGTGTATTGGCTAGGGCCACTTCTTGCTCGTCGGATTCGACGGAGTCCCTTATGTCTTCCGCTTCTCAGGAGGGTGCCTTTGTTGATCTGCAGCACCATGTGTTGGATGGCCGGGAGCTGGCGGCGTTTATTCTTCGCTCGGCTCTGGACATCTCGGAGGTGCTTGGTCGTACCATGGCTGCTTCTGTGGCCCTTCGTCGCCATGCCTGGGTATGGGATAGTGTGTTCCCTGAGAACGTTAGGGAACGGCTGGTTGACCTTCCCTTTGATGACGCTCTTTTGTTCCACGCCCCTGCGGATTCTGCCTTTCAGAGGTTTCTTGCGGGGCTTCGTCCGTCTTTCTCCTTGTCGCTACGTCGCTCCGCCGGTCTAGCCTGCTGTGGCAGTTCCGCACTTTTGTCCTGTGGTTTGGCTTTCTTGGCCTCTGTGTTCTGGTGGCCGGCTTGGGGCCGTCCTCCGTCTCTTTCTCTTCTGCCGGTTCCTCCACTTCTTCGTGGTTCAGTGTGTGTGTGTTCCTGACCCGGCCCCTCCCTTGGGGTGTGTCCTGGCCCTCCCTGGCCTCTGCCTTCGGAGGGCGTCTGCCTGGTCCTGGGTGTGCGGTTCCATAGGGGTGCCTGTTGCTGGCGGCGCATGCCCATGCAGGGCTTCTTGTTCTACTCCACCGTTGTGATCTTGATGTGTTCCCCTGCGCCCCTGCCTCTGGTTCCGCTGGGTCTTTGCGCACTGGTGCTTTCTTCTTCCACCTGTGCTGTTGGCGGTGGAGCTGTTCTGGCCTTTCACGCTGCTTGCGGCCAAGGTGTATTCAGCCCCTTTTCTCTCTCATGTGCATGTGTTCTTACAGTGGGCCCTGCCTCTGGTCTACCTCTTTTCACTGGGTTTGAGGTGGCCCTTGTGTTCCTTAGGGTTTTTAGGGCGCTGTCTGCACCTACGGGGTGTTAGGCGCTCTCCCTTGTTTGGGCTTAGGATATCCTGGCCTTTTCCTTCTTGTTCTTGTGCCCTGTCCCCTACTGGGACCCTGGTCTCTCCTGGTGGGGAGGCTCTCTCGCAGGCCCTCCTCCCTTCTGGGTATGGCTAGGGTATCTATTCTACGTTAAGGAATCTGCGGCTAGTAGTCTCTATAAGATGTACAAGTTACTTACCTTCGGTAACGATGTATCTGGTAGAGACGATTCTAGCCGCAGATTACTTCACGACCCGCCCTTCCTCCTCGTTCTGCGAGGACCCTCAGCTTGGTTTTCTGAGCTCGCCTCCCTTTGGGTGGCTTGTCTTCTGTGGGGGTCCTTTCGTTTTCTGTCTGTTGGGCTTCCCTCCAGCTGGGTTCTCTCCAGTGTAGGGGCCTGCTTTTGCTCTTTTTCCCTTTGTTGTTACAATTTCTGATCCCCTTGCGGTCTTCTACACTGGGGGTTCTTTTGCCTGTCCTTGGCCTCCTGCTCCTTTCAGAGGCTCTGGCCCTCCTTGACTGTGTAGTCTGGGGGTGGATTGCTGTTGCTCCTCTGTTCCGAGCTTATGGCCCTTTGCTGTGTGGTCTGTGGTTGCAGTCTCCCTCTCTCTATCTCTCGCTCTTTCTCTTACAGTGCTTTCCACTGCTTGTGCCTCCAGCCTGGCTATCGCTTTGGCTTGCACGGTAGTTCCACGGAGGGGTGCTTTACGCTTTCCCTGCTGTGGCTTTACTGCTTTGGCCTTCTGGTGCTTCGGTGCTGCCTGGTGCTATGACCTTGGCTTGCACGGTTGTTCCTCAAAGGTGCTCTGCTCTTTCCCTGCTTTGGCTTTACTGTTGTAGCCTTCTGGCGCCTCGGTGCCAACTGGTGCTGTTCCTCACCTTTTGTCTCTCTCTTTTTGTTTCTCTGGTTTTTTCGCACACTGTTCACATGCTCTCCTCAGTTTTGTTGTGATGGCTCCTCGTTGTGGCGCTAAAAAGTTCCCCGAAGCAAACGGACGTCAGCGCGCCGGGGTGGGACTTATGTGACCTCGCTGAAGTCACGCCCGCGAAGGATATCGGGCGGAGTTGCGAGGTACCACCCCCCGGCGCGCAGAGATGCTGGGCAAGAAAGTTTTCCGGGTCCAGTCTCACGCCTGGGGATAATTCTACATTAAGGAATCTGCGGCTAGAATCGTCTCTACCAGATACATCGTTACCAAAGGTAAGTAACTTGTACGTCACTCACAACCCTTTAAAATCTGCAAGGGGACTAGACAGGGCTGCCTGCTGTCTCCCATCCTATTCGCCATTGTGATGGAACCATTGGCCTGTGTCATGAGACAGCAGTATGCGAGGGCGGCTTTTCAGTTTAGTCAGAGCCCACTGATCATCTCCATGTATGCAGATGACATGGTATTATATATTCGAGATCCAGAGGAGAACTTGCATGCTCTTATTCGGGCATACCTGAAATATGAGCATATCTGGGCTCCAAATCAATTGGGAGAAGTCCTCTTTTTTCCCTCTCAAGCTGAACACGTTGCATTCTCGATGGAGTATCCCTTACAGCGGACGATGGAGCCTGTGAAGTACCTTGAGGTATGGGTGCAGTCGGATCCTGTGACAGTGTTGCAAGAGAATTATGGCAAAGCTCTATCTACCACGGAGGACCAGGTGGCTAGATGTCTGGGTTTGCCACTCTCCTTCGCTGACAGAATAGCAGTTCAGAGACATGTGTCCTGAGGATTGCACAGCGTGAGCGTGGCGGGCGATGGCGAGGTGCGCGGGCGGACGACCGGTGTATGCTCCGGCTCTTCTGACAGCGCACCACCCCTATCTCTCTGTTACCCAAAAAAAAATAACACTGGACACGCTGGTCCCCAGAGGGCAACTTTATCCAGAAATAAAGAATAATCTCTGATCTGTCCCAATGTCCGTCTTTGCATATTACAGGCTGCGGGAAGCCCTAAAAGCTTTCAATGACAAACACCCTGCTCCTCTACAGACCTTCTTATCAGGGCCATCACTTGGTAGATTGGTCACACGACTGTATAATACCCTGCAAGCTGATACAGCACCAGCTTTTGGACGAGACTGACTTGGACTTTTGTTGTGACATGACCAGGTGCCTTACAGCCAACTGTAATTTGTGCATCACACACTTTAAGTACCTCCAACAAATGTATTACACGCCCCTTCAGCTTCACAGGTATGGGCTGCGGGAAGTTGATAGTTGTAGACGCTGTGGGACGAATGAGGCCGATTTTCGCCATCTGGCTTGGGATTGTGCTAAGGTGCATAACTTCTGGTTGTTGTTTACGCAGGCCTTAACAAATATGATGCTGGAGATTGTGGACTGCTCACCCCGGATTTGTTTGCTGGGTCTGGTGAAGGGCTTACAACCTAAAAACAGACAGCTGGTACTGATAGCCCTCTTGATGGCAAAAAGAAAAGTAGCTCAAATGTGGGATGGCAAACGGGCGCCACAGTTCAAAGACTGGCTTAAAGATCTTGTGTTTTGCAGGGATCAGCTTGCGTACTACGTGGAGGAGCTTCCTGCCACCTCCCGGCCAAAAGATATCTGGGCTCCACTGAGCGCCTATTTGCGGACTAGTCCTCAGACTCCGACAGAAGTTCTGGACTCACACAAGTGATGTTGATATGTACTGTACAATATTTTGGATTGCTATGTAAACTGAATGTACGCTGCACTAAATAATATACTGTGCGCATGTTGTCTCACTGGGGGGCAGGGGGGTGTTCTGGGCTTGCCATATTGTCATGTGTTTTGTGAAACGCAAAAAAATATATATATATCTATTTTATGATTGCAGATAAAAGCAAAGGTATTACCTCAAGACTATTGAGGTTCTTATGCATTACAACAGGTATGCATATATGCAGATTATATCCTGATAGAATGAAGGGGAACCAGGAGAGCTTGTAATGAAAGGCAGGGGAGGGCTACAGCGAAAAATAGATAGAAAAAAGAAAAGACATACACATAGGTAAATGAAGCAATAGCCTTGCGTGCCCTGCTCGGCTATGGCTGAGTTTTTGTTCTCCCCTACCTAATACTATTATATGTTTCCTTGGGAAGATATTGATTTGCTCTAGAGAGTAAGGCAAATATGAAGTTGATTCTGATGGATACTTGTAACCACAGATTCTTCACCTTCAGGAAACTCCCAAGGCACCAGATTGGATCTGGAATCTTCCCCAGAAGTGCTGCCATGCAGGGGCAGTTGGTGTCATGTAGATCTGAAGTGACGTTGTTCTACCCCAGAAGTGATGGAGTTGGACAGCATATAAGTGCAACTTCTTCACATGCATCTTTCCTCACTTTCAAATGTGGATACAGAGCCCCGTCCCCCTTTTCTCGTCACATTGTCGAGTTGTTTCCACTGAATAATGGAAAAGCAGTACGCAAGTGAGAAATGTCCCTCCCTAAAACTTTAAACATTGTTGTTGCTGTTGTTGAAAAATAAATGTCTGTGACAAACCCACACACCAGGTGTCTCTTTGGTGTTTGGGTTTTGGACACATCTCCAAGCTGTGTGCCCTCTGAACCCAAAGGCGATCCAGAACTGTGAAGCGAAGCTGTACACCACCCAACATCAGAAGAAACCACTTAAGTCCCACTTGAAGTTGAGAGAAAGGACTCATTTGCGCTCTCAAGACCGTTTCCTCAACAGGTCCTCTTCGTGGTCAACATCTACATCAAAATGAAAGCACAAGAATGCCAAGCAGGACTTGTTCCCATCCTGCCACACTCTATACTCAGAGAAGTTGCATTGGCTTTAAGGTGCCACTGTGTCTGATAGAGACCTCTAGCTGCAGATTCCTTACCTTAGAATTATCACCAGGCGTCAGACTGAATCCGGAAATTTTCTTGAGCAGCTCCCCTTCACGTCGGTAGGTGGCGTTATTCGACTTTGCGTGGTGTCCGCATCTACGACAGAAGTGAGATGCGAGGGGCCGATATAGGCACCATCATAGAGCACTGAAATCAGTTCTTTTCTTTCCACACTAGTCAGTACTGATCCAGGAAGAGCTACCCCTTAGTCAATTGTTGACTGACTTTTTTGTCATTTTGTCGAGGTTTTTTCCTGCCTGGTGTGGTAGGAATGTCATTGAAGAAGGCCGGCTTCAAGCCCTGTGGTGCCTGTCACCGCTCAATGTCGGTGATTGACCCACACCTGGTTTGCCTTTGGTGTCTCGAGCACAACCACGACCCTAAGGTCTTGAGGGAGCGATTCCCTCAAGCTCCTGGTGGCTCCACATACGATACCACGATGACTCCGATCCCTGTCGAGAGGAACGTACTGGGAGCGGTCGCGGAGTCTGAGATCCTTGTCGCACTTGAAGTCTTCGGGGCATTTGAGTAAGTCTCGCTCCCACAAGAAGTCAAATCGGGCTTCAACCACACCTCGTCCATTGGCCAACGATGGAGCGTCGGCACTCGAGACCTGGCTTCGTGGTTGAGCCAGCGCCTTGGCCTTCTCCACGTCTCCCCGAGTTTCAGGAAGCCAGAGCAACCACTGCCCACTTAAAAGAATTTTATGCGGCTGTGCACCTCATATTTTGGCGGCCAGTTCCCTCTTGCACGCCTTCAGGCTCCACGAGTTCGGGAAGGGCCCCTACTGGATCCACAGCGGTGGCTCTGGCATCAGTTGGGCCCAGAGAGCCATGGCAGTGGCAGTCATGCCATCTCGTCCTTACGTGGCGCCGGTCCCGAGGCCGACACTCCTGGCTGTTACACCAACTATTATATACCCGACTCCAAAACGAAGCTGGAGGGGCATAGCCTGACTCCGGCGCCGACTGGAGCCATCCCCTCCAGGCAGCAGCCTGAGCCCTATTCTTATCGGCTGGGACTGGTGGAGGAATGGGAGGGGTCCCTGGGCCCTGAAAAATACTAGCTATATGATAACAACATGGACTGATGTGAGGATTTGGCGGACGCCAGCAGACTGCATACATCTCCAGATACTGCCATGCTTTCTCCCTCTACCATGCATTTGGAGAAGAGAGCTTCATTCGCAATGATGGTGAGGAGCGCGGCTGAGGTCCTGGACCTTAGCATGCCCTTAGTGGCAGTCAAGACTAACATCTTGATGTTAGTGCTTCAGCTGGGAGTGTCCGCTTCAGAACCGCTGCTTCCTTTTAATGAAGCACTTACTGATGTCCTGCTTGGGACCTGGTACAAGCCTAACACAGGGGCTCCTGTGAACAGGACAATACCCCACTGACACCGCCCCATGCCAGGGGACTCCAAATTCCTCACAAACACCTTACCTTGGAGAGCTTTGTGGTCCGAGCCTCCACTTCCCATGTAAATCCTGGTGCATTCCAAACCGCACCACCCGGATGGGGAATCCAAGAGGCTGGCCAACATGGGCAAGGAAATGTTTTCTTCCACCAGCCGGGCATTGTGGTCCGTGAAAACTGCATGCCTTTTGGGCTATTATTCCCATGCTCTGTGGATACGGTTGTGCAGGTGCTGCCACCAGTTACTGAGGAGGCCTGAGTCGTGCCCTCCAGACTATGCCAACCGGAGGGATGCAGCTAAGTTTGCCACTAGATGTGGACTGGACATCACTGACTCACTAGGCAGGGCGGTTTAGTTGACGGTGGCCCTACAGCACCACACCTGAATGAGGAGTATTGGCTTTTTTTTTTTTTTTTTTTTTATTTATTAGAAACCGTTATTACACGATAAAATACAGACAAGGGCCTACAACCACCAAGGCCGGCCGCTATAGAGCCCGAGGGCCCGCAATGCGACGCCACACATTCAAATGAACCAGAGGCAAAGTTCCCGGCAGTTCGTAAGCACATATAACAGGCCGTGGCCATAGGCCAGGAGCAATCGGAAAAAACAGTTTCATTTTCTATTAAATACAAAACACACTCAAGGCAATGAGAGTCCGAAATAGCAGCGTGCTCTTCCCAGGACGGGGAACAACGTACAGTGTCCAAAGCAGTTCTTGTCTGGAAGCGGTAGTAGGGGGCAACGGGAAGACAAAACATGGAACACACCTCACACAATCCCGCAGAAGGTGTGGCTAGGGGGACAAAGCAATATCGACCTCTAATGGCAGAGGCGGGGTGCAGATACGTCCACGATATAAATTCCATGGACCCCATACCTTAGTCCATTTCCCTGGCTTGCCTGTCGCCACATACACCGTCTTTTCCCTAAACATACACCAGTCCATATTCTCCTTCCATACCTCGATCGTGGGCGGCCTCGGGGAGCCCCACAGCTGTGCAATGTTACGCTTAGCCACCATGTACCCCAAAGTCACCCACTGCGTCTGTGCCGCATTATAATCATTCGGTTCCCAGACATTCAACAAACACCTCCTAGCCTCTGGCAACAGAGCAACGTGCGTGACCTCCTCCATTACGGTGTGGATACCGTTTCAAAATCGCACAACCTCCGAACATTCCCATAAGATATGAAGAAAGGTACCCGGCAGGCCACATCCACGCTTACACAGTCCATCCCTCGAGTAACCCATACGCAGCAAACCGGGCCCCGTGACATACACTCTATGAAGGATCTTCAGCTGTACGAATCATAAGCGGGCCGGGATCGCCACCTCTTTCGGGGAGGCCACCGCCGATACCCAGTCCTCATCGTCCAGTTCCAAGCCATCGCACGTCCATGCCTCCCGCAGACGGAGAAGCAAGTCCGCGCGATCATTAATGAGTTTCTTATAAATCAGAGAAATAGTGCTGTCGGGCACGTAGCCATCCAACACTCTATCCTCCAGTGGGGAATACTCGGGGATAGCAGCAACGTCCGGAAAAACCGAACACAGCACGTGGTAGACTTGCGCATACCGGAAGTACTCTCTATCATTTAATTTGTATTCAGTTTTAAGCATTTCAAACGTTTTGAAAGACCCCTTCGCCCAAAGATCACCCACCTTACATATACCAATCATATCCCATTTCTCAAAGCCTTTCGATCTCCACAAACAGCCCAGCCGCCCGGAGGCATACAACGGCGTCGCCCGAGTCAAGCGATCCCTCCACCCCATCGCAGCACTCGCCGCGTGCCACACACGTACCGCAACCCGCGTGGGTCCCGTCAACTGTGTGTCCGGGGTCACCGAGTACAGCGCCATATTATAATCACCACCCGGGAGCAGAAATGTATCCATCTCGAAGGCCGGATTCAAGGCAGGACCGTATATCCCATGGTTCACTGCTGCCAACTGAGACGCCCAATAGTAACGTTTAATATCGGGGAGGGCGACCCCCCCATCGTACCAAGGGAGCGTCAACTTGGCGAGAGCGATCCGCGGCCGCCCGTCCCAAAACAGTTGGCGCTGAAGACCCTCCACCTCCCGAAAATAACGGGCTGGCACGACATCTAAAGTATTTTGCAAAGCATACAAGAAGCGAGGTAGCGACATCATTTTAAACAATGCCGCCCGTCCGAGCGGCGAAAGCGGAAGTCGTCGCCACCTCGCGACGTCGGCCTTCAATCGCTGGAGGGGAGGGAGAAGGTTTCGCTCATAGCGGACCGCGGGATCCAGAGAGATAAAGATTCCCAAATATTTGAACCCCAGTGTAGCAATCTGGATGGGGCAATCCCGTGGCATGAGGGGGGCTTCGCCCGAGAGGACGTAAACACACGACTTGGCCCAGTTGATAACCAGGCCAGAGTTGCGACCAAAGGAATTCAGTACGTCCACCAATACGATTAGCGACTGTCGGGGGGGAGATGAGATACAGAAGGATGTCGTCCGCGTAAAGGGAGACACGGTCTTCAAACTCCGGCGTCCATCTAATGCCTCGCAGCGACGGCTCCCAACGCAACCAGGCGGCGAGAGGCTCCAAAGAAAGTGCAAAGAGAAGGGGTGACAACGGACATCCCTGCCGCGTACCTCTCCCCAGTGCGAAGGGAGCCGACACCCTACCATTCACCACCACCTGAGCCAGTGGGTCAGCATATAGTAATTTTACCCAACCAATAAACTCAGGGCCGAACTCAAATTTCGCCAACATGGCCCAATTGTACGGCCACTCCAAAGTGTCGAACGCCATAGTAGCATCTAAAGATGCCAATATGTCCGGCTCGCGTATAAACCCCGCTCGAGCAAGCACGCCGTGCAACCGCCTCAAATTCAGAGCGGTATTCCGATGGGGTATGAAACCGGACTGATCCTGATGAATCAAGTCGCCCACGACCCGAACCAGTCGATTAGCCAGTACCTTAGCCAGAATTTTGGGTTCTGCGTTCAACAGCGAAATGGGCCTATAGGAGGCGCAGCGATCTCGCGGCTTCCCCTCTTTGTGTATCACAACTATGTTGGCGAGGCGTTGGTCAGGGGGGAGGAAGCCCGCCGCACGTGCCGCGAAAAACATGTCCCGAAGATACGGCGCTATCTTATCGGGACGCAACTTATATAGTTTGATGGGAAGACCATTAGGACCCACAGCCTTACCCGATGCGATCGAGCGAATGGCCAGGGCGATCTCATCTGACGACAACTTCGCCCCCATCAACACTGCATCAGCCTCCGATAGGGTTGGCAATGCAATGTCTCTAAGCAACAGAGGAGAGTCCTCCTCCGAACGCACAGAAACCGGAGAGTATACCCCGCGGAAATAATCCGCGAAGCAGTCAACGATCTCCACCGGGTCAGTCACACGCACTCCATCCAGTCTTTCCACAACATGCACCACCCTGCTCGCTCTCTCCTTCTTATCCAACCAAGCAATCAACTTTCCGGCCTTATCCCCCACATCATACAGTCGTCCTTGCTGCTCTCTACTCATCCCTTTAGCGGCTTCCGTGACTAGCGCTCTATAATCTGATTGTTTGAGGCTGAAAACGGGCAATTTCTCATCAGTAACTCCCCGCTCCAAGTCCTCCTCCATTTCAGCTATTTCAGTTTCCAGGCGAACCACCTCTGCTCTCTCGCACCTCTTAGCATGGGAGATAAGGGACAAGGCCTGCCCCCTGATCACCACTTTATAAGCCTCCCATAGGGAGATGGCCGACGACACCGACCCCACATTATCATTGAAGTAGTGATCAGTGGACTTGACCAGTTCCGCGCGGATCTTAGGGTTACGTATATACCAGGGGCTAATGGGTGCCACTCTCCCCTCTGCCCCAGGGACAACCTTCAATTGCAACCATATAGGGGAATGGTCAGAAATACCTCGGGCTAAATGACGCACCTCCCCAATCATACCAGCTTGGATCGCCGGCATGAGCATGTAATCAAGTCTCGAGAGACTCCCATGGGCCCCCGAGTGAAAGGTATATTGCGCCTGTCCCGGGTGCATCAATCTCCAGCAATCTACAAGTCCCAAAGTGTCCAAAAAGCCACCCAACCAGGCCTGAGCCCTAGGGAGATCCCTGGGGGGGTGACGGTCCTCCAACCCGGAGACAACAGCATTAAAGTCACCCCCCAACACCAGAACCCCCCCAGGGAGTCCCAGGACCAAACGCCCCAAATCAGCAAATGTAGCCGTCTGTAACCCCGGAGGCACATACACAGCAACGAGCGAAACAGTCCTCCCCTCCCATCTCCCCACCAGTGCCACATAGCGCCCCCTATCATCGTGAAGCACCTCGTCCACCTCCAAGGGGAGAGAGGCCCTAACCAAAATGCCCACTCCCCTAGAGCCAGAAGTGAAACCAGAGTGAGCGGCAAGGCGATAGCCCCTCCTATTTAGGGCATGGAAGGAGTTCCCAATCAAATGCGTCTCCTGCAGGAAAACAATGTCGGGCGAGATCCGTTTCAAAAACTGCAACACCACCCCGCGCTTGATCCTGTCCCCCAGTCCATTCACATTCCACGAAAGGATTCTCAATCCCCTACCCCCATCCCACTCCCGTGCATGATACCCACATCCCAGAAAGCACAAACCGGATAAGTCAGCAGAGAACTTCACATTGCCTTGCGAAACAAACAAACAATCCCCAACAACCCCCCTCCCCCACAATCCCCAAACCACAACTCCCCCCTCCCTGCCCCCCTGCATGAGCCCAAACAGCCCCCCCAACTCACAGTGTGCCTGTCGCCCTAACATATACCACAAAAAGAACCCCAGAAGGAGGAAAGGACCCCAATAAGCTCCCCACAACCCCCGGGCATTTAGAGGGCATATTGTGCCAAACTAGGGTCCAGTTGAGCCAAGGTACAAAACATCACCAGTCCAGTCCATCACCAGGAACCAAGTTCTAGTCCTGCTCCACCAAATCTCCGCCGTCCGACTGTCTCGATCCTGTCCCCGAGGCAGGGCATCCAACCAGTCTCCAACCGCCTCCGGCCTGTCGAAAAAGTGTGAGCGACCCCGGAACTCAACCTGCAGCCTAGCCGGGAATAACATCGCATATTTCAGCTCCATGTCCCTCAAGCGCCGTTTGACGCCCAAAAATCCCAGCCGTTGTTTTTGGACCGCTTGCGTGAAGTCCGGGTAAAAGCTGACATTAGAGTTCTCAAACTTCAGCGGCCCGGCCACCCTCGACGCCTGAAGGATAGCATCCCTATCCCGAAAGTTAAAGAGCCGGGCGATTATAGGCCGCGGGGGAGCACCCACTTTGGGCGCACCACCCGGAATCCTGTGGGCCCGCTCCACCGCAAAGAACTTGCTCAGTCCCTTGGGCGCGAGACGATTGGTCACCAGGTCCTCCAAAAAAAGATCCGCAGCAGATTCCTCCAATCTTTCCGGCACTCCAATGATACGAACGTTGTTCCGTCTAGCCCTGCTTTCGGAGTCCTCAAGTCGACGGTCCGTCAGGTCACTGGCTAGCCGCAACCTACGGACCTCCGTCTGCAGGGCGGCCACGTCCACAGTTAAGCTCAACGCCGCTTGACTCAAGGAGTCGACCCGCTCGTTAGTCTTGGACAGGTCTGCCCTGACCAAATTCACGTCGATCAGGACCGCATCCAATTTATGAGCCAGGGTATCAAACTGCTGACCCACAGCGGTCTTCATCTCCTCAATGGCGCCCATGACGTCCAGCAAAGTCAATTCTGACGATGGGTCTGAGACCTCTTTAGACCTCTCAGGCGATTTATGCGAGCCACTAGGTGATCCCTTTGCCTGAGCATATCGATCCATATTATTGACCTGGGTATAGGCACCCCTCCGGGTTGACTTGGGTTTCGACTTGTCTCCGTCTAGTCTCGCCGCCATCGTCCGGAGGCCACCAAGGTTGGCACCCGCCCGCACCAGGAAAAAGGGAACCAGGTGGCTAATTCAATTGAACACAGCCGTCGCCGACAGTAAGCCCATGTAGAGTCCGAGAGGCAGGCCAGACACTCCGCCGTCCGCACCCCTCTGAAACACCAAAGTCTCTCAGCCGATATCAGAAAACAAGCTTGAAAACGAAAGTGAAAGTGTGGGGTCCGTGACAGGTCAAGCCCAGCCAGCCGCTGTTGTTCACTTCGTACCCTTGCACTTCACCAGCTCGAGATCGGGACCAAGGCAAGAGCAGGCCGCAAACTTCGGAGTGCAACCATTCCGGCTCCCGGCGTCTGATCTGAATTTGGAAAACGGGTGGCACCTCAGCGCAAGTTCATCTGCAAAAGCCCGTCAAATAAACCAGGATTAAGTCAGGATAGACGTGGGAGGTTGCGGAGGCCCTCGAGAGCCGTAAGCCTACGCGGCCATCTTGGTTGCGCGCTAGGCTCCTCCCCCCAGTACTGGCTTTTTTGGGGATGTCCAAACATCACTTATGGACATGCCCTTTGATGGCTTCCATCTCTTTGAAGACAATGCGGATTCCGCGCTTGAGCGCTTTAGATAGCTGGGCTTTGGCTAGGTCCTTGGGCCTTCCCATGGCCCCTCGTCACCCTCAATCCACCTTCATTGCCTCTGAATGGGCTATGAGCTGCGTCTTCACCCGCTCGGCTACAACGGCACGCAGGCTTCCTATTCTCTGTGTGGCCGAGAGCCCTGTACCCACAGACCCTGTAGGTCGGGCAGCCAGAAGTCGGGTCAATCCACCACTCCCTTGCCAGCCGCAGCCTGCAGACCCTTCTAGTCTGCCTTCGTTCCACCATGGGCACCCAGTGGGAGGCAAGATCTGCCATCACCTGGCGGTCTATAACATTGGACTGGTGAGTTTTGCAGATCGTCCAAAGGGGCTACTCCCTCCCCTTAGAGACTACCATTTATTCCATGCCACCTACTTATGACAGGCTGATGGAGGACCACCTATCCCTTTTTCTTAAGGAAGTAATGGCTCCCTAAGAGAGTGCAGACGCCAGAAGTTGGACATGATTGCTATTTGCGCTTTCTTCTGGTGCCTGAGAAGGATGGAGGTCTTCGTCCTATCATCGATCTGCACTCTCTGAATTTCATCCTCAAGAAGGAGAAGTTCAAAATGCTCACACTTGCTCAGATTCTGTCAGCCCTGGACACAGGAGACTGGATGGTAGCATTGGACTTGAATGACACATATTTTCACATCCCTGTCCTGCAGGCCCACAGGACATTACCTGCAGTTCACGGTAGGTCACAAGCACTTTCAGTTCACCGTGCTCCCCTTTGGCCTCACCAGCGCCCCTCGGGTGTTCATCAAGGTCATGGTGGTGGTTGCCGCTCACCTGTGAAGATCAGGGGTGCCAGTCTTCACCTATCTCAACGACTGGCTTTTTTAAGTGAGCTTGCCCCAGGCTGTTGTCTCCCACCTCCAGATTACGGTGAACCTCCTGCATTCGCGGAGGTTCACTATCAACTTGCCGAAGTCACACCTGACTCCTTCTTAGATGATTCCTTTTATAGGAGCAGTTCTGAAAGGTTTACATATGTTCCCACCGTCTCCCTTTATTGTGCCCCAGTGGGACCTCAATCTTGTCCTCACTTTCCTTGTGTACGCTCCCTTTGATCCCCTGCACAATTACCCACTCCGGCTCCTTACCATCAAGACGGCCTTTCTTGTGGCTATAACATCTGCCTGGAGGGTCAGTAATCTTCAGGTGTTGTCGTTCAAGCCTCTTTACCTGAACATCTACCTAGACACACTGGTGTTTTATACAAGAGCTTCCTTTCTACCAAAAGTGGTCACTCGCTTTCATGCAGGCCAATACATCACTCTGCCTAATTTTTAATCTCCAACTCATTCCTCCAAGGAAGAGGAGCGACTTCACCATCTGGACCCAAAAAAGAGTGTTTTCGTTCTACCTTGACCGCACACGAGAGTTCTGGGAGTATGACCAACTCTTTTTGGGATGTATTGGAGTGAAAAAAGGATGTGCCGTACAGAAGAAGACCATCTCATGATGGATCATGCTGTGAATAAAAATATGATACGCATTGGCTAAGAAGCAACCCCCTAAGAGTTTGCATGCTCATTCCACCAGAGCTAAAGCTGCAACCACTGCATTAGCACACAGAGTTCCGGTCCTGGATGTAGGAAGGTGGATATCTGGCTATGGTTACCCCCAACTTTTTGCCTAGTGTCTAGCTGGTTTTTCGACTTAGTTGGCCTGAGATCCTGCCATTCAGGGTCTCAGGCTGTCTGCCCTCTCTTTAAAATGGACTCCATGTACCCTAGGTACATTCCCAATTGGTAAGGATCACCTTATTGGACCCTGTACAGCGTACCCTAGGTACCCAGGGCATAGGTGTACCCTAGGCCTCCCAGGGGCTGCAGCATGTATTATGCCACCCCTGGTCTGGCCTTCCAATCAGACACAACTGGCTGATCACTCAGCTGGGGCAAGGTCGTGTAATCACCCCTTGCTTAGATATAGTATGCCTATATCTACCCTTATATATAGACACATGTGTACCTATCAGTCACTCCTATGGCAAGCCTTAACAATCCTGGAGGCAGAGTGCTTGGTAACATGTGAGATGGTGCTCTAGCATGAGCTGAGCCTGTCTGCAGCTTTCGGAATCATGTCCTTACAGCTGTTCTATGATATAGCCTACCATATACTCTTAAAGTGCCTTATAATCTTAAACGGTTATGGTAACTATGGTTTGGCTTTATCAAAACATGTCATGTAAGGTGTCTAACACTTTGGAATAATACCCCCATACCATTTCTGGTGATGAGGATATTATTCCTCCCTTCTAGAGGGAGAGACATGTTAAAATCCTACTTTGCTGTTTAACTCTAACCAAAGCCTCAGCATCACAAAATGGATGCTGCTGCCACAGACACAAGTCTGACCTCCTGCTGCTGGGAGTGATCCCGGCAAGGGAGGCTTGGACAATAGGTTTCCTGCTTGGGGAGGTGCTAGCACCTCCCCAGACAGACTTTAGTGTATTGGGGCAGGGAGGGCTGAAAGGAATGAGACATGCCTGGGGCACACAAGGTGTCCCATGCATAGTCCAGTTCAAACCGGTGCTGGGGCACACCAGTCCCAGTCCTGGCGCGAAACTGGACAAAGGGAAGGGGGTGTAACCACCCCCCTCCCAGGTCCCACCCATAAGGCGTGACCTAGCAGGTAACCCAGCCCCCCAGATTAGTATAAGTGTGGTAGCTGGGCCCCAGGAGATTAGATTATCCTGAACCTGCAACTTGAACAGAAACTCTGGACCTTCGACATTCGAAGAAAGAAGAAGACTGAAGAATCTCCCTTGTGGCCAAGGAGTGGCTACCCTGTGCAAACAGGCACCATCAAGAGACTACCCTTTGCTTTGCTGAAGTTCTACGAGGGACCGACTGCAGAGCCCGACCAGAGCCTTGACTTCCAGACTTCTCCGACCCTGATCCACATCCACAGCCGAGCTGAGATCCGTGGAGGCGACGAGAGACGTGGGACCGGCTACCTGGGAAAAGTGGCTAGTATCTTCCAGCGCAGCTTCTGAGGCACCCTCGAAGTTGTGCACCGGGGATTGAGAAGCCCCAACCCCAAGCACCATCTGCACCGAAGATCAGCCCCCCACACTCCACGAGTCTTGCGCATACCGGAAGTACTCTCTATCATTTAATTTGTATTCAGTTTTAAGCATTTCAAACGTTTTGAAAGACCCCTTCGCCCAAAGATCACCCACCTTACATATACCAATCATATCCCATTTCTCAAAGCCTTTCGATCTCCACAAACAGCCCAGCCGCCCGGAGGCATACAACGGCGTCGCCCGAGTCAAGCGATCCCTCCACCCCATCGCAGCACTCGCCGCGTGCCACACACGTACCGCAACCCGCGTGGGTCCCGTCAACTGTGTGTCCGGGGTCACCGAGTACAGCGCCATATTATAATCACCACCCGGGAGCAGAAATTTATCCATCTCGAAGGCCGGATTCAAGGCAGGACCGTATATCCCATGGTTCACTGCTGCCAACTGAGACGCCCAATAGTATCGTTTAATATCGGGGAGGGCGACCCCCCCATCGTACCAAGGGAGCGTCAACTTGGCGAGAGCGATCCGCGGCCGCCCGTCCCAAAACAGTTGGCGCTGAAGACCCTCCACCTCCCGAAAATAACGGGCTGGCACGACATCTAAAGTATTTTGCAAAGCATACAAGAAGCGAGGTAGCGACATCATTTTAAACAATGCCGCCCGTCCGAGCGGCGAAAGCGGAAGTCCTCGCGACGTCGGCCTTCAATCGCTGGAGGGGAGGGAGAAGGTTTCGCTCATAGCGGACCGCGGGATCCAGAGAGATAAAGATTCCCAAATATTTGAACCCCAGTGTAGCAATCTGGATGGGGCAATCCCGTGGCATGAGGGGGGCTTCGCCCGAGAGGACGTAAACACACGACTTGGCCCAGTTGATAACCAGGCCAGAGTTGCGACCAAAGGAATTCAGTACGTCCACCAATACGATTAGCGACTGTCGGGGGGGAGATGAGATACAGAAGGATGTCGTCCGCGTAAAGGGAGACACGGTCTTCAAACTCCGGCGTCCATCTAATGCCTCGCAGCGACGGCTCCCAACGCAACCAGGCGGCGAGAGGCTCCAAAGAAAGTGCAAAGAGAAGGGGTGACAACGGACATCCCTGCCGCGTACCTCTCCCCAGTGCGAAGGGAGCCGACACCCTACCATTCACCACCACCTGAGCCAGTGGGTCAGCATATAGTAATTTTACCCAACCAATAAACTCAGGGCCGAACTCAAATTTCGCCAACACGGCCCAAATGTACGGCCACTCCAAAGTGTCGAACGCCATAGTAGCATCTAAAGATGCCAATATGTCCGGCTCGCGTATAAACCCCGCTCGAGCAAGCACGCCGTGCAACCGCCTCAAATTCAGAGCGGTATTCCGATGGGGTATGAAACCGGACTGATCCTGATGAATCAAGTCGCCCACGACCCGAACCAGTCGATTAGCCAGTACCTTAGCCAGAATTTTGGGTTCTGCGTTCAACAGCGAAATGGGCCTATAGGAGGCGCAGCGATCTCGCGGCTTCCCCTCTTTGTGTATCACAACTATGTTGGCGAGGCGTTGGTCAGGGGGGAGGAAGCCCGCCGCACGTGCCGCGAAAAACATGTCCCGAAGATACGGCGCTATCTTATCGGGACGCAACTTATATAGTTTGATGGGAAGACCATTAGGACCCACAGCCTTACCCGATGCGATCGAGCGAATGGCCAGGGCGATCTCATCTGACGACAACTTCGCCTCCATCAACACTGCATCAGCCTCCGATAGGGTTGGCAATGCAATGTCTCTAAGCAACAGATGAGAGTCCTCCTCCGAACGCACAGAAACCGGAGAGTATACCCCGCGGAAATAATCCGCGAAGCAGTCAACGATCTCCACCGGGTCAGTCACACGCACTCCATCCAGTCTTTCCACAACGGGCACCACCCTGCTCGCTCTCTCCTTCTTATCCAACCAAGCAATCAACTTTCCGGCCTTATCCCCCACATCATACAGTCGTCCTTGCTGCTCTCTACTCATCCCTTTAGCGGCTTCCGTGACTAGCGCTCTATAATCTGATTGTTTGAGGCTGAAAACGGGCAATTTCTCATCAGTAACTCCCCGCTCCAAGTCCTCCTCCATTTCAGCTATTTCAGTTTCCAGGCGAACCACCTCTGCTCTCTCGCACCTCTTAGCATGGGAGATAAGGGACAAGGCCTGCCCCCTGATCACCACTTTATAAGCCTCCCATAGGGAGACGGCCGACGACACCGACCCCACATTATCATTGAAGTAGTGATCAGTGGACTTGACCAGTTCCGCGCGGATCTTAGGGTTACGTATATACCAGGGGCTAATGGGTGCCACTCTCCCCTCTGCCCCAGGGACAACCTTCAATTGCAACCATATAGGGGAATGGTCAGAAATACCTCGGGCTAAATGACGCACCTCCCCAATCATACCAGCTTGGATCGCCGGCATGAGCATGTAATCAAGTCTCGAGAGACTCCCATGGGCCCCCGAGTGAAAGGTATATTGCGCCTGTCCCGGGTGCATCAATCTCCAGCAATCTACAAGTCCCAAAGTGTCCAAAAAGCCACCCAACCAGGCCTGAGCCCTAGGGAGATCCCTGGGGGGGTGACGGTCCTCCAACCCGGAGACAACAGCATTAAAGTCACCCCCCAACACCAGAACCCCCCCAGGGAGTCCCAGGACCAAACTCCCCAAATCAGCAAATGTAGCCGTCTGTAACCCCAGAGGCACATACACAGCAACGAGCGAAACAGTCCTACCCTCCCATCTCCCCACCAGTGCCACATAGCGCCCCCTATCATCGTGAAGCACCTCGTCCACCTCCAAGGGGAGAGAGGCCCTAACCAAAATGCCCACTCCCCTAGAGCCAGAAGTGAAACCAGAGTGAGCGGCAAGGCGATAGCCCCTCCTATGTAGGGCATGGAAGGAGTTCCCAATCAAATGCGTCTCCTGCAGGAAAACAATGTCGGGCGAGATCCGTTTCAAAAACTGCAACACCACCCCGCGCTTGATCCTGTCCCCCAGTCCATTCACATTCCACGAAAGGATTCTCAATCCCCTACCCCCATCCCACTCCCGTGCATGATACCCACATCCCAGAAAGCACAAACCGGATAAGTCAGCAGAGAACTTCACATTGCCTTGCGAAACAAACAAACAATCCCCAACAACCCCCCTCCCCCACAATCCCCAAACCACAACTCCCCCCTCCCTGCACCCCTGCATGAGCCCAAACAGCCCCCCCAACTCGCAGTGTGCCTGTCGCCCTAACATATACCACAAAAAGAACCCCAGAAGGAGGAAAGGACCCCAATAAGCTCCCCACATCCCCCGGGCATTTAGAGGGCATATTGTGCCAAACTAGGGTCCAGTTGAGCCAAGGTACAAAACATCACCAGTCCAGTCCATCACCAGGAACCAAGTTCTAGTCCTGCTCCACCAAATCTCCGCCGTCCGACTGTCTCGATCCTGTCCCCGAGGCAGGGCATCCAACCAGTCTCCAACCGCCTCCGGCCTGTCGAAAAAGTGTGAGCGACCCCGGAACTCAACCCGCAGCCTAGCCGGGAATAACATCGCATATTTCAGCTCCATGTCCCTCAAGCGCCGTTTGACGCCCAAAAATCCCAGCCGTTGTTTTTGGACCGCTTGCGTGAAGTCCGGGTAAAAGCTGACATTAGAGTTCTCAAACTTCAGCGGCCCGGCCACCCTCGACGCCTGAAGGATAGCATCCCTATCCCGAAAGTTAAAGAGCCGGGCGATTATAGGCCGCGGGGGAGCACCCACTTTGGGCGCACCACCCGGAATCCTGTGGGCCCGCTCCACCGCAAAGAACTTGCTCAGTCCCTTGGGCGCGAGACGATTGGTCACCAGGTCCTCCAAAAAAAGATCCGCAGCAGATTCCTCCAATCTTTCCGGCACTCCAATGATACGAACGTTGTTCCGTCTAGCCCTGCTTTCGGAGTCCTCAAGTCGACGGTCCGTCAGGTCACTGGCTAGCCGCAACCTACGGACCTCCGTCTGCAGGGCGGCCACGTCCACAGTTAAGCTCAACGCCGCTTGACTCAAGGAGTCGACCCGCTCGTTAGTCTTGGACAGGTCTGCCCTGACCAAATTCACGTCGATCAGGACCGCATCCAATTTATGAGCCAGGGTATCAAACTGCTGACCCACAGCGGTCTTCATCTCCTCAATGGCGCCCATGACGTCCAGCAAAGTCAATTCTGACGATGGGTCTGAGACCGCTTTAGACCTCTCAGGCGATTTATGCGAGCCACTAGGTGATCCCTTTGCCTGAGCATATCGATCCATATTATTGACCTGGGTATAGGCACCCCTCCGGGTTGACTTGGGTTTCGACTTGTCTCCGTCTAGTCTCGCCGCCATCGTCCGGAGGCCACCAAGGTTGGCACCCGCCCGCACCAGGAAAAAGGGAACCAGGTGGCTAATTCAATTGAACACAGCCGTCGCCGACAGTAAGCCCATGTAGAGTCCGAGAGGCAGGCCAGACACTCCGCCGTCCGCACCCCTCTGAAACACCAAAGTCTCTCAGCCGATATCAGAAAACAAGCTTGAAAACGAAAGTGAAAGTGTGGGGTCCGTGACAGGTCAAGCCCAGCCAGCCGCTGTTATTCACTTCGTACCCTTGCACTTCACCAGCTCGAGATCGGGACCAAGGCAAGAGCAGGCCGCAAACTTCGGAGTGCAACCATTCCGGCTCCCGGCGTCTGATCTGAATTTGGAAAACGGGTGGCACCTCAGCGCAAGTTCATCTGCAAAAGCCCGTCAAATAAACCAGGATTAAGTCAGGATAGACGTGGGAGGTTGCGGAGGCCCTCAAGAGCCGTAAGCCTACGCGGCCATCTTGGTTGCGTGCTAGGCTCCTCCCCTCAGTACTGGCTTTTTTGGGGATGTCCAAACATCACTTATGGACATGCCCTTTGATGGCTTCCATCTCTTTGAAGACAATGCGGATTCCGCGCTTGAGCGCTTTAGATAGCTGGGCTTTGGCTAGGTCCTTGGGCCTTCCCATGGCCCCTCGTCACCCTCAATCCACCTTCATTGCCACTGAATAGGCTATGAGCTGCGTCTTCACCCGCTCGGCTACAACGGCACGCAGGCTTCCTATTCTCTGTGTGGCCGAGAGCCCTGTACCCACAGACCCTGTAGGTCGGGCAGCCAGAAGTCTGGTCAATCCACCACTCCCTTGCCAGCCGCAGCCTGCAGACCCTTCTAGTCTGCCTTCGTTCCACCATGGGCACCCAGTGGGAGGCAAGATCTGCCATCACCTGGCGGTCTATAACATTGGACTGGTGAGTTTTGCAGATCATCCAAAGGGGCTACTCCCTCCCCTTAGAGACTACCATTTATTCCATGCCACCTACTTATGACAGGCTGATGGAGGACCACCTATCCCTTTTTCTTAAGGAAGTAATGGCTCCCCAAGAGAGTGCAGACGCCAGAAGTTGGACATGATTGCTATTTGCGCTTTCTTCTGGTGCCTGAGAAGGATGGAGGTTTTCGTCCTATCATCGATCTGCACTCTCTGAATTTCATCCTTAAGAAGGAGAAGTTCAAAATGCTCACACTTGCTCAGATTCTGTCAGCCCTGGACTCAGGAGACTGGATGGTAGCATTGGACTTGAATGACACATATTTTCACATCCCTGTCCTGCAGGCCCACAGGACATTACCTGCAGTTCACGGTAGGTCACAAGCACTTTCAGTTCACCGTGCTCCCCTTTGGCCTCACCAGCGCCCCTCGGGTGTTCATCAAGGTCATGGTGGTGGTTGCCGCTCACCTGTGAAGATCAGGGGTGCCAGTCTTCACCTATCTCAACGACTGGCTTTTTTAAGTGAGCTTGCCCCAGGCTGTTGTCTCCCACCTCCAGATTACGGTGAACCTCCTGCATTCGCGGAGGTTCACTATCAACTTGCCGAAGTCACACCTGACTCCTTCTTAGATGATTCCTTTTATAGGAGCAGTTCTGAAAGGTTTACATATGTTCCCACCGTCTCCCTTTATTGTGCCCCAGTGGGACCTCAATCTTGTCCTCACTTTCCTTGTGTACGCTCCCTTTGATCCCCTGCACAATTACCCACTCCGGCTCCTTACCATCAAGACGGCCTTTCTTGTGGCTATAACATCTGCCTGGAGGGTCAGTAATCTTCAGGTGTTGTCGTTCAAGCCTCTTTACCTGAACATCTACCTAGACACACTGGTGTTTTATACAAGAGCTTCCTTTCTACCAAAAGTGGTCACTCGCTTTCATGCAGGCCAATACATCACTCTGCCTAATTTTTAATCTCCAACTCATTCCTCCAAGGAAGAGGAGCGACTTCACCATCTGGACCCAAAAAAGAGTGTTTTCATTCTACCTTGACCGCACACGAGAGTTCTGGGAGTATGACCAACTCTTTTGGATGTGCCGTACAGAAGAAGACCATCTCATGATGGATCATGCTGTGAATAAAAATATGATACGCATTGGCTAAGAAGCAACCCCCTAAGAGTTTGCATGCTCATTCCACCAGAGCTAAAGCTGCAACCACTGCATTAGCACACAGAGTTCTGGTCCTGGATGTAGGAAGGTGGATATCTGACTATGGTTACCCCCAACTTTTTGCCTAGTGTCTAGCTGGTTTTTCGACTTAGTTGGCCTGAGATCCTGCCATTCAGGGTCTCAGGCTGTCTGCCCTCTCTTTAAAATGGACTCCATGTACCCTAGGTACATTCCCAATTGGTAAGGATCACCTTATTGGACCCTGTACAGCGTACCCTAGGTACCCAGGGCATAGGTGTACTCTAGGCCTCCCAGGGGCTGCAGCATGTATTATGCCACCCCTGGTCTGGCCTTCCAATCAGACACAACTGGCTGATCACTCAGCTGGGGCAAAGTCGTGTAATCACCCCTTGCTTAGATATAGTATGCCTATATCTACCCTTATATATAGACACATGTGTACCTATCAGTCACTCCTATGGCAAGCCTTAACAATCCTGGAGGCAGAGTGCTTGGTAACATGTGAGATGGTGCTCTAGCATGAGCTGAGCCTGTCTGCAGCTTTCGGAATCATGTCCTTACAGCTGTTCTATGATATAGCCTACCATATACTCTTAAAGTGCCTTATAATCTTAAACGGTTATGGTAACTATGGTTTGGCTTTATCAAAACATGTCATGTAAGGTGTCTAACACTTTGGAATAATACCCCCATACCATTTCTGGTGATGAGGATATTATTCCTCCCTTCTAGAGGGAGAGACATGTTAAAATCCTACTTTGCTGTTTAACTCTAACCAAATCCTCAGCATCACAAAATGGATGCTGCTGCCACAGACACAAGTCTGACCTCCTGCTGCTGGGAGTGATCCCGGCAAGGGAGGCTTGGACAATAGGTTTCCTGCTTGGGGAGGTGCTAGCACCTCCCCAGACAGACTTTAGTGTATTGGGGCAGGGAGGGCTGAAAGGAATGAGACATGCCTGGGGCACACAAGGTGTCCCATGCATAGTCCAGTTCAAACCGGTGCTGGGGCACACCAGTCCCAGTCCTGGCGCGAAACTGGACAAAGGGAAGGGGGTGTAACCACCCCCCTCCCAGGTCCCACCCATAAGGCGTGACCTAGCAGGTAACCCAGCCCCCCAGATTAGTATAAGTGTGGTAGCTGGGCCCCAGGAGATTAGATTATCCTGAACCTGCAACTTGAACAGAAACTCTGGACCTTCGACATTCGAAGAAAGAAGAAGACTGAAGAATCTCCCTTGTGGCCAAGGAGTGGCTACCCTGTGCAAACAGGCACCATCAAGAGACTACCCTTTGCTTTGCTGAAGTTCTACGAGGGACCGACTGCAGAGCCCGACCAGAGCCTTGACTTCCAGACTTCTCCGACCCTGATCCACATCCACAGCCGAGCTGAGATCCGTGGAGGCGACGAGAGACGTGGGACCGGCTACCTGGGAAAAGTGGCTAGTATCTTCCAGCGCAGCTTCTGAGGCACCCTCGAAGTTGTGCACCGGGGATTGAGAAGCCCCAACCCCAAGCACCATCTGCACAGAAGATCAGCCCCCCACACTCCACGAGTCCTGCGTGGGGCCCTTCTGCATTTTCCTACTTGCCGCGTCTGTCCGGTTGCTTGCCCGTTGGCTAGTGGCCTTTGTGACGACGCATCCAGAAATCTTCACCGCTGGTTTGGCTCCTCCAGACTGGCTCCCGCTTCCTTGTAAAAGAGAAGCACCCCAGACCTTCCTGGTCTGCACCAGAAGCAAGTCCTCCGTTCTTCGTGGGTTCCGCTTGCCAAGGCTTGGTGAGTCCTAGTCCAACTTCGACGCCGCTGACAGCAAGAGCCTTCGTGGGACAGTTCGCCTCCTGATCCTGGTCGTCCTCGACGTTCCCTGGTCCTCGTGGCTGCAGCGACAAGCTTCACCTTCACCTGCAATCTTCACGACATCGCCTGGTTCCTTCCTGGTTCCACGTGGTCACTGGTTAGTGACCTTGACTCTGTCCCTTCTGCTTGCAGGTCTCCTCTCTTCTTGATCCCAGCCTTGGGATCCACCGGACACTCTTCAATGACTGCCTGTCAGCAACTTTCCTTCAGGCATCCATAGAAGTCCACGACGAAACCCGACGCAAGTTCACACCTATGCACCCGCAGCCTGTGGGCTAGGTAACTTGGGTACTTCGGTGCTCACAAGGGTAGTGACTATCCTAGGGTCTAGTTTCCGAGTTTCGACTCTCTAGTTGCTTTGGAAGTGTCCTTAAACTGTTAATTGCTAACAACTACTATTTCTATCGACTTTTACGCATTACGCGTGAGTGTTTCCACTCTGCACCTGAATCCCGTGGGCCTCCCACTTCCTAACTGTTGCTAGTGTAGTGTAGCCCCAGCGATTCCCTAGGCCTAGGCCTAGGCCTATCCTATTTCCGTGACAGTGGTCCTTATACCACTTACTTAGTATATGGTTTGCGTGGCCCCTAGGGCCTAACTGTATTACTTACCTGTGTGACTTAATGTATGCTTAAATAAGACTGTATTGTACTTACCTCTAATCTCATAAAGAGTGCTGAGGGTTTGACTAGAATAAATACACTTTATTTTATATATATATCTGTTGTGGTGTCCTTTCATTTGGTATGCAAGGGATTATATATGGTATCACAGCTGGCTTCACATGCCATTCAGAGTTTAGCCTAAGACTGCTCTTGTCCATGCTACCACTAGGATAGCTGGTCTATAAGGTTGACTTTACAACCAATCACCATAAGGGTATTTGGACTGATATAAGGTGTACACTAGAACTAGTGACATCATACATCAGGCCAACTTCTCACACTGGACATCAGCCAGGTAGCAGCATGGGCTTCCTTTGGGCCCCAAGGATCTGCAGGGGCCTCCATTTAGGTTAGATCTGGCATATCTATCCTCTGCGCCGTCTATGCCTCTTGAACCTGCCTTGCATTCTGCACCAGCTTTGGTCCTGAATGCCATTCCGGTGCCACAATCTGCACCAGTCCCTTCAAGACCAACGCTGAAGGAAGACCCTCAGCCTCGACCGAGGGCACGTCCTGAATTTACCCCAAAGCATCAAGTCCCCATCTGTCAGATTCAGGCAGAACAGTGCCTCTACCAGTGATCCGCTTTCAGGTACTCCACCTGCAGTTTGATATTGACTCAGATCAAAGTCAACCACCACTTGGGCATGACAATAGAGATGATTTACCCCGACATTAGGCCAATGGGCTCAATAGTTCCCCTGATACTGGGTTGAATTCACTCCCGGGCCACCACCAGAAGAAAGTCCTTTCTTTGCTTGGTAACTAGACATGCATCTGAGGTTTCGGACCTTCAGCTTCCTTCTATTGAATTTTAAACTAATTAACAAACAGACATTTTGCAGCCTGGGCAAGTCTTATCTGCGCCCTCAAACCATTTAATGTCCTCACTTGCACATTACTGGACACCTAGTCGAAGTCCTATTATTGCCCACCTGTGAACTGGCATATAGCTAGACACCACAGACCAGCATCTCAACCTCTGTAGGTGGCTGGATTAGTATATAATTTAAGTGAAGCACCTTGAACTAATCCAGACAACCCTTATGGTGATTTTAGTGGTCTTAGACAACATTAGAAAGCTCTCTAAGTGGTAGCTGTGGAGAGCAACCTTCAGACTTATCAGAAGGAATGTTAAGCTGCCTGTTTTACCAGATCTAATCATGTAGTGTAGGTTAAACAAAAAAGAACCACACAGTGTAGTTATAAAAATGTTTATTTATTACACAACACTCACTAACACATTGGTATATCTCCTACCCGGAGCTATCAACACAACTACACAAGAATACTTCAATAGCAAGAGGTAAGGAAGCACAATACATAGTGGTCTCCAGGGGGAGACCAAACCATACACTAAAGAAATGGAATGCGAACAGCAACCAAAGTCGGGACTTGGACTAGGAGACTCAGAAGAGCTGGGGACACAAGGAACCATCCAAGGTAAGTACCCAGAATTCCCACAGAGGCTGCGTGCAGAGGGGAAACACAGCCGAGTACTCAGTAGAAGTCAACTGGAAAGTAGCGGTTGCAGTTTTGAAAAAGGACCCTTCCCAGTGGACCCTGAAGAAACCCAGTGGCAGACAGAAGGTTGGAGAGTCACCCCTCCCGTGGATACCCCAAGAACCAGGATACCTACACCAGGGAAGCTGGGTGCATAGGTGCGAAGTGATGTCGGAAACCGCCTTAGACCAAAATGGAGGACTTCAGTAAAGATGCAGCTGGCGAAGACTGTGCAAGAGTCCGGTGAATCCAAGGATGGATTTTTAAACAGAAGAACCTGCAAGCAGAAGGGACAGAGTTTATGCCTCTCAAAGGTGACCAGGAGGCACAGAAGAGCAATGCCCACCAATGTCAGAAGATGCAGGAGTGATGACGGTGACCGGCAGCTCTGAGGAGCAGGTGACGCTGAGGAAGACCAGTAGCCATGCACAAGCTGTTCCACATCAAAGTCAAGAACCAGGGGTTCGGTGTCTGGTGGGAGCACTGACAAGCCTTGGCAGCTGCAACAGGCGTGGAAAGCGATGGAGGAGCAAGGTTGGGACCAGCAAGGTCCAAGGGACTCACCAAGTGCAGGAGAATCACAGCAGGCCCGAGCAAGCAGGGGAGCCCACTGAAGCAAGAGAAGACCCTTGAGAGGACCTGCAGGCCAATGGCACGGGAGTCGCAAGAGGACCCCGAGCAGCTCACCAAAGATGAAGGCCCATGGTGCAAAGGATGTGGTGAGGACGAAGATCTGGGCAGAAAGAGATGTGGGAGGCTGGAGCTTCTTGTTTCCCGAAGATCTCTGGAGTGCATAGCCAATAGGCCTTGACAGTGGCAAGTCGACGCGGTGCACAGGGGTTCGTCTCAGTGGTTCTGACGAGGGATGCTGGCCTTAAAAAATGCTGAGAGGACAAGTCAGGCCTTGAAAGAGTTGCAGAGCCACTACCTGTGTTGCTGAGCCTTTCGAAGTTCATGGGACGTCAGGAGCAGCAGACTGGTCAGCTACGTTGCGGTGCTTGCTGATGCAGGGGAGTAATTCCTTCACTCCAAGGGAGATTACTTCGAGTGTCCTTGATGCCCACAGGTCTGTTGAAGATCCTGGAAGAAGCACAAACATAGACGACGAAGACTTGCAGAACAGGGAGAGCAGGAACATCAGGAGTCTTCCTTGATGTAGTCTCGGTTCTGAGTGAAGTCCAAGTGTCCAGACAGCCAAAGAGAGACGTGGGTTCAAGCTTTAGTTTTGTCCCATGACTAATCTGAGGATCCACCCACAGGCAAGCCCTTTAATACCCTAAGAAAGAGGTTAGAGCGACTCGGGGGTTGGAGGAATCTTTACTGCTCCCGCCAAGCCATTGCAAACTGTGCTCCGCTTTGAGCAACCAAGAGCATTTTGGTCTTGCTTGTTCAAAGCGGAGCTCAATTGCTTTTACACACAGGGAGCCGCATGTTAGCAGCTCCCTAATTGTAAAAGCAATGTGGCTCACGTAGGAGGAGGGGAGCAGGCAAGGACCGTGGATACCGTGAGGCTCCCCCTACAGTCCCCAACACTGCAAAGTGGGTGCCCTGGGTTGGACCAGGCCATCTACAACAGAGGCTGGACTAACTATAACTTACACCCCCGCAGTGCACTGCTTATGACCTCACGTATTACAGTACTCATGACATGGTCAGTGACAGTACTAATGATATCACTGATGACATCTCAAATGACATTACTGATGACATCACTGATGACATCATCCACAGAACCACACACACACACACCCACTCACTCCCCATACAACCTCTCGTCCACTGACTCACACACTCATACAACCACTCACATACCGATTCACCGACCCTTACCAGTAGTCACATACGCACACACTCCTACACTGGACAAAGGGGAGGATACTCCTATGTCCTTTGTTTAGTTGTGCGCCAGAGCATGAGCCCAGGGCTCCCTGAACTTGATCAAACCAGAGTATGCTAGGAGGGCACCAAATGTGCCCTTCAAAGCAGTCTTGTGGCTCTGGAAAGCACCCCCAGCCCAATACCCTAAGTCCTCTCTGGGAAGTGATCACACCTTCCTGTGACAGAAAACCTATTGTTCTACCTTCCCCTAATGAAGTTCAGCTCAGCAACAGGAGGGTAAAATCGTGTCTGCGGTCGGCAGCAGCACTAGTTTGCTGGCAGAACATGGAAGGCTGCTACTGGAAGTACTGGGGGCTACCCGTAGTAGCCCCCCAGTGCATGGAATCATTCCTCCAACACCGGTAACGGTATTGGAGTATGATTCCAACATGTTGGATAGCAAACATGCCCAGGTTCGGCACAGTCACTGTGTGAGAAGTTGGCCTGGCATATGCTGTTCACTAGTTATAGGGGACACCTTGCACCAGTCCAATTCGACTCTTAAGGTGATAGGTTAAAGGACAACCTTTAAAGAAAGCTATCCTAGTGTTAGCTGTGGAGAGCAGCCTTCAGGCTAAGTCTTGAAGGAGTGTTAAGCTTATTGTTTTACCATAGATAACCTCTTGAATGACCAAATGAAAGAGTAGTCCACATAGGTATATATTCAAAATATATGTATTTATTCTAAGAATAATCCCACTAGTCTCTTTATGAAACTGGAGGTAAAGATACAATTCAAACAAGCATTGATAGTTACAATAAATAGCACTGGAATCATAGGGCCCCAGGGGGGGACCAAACCATATATTAAAAAAGTGGTATAAGAACCACGACAATTCTACAGACAGTGCCTAGGGCACTCAGGGTCGCTGGCCCCTTACAAAACCACCCAAGGTAGTGAGGAAGGGGACCCGCGGGAGATGCGTGCAGTGGTATAAACTACGTCGGGATCTCTATTAAACCCTATGGAGAATGTCGCGGTTTGAAATTACAAGAATCTAAACACTTCTAGCATGAGTTCAAGTTCAGCAGCTTAGAGTTAAGCTCTTGGAGGGCCCATACCCATGACAGTACCGAGGTACCACTGTTACCTGCTCCAGGGAAGCCGGGTGCATAGGTCGTTTTCGATGACGGGTCGTGATCTGGTTTTCAATGGAAAAACGTGAAGAACTGCTGCTAGCCAGAAGCGTCGTCAATGTCAGGAAGATTGAAGATGTAGATCTTGAAGAGAAGAACATGAAAGCAGAGGGGACAGAGTCTGGGTCACGGCACAGTGACCAGGGGGCTCAGGAGAAAGAGCCTTTCAGTGTTGGGTGCTTCCAGATGGAGGATGAGTAGCTTGGATCAGCAGCCACGGGTTCCAGGAGGCATCAAGGAAGGCCAGCTTCTGGAGGGCGACTGTCCCACGTAGGATGAGGGTCGCTGCGGTGTTAGTGTCTGGATTGGATCCACTAAGCCTTGGCAACCGCAACCCACGGAAGGATCAAGAAACAGCTACTGGTGCAGACCCACGAGGTCTGAGCGAGGTCTCCAGCAAGGAGACTGAAGAGCAGGCCTGGAGCAACCAGGGGAGCCCTTGAAAGTGAAGATTCACCTCTGCTAGGGCCCACCAGTCGAGAGACAAGGGACCGCGGGAGGCAGCAAGTTGGCGTGCGTAACTCCTTTACCCCAAGGGAGATTTCTTCATTCAGCTGTGCGGCAGCAAGTCGAAGGTTCAAGTCTGTGAAGTCCAAGATTAATCTGAGGCTCTGGGGACCCTGCACCCACCTTTATCCAGAGATTAGGGGAGTGTCTGAATCAGAGCCCACCAATGAGAGTTCAGGCGGGAAAGGGTGGCTACACCCTCTCCCCTTTGTGTGTTTTCCCACCTGGGCAGGGGACAGGATGCCCCTGAACCGGTTTGAGGCGGTGTATGCAGAAGTAGGCACTGGAGAAGCCTACGTGCAAGTCTGAAAGACATACTATGGTGCACCCACCCAGTTCCAATCCACATAGTCTGTCTGGGGAGGTGGGAACACCTTCCTGCAACAAGATCCCTATTGTCCAGCTGCCGTGGCTGGAGTTCTGCCCAGCAACAGGCAGCCAGAGTCGTGTGGGTGGCGGGTAGCATCCATTTTATACTACGTGTGTACTTTTAAATTGGTGTCTAAAATCTGCCGCTTTTACCATATCACCCCTCTAGCAGGGGGAATCATGCCCTCACTCCCATGGCTGGATTGGGGGTATGATTCCTACATGTTTGACATCAAACACGACATGGTTCTGTGCAGCCACTCTCAAGTTATCACGCAATCTCGATTACTTATAATGCGGTTAAGAGTATATGGTATGGCTGCACTTCAAACAACCCAGCAATAGTTTTACGAAGGTTGCAGAGGGGCCCTACTCAGGTAGGGGTTCCCCCTCACACATATCTCAGCATGCATGCATGCCTCCGATTGCTTAGGACGAGCAATTGGCACTAATATGGTACTCTGTCTCCTTGCATGGGTGAGGTCGACAGACTTTTCTGGGGGTATACTGTAATCCCTTATGAGTATGCATTTCGACAAAGTTCGACTATTTTGTGAGAAGGCTGATTCTGTCCTGAACGTTTCAAGGAGAGCCAGGCCATGGTGCTTTCGACCCCTGAAAGACAGTATCCTCAACAATTTTGATCCTTTAACAGCTACTCCAGAGGTTTAGTGTACAGGCAACACTAGGCACCCCTCACCCCACCATCAGTCAACCCAGTCCTGTTAGGGAGGTGGATCAGGCAGGCATCCTGCTAGTACCCAGGGGCACAGATCTTCCCAGTCCCCGTCCCCTGTGAAATCTACTTCAAACTGCTTTAGTTTGCCCTTGGTGGTACACAACCAACTTGTGGGAGGCAGGGTCAGATATTTCATCCAAAGGTGGCAAACTATTGTATCCAACAGATGAGATCTTCAGATCTTTCAGTTGTGCTATGCCCATCTGAAAGAGACAGTTAGTTGTAGATTCCTTACCTTAGAATTACCCTCAGCCATCAGACTGGACCGGAGAATTTTTTCTTAGCAGTACCCCTGTGCGTTGGCCAACTTCTCGTCCATCGTCGGCGTCGTGGTCGCCGAGATGACATTGCAGTGTCTACTTAGACGCTGCCCCTGCGCGCTGACGTCAGTTCTTTCTTTTTCCGCACCAGCCTAGCGCAGATCCGGAGACTGCAACCCCTTAGTCACTTTTTGACGAAACTTTTTTGATGTTTTGTCGACTTCTTTTTGAGTCTTCGACTCCTGGTGCATGAGGGATGCCCCATTGTCGAACCGGCTTCAAGCCTTGCGGGGCCTATCAAAGGCTAATAACAGTGATGGACCAGCACCTCGTGTGCCTTTGGTGTCTGGAGCACTACTACGACCCGAAGTCCTAAGTCTGTGCCCGAGCGGTCACGAAAGTTCTTGGAGGCCTGGCGGTCGGCTCCAGGTTGCTCCCCGTCTCGTTCGAGGGGAAGGTCTTGAGACCCGTCACGGAGCCCGCACACCTCGTCGCATTCTAAGTCCTCAAAGCCTGCGGGTAAGTCGAAGCACAAGACGAAAGCGAAGAAGCACCGGCGCTCTTCGCCTTCTCCCCGTAGGTCGGCTGATGTGACGTAGGACCCAGCGTGTCGTCGCTCTAAGGCTCCGTCTCCGGTGCCTGATTTAGGGATGACTCCGCACCTCCCCATGTTTCGGAAAGCCGGGACGTCCCCTGCCCACCTTTGTATGTTTTAAGAAGCTCTCCACTCTATCTTTGGGCAGCCCAACATCCGCCAGCACACCTTCGGGGCCCACGGAGCCGGTCAGGGGTCCTGGGTCTTCGATACAGGCGGCTCCCGCGCCAGAGTGCCCCCGTGGATCCAGGCCTGATCCGGATCGACACTGGTCGATCTTACTAGACCTTCCACTGCGCCGAGCCCGGCAATGACAAAGCCCCCGGCGTCGGCCGTGCCCCTGGCTGACGCCGTCCCCATCCTCATCCCCGAGATGGACTTGAAGCTGGACGGACGTCGGCTGACATTGAATGCAACGCCAGAGGGTACTTTTGTTCCCCTGAACATCCCTGGTGTTTCATATCACCCAGAGGGTGGTGATGAGGACTGGGAGGGGTCATCTGACCCTTTAGCAGACCAGCTTGAAGAGCCGGACTGGAGAGAGGATCTCCGTGACGCCAGTGGGCTGGAAACTTCTCCAGACCTTTGCATGCTTTCTCTCCCTACCGTGGCTAGGGAGGAGGGAGCGTCCTACGCTATGGTGGTGCGAAGGGCGACCGAGGTCTTGGGTCTTGAGCTCCCTACAGTGACAGTCAGTACTAACCTCCTGACAGATGCTTCAGCCTGCGGCAACCTCCTATGAACTCCTTTTGCCCTTCAACGTGGCCCTTACTGACGTCCTTCTTGCCACCTAGTCCAAGCCCAGCACAGGGGCTCCTGTGGAATAGACGATTTTTTGCCACCACCGACCAGCCCCAGGCGATCCAGTTTTCCTCACCCAACATCCTTTCTTTGAGAACTTGGTGGTCCAAGCCTCTTCCTCCAAGGGCTCATTCTCTTCTGTTCCCCCAGACAGGGAATCCAAGAAGCTGGATTATCTTGGGAAGCGCATGTTCTCTTACCCCAGCTTTACACTGTGGTCCATGAATACCGCGTGCCTCTTGGGCCGATACTCCCATACAATATGGAATACGGTTGTGGAAGTGCTGCCCTATTACCTAGGGACAGATTGGAGAGACGCAGCAAAATTCACGTTTTGATGTGGACTGGATAACACCGACTCACTGGGCAGAACGATTGCCACGTCGGTAGCCCTTCAGCGCTACGCTTTGTTGAGAATGTCTGGCTTTTCGGGGGATGTCCAGGCAACTCTACTGGACGTGCCTTTCGATGGCCATTGCCCTTTTGGTGACAAGGCAGACTCTGCGCTGGAGCACTTCAAGGGTTCTCGAGCTACAGCCAAATCCTTGGGCCTCGCTGCGTCTTCTCATCCACTGCAGTCTGCCTTTTGCCCCTTTCGTGGCTAAGGAAGGGGCATCCCACCATGTCCAGCCCAGTCTAGCCACCGGCTCACGCAAACTGCCCAGCCTCTGCGCGGACGTGGACCCAGCAATCTTGCTGGTCTTGGAGACAGCTGGTGGGCTAGTCCACCCTTTCCCCCTCTGCAGCAGCCTTCAAACCCTCCTAGTCGGACATTTCAGGCCCATCAACGGCCATTGGGCGGCAGGATTCGCCATCACCTCCCCCACTGGCACTCCATCACCGCAAACAGGTGAGTTTTGCAAAATGTCCAAAGGAGCTACTCCCTCCCCTTCGAGACTACCCCTCCCTCCATGCCACCGTCTTTCCACCGCATGTCAGATGATCATTTGGTGCTTCTCCATCAGGACGTCGATGCTCTTTTGGCCAAAGGAGCAATAGAGAGGGTTCTGATGGCAGAAGTAGGTCGTGGTTGCTACTCCTGCTACTTTCTGGTGACCAAGAGGTATAGCGTCCTGCATCCTCTCTCAGACCTCCAGGCCCTCAACTGTTTCCTCGAATGGAGAAGTTCAAAATGCTCAGGTTGGCTCAGGTTCTGTCTGGCCTTGACCCTGGAGACTGGATGGTGGCGCTGGACTTGCAGGACGCCTATTTTCATATCCCCGTCCTGCCAGCCCACAGGCGCTACCTGCGGTTCACTGTAGGCCACGAGCATTTTCAGTTCACCGTGCTCCCCTTTGGTCTTACTAGTGCTTCTCGGGTGTTCTGGAAAGTGGTGGTCGCAGCTCATCTGCGCAGATCAGGGGTTCTTGTCTTCGCCTATCTCGACAACTGGCTGTTGAAGACGGGCTTGCTCCAGGCTATTGTCTCCAACCTCCAGACTACACTAGACCTCCTGCAGTCGCTGGGGTTCACTATAAACGTACCAAAGTCACACTTGACTCCCTCTCAGACGCTCCCTTTCATCGGAGCTGTTCTGGACACAGTGCAGTTTCAGGCCTATCCCCCTGATTAGCGAGTCCGTGATATTGAGGCCATAATTCCTATGTTTCACCCTCTATTCCAGATTTCAGCAGATTCCTCTCCCTTCCCCAACCAGAACTAACAGTGGTGACCGATGCATCACTTCTGGGATTGGGCGGTCATCTGGGAGAGGCGGAGATCAGAGCAGTCTTGTCTCTGGAGGAGTCCGGGTTCCATATCACCCTGTTGGAGCTTCGGGTGATCCGTTTGGCACTGAAGGCGTTCCTTCCCTCCCTCAAGGGGAAAGTAGTGCAGGTGTTCACAGACAACACCACCACCATGTGGTACTGCAACAAACAGGGCGGGGTGGGGTCGGGCCCCAATGTCAAGAGGCTCTTCGCCTTTGGACATGGCTGGAACATCAGGGCATGACCTTGGCGGTTCAACGCCTGGCAAGTTCTCTGATTGCGAGGACAGACAAACTCAGCCGTTGATGTCTGGTGCATCACGAATGGCGTCCTCACTCAGAGGTGGTACAAGATCTCTTTCAGCGATGGTTAGATCTGTTCGCCACCGAAGAGAATGCGCAATGTCCACACCTCTGCACGTTGGAGTTTCCAAGGCGGCACTCACTCTGCGACGATTTTCGTTGCGAGTGGAACTGCGGCCTCCTGTATGCCTTTTGGCCTGTACAACTTCTGCCCTGAGTGCTGAAGAAGATCAAGCGCGACCGGGCCCAAGTCATTCTTTTGGCTCCGGACTGGGCACAAAGAGTCTGGTACCCCGAGCTCCTGAGCATGGCCATCGATCCTCCGATCAGACTGCCCCTTCGGGAGGATCTTCTGACGCAGCAGCAGGGGAAGGTTCTTCACCCGAACCTGTCCAGCCTCAGACTCCTTGTGTGGAAATTGAGCAGCGATAGTTGACAGCTTTTCGCCTTCCGCCCGAAGTCTGTAATGTCATCTTTGCCAGCTAGGTGTCCCTCCACTTAGACGGTATACGCCTGTCGATGGAACAAATTTGTGGCATGGTGCACAGCAAAGGCTGTGGATCCTCTCTCTGCCCCCCTATCTGAGGTTCTCTTGTTCATTATTTCTTTGGCCCAGTAGGGCTCCGCTCTGGTCACTCCAAAAGGCTATCTAGCAGCCATTTCTGCTTTTCTTACCAGATCAGCCCTCTTTCTTCAAGTCCACTATTGTAAATAGATTCTTTAAGGGCATTATTCATCTTGTTCCTCCATCTCCTTTCATAATTCCCCAGTGGGACTTGAATCTTGTCTTGACTTATCTTATGTGCACTCTCTTTGAGCCTCTTCGCAACTGTCCTCTCAGGCTCCTGACTCTGAAAACTGTCTTTATTGTTGCCATCACATTTGCTCGCAGAGTGAGTGAGCTTCAGGCGCTTTCTTCTAACCCCCCTTTTTTCTCTGTGCATCCGGACATAGTGGTGCTTAGGACTAGACCGTTGATCTTTCCTAAAGTAGTTACACCCTTTCACATAGGACAAACTATTACTCTGCCCACTTTTTTCCCACCTCCGCACCCTTCCAAGAAGGAGGAGAGGCTCCACGGTCTGGACTCAAAATGTGTGCTGTCTTTCTATCTCGACCACACTAAATTTTTTCCGGGTTGATGATGAACTCTTCGATGGCTATGTAGGTGCAAAGAAAGGTCGGGCTGTTCAAAAGCGTACCATCTCCCGATGGGTCATCCTTTGAATAAAAATGTGTTGCTGTGGAACACATGACACTCCTAGACATTCCGCTGTCCCCATTGCTCGCACTACTGGGATATGTGGAGTTGATATCGGTTGCCCAGCGTAGGTTTGTCGCCTGTAGCATGGTGCTGGCCAGGTATAGGGTGGCCTGTAGATGGGGCGGGCAGAGCACCTAAATTTAAGGAATGGCTTACAGACCTGATTCTATGGCAGGAACAAACACACATATATGCCGAATCATTGCCAACGCCCTCCAGGCCTCGGGATATATGGGCCCCCCTCACTATGTATCTCGTTGAACATCCTATGACGCACGATACTGACACAAGCTAGTGCCTTAATACGATGTTGACTTTGGAACATACACTAATAGGAGAGAACACTTGGAGTAATGCTGACATTTACACTGAATGTATTGGATGTTTGTTTTTATATATTGTGCAATTTCCTCTTAGGTCGCTGCATTATGCCCAGGTGAGGGAGAGGACTCTTGTGGGGCGTATAGCTCTAGATGACCAGCAGGTGTCACATTTCTATGTCTTTCATGCTAATTTTATTAATGCATAAAATGATGTATTATGTATGGTTATGTGCCAGTGAATATTCATGTATTGGAACCGTAAACTTGACATGTAATTATTGCAAAGTAAAAGTTAATAAAAAAATAATTTAAAAAATGTGTTACGCTTTAGCAAAAAAGGAACCTCCAGTGGGGCTGCGTGCTCATTCCACTATGCCTATGGCAGCAACTACTGTATTGTCACGCTGATTCCCGCTTTTTGACACTTGCCAGGCGGCAATATGGGCATTTATGCACATGTTCACCAGACATTACTGTCTGGACAGTCAAGTTTGCAGGGACGACTATTTTGCCCGTTCTGTCCTCCAGGATTTTTTGGTGTGAACTTAGTTCGCAGACCCTCTTCCAGGGTTGGTATTGCTGGGGTATCTATTCTAACGTAAGGAATCTATAACTATCGCTTTCACATGTAAACGTTACTTACCTTCAGTAACAATGCATCTGTAAGAGACATAGGTTAGTTATAGATACCTTACCGCCCCACCCATCCACCCCACTCTGCGAACTGACATCTAGGCATAGGGACTCCCTTTGAGGGCCCTCGTATTGGCCAGTGTCTTGCATGGCTCTGCGCTTCTGGCGTGAAAAGTTGTGTCATAACTGACGTCAGCGTGCAGGGGTGGCGTTTAAGTATACACCGCAACGTCATCCCGCTGACCACGGCGCCGACGACAGTCATGGGGTAAACCGACTCTGTCTACCAATGCGATGGGGTACTTCTTAAATTCTCCGGATCCAGTCGGACGCCTGGGGGTAATTCTAAGGTAAGGAATATATAACAGACCTCTGTCTCTTACAGATACATCGTTACCGAAGGTAAGTAACTTTTACTTCTAGGATTTTCTGACCCTCCGCATCTTCTTCCCCCTTCTGAGCGACTTTTAGAAGAGCACCTGTCCATCTTCTTTCAGGACATCAGTGACTTCTTTCAGGAACCAATCATTTTTGCCATCCCTCCCCCTCCCAGTGGCACGTTGAAGACTCAATTACTATGAAAGCTGGAAATCTCTTACCACAGATTAGTAGGTTTTGGGTTTAATTCAACATGGCCAGACTTTATAATTTGGTCAGTATCCTCCTTGAAATCCACTTCCCAGCAGGTCACATTATTATCTTCATCTGTTAAAACTGCTGATTATTTGGCTCCATTAGAAAGAAGACATACAAGATGTCCCTTACGCCCATCGAAACACAGATTTAAATCCAAGTTTCTTCCTTATCAAGTAAAAGTTGTCACAAATGGGGGTGTCTACTCGATTAACAGCTAGCAAACAACAGGGTTATACCCAATTGACCCTTTTGATACCTGGGTAAGGAACAATAAAATGCAAACAACAAATGGTACAAAAGGAAGAGATATGGAAATACCTTTGGTCAAGAGCACACTAATTAACTCTATATCTAGTTTATTAATCTAGACAGATTTAATCAAAATATTTGGACTTTCCTGCATCAAAAAATGACAACGGACCTTGATGAAAGCAACGAAGCAAAAATACAACATTACAAATATACATAAATTGAACATGTGCAAAACGTCACAGACATAGAAAGACTTATACACACAAAAAAGTTAACCCCTAAGTAAACATATAATTGTCTGTTAGTGTCCTCCTAATAATTTCAGGACGAACCACTGGAAGGTAGTCCACAGAGTGCGCTGCGACTCAACAAATTATTGTCGGACTTTCTCAGCACACTCAACAGTGAGTAACCACACTGTGCTTATTTTCAAGGACTCCTCCTTCAAAACCGGGTCTACGTAATTGCGTTTCGGCCATACACTTTCCTCGGCCTCCTCAGGACAGGGTTAATACAAAGAATGTACAAGAGATAAGGTGGCCCAATGGACGCTCAAACGTGCGGGTTATCCGGGTCCCCAGATACCCGAAAGGGTGCCGAACCTTCCTTAAACAGGAAGTCCTTCCTGATCACGCTGGGTGTCGGCAACTTGTTTAATTAATTCAACTAAGGCGCCTTAGGGTTTGTCGAGTGGAGTGGCTGTGTTGTTCCGGACTTTGTAGTCGGATACTGTCGAAGTAGCGATCCCATTGAATTATTTAAACAAGTTGCCGACACCCAGCGTGATCAGGAAGGACTTCCTGTTTAAGGAAGGTTCGGCACCCTTTCGGGTATCTGGGGACCCGGATAACCCGCACGTTTGAGCGTCCATTGGGCCACCTTATCTCTTGTACATTCTTTGTATTAACCCTGTCCTGAGGAGGCCGAGGAAAGTGTATGGCCGAAACGCAATTGCGTAGACCCAGTTTTGAAGGAGGAGTCCTTGAAAATAAGCACAGTGTGGTTACTCACTGTTGAGTGTGCTGAGAAAGTCCGACAATAATTTGTTGAGTCGCAGCGCACTCTGTGGACTACCTTCCAGTGGTTCGTCCTGAAATTATTAGGAGGACACTAACAGACAATTATATGTTTACTTAGGGGTTAACTTTTTTGTGTGTATAAGTCTTTCTATGTCTGTGACGTTTTGCACATGTTCAATTTATGTATATTTGTAATGTTGTATTTTTGCTTCGTTGCTTTCATCAAGGTCCGTTGTCATTTTTTGATGCAGGAAAGTCCAAATATTTTGATTAAATCTGTCTAGATTAATAAACTAGATATAGAGTTAATTAGTGTGCTCTTGACCAAAGTTATTTCCATATCTCTTCCTTTTGTACCATTTGTTGTTTGCATTTTACTCGATTAACAGCAGCTAAACAAATTCCTGAAAATAAATAATTTCCAAAGGTAACGCTGTAGGAAATCCTCCATTTACTAGACTAATGAGATTTTATGACATCGCTAGATCAATTATCGCCATCCATCCCAAACATCAAAACTAATTAATGTTCAAGGTGGCCAGGTGATGTTAATAATTCATAGTTCTTCTCTTCTGTCTTAAGTCCACTCCCTGAATTTTCATCAAAGGCATGGCCCCAGTCAAGGCCTACCTGAGAAGGAAAAGACACCAAATCTTCCCTTACCTGGGCGATTGGCTTATAAATGATCCTTCGCTTCATACTACAAAGGTCCCACAAAGCCTCATCTTCAAGCTTACTTGCAATAAACAGGGAAATTTCATGTCTTCAACCCAGCAGAAACGTATTTTTTGTAGTGGCAATTTTCAATACAATCTCATGCAATGCCTACCCTTCTAATCAAAGAATGCTGTGACTAACCAATTTAGCTATGTGACTGTTGAAAATAAAGTGTTTCAGTTCGACTATCTAAATTATTTCTTTCCTCCTGCATTCCCCTAATTTCTCACTGCTATCTATGCATGAGGCCCTTTCAGGAAGAGATAGACAGCTAGTGGACTCAAAGCCAAGGATCTTTTTTGGACATCATTCAGATTGCTCATGGAAAGAGGGCTGCCTTGCTTTGATGGATACAGAAAGAAGATATATTGTAAGCCCTAATATTCCTAAACACACCACATCAATTTGTGATGACACTAGATGCTTCCCTTGAAGGATGGAGAGTGCATTTAGAGAACCTCGAAGTCAATGAAAAAAGGTGGTCTCGTAGAGTTAACAGCAGTTGCAATAGGACTTCAATCTTTTCTTCCGAGAATACAACACTCATAAGTGTTGTTCATTCAGACAACACAACCATGTTGTATTATCTAATAAAGCAAGGAAGGACAAAGTCACTCCTTTTGTTCAGGATAGCCCAAAAGATATGGAAATGGATTCTTCAAAACCGGATTACTTTGAAGGTGGAACATGTTTCTGGAATAAACACTCAGTAGGCAGACACTCTCAGCAAGACATCAAGAGATTTCCACAAGTGGGAATTAGATTATCGTCAGCAAACTGAAATTTTTCAAAGCTGCAGAAGTCCAAACCTATACTTATTTGCAATGTATTTCAATTGCAAATGTTGCTTCTATGTCAGCAGATACTGACCGAAAGGGTCGCGGGGGAATGCCTTGCAAATAACCTAGAAATGAATCTTTGTTTATGCATTCCCCCCTCCCCACAAACACACACACACACAATTCCCAGAGTAAATAAAACGAAAACACAACCTTGTTTTCTGGTCGGTTAACGATGAACAAAGATAAGATTGTTTATCCAACATGGCATTGTTTATCCGCATGGCTCCTGAATACAAGTTCCATGACTTAAACATTTCTGACGAATGCAGAAAGATCTTAGAAAAACCTAGAAATTATACAACTAACACAACATTTCCTGCTAAATGTACTGATTTCTGTATATGGTGCTCTCAAAATGAAGTTCACATGAACAATTCTTACCATATTTGTTAACATCTAACATGTTCAGGCCTTTCTCATGCTTCTGTTAAAGTGCCCTTGGAAGCAGTTTCAAGATTTACAAAATTGTCTGGCTAGTTGTCTCTCTGGTCTAGTATACTGGTAAAGAAGTTTAAGGGTTTTTTCTGGACCTATCCTCTGGTTAACAAAACAGCAGTTCCTTCCCAACTAATTACGTTCCTCTGTTAGTTGATAAAGAACACGTTCAAACCTATTCATAAAGCTGATCTGAAACACCTATCTTGGAAAATTGTATTATTATTTGCCCTAACTTCTGCCAGAACAATTAGTGAGATTCAAGCCTTCACTATAAAGAAACCATGCATGCATTTAACAGATGACAGTCAGTTTGAAAACCAACCCTTATTTTATCCCTAAATTCCGATCAGACTTCTATCTGAACGAATTAATAGTCCTTAAGTCTTTTTTTTCTGAAATCCAGTAAGCTGGGTTATTACTGTAACTCTTGATTAGAACCCTGTGGTCCTCAGAGGCAGCTGTTATGGAACCAAGATGTAGGCGTATGAGGCTTGTCTCACCTTCTGGTTGTAAATCGCTTGATTATATGTCAAGCACGTAGAAGCCAGTCAAAACTTACTTTTTGATATTGTGCAGCTGCCTGATTTATATTTCAATGTAATATTTTATAAGTGAGTAGTGACTTTGCAGTCCATCTGCTGCCTTTCCTCCGAAGCTAAGAGAGAAAAAAGACCACGCTTTAAAAAAACAGTTTGTGATGAATACATATAACTGCAGATTCCTTACCTCTTGAATCTCCCCCCAACTACCAGACTAGATCGGCAAAAGTTGAAACAATTCTCATGTTCCAGTAGGTGGAGCCACACACTGATACTAGTTCTTTACTTCTCCATAATTTGATATCATAGAGCCATATATGTTGCTCTGCCTGTTCCTTTTTTCTGCGCACTTTAATGCAGATGTAGAGTTGTTCACAGCTGAAATTTTTATTTCACATTGCATTTGCAGTCACTTCAGGAAGAAGTGTCACCCCGAAAGGATCAGAATCTTGAAGATGTTACTCCTTCTGCAGTCAGGATTTCTATTTCAGATCCACTTGACTTCTGTCGTTGGATTATGGATTCTGTGCACATCTCAGAGTCTGGTTTCTTTTGTGACTTTGTGCATTCAATGGTGATCTAGAAACAGGAGGGTATTTTTTTTTCTTGCGCCCCTCGATGAGCAGTAGTGTGGTTTCCTCTACAGGTCCTGCTAAGGATCCCATTTTCAAGACTGGTATGGGGAGAAGTCTTCCTGCACCAAATGGAGGAAGTACTTCATTTTTGTGTTTTTCATCCTTTCATTGGGAAGCTCGTCTGGTCTATTCCCTGATGCTGATCTCTGTGTCAGCTTCTGATTCCTTTCTAGTGGACAGGAGCCTGGCACCAGAGCCCATTTCCATTCTGGCTCCCGAGTCTGTTCTAGCTTTTAAAGTTTCTGGCGCTTGCCTTGCTTGCTGTGTTCTGATCTTCTCAAATCCCTCATCTGCACCCAAGATGCCTGATTGATTATCACCTTGCCTCTGCCAGTGGTTCCTATCCCAGCAATTGTCAACCCGGCTAGTGCTTCAGAAGCTGTTTTGGCAGTAGCAGCCACTTTCTTGCCACAAAAGCTTTTTCGGTTGTTGTGGTGCCGGATCCATTTTTGTAGTGACTTGTGCCAGGACTGTTTTGGTCAAGATGGACAGCACAGTGATCCAAGTTGATCTCAGTTACAGGCAGGTAATACTTCAAAAAGGCAGTAGAAATACTTTATGGTCTTGGAAATACTTTGGTTTTCAATTTGAAACTGTAACATTTAGTACTGGCACAATAGGATAGAATGCATTGCAATCCTAAGGAAGGGAAACAGGGTTATACATCAGCGGTGAAATACACGACTTACGTTGCCAGTCTTCGGGGGTTAGACTGGCCCTGGGCAAGAGTCAGTTTAAGGTGGGCACTGCACCACTAGCGGAAATGGGGTGACCTTGTGCAGAGTTCAGTTTCTACGCCGCGGCTGTCGATACCGGCAATGATGTTCCCCTCTCGTGGTCTGCGGAGGGCAATGGCCATGAATGGGAGTCAGTAGGCTGCCAAATCCGGTACAGTCGTCGTCAGCGAGTCACTGTAGGTGGAAGTGAGGCACCACCAGCCCAGCAATTGCGGTCATGGGTTTGGAGATGCGCAGGGGATGGAGGAGTTCCTCCGAGGAAGGGCCTTTTTTCAGAGACACCGTGGTTGAGCCGGTGGCGCAGGAGGAGGCTGACAGGGCCAATTGAAGGAGGGTGCAGGTTTTCGGGAATGGAGCTATGAGCAGCTTGGGTTGTCGGGCCGAGAAGATCCATCTAGGTCATGAGGGTCGTCCAGCTGCATTGCTTTCATCTGGCAGGGCAGAGTCGCATTGACACAAGTGTCGGTCCTCTACCGCTGCTCCCTTGGGGTTCTTTTTGCAGTACTGAGGCGCGTCAGTACTCAACTACTGCGGTTCTTGTACCGGCGGATGCCCAGGACTAGATCTTCTTGTCCAAAGGGAGGTTCTTGGAGATAGGTTGAAGGCTGGAAGGTCTCTGGGGTTTCTTGGAGGCCTAGCAGGGTTTCTGGAAGGGGTAGCAGGTCTCGTTGTTGAACTGGCTACAGGTGGCTGGGTTCTTGCCAGGTTCTGTCTGCAGCGGTTCAGTTCCTAGTCTGGCAGCTGTCTTCTTCCGTCTTCTTCTTTGGTCCGTCGAATCTGGGGAACAAGGTTCAGGGGAGCCCTTAAATACTAAATTTAAGGACGTTACTAAGGTCAGGGGAAGTAGCCAACGGCTACTGTCTCCTAGGGTGACTACACCCTTTGAGGAGAGGGGCACATCCCTATTCCTGTTGGGCCTAATTCTCCAATTCAAGATGGAGAATTTCTAAGAGAGGGCTTCACTTCAGTTCCTGGTGACCCCACGCGTGTGCCTCGCTAAGATGGACACTCCTTTTCTGCTTACTGATTTTCCCGCCTGGCCTGCCACCAATAGTGGGGCCTGAACGGGGGTGAGCATCTCCACTAGTTGGAGCTGCCCAAATCTGCACATCACAAGGTGAGAGCCTTTGAGGCTCACCACCAAGTGTTACTGTTCCTGCCAGGGGTAAGTGTAAAGCACCTCCACCCAGAGCAGTCTTTGTTCCTGACCTCCGAGAACACAAAGGCTCTCAGCCCATGAGATCAGAAACCTGTCTGGTGTTGGTTGGCTAGCGGGAACCAGTCAGCCAATGCATTATAAGCTGTTTTTGTTTCAGGGGGCATCACCAAGATCCCTCTGAGTGCATTTTATAATAAGTCCAACACAGGCATCAGTGTGGGTGTAGTATGCTGAGAGGTTTGGTACCAAACGTCCCAGTTTTCAGTAGAGCCCAAATGGAGCTGTGGAGTTCATAATGACAAACTCCCAGCCCATGAACTCAAAATAGTGTCACTGCACTTGCAATGTCTGTGAATGGCACAGACACTGAAGGGGCATATTGCTCATGCAACTATGCCCTCACCTGTGGTATGGTGCACCCTGCCTTAGGGCTGTAAGGCCTGCTAAAGGGATAACTCACCCATGACACAGGCAGTGTTGGTGGGCATGGCACACAGGAATGTGTGCCATGTCCACTCATCAGTTTGGTCTGCACCAGAAAATGCAGCCTGCAATGGCAGTGTGTGGGTGTTAAGGTGAGGGGCCTCTGAGGGTGGCATGATACATGTCACCCTCAGAGGGGGCCCTTAGTACCAGGGGTACCTTCTACAAAGGACTTAAAGGTGTCCCAAAGGTGTGCCATTTGTGGAGACAAAGTTAAAGTTTTGGGAAAGAACACTGGTGCTGGGGCCTGGTTAGCAGGGTCCCAGCACACATTCAGTCAAGTTGGCATCAGGTATTTGGAAAAATGTTAGGTGGTATCCATGCAAAAAGGGGTGCTTTCCTACAAATCTGTTCATTTCGGGGGATAGACCAAGGTAGCCTGAGTTCTTGTGCTCTCCTTTGTACGGCATGAAGGCTGTCTTGGCTGTGCACTATTCTTCTATCAAGATTGTTTGTGGCATTCGTGGGATACATTTTCCTGTAGTGTGCCGAAGAAGAAATGTTTCTTGTTTGAGGAAGGTTACTCATATTAATGCGTGCTTTGGTGCTTAATTTACTGAAGCATTAATCATTCGAGCTCACACTCAGTTACCTTTGTGACTATTATTATTTAGAACTGGATTTCCACTGGTCATCTTAAGTCTGCTTGATGTGTTAGAAAGCTGCTGACTTTGTCAGTGTATCTGTTCTTTTCATCACTCTCGGAGAAATGGTGCGCCTAACATAAGCTTTCTTTTTTTGTCGATAGTGTTATCTTCTACTTCCTTCTACCCAATGTTATATTACCTCTACATCCTGACAAAGAGTCCGCCCCGCCTGCATCTTTCAGCTGGCTGGTCCTCATTTAATATTCTCGTCCCAAGGAGGGCAAAGGGTTCTTGCGGGTGAAGGGCGTTTTTATTTGTGGACAGAGTTTTTCTTCAAGCTCTGTTTCTGGGGGGGGGGGGTGTGTATCGCTTGGGCTTTGGTCCACAACTTTGCCAAGTATTATTGCCTGGTCTCTGAAGTCTGCAGAGACGGACACTTTGAGTCTATGTGACAAGACTTTTTGATTTGAATTATCTTCTCAATCCCACGTTCTAGGGAGTACAGTTTTGTATTGATTCAAGAGGGGAGAACTTTGAGTATCCATGAGAAAAATGCCTTACTTAACTTAAGTAATAATCTTCAGAAAACTCACTGTACACAAGCACACCCACTGCCTCCCCCGCAGAAGCTTGAACATGGTCCCTGAAGACCAGCTCACCTTCACCCCCATCAGCACCCCACCTCCAACAATGCCAGACGCTAACACCGCGGCTCGCAATCTCCACCGCTGGATCACAAACTACGTCGATACACTCACCCCCACAAGAAAGTCACAGGATTGCACACAAAGAAAGCAAGCTGGTTCACTTCTGCACTCCAAGAATCCAAGCGCTCCTGCCGACGACTCGAAAAGACATGGAGGAACAACAGAACCCCAGAAACACGCACTGCCTACAAAGCAGCCACCACAGCACACCACCAACTCATCAAATCCACAAAGAAGAAATTCCTACAAGACATAATCCTCACCAACGCCCACAACACCAGAGAACTCTTCTCCACCATCAAGGAATTTGTCAAACCCAGCAGCAAAACAACAGACGTCCCACCCTCCCAAGACCTCTGCAACAGACTGAGCACCTTTTTTCATGTCAAGATTAAGATGATCTACGACAACTTCAACAACCAAGACCTCCGCACCGCTTCAGATCCCACCCCCAGCGACGCCACTCAGCAGACCCTGCTCACCTGGACCTCGCTTACGACAGAAGACACCCTAAAGACCATGAAGAGTATCACTCCCGAGCAACGTCAGATCCCTGCCCACCCCACATCTTCCACAGCGCCCCCACGCCATCGCTCCCGAACGACGCCAGACTGTCAACTGCTCTCTCAAAACCGCCACATTCCCCGACGACTGGAAAGATGCCAAAGTCGACCCCCTCCTGAAGAAACCCTGAGCAGACCTGATGGACCTCAAGAATTTCAGGCCCATCTCCCTGCTTCCATTTGCAGCCAAGGACATCGAAAAGGCCATCAACACCTAGCTAGCAAACTTCACCGAAGCCAACAATGCCTGGACATCCCCAAATCCAGATTCCGCAGCAACCACAGCACCGAGACCGCCCTATTCGCCGCCACTGACGACATCTGCTCCCTCCTTGACCAGGGCCAAATGTCCCCCCTCATCCTCCTAGACCTCAGCTGCCTACGACCCTGTCTCCCACCACACATTAGCCACCAGACTCCATGACGCCGGTATCCCCGGAAAGGCACTTGACTGGGTATGCTCATATGTCACAGGCAGGACTCAGCAAGTTAGACTCCTGCTCTACCTCTCAGGACCAACAGACACCAGATGTGGAGTGGCCCAGGGATCCTTCCTCAGCCGCCCCGCTTTTCAACATCTACATGGCCCCCTTCGCAACCATCGCCAGAAACTATGGGCTCAATATAGTCTCCTATGCCGACGACACCAAGCTCATCCTCTCCCTTACAAAAGAACCCAACATCACCAAGCACAACTTCCAATAAGGGATGAAAACCGTAAACACCTGGATGAAGAAGAGCTGCCTGAAACTTAAATGCAGGAAAACAGAAGTCCTCATCCTTGGCTTCACCCCCTCTGCATGGGATGACACCTGGTGCCCCCCAGCCCTCGAAACCACCCCACGCACGAAACCTGAGCATCATACTTGACTCATCGCTCACGGGGAGCCACCAGATCAACGCCGTATCCTGAGCCTGCATCAACACCCTCCGCATACTCCAAAAAACGTACAAATGGATCCCATTCGAATCCTGTGAAACGGTCATGCACGCTCTTACTAATAGCAGACTGGACTACGGCAATGCCCTCTACACCGGAATTAACAAGAAACTACTCCGCAAACTCCAGACTGCCCAGAACGCTGCAGCCAGACTGATCCCAGACATCCCCTGTCCCAACCACATCACCCAACACCTCCACAATCTCCCCTGGCTCGCCATCGAAAGAAGAATAACCTTCAAGCTCCTCATTCATGCATACAAGGCACTCCACAACATTAGACCAGCATGCTTAAACAACCACCTCTTCTTCCGCGCACCCAAGAGACACCTCCAATCAGCTGACCTCTCTCTGGCCGCCATCCCAGGCATCAACAAGACCAGAATGGTAGGAAAGTCCTTCTCCTACCTCGCAGCCAAGGCCTGGAACGACCTCCCCCTCTACCTCCTTTAAGTCCCTACACTGCTTCTGTTCAGAAAGGACCTCAAGACCTGGCTCTTCGGATGATCCCAGCACTCAACAGAACCGCCAACCCAGCGCCTTGAGACCCTTGTGGGTGAGTAGCTGTGCTTTACAAACCCCTGATTGCTTGATTGATTCAATAATGGATATTCCATCTACCTGCAGATTCCGCTCTGACTGATTCGCCTCCCCAGTCTGAGGAGTCCTGTCAAATGTGTAATAAGATTGCTAGTTTCTGCAGTACTTTCCTGTGAATTTTATCAATCTGGTCTTTCATTCGAATGACTTCGAAAAAAGTATGGGAACTGATATTAGAATGCTGGCGTGGCATTGGGGGTTAAGTCAGAGCCATGGCAAATCCTAGTGGCACAAGAAAGCTGTTCAACTTTTCCGGATTCGGTCTGGTGCCTGAAAGTAATTCTGAGTTAAGGAATCTGCTTGTAGATAGAGAATCCACCAGAAAGATTGTTACAAAAGATAAGTAACTTATTCTTATGGATACTCTAAGTCACATTTGAGAAATTAAAATACAAATTAATTCTGCTTCCAGAGCAGAAAAATGGTGTTGCAGTACCTGGAGATCATGTACAGGCCTGCCACAGAGAAAAACTTGCCACTGGCCAAATCATTATCTGAGTGGGAAAGACAAATATAGCTGCCAATTGTCCCCTTGTTGTGCTTTTTTCTAAATATTTTTAAAAGACTTTTACAGCAAGTTTCATTCTAGAAAATAGTCTTTAATTTTTAATTGTCTAGTTTAAACATATACATTAGGTTGTTTGACCTACTTTTGCCTTTTATGTTTTTACTCCTTTTTCTTCCTTCAGATTGGGAAGCCTATCGTGCAACCATCCTGGTCCGCCTTGTGTGCACCTTGCCATCTAACGCTTGTAGCAGCTGACTCGCATAGCTGCTGTTTCTTGACCTTGTAGAAAAGTCAACTGGTGCCCCGTTTTGCACTGTCCGCTTGAATGCAAGATAAAAATGCACCGTAACTAGAATACAAGGTATATACACTGTCTCAGGGCAGAATTCCTCTCTGCCCTGCTGACTATTGTCTTGTAGAGGGCACCTCAGTTGCCATGTGCAAGTGGCATGAGTAATCCTGGGAAAGTGGAAAATACCAGGTGGAAAGACTATGTATATGCACCTTCCGGATGACTTGTTCTAGCTAGAACCAGCTGCAGTTGTCCAGGAAAAGGGTTTTAAACTCCTAGGAAAATGGGATCTTAGATCACCTTCTACTTTAGGTATTCCATTGAACTGTTTAGACAAAATGGCTTCTTGTCTGTTTGGCAAGGCCCCAAACTTCTATTGCAGCAAAATGCCGAGCCTGTATGTTCTTTTGGGCACAGTTTTCCAGTTCAATTGCACTCTGACATAGTCTCCCTTGCTTTGGGTGGACCAGGGGTTCTAGTCTCCAATTCTTCCTGTGACACCATGAACTTGCACTTGGTAAATTAGCTCAGTTCTGCCTTTGGTTCAGATCCAGTCTTATAGAGTATGGCTCTCTTCTGATTCTCTGACCAGGGAGTTGAGACCTGACTCCCTTGTTGTGTAGGGGGATTCTCTGTAAGTGACTGTGGGGTTCCATAAAAAAGTACCAGTTCCATCTGGTGTTCCCACTCCCCCACAGAATCCAAAATACAAAGGATTGACCAAAACACAATAAAAGAAAATGAAAGGTAAACTTATTCTCGGAAAGGGAGGGGTGAGTGCAAGAGGATTCTGTGCTATTGCATCTATCCGAAAGTGTTTTCAAAGTTAGCTTGTTCTCCTGATGGATTCTTACTATTGCAGATTCTTTATAAGATATGCTCTCTAAGCTTCAGTATATGGTTAAGGACACGTGTGAAATTCAGATTAGGCAATTAGACTCCATATCACTGCTGTGCTAAATTAGGCTTGTTTTTATTCCTCTGTATCAAGACAGTAGGTTTAGAGAAGGATTATAAAGAGAATCACATTCATGTTTGGTAAATGGGTAGAATCGGAACACCTCATGAGTAGCTTTCCTCTTGCCCAATGGCCCTGAAAAGTCTCCACTTGTGTGTATCTCTGCTGTAACAATTATCTATCTAGGGATTATTGATTTCCTGTCACATATTCCTGACATGGTACAGTTGAAACGAACGAAACAATTGCCGGCCACCCTCTTTTTCCTGTGTTTCTAATCTCTGAGAGCCCTTCTAGGGTGCGGTCTGCACAAGTATCCTTTCTTCTACAGAAGCATAGGGAGGAGAAGGAGGAGAAAAGAAGGAAGGTAGTGTGACACCTGCAACAACAGGAAATCTGAAATAAGTGTTAGTGAAAAGTAAGGCTTCAATCGATTTAACTTTATTTCGTAAGGAAACAGTTAAAAGAAAGGATGAGGACAGAATGTGTCAATCATTTTCTCTTCTTCAAAAGGATACAGCCACCAGAAACACTGTTCTCCAAATGAGAAATGTTGGTGGAGACCCGTGCCTGACAAATAAGCAGATGTTCTTGTCATATAGATTCTACCTCAAGGGTCAACTCTGTGAGTGTTTTGTTCATTGCCAAAAGTATGATATAAATAGAGGGGCCAAGCAGGTCCATACTTCTCAGATTGTAAAGGTAATTGAGCTTTGTAATATATTTGGGTTACCAAAATTCTGTGTACTTCTTTGTGAGAGAAGGTGTAGGCAGATGGCCTCTTATCAGGCACATGACTAGGGAGCTGTTTGCAGCTTATTTGCGGTGTAGGAACTAAATGACTGATCACTTGCTGCTGGTCTCCTAATGAACTTTTTGAAAGCCAGCTCATCATATAGAAGTTGCAATATGTAGTAATCAAGTCCACACTGGTAGGTATGATTCAGATGATTTATTCAGGTTAGTTACAGGATCAGGTAAACAGCCAGTGTAGAGCCAGAGTTAAGCAGTAAAGAGCCAGTGAAGAGCCCCACCAGGAGCAGCCAGCCAGGCGCTGAGCCCATCTCTAACTGTGTGTTTCACAGATCAACATTCCACATGACATCATCACCCAGTGTTCCACTGGTGGAGAAGTAAATAGGAAGAAACACACTGTACCAAGATATAACATATCCTCCTTCCTTCCAAACGAAAACCAAACAAAGCAATTAAGAATCAGATAAAGAGCTCAGAAGAACCAAACTAAATAGAAGGATACAAGGGCGAACAGAGCGAAGGTAGGAAAAGAGAAAACAAGCAAAGTTCATAAGGAAACAGAAAACAAGCAAAGGTCTTAAAGAAACAAATAACCTAACTTGTTTCCCATCCTCCTTTCTACAAATGAGAAAAAAAAACGTCAATGAGTACTCCCTCTGCACTCCAACTGGCCAGGTGGGTGTGACAGAGAGCAATCACATCAGTAAGAACAACATGACAGAGAAGACGAAGAATGCGTAAGATTAATCATGCTTCCCTGTGGTAGAATTAAAGATAACAAAACATTTTTTTAACAGCACTGGGTAAAACAACAAAGAAAGATCTTAGCACCCAGTGAACATGAAGTTAAAGCGCAAGGCGACTTACATTAACAGTAACGTGATGCACAGGGCGGCTTACACACAAAAGAGAAAAAAACATGAAGCGCAGGGCGACTTATACATACATAACATGAAGCGCAGGGCGGCTTATACTAACAACTATAACGTGATGCGCAGGGCGGCTTACACACATAACGCAAAACACATGAAGCGCAGGGCGGCTTATACATAGACATAACGTGAGGCGCAGGGCGGCTTATACACAGAAAAACAAATGCAGCGCAGGGCGACTTATACATAACAAAAGACATGAGACGCTGGGCGGATTACACATAGTCCAAACATGAGACGCAGGGCGATTTACACACAGGACAAAAATAACATGCACAGGATAGTGGGGAGAAACCCCACAACACACCTCCGGAGAGGTCAAGAAACTGTGCCTAGAAACACGGGACACACGTCCGTGCGACGCACCTCGACTAGAGGTCAACTAATGTGCACACAAAAGTGGGACAAACCCCAAAACACACCTCACGGAGAGGTACATAGATTGTGCACGATTGTGCACTGTGTAGTAATTTAATAACCTACTGACACACCAAATGTGCACTGTGTGACCACTGCTCCCATGTAACGCAAATGCAACCTAACTGGTTCTGGAAATTGACACATCGCACAATTAAAATGTCATTGAGCAGTTTTAGAAAACATCAAGTTAACTACAACACATCCTGTGTAAAAAAAACGACTTTGTATGAAGTGTATAAATATAAATTGCAGACTAGACCATCAAAATTTCGTACAACAACTGTTCACAATTTTTTAACAAAATTACACTCCACTCGAGAAAATAATGCCACCCACAATAAAACAAAACACTTTTGTAATTTAAAAGACACTTGTGCCCCGATAAACCTTTCATGTATGTATTGCTCATTAGAAGAAATAAATACAAGCAAGTTGCAATTGTTTAAAACGCTAACATGGAACTAAAAAACAAATACACTCAGTCACCAAATAAGGCTCATTGTTCACGAAAATTAACGAGCGGGCAAACGATAACGAGAGAGTGTATAATTCTTGCTCCCACGACGGCTGCGCTGACCAAGTAGACTTGAAACAACTTTATTGACACGTGGTTGTCAAAACGTGGTTGGCAGCATGACTCCGTGATCAATCCATTCATGTAAATGACCCCAAATCCCAAGATGATGGCACGTTTACTCACGCTGCACCGGGTGGCTCCCGGCATCAGCGTGCACCAAGCCGACACACTGAAGAAAGAAGATTCCGTGATGGAGGTGACGTGAGGACACAGAATGAACAACGCGCGACACGAAGCGTGGACAGGTAAGCGCGTGCTTCGCATGGCTCGTGCGCCCCCGCTTTAACACAGAACCAAGACGGTTGAACTGCCATATCAAGGATGCAACTGGGGCAAAAAAAAATAAAGATAAACTCACCGCACATCTCGAAATACCAAGCGTCCACCACACGTGCCATGTGAAAAAAAGAAAAAAAATGCCTGCGCCGAAATAAAACATGCCGATTCCTCTCACACAAACTCGGGGAAAGCTTCATTTCTCCTTGACATCCAAAGCCCCATACGATGTACAAAGTTAACGATCCATTTTGGGAAGGCAGTAGCGAGGGGAAGGCAACAGAAACTGTTCTTGAATAATTTAAATGTTGAAAACTGTTACCAAACCCCAAAGCATGACACAGGGTCATGTAGAAATAACGCAGATACAGCGCCATATTCATTTTGCGCAAAAAACGTTTTTGTGGTCTCTTGAAGGGACTGGTGATGGTCAGGCTTACCCTCTCCTGAGGGCACAGCAGCACAGCAAAGGTTTACCTTGAAAGAACAGTACAGGAACAAAACGTTGAAATGTGTCAGGCTTATCCTATCTTGAGGGCACAGCAGAGCAGAGGATTACCCTCTCTTGAGGGCACAGCAGAGCAGAGGCTTACCCTCTCTTGAGCGGACAGCAGACAGCAGAGGCTTACCCTCAGAAGACACAGCACAAAACACAGGCGTTGGGCTCACTCTCACTTGAGGACACAGGAGAGCACAGGCTTACCCTCACCTGAGGGCACAGCAGAGCACAGGCTTACCCTCTCTTGAGGGCACAGCACCTGACACAAGCTTTCATCAATGTCAGGCTAGATCTGCAACTAAACAGACGCTGTAAGTACAGCAAACAGAGACTTGAGCTGCAGTAGAGACCGGAACTGGCACTGTAGAGTTGAGGGCGACCGTTGTAGTGGTCACTGGTGGGGCTATGATGTGCCAGGTATTTGAATAAACGCAGCTGTAGTTCCTTGAGTTGCTTTAGCTTGCTAGAAGGTACTCCAGACTTGTAGACTTGACATTGAAGGTTGCAGAGGTAGCAGAAGCAGGTTCTTCGTTTAAATTCGTCGCCAAAAATATGTAGTAATCAAGTCCACACTGGTAGGTATGATTCAGATGATTTATTCAGGTTAGTTACAGGATCAGGTATACAGCCAGTGTAGAGCCAGAGTTAAGCAGTAAAGAGCCAGTGAAGAGCCCCACCAGGAGCAGCCAGCCAGGCGCTCAGCCCATCTCTAACTGTGTGTTTCACAGATCAACATTCCACATGACATCATCACCCAGTGTTCCACTGGTGGAGAAGTAAATAGGAAGAAACACACTGTACCAAGATATAACACAATTCAAAAGAATGCCAGGAGCGTGTGCACTCACTGAGCGCTAGAGAATGGACCACCAACTTATGCCCAGGTACTCATGTTGTTTTTTCATGTGAGATCCAGTATGGCCTGTGAAATTTGGGGCATGCCAGGCCAACTGTGGGATCGGTTCAGAGTCTGAAAGCATTGGGGGAATGTGAACTCTACCAGGACGCCCTCACACCTTCTCGTTTGATCTCGAGTTACAGGATTCGGTTGAGTCTCGCTTGTGTCTAGACTTTGATTTTGAAGACTTTGACTAGAAGTGCGTTATATTCAGGAGCTGCCTTGAGGCCAGGACAGGTTCCAGGCCCTAGTCTTGGAACAGGACCTATGCTTAGATGGTGCCCTCTTCTTGGGCTCGATGACAGAGTTTCACTTCCCAGTCCCAACTTCCTATGGATGCATGAGGGCAAACATGTCAAACAACTGTCTTCCTCGGAGCCCAAGCACCACAGACAGACCTTGTTCTGGCCCGTGTCAAGCATCTGCTTTCTGCAGTGTCAGTAGTTTCAATCCTATTGTTTTCAGTGGTGACACCATTCTCTAGAGCACTGGAAAAGATTTTGAAGTTGTCTGATAAACCTACTTAGGTGGAAACGCAGCTCTGGATGCGAATGGAAGGGTGAGGTAAGAAAGTAACATCTTCTCCCAGGCGTAACAGTTATATGTGGCTCTTCCGTCATTTCGGTGGCAGTACAGTCATTAGGAGGCCATATGAGACCACCTTCTGGAGTGTGGGAGCATTTCTGAAAAATTCTCAGGATCCAATCTGATGCTTGGGGATATTCTGAAGGTGAGGAATCTGAGTTTGGATATAGTATTCACCAGAAAGAGTGTTGCCAAAGATAAGTAACTTGGTAATTATGCCATATTAAATGGGGGGGGGGGTGTAATCTGTGAAGGTACACATATTGTCGGGTAACCGTTATTCTTCAAAACTCTCATTTTATAACTTTGAACATTAAATACCACAATTGAAGAAAGTTTTCTTCTGAAAATAGTTTACTTTCTGTAATAGCTTTATCTTTTTGTCTTCTAGGCATTGTACCAGCCGGTATTTAGCTCACAGTCTCTTACTCAGCCATCTACAGCTTCACTTTTCGCACCTCAGCCATTGCCATCTTCGGTCGTCATTACCACAGGAATGCCTTACTTTGGTACCACTGAATCACAAACAATGTATTCAAGACCAGAAGCCTTACCAGTTTACCCACAGATACATGCACAAACTGCAGGCCCAGGTGAGTGTGCCAGAAAATATGCTAACGGTCTGCAATGCAAAACTAAAAAAAAACAAAGTTCAGAACTCGTAGTGTAAAATAATTATTTAATTTCTAAAAAAGGAAATGTGCACAAGTTCATGACACAATCGTAGATAATTATTTCTAAACTCGAGCTGAGAGTCGCGTAATGACTGGTTCCCAAGTAACTCCGTCTTTCGTTGACAGTGTCATTTTATTTATACATTATTGATTACTTAAGTTAATATTAAACAAGCTGACTCATCCTCAAACTGTGCATGCAAAGTTCATGCTTATCGTCCCAAACAAGCACATATAAGCTCAGCCCTGGAAGTCAGTTAAAACGTCTGCCTGAAAGTACACAAGTCGCACATAGATAACAGAAGAACAAGAGAGAGTTTTCTGAGAAACTCGAGGACAAGCAAGGGTATACGTTAGCAAGCCACAATTTTCGACAGCTCGTAAGATGAAGGTCTTTATACAAAATGAATTCCAATGTATCCATATTCCAATATATGTGTTTGCGAATGCTGTACTCTTTCTCAGTAGAAAGAAATGCAGATCGGCCTCAATACCTTATTCCTTTAGGGATGGATCATATCATAGATTGTATTAAATTGGCTGCAGTATCAGAAATAAATTCTTCAAATGTTTTTTATTAGTCGTATAACTTTGTTCCCAGAATTACAGGTTAAGTACCAAGTACAGAGATCATTGGCAGGATAGTATTTCTTCTCAGTATTTCCTTATTTTATACTTCCCTACAATGTCGACAACACCTAGGGTATCTAATCACGTGTACAGAGATTATGAACTACTTAATCGGTACACTCAATAAATTAGTTCTGGTTCTGGTGGATACTTAAAAATACAGACTCTTTACCTTGTGAATCTCCTCATCCACCAGACTAGATCTGAAAATTCCTGCAATAGTTCCGGTAGGTGTCTTTTTCTCTCTGTCACAACTCCTCTATCCTGCCTCCGTACATGGACAACAAGAAGCCACATATAGGAGCCACCTCTGTGCCCTGATGGAAGGTCCTAATTTTCTTCGCCTTTCGACGTGGTTCCAGAGGTGTGTGCTTACAGATTATTATTATTATTTTTGTTTTTAACTAACATTTTTTGCTTTCCAACACTATTGGCAGTGTTTATGGCTGTTTTTCAAAATGTGTCTCAAAAAGATGTTGGTCATACAACATCTGTCAGTGGTGTCTTCGTACAAAGTAAGCCTCCAGAGTTCGATCCAAATGCTCCCTGATGCACTTGGCTCCATGTTGCTGAACACAAGAAACAAGGACCCCCTCTTCACTTTTCCCCAGTTTCAACAATGACTTCAACAGACTATGCCTCTACTTTCTCCAAGGAGGCACTGCTGTTGCTTGCCAGTGGCCCAGTCTAGTCATAGAGCCGAAGCAGGGCAGAGATGTGATGCTACTCACTATACTTCCAGGTTCCCAAGAACCATGGAGGCCTGAGGCAGATTTTAAACCTTTGGTTGCTGAACACGTCTCAGAATGGAAATGTTCAGAATCATGACACATGCATCTGAAAGAAACACATAGTGATAGATTCCTTACCTAAGAATTACCCCCAGGCGTCAGACTGGATCCGGAAAGTTTTCGTCAGCAGTACCCCTGCACGTCGGTAGGTGGCGTCGTGCAGCTCTGCATCCATCGTTGGCGTCCTGGTCGCCAAGATGACGTCTTGTCCGCTACTTAGACAGCGCCCTGACGTCAGTTCTTTCTTTTTCCGTGCCAGCAAGTGCAGATCTGGGAAGAGCAGATACTTCCAGTCATTTTTTGACTGATTTTTTTAGGCTTTTTGTCTCTATTTTTTCCATCGATTCTTCGACTCGTGGTGCAGTTAGGATGCCCGGTTTTAAGGCCTGCGAGGACTGTCACCGCATGATGTCGGTGACGGACCCGCACCGAGTGTGTCTTTTCTGCCTGGGGCGCGACCACGACCCCAAGTCTTGTCCCGACTACCGGGCCTTGGCGCCGAAGTCTTTGCGGGAGCGGTCCCGAAAGCTGCTGGAGGGCTGGCAGTCGGCTCCGCGCCGTTCGAGTCCCCGGGGGAGGTTGAGGGACCGTGTGTGGAGTCCTCATCATCGATATTCGGGATCTAAGTCTTCGCACTCGGGGTCAGGTAAGGCGAAGCACAAGAAGTCGAAGAAACGTCATTGTTCTCTGACTTCCCCTCGCCGGTCACCTGACACGGCTGAGGGTGCAGGTGGTACCTCCCCTGCGCCGGTTGACCTCATAACAACTCCACCGACGTCGACCGCACCGGCACTACTTCCGTCATCTGAAAGAAACACGTTAGTTAGATTCCTCACCTTAGAATATCCCCAGGCGTCAGACTGGATCCGGAAGATTTTTCATCAGCAATACCCCTTGCGCGTCGCTATGCGTCATCTGCGGCTCCGCGTCCGCCGTTGGCGTCGTGCGCCGGAATGACGTCGTCGGAGTACTTAGACGCCGCCCTCGCGCGCTGACGTCAGTTCTTCTTTTTTCCGCGCCAGTAAGCGCAGATCCGGGAGAGCTACCCCTTTAGTCACTTTTTGACTAACTTTTTCGATCCTTTTTGATCTTGTCTTGACTCCGGTGCCGGTAGGATGCCTGGTTTTAAAGCCTGTGCTGAGTGTAACCGCCTGATGTCGGTTACGGACCATCACCGCCGGTGCCTGTACTGTTTGGGCCTCGACCACGACGCGGAGTCGTGTTCCGACTGCAAGGCCCTGACCTCGAAGGCTAGACGGGAGCGGTCCCGTAAGCTTCTCGAGATTCGCCACTCGGCTCCGCGCGCCTCTCGATCCCGGTCCAGGAGGAGGTCCAAGGATCGGTCGCGGAGCCGCAGCCGACGTCACCATCGGTCGTCGGGATCCAAGTCTTCGGGTAAGTCGAAGCATTCCAAGAAGTCCAAGAGGCGACACCGCTCTTCGGACTCCCCTCGCCGGTCGCGCGACTCGGCCGAGTGTCAGGGTGGTTCCACCCCCGCGGCTCCGGCGGAGCAAGTCCCCATACCCGCGCCTTCGGGCCCCGCGGACCCGACAGGGCTGCCTTGCCTGCCGGTGGCTCCGGCCCCGGCGCCGTCGACGGCTCCGGCCTCGACGCCGCAAGCGCCCGAGGGACCCGTTCCCGAGTCCCCGCCGACGCCGGTCGACCTCGTCACGCCTCCTCCGCCGGCGTCGACACCGGTACCACCGCCGACGCCAACTCCGCTCGACGTCGAGCCTCAGTTCAGTCCCGCACCGGGCCCGGCACCGCTACGGCGTCGATGGACGCCGCGTTCGGCGCCGCTAGAGACACCTTATGTCTACCGCCCGGCTCCGTACCTTCCTCCTGTATACCAGGAATCGGATGATGGAGACAACTGGGAGGGATCCGAGGATCCTATGGCCGCTCAGGCTCAAATGTCACAGGACTGGGCAGATGAACTGGGGGAGGCCAGTTGCCTGGATACCTCTCCGGACACTGGATTCGTCTCTCCTCCGACTGTGGCTTCGGAGGAGGGCGCAGCTTTCTCTGTGGTGTTGCGCAAGGCGGCCGCAGCCCTTGGGCTCGAGCTACCTGACGTGGCTGTGAGGACTAACGTCCTCACTGAGGTGCTTCAGTCTGCAGCAAGCTCCACTGAGCCTCTGCTGCAATTCAATGAGGCCCTCATTGACGTTCTGCAGGGCACCTGGTCCCAGCCCTCCACAGTTCCTCCTGTGGACAGGAACGTCGCCAGGCGCCACCGCCCTGCTCCGGGCGACCCCAGTTTTCTGTCCCAACACCCTACCCCCGAGAGCCTGGTTATCCAGGCCTCTACCTCCCAATCCTCCTTCCCGACCGCTCCGCCGGACCGGGATTCCAAGAGACTGGAACAGTTTGGCAAGAAGCTGTTCTCTTCCCTTAGTTTGGGCCTGCGGTCTTTGAACACCGCCTGTCTCTTGGACCGTTATTCCCACTCTCTGTGGGATGCGGTGGAGGACGTGCTGCCCCTGTGTCCGGAGGAGGTCCAGACACGACTTACCCAGGCTCTGGCCGATGGGAGGGATGCAGCACGGCACGCTATCCGATGTGGGCTTGACACTACGGACTCGCTGGGTAGGGCAATTTCTACCACAGTGGCGCTTAGACGTCACGCCTGGCTGCGGTCCACCTCCTTTTCGGGCGATGTTCAGAGCACTCTCATGGACATGCCCTTTGATGGCACTCGCCTTTTTGGCGAGAAAGCGGACAGTGCGCTGAATCGCTTTAAGGACTCCCGGGCTACGGCCAAGTCCTTGGGCCTCTCGGCCCGCGATCGCAAACTTCCGCTTTTCACCCCTTTCGTGGCCAAGGAAGGGGGGCCTCCTCACGTGCGCCTAGCCACCAGCCGCAGAACCAACCTGCGCGCGGTTGCGGACGTGGTTTCCGCCGAGGCGGTTCTGGAGGACGACGCGGTCAGCCCACATCCACCCCGGCAGCATCCGCCTCAAAGCCTTCCTAGTCCGAGCTTTCAGGCCCATTCCACGCCAGTGGGCGGCAGAGTTCGCCATCACCTGCTCCACTGGCGGTCTATCACATCGGACAGGTGGGTGCTGCAAATCGTCCGAAGGGGCTACTCCCTCCCCTTCGAGACGACCCCTCCAGCCATGCCACCGCAGCACCACCGTATCTCGGGGGATCATTTGAATCTTCTCCACGAGGAAGTTTCGGCCCTCATGGCCAAGGGGACCGTCTAGCGCGTTCCGAGCCCAGAAGTAGGTCGTGGTTGTTATTCCCACTACTTTCTGGTTCCCAAGAAGGGCAAAGGGGGCCTACCTTGGACCTCCGGAACGTCAATGCCTTCCTCCGGAAGGAGAGGTTCAAGATGTTAACTTTGGCTCAGGTTCTGGCTGCCCTCGACCCTGGAGACTGGATGGTAGCGTTGGACTTGCAGGATGCATATTTCCACATCCCCGTCCTGCCGGCCCACCGGCGTTACCTGGGGTTCACGTTGTGCCAAGAGCACTTTCAGTTTACCGTGCTCCCCTTCGGCCTCACCAGTGCCACTCGGGTGTTCACGAAAGTGATGGCGGTGGTCGCAGCTCATCTGCGCAGATCAGGGGTTCCAGTCTTCCCCTATCTCGACAACTGCTTGTTGAAGGCGGGCTCGCCCCAGACAGTCGTCTCCCACCTCCAGACTACGGCGGATCTCCTGCATTTGCTGGGATTTTCCATCAACGTGCCGAAGTCACACTTGAGTCCCTCTCAGAAGCTCCTCTTCATCGGAGCAGTTCTCGATTCGGCGCAGTTCCGGGTCTATCCACCGGAACAGCGGGTCCGGGATATTCAGGCCCTGATTCCCATCTTTCAGGCTAGTGTTGCGGCTTCTGGGGCTGATGGCCTCCTGCATCCTACTAGTGCATCACGCCAGGCGGCGCATGCGGGCTCTGCGGTGGGACCTGAAGTTTCAGTGGGCCCAGCATCACGGCAACCTGTCCGACCATGTCTTGATCTCGGAGGGCACTGCACAGCAGTTGCAGTGGTGGCTCACGGATCGCGATTGGGTCATGGGCAGAAGCCTCTCCCTTCCCCAACCGGAGCATGTCGTAGTGACGGATGCGTCCCTCCTGGGATGGGGTGGCCATATGGGAGAGGCGGAGATCAGAGGCCTCTGGTCTCCGGCGGAGTCTCGTCTCCACATCAACCTGTTGGAGTTGAGAGCGATCCGGCTTGCACTGAAAGCCTTCCTTCCCTCTGTCAGGGGCAGTGTTGTGCAGGTGTTCACGGACAACACCACCGCCATGTGGTATTGCAACAAACAGGGTGGGGTGGGGTCGTGGACCCTTTGTCAGGAGGCTCTGCACCTCTGGACGTGGCTGGAACACCAGGGCGTCACCCTAGTGGTTCAACATCTGGCGGGCTCTCTGAACGCCAGAGCAGACGAACTCAGCCGCCGGTGCATGATGGATCACGAATGGCGTCTGAACTCCGAAGTGGCGCAAGGTCTCTTTCAGCAGTGGGGAGAGCCTTGGTTAGATCTATTCGCCACCGAAGAGAACGCGCAATGTCAGCAGTTCTGCGCGTTGGAATTTCCAAGGCGGCACTCGCTCGGCGACGCTTTTCGTCACGAGTGGAGTTGCGGTCTGTTGTACGCCTTTCCGCCTATACCACTTCTGCCCAGAGTGCTGAAGAAGATCAGGCACGACCGGGCCCAAGTCATCTTGGTGGCTCCGGATTGGGCACGAAGGTACTGGTATCCCGAGCTACTCAGTATGTTGACCGATCCTCCGATACATCTGCCCCTTCGGGAGGATCTTCTGTCGCAGCAGCAGGGGACGGTCCTCCACCCGAACCTGTCCAGCCTCCACCTCCATGCGTGGAGATTGAGCGGCGGCAGTTGATGCCATTTGACTTACCTCCTGAAGTCTGTGATATCATTCTGGCAGCCAGGCGTCCCTCCACAAAGACGGTATACGCCTGCCGGTGGAACAAATTTGTGGCATGGTGCACAGCAAAGGCTGTGGATCCCCTTTCCGCCCCTCTTTCTGAGGTTCTCCTCTTTCTTCTTTCTTTGGCCTGGCAGGGCTCTGCCCTGGGCACCTTGAAAGGTTATCTTGCTGCCATCTCTGCCTTCTTGCGGCTTCCTGATCAGTCTTCTCTTTTCAAGTCCCCTGTGGTTACACGCTTTCTAAAAGGCATTACTCACACGTTCCCTCCTGTCCCTTTTGTAATGCCTCAGTGGGACTTGAATCTGGTCTTGACATTCCTGATGTGCGCTCCCTTCGAGCCTCTTCACAATTGTCCTCTTCGCCTTCTGACTCTTAAGACTGCTTTTCTGGTAGCCATCACCTCGGCTAGACGGGTGAGTGAGCTCCAGGCTTTATCTTCAAAGCCTCCTTTTCTGTCTGTTCATCCGGACAAGGTTGTCCTTCGGCCTCGTCCCTCCTTTCTTCCGAAAGTGGTGACTCCATTTCATCTTGGGCAGTCTGTCACCTTGCCCACCTTCTTTCCGCCTCCGCATCCTTCCAAAGAGGAAGAGAGGCTCCACCGTCTGGACCCAAAACGTGCGCTTTCCTTTTATTTGGACCGCACAAAGCAGTTCCGGGTGGACGACCAACTTTTCGTTGGATACGTGGGTGCTAAGAAGGGGAAAGCGGTGCACAAACGGACCATCTCTCGGTGGGTCGTTTTGTGCATCAAAATTTGTTACTCTTTGGCAAAAAAGGACCCTCCTGTTGGGCTGAGCGCCCATTCTACTCGGGCCACGGCGGCTACTGCTTTGGGACGAGGTGTCCCTTTGCAGGACATCTGTCAGGCGGCAACGTGGGCTTCGCTACACACGTTTGCCAGGCATTATTGCCTTGACAGCCAAGTCCGGAGGGATGGCTTCTTTGGCCGTTCTGTCCTCCAGGACTTTCTGGTGTGATCTTGGTTCGCAGACCCACCACCGGGGATGGTATTGCTTGGGTATCTATTCTAAGGTGAGGAATCTAACTAACGTGTTTCTTTCAGATGAACAAGTTACTTACCTTCGGTAACGATGTATCTGTAAGAAACATTAGTTAGTTAGATTCCTCACCGACCCACCCATCCTCCCCGTTCTGCGAACTGACATCTAGGGTTAAGGTTATCCTTTTCAGGCCCCTAGATTTTATTTTTGGCACCAGTGTCGGTCTTTGCATGGCTCTGCGTTCCTGGCGCGGAAAGCTATGTACAAGAACTGACGTCAGGGCGCGAGGGCGGCGTCTAAGTACTCCGACGTCATTCCGGCGCACGACGCCGACGACGGACGCGGAGCCGCAGACGACGCCTAGCGACGCGCAAGGGGTATTGCTGACGAAAAATCTTCCGGATCCAGTCTGACGCCTGGGGATATTCTAAGGTGAGGAATCTAACTAACTAATGTTTCTTACAGATACATCGTTACCGAAGGTAAGTAACTTGTTCATCACCCACTCCTCGGGACAACGTCGACCCCGGTTTCAGCCCCAAAGGGGATGCGGTGTTGGGCCGGCGTCGATCGATGCCGTTCTAGACGTTGCTCGGGGATTTCTATCCCCATGTCCCTGCTCCTTATTTTAGGCCTGTGGAGCGGCCTGAGGAGGAAGGGGAGGACTGGGAGGGGTCTGAGGACCCTCTCGCAGCTGATTGCGAGTGTGAACAGGACTTGGCAGAGGCGTTGGGGGAAACCAGTGGTCTGGATACATCACCAAACCTTGGCATGCTGTCTCCTCCTACCATGGCTTCGGAGAAGGGCGCTAGTTATGCTGTGGTGTTGCGTAGGGTGGCCGAGGCTCTACACCTCGTGCTCTCTACTGTGGCCATCAGGACTAACCACCTGACAGAAGTGCTTCAGCCAGCAGCTACTTCTGCGGAGCCGCTGCTCCCCTTCATCGAAGCACCTTCCGACATTCTTTTGGGCACCTGGTCCAGGCCCACTACAGGGGCTCCTGTGGATAGGAACGTGGTCCAATGCCATCGCCGGGTTCCGAGTGACCCCATTTTCCTCTCCTAACACCCCACCTCGAGAGCTTGGTTGTCCAAGCCTCTGCTTTTCCAACCGCCTTCCCTTCCTCACCACCGGATCGGAAATCCAAGAACTGGATCAGTTCGGAAAAAATAATTTTTCTTCCGCTAGTTCTGTTCTGCGGTCCGTGAACACCGCATGCCTCTTGGGCCGTTACTCCCACTCTCTGTGGGATACGGTGGCGCAAGTGCTGCTTCAGTGTCCGGAGGAGGCCCGGACAGCTCCCTCCCAGGCTGTTGCAGAGGGGAGAGACGCAGCTAAGTTCATGATTCGTTGTGGCCTAGACACCGCCGACTCACTGGCCAGATCGATTGCAACGACTGTGGCGATTCGTCGCCACGCCTGGTTGAAGATAACTGGATTTTCAGGGGATGTCCAGAGCACACTTATGGACATGCCTTTTGATGGCCGTCGCCTCTTCAGCGACAAAGCAGACAGAGCGTTGGAGAGGTTTAAGGCCTCACGGGCTATGCCCAAGTCCTTGGGACTCTCTTCAGTCTGCCCTCCTCGGCCTTCTGCTTTTTGCTCCTTTCGTGGCACCGGAAGGGGCGCCCCACAGCGTTCGCAACAGAGCCACAAGCCTGCGCAGCAACAATCCTAGCGCGGCCGTGGACGCGGGTTCCGCCGTGGCGGACCAAGGAGCCAGCGGGCGGGTCAGTCCACCTCCACCCCGGCCACTACTGCCTCCAAGCCTTCCTAGTCCGAACTTGCAGGCCCATTAAACACCAGTGGGCGGCAGGCATCGCCATCAGCTCCCTCACTGGCGCACCATCACATCGGACGGGTGGGTTTTAGAGATAGTCCGAAGGGGCTACTTCCTCCCCTTCGAGACTACTTCTCCAGCCATGCCACCTCGGTACCACCGCATGTCGGGGGATCACATGGTGCTTCTTCAGCAGGAAGTTGTGGCCCTCTTGGCCAAGGGGGCGATCGAGCGTGTTCCGACGCCAGAAGTAGGTCGTGGTTGTTATTCCCACTACTTCTGGTGCCAAAGAAGGACAAGGGCCTGCGTCCTATCTTAGACCTCCAGAACATCAATCGCTTCCTCTGCAAAGAGAAGTTCAAGATGCTCACTTTGGATCAGGACTTGTCTGCTCTCGATCCACAAGACTGGATGGTGGCGCTGGACTTGCAGGATGCTTACTTCCACATCCCGGTCCTGCGGGCCCACCGACGCTACCTGCGGTTCACGGTAGGCACGAACACTTTCAGTTCACCATGCTCCCTTTTGGCCTTACCAGCGCCCCTCGGGTGTTCACGAAAGTGATGGCGGTGGTCGCAGTTCATCTGCGCAGATCAGGGGTTTCAGTCTTCCCCTATCTCGACGGCTGGTTTTTGAAGGAGGGCTTGCCCCAGACAGTCGTCTCCCACCTCCAGACTACGGCCGACCTCCTGCATTTGCTGGGGTTCTCCATCAACGTGCCGAAGTCGCACCTGATTCCCTCTCAGAAGCTCCACTTCATCGGAGCGGTTCTGGACATGGCGCAGTTTCAGGTCTATCCTCTCCAACAGCGAGTCCGGGATATTCGGGCTCTGATTCCGATCTTTCAGCCTGTGTCCCGAGTTTCGGTCAGAGTGACCCTGAGGCTGCTGGGCCTCATGGCCTCCTGCATCCTGCTGATCGATTATGCCAGATGACATATGCGGGCTCTGCAGTGGGACCTGAAGTTCCAGTGGGCGCAGCATCGGGGAACATGTCTGACCATGTCCAGATCTTGGAGGGCACTGCACGATAGTTGCAGTAGTGGCTCACGAACCGGCATTGGGTCGACGGCAGATACCTCTCCCTTCCCCAACCAGAGTTTACAGTGGTGACGGATGCATCCCTCCTGGGATGGGGCGGCCACATGGGAGAGGCGGAGATCAGAGACCTCTGGTCTCCGGCGGAGTCCAAGCTCCATATCAACCATCTGGAGCTTCGGGCGATCCAACTTGCACTAAAGGCATTCCTTCCCTCTGTCAAGGGGAGAGTAGTGCAGGTGTTCACAGACACCACCGCCATGTGGTACTGCAACAAGCAAGGCGTGGTGGGGTCGTGGACCCTCTGTCAGGAGGCTCTGCGCCTCTGGACATGGCTTGAACATCAGGGCATTTTCCTGGTGGTTCAACACCTGGCCGGTTCTCTGAACGCCAGGACGGACAAACTCGGTCGCAGGATCACGAATGGCGTCTTCACCAGGGGGCCGGTTCTGTTACAGGGCCGTTTTTGCAGCATAGCTGCAAATTCGGCCCCTGTAACAAAATCGGCTGAAACCGGCCCAGGGGGGCCGGCCAAGCTCTTTGCCAGGGCCAGTTTTGGTTCCCAGTCCGGCCCTGGTCTTCACTCGGAGGTAGCGCAAGGTCTCTTTCAGCAGTGGGGAGAGCCTTGGTTAGATCAATTCGCCACCGAAGAGTACGTGCAATGTCATCAGTTCTGCGCGTTGGAATTTCCAAGGCGGCACTCACTCGGCGACACTTTTCGACGAGAGTGGAGTTGCGGTCTGTTGTACGCCTTTCCACCTATACCACTTCTCCCCAGAGTGCTGAAGAAGATCAGGCACGACCGGGCCCAAGTCATCCTTGTGGCTCCGTACTGGGCTTGAAGAGTATGGTATCCCGAGCTACTCAATATGAGCATCGATCTCCCAATCCGACTGCCTCTTCGGGATGATCTTCTGTCGCAGCAGCAGGTGAAGGCCCTCTACCTGAACCTGTCCAGCCTCCACCTCTTTGCGTTGAGATTGAACGGCGGCAGTTGATTCCTTTCGACTTGCCTCCTAAAGTTTGTGATGTCATTCTGGCAGCCAGGCGTCCCTCCACTAAAGTGGTATACGCCTGCAGGTGGAACAAGGATCCCCTTTCTGCTCTCTTTCTGAGGTCCTTTTGTTCCTTCTTTCTTTGGCCCGGCAGGGCTCTGCTCTAGAAACTATCAAAGGTTATCTTTCTACCATTTCGGCCTTTCTCAGGCTCCCTGATCAGCCCTCTCTTTTCAAGTGCCCATTTGTCAATAGATTTCTCAAAGGCATTACACAACTTTTCCCTCCTATTCCATTTGTGATGCCACAGTGGGACTTGAATTTGGTTCTTACTTATATGTGCTCCTTTCGAGCCCCTTCACAACTTTCATCTTCGTCTTTTGACCTTGAAGACTGCTTTCCTGGTTGCCATCACTTCCGCTAGGCTAGTGAGTGAGCTCCAGGCTCTTTCTTGTAAACCTCCCTTTCTGTCGGTTCATCCGGACAAGGTTGTGCTCAGGCCCCATCCGTCCTTTTTGCCAAAAGTTGTTATGGCTTTTCACATTGGGCAGACTATTACCATGCCCACCTTCTTTCCGCCTCCGCATCCTTCCAGAGAGGAAGAGAGGCTCCACCGTCTGGACCTAAATCGTGCTCTTTCATTTTATCTCAACTGCACACAACAGTTCCGGGTGGATGACCAACTCTTTGTTGGCTACGTTGGCACCAAGAAAGGTCGGGCGGTACACAAGAAGACTATCTCCCGCTGGGTCTTCTTGTGTATCAAAGCCTGTTACGCTTTGGCTAAGAAAGATCCTCCGTTCGGGCTGCGTGCTCAATCCACTAGAGCAACTGCAGCCTCTTCTGCATTGGGACGTGGTGTCCCCCTGCAAGACATCTGTCAGGTAGCCAGGTGGGCCTCGTTGCACACGTTAACTAAGCATTATTGCCTGGACAGCCAAGTCTGGAGAGATGGGTTCTTTGGCTGTTCTGTTCTCTGGGACTTCCTGGTGTGATCTTGGTTCGCAGACCCACCAACGGGATTGGTATTGCTGAGGTATCTATTCTAAGGTAAGGAATCTATCACAATGTGTTTCTTCCAGATGAACAAGTTACTTACCTTCGGTAACGATATATCTGTAAGAAACATTAGTTGTGATAGATTCCTTACCGCCCCACCCATCCTCCCCGTTCTGCGAACTGATTTCTAGGGTTTAGGTCATCCCTTTCAGGGCCCTAGTTTTCAATGCACCAGTGGTCAGTATCTTGCATGGCTCTGCATGCCTGGCGCGGAAAGTCGTGTACAGAACTGACGTCCGCGCGCGTGGGCGTCGTCTAAGTAGCACCCGCGATGTCATCTTGGCGACCACGACGCCAACGACGGACGCGGAGCCGCACAACGCCACCTACCGATGCGCAGGGGTACTGCTAACGAAAACTTTCCAGATCCAGTCTGACGCTTGGGGGTAATTCTAAGGTAAGGAATCTATCACTACTAATGTTTCTTACAGATATATCGTTACCGAAGGTAAGTAACTTGTTCACCAGTTCTTCTGGCTTTGAATCTCAAGGATTTGATAGCGTCCTTGAACTTGAAGGTCGTCTACTTTCATGTGCCTGCCCTCAGTCGCACAGTCGAAAGGAATCAACATGTTATGGTGGGAGAGTCCTGCTTTTTGGCCTTATATCATGTGGTATCTACTTGCTTTTGCTAACTGTGTAATCCTGCCAGATATGTCATCACCAGAGTTGAACTGTGTGGTTCAGATTCCATGCTGGGTTTGAACTGCCATTTGCTCTGTGGATGAGTTGCACTACAAAAGGCCTGATAAAACCCAACTAATTAGAAGTGTCTTCATTCTAGAATTTGCTACTGGTGACGAGTGGAGTATAACATAAATCAGTAATTGAGTCTCGGAGTGTTCACTGTGATCTACAATTCCATTTTGTGCAGGAGGACACTCACCTTAACTGATCTGCAATTCTACTAACAGTTGAACCCCACCAGAAGCTGTGCACAGCGTTGCTCTTCTCACAGTTGTCCATGAGTACTTATAATAAAAACCAAAGTTTATTTAGCTAATACCATAGTGACCATGCCCTCCCCAGGATGGAAAGAAAATGTTTCGCCATTCTTGAGCATGCTAAGAATGTATTCAAACTTTGGCCCAAAAGAATAAGAAAATGTGACATTTGCTTAGGAAAACAGTATACTTCATCTGGACTGTTGAATGTGAAAAAGAATTTTGGATAGTTAAACTGGACCTTAATCGGATTCCAGTGTTACATAGCTTTGATCCCAAGAATAAATGTTGTTTAGTAACAGACGCAAGTTCCACAGTTCAGGGTTAAGAACAATGACTTTTACTTCAAAGAGTTTAAAGGGATCAGAAAAGAACTTGTTAGTAATAGAAAGGGGGGGAGTATTTATTGCACAATCAAGAAATTTAAGATCTTTCTCTGTGGATCTCCTTTTGATATTTGGACAGATCATAAACCTTTTGTTGACATTTTCAGGAATGAAGGCTTGGATTCAACGTCTGCACACATCACCAAATAAATAGTAGCTTTTCAAAATTACTGTTCTGTTGTATTGCATAGTCTGGGTGTTCACAATAAAGCAGCTGATTGTGTAGATTGGTGAGTGATGGAGGTCATCTTGTTCTATTTACTGATAGATTTGGTAGTGAAAAGTTTTTACAGGTGTGCTCAGTTTTGTTTGACGCAGTGTCATTTGAGGCTTGCAGGCAAAGTGACCATGATGAACTGATTTTAAACAAGTTTAAAGGTAAAATTACAAAAGGGTGGTGACATCTGGAGAAGTTATTGTCTGGCTTATCGGGATATTTGTGTGGTGAAAGATGATCTGGCAATGAACATTGATATGGTTGTAAGAGGCACTAGATTGGAACCACCTAAGTAATTTCAGTGGAGGCTTAAAGATTTGGCACATGCCAACCATTAAGGCTTCAACAAGACTAAAAGTAGATTACAAAGAGCACATTGATTCCCAGCCATGAGTTCTCGGGTAGAGAGGGTTATCAGGGATTGTATAGACTGTGCCATCATTGACAAAATCAGAAAAATTAGTTGAACTCCCATGTCATGCAGAGGTTTGCCTAGAAGACCATAGCAAGACTTGCTTATGACAGAATTGACCCTTACAGGGTGAAAAGTTGTCTGTGTACATATTGGTTTTAGTTGATATTTTTTCACTATGGCCAGAAATTAAAGTAGTTTTCAATATTGAGGTCAACTTTGTTACTGATTTTCTGGGAAGACTTTCACCAAAGAAGGGTTATTTGGTATGTTACTGATGGGCAGCGTTTTCCAATTAGTTACCAATCCACAATAGCACATCTATGGTAGTTGACAGTTTCCAGTAGTTAGGACAAGAAATCAAAACAAAAAGCCATAAGGAAATTACAAGCTTTGGCCATGAGTCATTATGTTAAACTTTAATTACAGAGCTACAGCTATGCTCAGTCCGTCCTTTCCTAATCTTGCATTAGGCACTTTACAGAATGCCATTAGAGTGTACTGCTTTTGTGGCAACTTAAATAAATACCAGACATCTGTTCCAGATTTCCCAATTGTGCTAGAGGAAAAACACACTTTTAGCCCTAGTATTTTCCTTTAAGAGTAATTCAACTAATCCTATTAATCTAATTGGTCCTATAAAATCAGTGCTTGTGGGGTGGCCAGTTTTGTGTGGTCCCCATTTACCTACTGGAGCACTCATATACAGAGTGTCTTTATTAGTAATACATCAGTGACCACCATGGGGAAATAGAAAGCAAATGACAAGTCACCTAACACAGGGAAAGCTAAAAAAACAAGCAAGACATGCAGCACAGAAATGCACGTTGGATGAGATCAGTGTCCTGTCAGAAGAAGTCAAAGGCCTATTGCCATCATAAACTTCCAAATCTAAGGGTGAACAATTAGGTAAGGGCAGACAGGGTGATCTAAAATAATTCCTTAAGAAATTGGGAGGCACAGGTATACTTGTCCACAACACTGAAGACACTAACACAAGTAGTTTATCAACACACCAGGTAGGACAACAAAGCCTGATAACAATCGAGACATCGGATTCCCTTGGTGCCTAAAATAACTAATGAATGTAGGGATTGGTTCGAAGTCCTAGCTTCCACCAACAAACCAAATCTGGGTATTACACAGACACCTGCACTGAAGAGTATTACCCTTCTAGAGGAAAACGATCTACCCAGCCCGCTGTTAATTTCACTAAGGGAAGAGTCTAAGGGACCAGCTGGGAAGACTGGTTAAGGCCCTAAGTGGCAAGATGGACAACTTGGTGACCTTGGTAGCAAAATGTAATCCAAAATCTTGGCAAATGAAGGGGAAGGTTGATCAGGGCCCTGGTCAAAATCCAAATATGGGTTACACTGTTGCAGAAAAGTCAGAAAAATGTTCACAAAGTCGAAATCATAGTACAAATATTCTAGGACCCATTAGAGCAGCTAGAGGGGACATCGTGCCCCCACTAGAGCAAGAGCAGAACACAAACCAATATAAGGGCGGAGACCTGACGTCCATGAGACCCCAAAGGGAACTGGTTTAAATGGTCCCCAAAATGTGCAGGGAGTCTTACAGATACTAAATCCTATTAATCCACATCAAGACCACCAGAAGCCAATGTTAAGCAACATGTTTTCATGGTCAGTGTTCCCAAGATTCCCCCAGACACCAGGGTAATGCACGATTCATTAATTTTAAAGCTATTCACTGGCTTCAAAAGGTCAGGGCTTGGAGATCCATAATAAGAGAGGACATTTTAAAAGCCACTTGGTTCAGCAGCGTACATTCTACATCTGACTACATTGGGTTGCAACTCTCAAAATACGAACTGGTGGAAGGGCTGATAGCCTTGAAGCACACATTTAGACCACCCACAAAGCCACTAATAAGACTCAAGGTAAACCTCCATGCCTGCTTAACACTACAGCTAACGCCTGTAGTTTGAACCCTCCAACCAGTCACCAGGTGTCAGTCACACTTCGGGGCAACCTTTCGGACATTAACTGACTAGCAGCACAAAAGCTTGATAAGATAACTTCGATATGCAGCTGCACACATCATTAGCTAGCCCCTCAATGTCAGAGTTTCCATGTAGTTTCTATGAGAGCACACCTCCAATTCCCCCTAATCAAGAAATGACCCGAGAGAGGCAGAATAGTAACCCATATCTTCCCCAGGCAGAGGTGAACCTACACCAGATTGGTTCCCTAAACCTTTTGTCATGGAATGTTGCTGGGGTTGGAGGGAAGTTAGCAGATCCTGAATAGGGCACTTTTATTGACCAACCTCATATCCTACTTTTGCAGAAAAACGTAGGCTCTAGAGCTGGTGTTTAGATCAGGGTACATTACATTTGCTGAAAATGCAGTCACTTCTCCTGCAGGGCGAGCTTCAAGCGGTCCGTTGATCTGGCTGAGGATAGACCTGTTCCCCAAAATAAGAAGAATCCCCCTATAGTCAAGAGATTTATTAGATATACATATTCTAAAAGGCACCTCCACAGGGACCAGGCACATGGCTAGTCTAAATGTCTAAATTCATTCTGTCCTGTTAAATCACCACTCAAACACAGTGGTCGAACTCTCAAGCTTGAATGACTTCATTCACCAGAACAAAAAATAAAATAATTGCAGGAGATTGCAATGCAAAATTGCCAACTGGTCTTAACCCCTCAGATCAGATAGATTAGACATCCGTGCCCGAGGTAATGTCTGCTAGTGCTGCCGATCTAGCGGTCAAGCACTCTAGGGTTGCCGCCAAATCGTTGCTTTATTAGTGGCTCACGTCCTGATTGTTGTATATGGCTTAAAAGAGTCTGATTGTCCCCCACGTCCAACTTTCGGGCGAGGCTCATACACCAGTAGTATTGATTATATCCACGGTAATACGTGAAAGTATCAGAAAGCGGAAGTGATGGCAAACTGACGAGACGAGCGATTGGTCGGAGTGCAGCAGTTTGGCTGTACGGCTGCGCTACTGAAGCGGCAGAGTGGCAGAAACAGCATCTGCAGCTATCGGGTGCCAGGCGCAGGGTGCTGGGCACCGAGTGTCACACAGGTCTGTACGGCCCACGGCCAACGAGTATTGCCTGCAAGTTCTCCGAAAAGAGGAAAGCCTGCGGCAGAGACAACAAAGGCTGAAGGACCATGTGCAGAGGCTTGAAGTCTCCTACGAATATATATTATCCACTAGTGAGTTGGGAGTGCACGGCGGAGCATCGAACACATGAGGCTAGAGCCTCAGCACCTACCGGCTGTGCAGAAGCGGGCAGCATTAGGCTGGTGCGGTTTGTACGCCGGGTGAGGGCAGCCACTGTTCTGGCTCCGCTTTTCTCCCTCCCTCCAGAGATGGCCATACCCCCAAACGCACCAGTGCACAAGGGGCATAGCGGGGCCGAAAGGAGCAAGATTAAGGCGGTCCAAGAGTTGAGGTCAACTGGGAACTTGCTCACCCTATCAGTCTGACCAGTCTATTTTCACAACCAGACTGGAGTAGTCCAGTCCACTGAAACACCCAGAAAGAACACCAAAGGACGGCAGGTCGGCCCCCTACTTCATCATCTCATCACTCATCTCTACTTTCTGCACCTCGGCCTGCCTAGCCAACCAAAACATTCCGATAAGAGAGGGGGAGTATTGGGAGGCGTGAGTGCGGTCGTTAAAGTTGGTGGTCGCGGATTGAGACATCTAGTGGACCCATGGAGGTGGCCCAGTCAGGGCCGAATGTAGTCTGTGAATCCGCCCACAGTACCCCACTCCCCGGCAGCAAAAGAAAGAAGTACAACTGGGATATTCATACTCAGTGAAGGAATTGTAACCCAGGAGTACAGTCTAACGTTTTCTTCATCCCATTGTATGTACCTGGCAGGTCCAGATCGGTAAGCCAGTAATAGTAGCCCTAGTGGTAGGACAGGGCACGCCAGTCCATCCAGTTGTGCTATCCAGCTATAAGGCACAGGGAAAATCCGCTGGTCATCTGGACAATCTCCCTTTTTGTCATCCACTGCAAGACTGAAATTAACCTACAGAAGAACAGAGCAATTCTACGGTAGCTGGGGAGCCTAACACATAGCTATATGCCTAAGCCTTAGCGACCCACAGCTCAGATAGATGAATTCTGATTCCCTTCTCCTGTCTATCATGGCCAATAATAAATTAAGAACGCAAACAATTCATATGAAGAGACTGGGCAAAAGCTGTTGAGCACTTGGAGCACAAGGAACCATCATCTCTAAGAACAGAAACGGAGACACTTCCAATACCAGATAAAGACTCAATCAAGGTTCTCCCATTCATGTATCAAAAATATCAAAGGAGACACTTTAACTATTTAATAGCACTCCAAGCAATAATTCCTACTTAGTGTGAAACTTTTCAGTCACCGGAATTTCCGCTGTTCAACACTTTGCAATCTCCTTATAGGCAAGACCCCGTATCCTGTTCTTTATTTACATTACAAGGGATTCTGGAGTCTATATTGAATCTTCTAGAGAATTATATGGAAAATTCTGACCAGATCTTGGCAACGCAAACGGGAATACTCCAATACTTAGTGGATAAAAAGAGGTAAAAACAACTTAATCAAAATCATCAAATCCAAATTCCAAGAAAAACAGAAGAAGATGAAGGAGGAAAAGAGCAAGGCCACAAAGTATTCTTAACGTCTGAATACCATTCCCCAGTTAAGATACAAATGGCGACCCCAAGTGTAGAACCACTCAAAAAGAGAGGAAAAGCAAGAATGCCAAGGATGATAAAATTTACTCTCTCCGTAAATTATTTAAGTACCCTATAAGTGACAAAAAAACAGAAGACCTCATCCTATTCTTTCAAATCTTCAACCAGAGAAGATCTCAAGAGCCATTTAATCACTTAAAAAAAGAAGGAACAACTAAATCCGAACTCCAGCCACAAAAAAGTTAGAGCCCATGCCATCGAGAAAGGAAAATAGAACCAAAGAAACTAAGGAGTAAAGTATCAAGAAAAGAGCAAACCGAAGATTCTCGAAACAAAAGGTGCGGAACCTAAAATTTCTGCAGTCTCTGTCTCCCGAACAGAAGGCTTTAGCAAATGTGCAAATTATTACGTTTCCAGATTCTATGCAAGATAATGGCCATCATCAATCACCAATTGATCCAAAAAAAGATCACAAACAATTAAATCTCCGGTATCAAACTTTTCCATAATTCAGATAAATAACTATCCATTTACAACTAATCTTAAGTGGACAGGTGCAGCAGATTCACTCCTGTATCCCTGTGGGAAATGATCCACTGAATCGTGGGAGAATAGTAAATCTATTCCGCAAGAGACACTCACTTCACTCTGACATCATCAGAAATAAAACAAGTGGCCTTTCCGAATCAATCTCAAACTACGGTGGCAACCTTTGAGTTCTGGTCTCACGTGGCTCCCTCCATAATGTTAAAAGAGAGTGACAGTAGCAGGAGTAAATCACAAAGAAAACCTAATACAGCAAAAGAATCCTGGGGTGAGGAATGAGAGAATTGTTTTTCACTATAATCGAATATTTTGTGGTCATAAAGATTCAACTAAAACCACTGAAGAAAAAGTAACCATCTCTATCAAAGAAGGAGAGACACAAATCTGGAACAACCACCCAATAAAAGCGGAGATATCATCAAAAAATAATCATGGTCCTGGATCTCCGGTAATCTGAATGGTAATAAATAAACAGGGAAAGGCAAATAAACTCCCTTTTTAGCAGAAGTTTGGAAATTGCTTCGTGGAATATTGCCGGGAAAAATCTTGAAAAGTTAGCACTAATCCTGGAAAATACCCCTGCGAAAGTGACCCTCCAAGATCCTTTGATCAAAAAGACTATTTTGTCTATGATGTCCCGGCAGAAGCCGTGAAGAGGGGCCACACAAAAGTTGGACCTGCAATCCCCCTAAAAAATTAAATCCAGTGGGACTTGGAAATAATTATTATGCTTCTCATGAATGTCCAATACATTAAGTTCAGGCACTAGAAAGAAAATTCAGACACCACTCAAGATCTGCCAATTTTTAATGTTTATATCCCCCAGGACCCAAATTGGATTCATTAATGATAAAAACATTTGAGGCAATTGAATCAGTACTAGAATCTAAAGAGTATCGTCCCGTAATCTTAATAGAGATGTCAAATGCCCTCCTGGAAAAATGGGAGATTGGCGATCAAGAGGAAGTCTTGTCAATTCTACTACCATTATTTCCAACAAAGATTAAAGCCGATAAAGTGGGAAAATACTACTCACTTCAGTAACCGCAATGAATGGAGTCATTTTGAATGCAAGTGTAGAAGAAGACAGCTATGCCACTTTTACGAGAAAAGGTAATTCCAGCTCCTCAATTCTAGACTACATAAGTTGTAGTCCAGATCTATTCAGGAAAGCTCACTTATTAAATATTAAATTTACACAGGAAAGTAAACATGCAATTCTGTACCTAAAAATTGGAATCTCAATGCAGTCTACATTCCCATGGTTCTTAACGCAGGCGAACGGTACCACCGAAGTAAAACATGAAAAAGGGCAGTTAATATGGAATTCCAAAACTATTAACAAAACAAATTTTGCACTTATTTCCTCGCAATTACTCCAGTGCAATAATTTAGCAGGTCAGGTAACAAGTTATGATGACATTATTTCCACTGTTGTGGCTACCTTGCATAAAACATCAAATGGTCAAAAATAGACCTTGAAATATTGAAAATGAAAGGGACTGATCACGAAACAACTAACTTAAATTAATTGATCAAATTGCAATTTCATAAGTTCTCAGGGACTAGACAGGATGAAATAAAAAAGTTTTTTTAAAAATCCGTTAGAGGGAAAAAGAGAAAAAACGACAAAATCAAAAAGTTAAAAACTGTGTTGATTTACAAATAGCAAACAGAACAGTACTAAGGCATTCTGGAGCTTAATCGCTAAAGAAACAGGAACAAGGAAACCCTTGCAAGCTTCTTCCGTTCCATCATCAGAGTGGGAAAAATACATTCATGAGTTATACAAATAAAAGACAAGTAAGGAAAAACTGAACAAAGCTATCCACAGGAAGGAAAACAATAATTAAAATACTCTAGCCCCAACAGCCCTGCAAATAGTCCATCACATAAAGAATGCCAGATCTTCCACAGCAATGGGGCCGGACAAAATCCCTTTCAAAGTCCTCCAAAGCAACCCAAAAGAGTGGAGTAAAGGTTTAGCCCCCCTTTATTCCCATTGTTATGTCTCTGAGGAAATTCCAAAATCATGTCATTGGAGCACTGTGATTCCCATTTTAAATAAAGGATCTAACACACTTCCCAGTAATTATCGACATATTTCTTTGCTGGACGCCACCGAGAAGATCTTTACAGCCAGTGTTCTGTACCATCTGAAGGACTGGGCATTTTCAAGTGGAGTGATCTCTATGACTCAAGCTGGTTTCCTCCCAAAACATTCCGTAACATTGCGGCCCTATAGACGATCATAGACAAATATGTAGTGTCAAAATCGCAGGTTGTCTACTGTGTATTAGTTGACTATACATCAGCTTTTGACAGAGTAGACAGACCTACACTCTGGAATTAGCTAGAGAAATTAGGAATACCTGATAACCTCCTTACATTAATTATATCACTACATACTGCAACATGGTGTAGAGCACAAATGGGGAGAGAAAATGGACTAACTCAATCAATAGCTACATCAAATAAATTAAAACAAGGTTGTTAGCCCTCCTTTTATTTTCTCTCCACATAAGTGAACTACCGAAGTGCTTTTTAAAAATCAACAATTTCCCCCCAAAATTATCATCTAGTAATATTCATATTTTGAAGAATGCCGATGACGTGGTTATACTAGATCTTACACCAATCTGCCTACAAAGAAATTTACATGTGCTAACCACCTATTCGGAGGAATTTCTTTTAGTATCAAATATTTTTAAAACAAAAGTTGTTCCTTTTAGAGGAAGAAAGCAATTTACTTATTTTAATTGGACACTAGACAGCAAATCCATAGAGGTGGTTAAAGAATATACATACCTGGGGCAAATGTTTACACAAACATTACAGAATTCTTCCCACCTCAAGTATATAGGGCTTAAAGCAGGTGCCGGTGTTTGTTGCACTGCAACGGTTATATTCTTCCTCAGGGAATAGACATTTTCACTCCCTATTAGAGGTCTATAGCATGAAAATACCTCCTATTCTATCATACGCCCTAGAATATATCCCAATAAATAATTGGCAGCCGGCAAAAATAAGAGAAGGGAACACACTACGTAATTTGATAAGTTAACCAAGCAGTCCCAGTCCAAGTTTTACGTCTCTAGCTATCCTTAGTTAAATCACATATAATCTCCTACATGCTGAACCAGGATCTTTACGGAGTATATTAAAAATGGAGACCTTTAGGAACGAGTCATTGCAACATACTTTTAGTAAGAATCTTAACATGGCACTTAACCTTTCGAACTGCACAATTGCACCTTTAAAATCTTGATCTGAAAGAGACACGTTAGTGATAGATTCCTTACCTTAGAATTACCCCCTGGCGTCAGACTGGATCTGGAAAGTTTTTGTCAGCAGTACCCCTGCGGATCGGAAGTTGGCGTTGTGCACCTCTGCGTCCGTCGTAGGCGTCGTGATCGCCGGGATGACGTCGCAGCAGCTACTTAGATGCCGCCCTCGAGCTCTGACGTCGGTTCTTTCTTTTTCCGCACCAGCAAGAGCAGATCCGGAGAGAGCGGTACCCCCCAGTCAATTTTTGGGACTTTTTTTCTCTGTTCTTTGAGTCTTTGACTCCTGGTGTATAGGGATGCCCAGTTTCAAGTCTTGCGAGCCTTGTCCCTGCAAGATGTCGGTGACGGACCCGCACCACGAGTGTCTCTACTGCCTGGGGCGCGACCACACGTCGTGCCCCAACTGCTGGGTCATGGCTCCGAAAACTTTGCGGGAGCGGTCCCGAAAGTTGCTTGAGGCCCGGCAGTCGGCTCAGCGCTGTTCAAGGTCCCGGTCCCGTGGGAGGTCGAGGGACCGGTCGCGGAGCCCCCACCATGTTCGCACTCTGGGTCAGGTAAGACGAAGCACAAGAAGTCGAAGAAGCGACATCACTCTTTGCCTTACCCTAGCCTGTCGCGCAACACTGCTGAGGGTGTGGGCGGTGCCACCCCAGCGGCTCCGGCGTAGCCTATGCAGTTGCCGACAGCCCCCGCCCTTCCCGAGTCCGTCAGTGACTTCGGCCCAGCTGCAGGAATATCTGTCAGCCATGGCCGCCCTCTTTGGCCCGTCGGCCCCGCCGGTGCGCCTTCGAGCCCCGCGGGTCCGGGTGAGGGTCCTTGCCCTTCTTCGTCGACGGCTCCGTACCCGACTTAGTCGACGGCTCCGGCCTCGGCGCTGCGAGACCCCATGGATCCCTGCATGAATCCCAGCTGATGTTGGTTAGCCTTGTACGACCTCCATCGACATCGACGTCTATGGCACCACCGCCGGCATTGGCCGGTCCTCTGGCCGACATCATCCCCGGCTTCCACCCCGACATGGAGACGGTGCCGGACCAGTGTTGATCGAAGCCGATTCAGACGCTGATGGGGAATTTCTATCCCTTATTCCATCCTCCTTCTTTCCCACCTGCCCAGCAGGTTACGGAGGACGGGGAGGACTGGGAGGGGTCTGAGGACCCTCTCGCAGCCCAATGCGAGTTAGACCGGACTGGGCAGAGGAACTGGAGGACGCAGGTGATCTGGAATTCTCTCCAGAACCTGGCGCATTGTCTCCTTCTACCGTGGCTAAGGAGGAGGTCGGTACTTTTTCAGTGGTGTTGCGTAGGGCGGCAGAGGTTCTCCACCTCGAGCTCCCTACAGTGGCCGTCAGGACTAACCTCCTGACAAGTGCTTTGGCCGGCGGCTTCTGCAGCAGAGCCACTGCTGCCCTTTAATGATGCACTTTCAGACATTCTTTTGGGAGCCTGGTCCAGGTCCAACACAGGGGCTCCTGTGGATAGGAACGTGGCACGACGCCATCGCCCGGCCGACCCTATTTTCCTCTCCCAACACCCTACCCGAGAGTTTGGTTGTCCAAGCCTCTGCATCCCCGAGCGCATTCCCTTCTGCACCTCTGGACAGGGAATCCAAGAAACTGGAGCAGTTTCGGAAAAAGATTTTCTCTTCCACCAGTTCAGGGTTGCGGTCGGTGAACACCGCATGCCTCTTGGGCCGCTATTCCCCCTCTGTGTGGGATAAGGTGGCGCAGGTGCTGCCTCAGTGTCCGAAGGAGGCCCGGACGGTGCTCTCCCAAGCTATTGCTGAGGGGAGAGAAGCAGCCAAGTTCACGATTCGTTGTGGCCTTGACACTGATGACTCGCTGGGCAGAGCGATTTCCACGACAGTGGCGCTACGCCGTCACGCCTGGCTGAGGTCGACTGGCTTTTCAGGGGATGTCCAGAACACTCGGATGGACATGCCTTTTGATGGCACTCGCCTTTTTGGTGACAAGTCGGATAGTGCGTTGGAGCGCTTTAAGGATTCACGGGCTACGGCCAAGTCCTTGGTCCTTTTGGCCATGCGCACTCCTTTGGCTTATGCTTTTTGCTGCTTTCGTGGCCAAGGAAGGGACGACCAAACACATTGTTTCAGAGCCACAAACCTGCGCAGCAACAGTCTCAGAGCAGCCGTGGACGTGGGACCTGCCGAGGTGGGTCACGGGGCCAGCGGGCAGGTCAGTCCACCACCTCCCCTGCCTCCAAACCTTCCTAGTCCGGTGTTTCAGGCCCATCACACGCTAGTGGGTGGCTCACCGGCGTTATCTGCGGTTCACGGTAGGCCACGAGCACTTTCAGTTCACCGTGCTCCCTTTTGGGCTTACCAGCGCCCCTCGGGTGTTCACAGAAGTGATGGCGATGGTCACAGGTCATCTGCGCAGATCAGAGGTTTCAGTCTTCCCCTATCTCGACGACTGGTTGTTGAAGGCCGGCTCGCCTCAGACAGTCGTCTCCCACCTCCAGACTACGGCCGACCGCCTACATTTGCTGGGGTTCTCCATCAACGTGCCGAAGTTGCACCTGATTGCCTCTCATAAACTCCTTTTCATCGGAGCGGTTCTGGACACGGCGCAGTTTGGGGTTTATCCTCCCGAACAGTGAGTCCGGGACATTCGGGCTATGATTCCGATCTTTCAGCCCTTGTCCTGGGTTTTGGTCAGGATGACCTTGAGTCTGCTGGGCCCCATGGCCTCCTGAATCCTGCTACCCAATTATGCCAGATGGCATATGCAGGCTCCGCAGTGGGACCTGAAGTTCCAGTGGCCGCAGCATCACGGGAATCTGTCTGAGTACGTCCAGATCTCCGAGGGCACTGCACAACAATTGCAGTGGTGGCTCACAAACCAGCATTGGGTCAGCGGCAGATCACTCTCCCTTCACCAACTGGAGCGCACAGTGGTGACGGATACGTCCCTACTAGGATGGGGTGGCCACATGGGAGAGGCGGAGATCAGAGGCCTCTGGTCTCCGGTGGAGTCCGGGCTCCATATCAACCTTCTGGAGCTCCGGGCGATCCTACTTGCACTGAAGGCATTCCTTCCCTCTGTCAAGGGGAGAGTAGTGCATGTGTTCACTGACAACACCACGCCATGTGGTACTGCAACAAGCAAGGCGGGTATAGTTGTGGACCCTATGTCCTGAGTCTCTGAGTCTCTGGACATGGCTGAAACATCAAGGCATTTCCTTGGTGGTTCAACACTTGGCAGGTTCTTTGAACGCCAGGGCGGACGAACTCAGCCGCAGGTGCATGATGGATCACAAATGGCGGCTTCACTCAGAGGTGATGCAAGGTCTCTTTCGACAGTGAGGAGAGCCTTGGTTAGATCTATTCGCCACCGAAGAGAACGCGCACTGTCAGCAGTGCTGCACTTTGGAATTTCCAAGGCTGCACTCGCTCTGCGCCGCTTTTCGTCACTAGTGGAGTTGCGGTCTATTGTACGCCTTTCCGCCTATACCACTTCTACCCAGAGTGCTGAAGAAGATCAGGCGCGACCGGGACCAAGTCATTCTTGTGGCCCAGGACTGGGCTCGAAGAGTTTGGTATCCTGAGCTACTCAGTATGAGCGTGGATCCCCCTATCTGACTGCCTCTTCGGGAGGATCTTCTGTCGCAGCAGCAGGGGACGGTCCCCCACACGAACCTGTCCAGTCTCCCCCTCCTTGCGTCGAGATTGAGTGGCGACAGTTGATTCCTTTTGACTTGCCTCCTGAAGTCTGTGATGTCATTCTGGCAGCCAGGTGTCCCTCCACTAAATCGGTATACGTCTGAAGGTGGAACAAATTTGTGGCATGGTGCACAGCAAGGGGTGTGGATCCTCTTTCTACCCCTCTTTCAGAAGTCCTTTTGTTCCTTCTTTCTTTGGCCAAGCAGGGCTCTGCTCTGGGCAGTATCAAGGGCTACCTTTCTGCAATTTCAGCCTTTCTGAGGCTACCTGATCAGCGCTCTCTTTTCAAGTCCCTTGTTGTAAAGATTCCTCCAAGGCGTTAGTCACCTTTTCCCTCCTATTCCTTCTGTGATGCCGCAGTGGGACTTGAATCTGGTTCTTACCTATTTGATGTGCGCTTTCTTTGAGCCGCTTTACAACTTTCCTCATCGTTTACTTACTTTAAAAACTGCTTTCTTGGTTGCTATCACCTCCGTTAGGCGCGTGAGTGAGCTCCAGGCTCTTTCCTGTAAACCTCCTTTTCTGTCTGTTCATCCGGACATGGTTGTGCTCCGCACTCGTCCTTCCTTTTTACCAAAGGTTGTTACTGCCTTCCATATCGGGCAAACTATTACCTTGCCCACTTTCTTTCCTCCTCCGCACCCTTCACGAGAGGAAGAGAGGCTCCACCGTCTGGACCCAAAACGTGCACCCTCATTTTACCTGAATCACACACATCAGTTCCGGGTGGATTACCAGCTCTTTGTTGGCTAAGTAGGCGCCAAGGACGGCTGGGCTGTACACAAGAGGACTATCTCCCGCTGGGTCGTCTTGTGTATATAAGACTGTTATTCTCTGGCTAAAAAGGAGCCTCCGGTGGGGCTGTGCGCCCATTCTACCAGGGCCACAGCAGCTACTACTGCATTGGGATGTGGTGTCCCCCTGCAAGACATCTGTCAGGCAGCTACGTGGGCCTCGCTGCACACTTTTACTAAGCATTACTTCCTGGACAGCCAAGTCTGGAGAGACGGCTTCTTTGTCCGTTTTGTTCTCTGTGACTTTCGGGTGTGATCTTAGTTCGCAGCCCTACCACCGGGGTTGATATTGCTGGGGTATCTATTATCAGGTAAGAAATCTATCACTCACATGTCTCTTTCAGATGCACAAGTTACTTACCTTCGGTAAAGATATATCTGTAAGAGACATTAGTAAGTGATAGATTCCTTACCGCCCCACCCATCCTCCCCGTTCTGAGAACTGATTTCTAGGGTTAAGGTCATCCCTTTCAGGGCCCTAGTTTCAATGCACCAGTGGTCAGTTATCTTGCATGGCTCTGCGTTCCTGGCGTGGAAAGTCGTGTACAGAACTGACGTCAGCGCGCGAGGGCGGCGTCTAAGTAGCTGCCGCGACGTCATCCCGGCGATCACGGCGCATACGACGGACGCGGAGCCACACAACGCCACCTCCGACGCGCAGGAGTACTGCTAACGAAAACTTTCCGGATCCAGTCTGACGCCTGGGGGTAATTCTAAGGTAAGGAATCTATCACTAACTAGTGTCTCTTACAGATATATCGTTACCAAAGGTACGTAACTTGTGCGTCACCCACACATTGGAGGTTATTCTTAAAATATTGTACTCCTAGAATAAGTTACAACCTTGACGTTAAACATTGCTTTCAACTAAAATATTATGCACACTATGCAGAAACAGTAGAATACAAATTTCAACAACAATAAATAAATTTTACTTTAGTTTACAGGGTCTGGTGCTGTATTATTTTATTGCGGTTAGGGATTTTACCATTAAAAGGTTTTACATCTAAATGGAATACTTGTGAAAATACAACTGGTACTTGCAATTTGTGTCAGAGGAGTACAAGACTTACCACATGTACTGCCTGAATGTCCAAATTCGACACTCGTAGAGGCCAGACTTCGGTATTTAAACCCTATTTGTATTACATATAATATCATCACGGTACACGGTCTTTTTAAGCTTTTTAAGTCACCGCCTGATTAATTTGTCTGTCAGAATCTGTGTACAGTTTTAAAGAGTTTTTTAAAGTTGTTTTGAAGCGGATATAGTACCATTGTTTTTAACAAAGTGTATTTTATATAATTTGTTGACCTCAGTAGAGGACTAGATCAAATGAAATAAATCTTGAATAAATGAATATATTCCCGTGGATAACGCACTCTGGCCATGCATAATGGATGTGGAGGTTGTCCCCAGGAATTAAAGAGATCATGACACGTTAAGCTCCCATTTCCTGGTTAAACCCTTTTCAAACTCGAGCATGCCAAAAAAATAGTATGTGAAATGGGCTGCAATAGCGTATATTGCTTCAATCAAGTCGCAAATTTGCCACCTTGTTGTGGAGAAATAACCGCCTTTGAAATTGAAATTTGTTTTTACTGAGGAGGAGCGGATGGACCATCTCCCACCTTATCTTCCTGGATGGTATTCTCAGGACTGCACATACTCCAAAGTATCACTAATTGAATCTGCAAAAAAAGATGACTGCAGAGAGATTACCGACGCCAGAAGAATTTACAAGTCACTCTTGATAAATGCTAAAAAGAGAAGTGGGAGGAACTCTCTGAAGCACTTAACAATAAGAACATCAAGGCCTTCTGGAAACTTATAGCGGTATGATCCCACGCTATAGATAACCATCTTGATACTGTGGTTCAACCTGATGCATGGGTAGCCCATTTTAGTGAGCTATATAGGGCATGGGACAAAGATACTGCCACAGCCTGCTCTGCAAACCTGCAGACCAACCAGAGCAAAGCAATGCGTCGAACTGGGTATCACAGAGACAGCACAGACACTCCAACTGCTGAAGAGGGAGTAGGCGCCCATACCCGATGGTATTCCTACAGACTTCGGGCCAGATGTACGACGCTTGTATTTTGTGAGTCAATTGCATCAAATTGCGACTCGCAGTTTGCAATGGGGTTGCAAATTGCATGCCTCATCAATATTCATGAGGCAAGCTCAATTTTCAACCCCGTTGGGAATGGCTAGCACTCACAGGGATGGTGACCTGCTAGGGTCAGCAGACCACCATGTCTGTGACTGCTTTTTCAATAATGCAAAAAAACAGTTGATGGACAGAATGCAGAACAATGTCATACATTCACCCCAGTACAGAGATCTGGGCCTGAATCCATCATTTTTTTGCTCACCATGCCGTTCCAGTTTGAACCCAGCCATATGCAAATCAGTCTTGACCCTGTGCCGCATGGTAACAGTCCAGCCCGAACTGCCAAGCCAGGTCCTCCCTGGACTGGAAACAAGCATCCTAGGACCGGTTTCGGGGTTTCACCCCTCTTCAGCCAGGATAGCTTGATTCTAGTGGCATGGAGAGCAAGGGACCCACATCTGGGCATACCCTTGCCACTCGGGGTGACAAACGCAAAAAAACAGTTGATGGACAGAATGCAGAACAATGTCATACATTCACCCCAGTACAGAGATCTGGGCCTGAATCCATCATTTTTTTGCTCACCATGCCGTTCCAGTTTGAACCCAGCCATATGCAAATCAGTCTTGACCCTGTGCCGCATGGTAACAGTCCAGCCCGAACTGCCAAGCCAGGTCCTCCCTGGACTGGAAACAAGCATCCTAGGACCGGTTTCGGGGTTTCACCCCTCTTCAGCCAGGATAGCTTGATTCCACTGGCATGGAGAGCAAGGGACCCACGTCTGGGCATACCCTTCCCACTCGGGGTGACAAATGCAAAAAAACAGTTGATGGACAGAATGCAGAACAATGTCATACATTCACCCCAGTACAGAGAGCTGGGCCTGAATCCATAATTTTTTTGCTCACCATGCCGTTCCAGTTTGAACCCAGCCATATGCAAATCAGTCTTGACCCTGTGCCGCATGGTAACAGTCCAGCCCGAACTGCCAAGCCAGGTCCTCCCTGGACAGGAAACAAGCATCCTAGGACCGGTTTCGGGGTTTCACCCCTCTTCAGCCAGGATAGCTTGATTCCAGTGGCATGGAGAGCAAGGGACCCACGTCTGGGCATACCCTTCCCACTCGGGGTGACAAATGCAAAAAAACAGTTGATGGACAGAATGCAGAACAATGTCATACATTCACCCCAGTACAGAGATCTGGGCCTGAATCCATCATTTTTTTTGCTCACCATGCCGTTCCAGTTTGAACCCAGCCATATGCAAATCAGTCTTGACCCTGTGCCGCATGGTAACAGTCCAGCCCGAACTGCCAAGCCAGGTCCTCCCTGGACTGGAAACAAGCATCCTAGGACCGGTTTCGGGGTTTCACCCCTCTTCAGCCAGGATAGCTTGATTCCAGTGGCATGGAGAGCAAGGGACCCACGTCTGGGCATACCCTTCCCACTCGGGGTGACAAATGCGAAAAAACAGTTGATGGACAGAATGCAGAACAATGTCATACATTCACCCCAGTACAGAGATCTGGGCCTGAATCCATCATTTTTTTTGCTCACCATGCCATTCCAGTTTGAACCCAGCCATATGCAAATCAGTCTTGACCCTGTGCCGCATGGTAACAGTCCAGCCCGAACTGCCAAGCCAGGTCCTCCCTGGACTGGAAACAAGCATCCTAGGACCGGTTTCGGTGTTTCACCCCTCTTCAGCCAGGATAGCTTGATTCCAGTGGCATGGAGAGTGTTAGACCTGGCACCTTGGCGTGAGTCTCCCTTCCTCTTTTTGTCGCTGTGCCTCATGTGATTTTATGGTGTTGGCCGCTCAGCGCGCTGTGCCACTGCCAACCAGTGTCGCGGTGCGAGTGCTCCCTTGTAAATTGTATATGTTGGTTGGATTCCATGATTGGATTGTTTTATTTACTATCAGACCCCAGTAAAGTGCGCCAGGAGCGCCAGGGCATGTAAATGCAAACACCGCTGGTGGGCTTGCAGCACGGGTTGTGCCATCCACAGAAGCGGCCGGTAAAATACGTCTAAGGTCTGCCATCGCAGAACCTGCGTGCAGTCTGGTACTGACATGCTGACTGGCAGGTGCCCACACTTGCCGGTCCCTAAAACCTTCCCTTAGCTGCATGTTAGTCACCCCTCTGGTAGGCCCACGGGCAGGGTGCGTTGTAAGCCTAAGGTAGGACAAGCCTGGATGCGTGGCATGTCCTAGTAGTGAATGACCGCCATCTTGTTGTTCACTACTGCAAGGCTACCCTGTTCTCATAGGCCAGTATGGGCGGCCTGGATTGTTACACCCTATGATCCTAACCGACCCAGGGAACATGGTAGAAGATCGAGTTTAGTATGCCTGAACTCGGAATAATAAGGTACATCTTTTCGCAAGGTTTATTTTAATATTCCGGGTTTGCAAATGCCGCTTTTAGAAAGCTGGCCTTTGCTTGCCTAAACATTTCAGCCCGCCTCTGCGTGATGTGTATCTGATGTCTGGCTGGTGTGAGTGACAGGGCTGGGGGAACCCAGATGGGCAGGGCTAGGTAGCCTGGTGGTGAATAGGACGATCGACAGGTAGATGGGTGGGAGGAGTGCTCCTAGGCTCTGAATAGGACAGTGCTCTGCCACCTCAATGCCGGCTCCGCCCCCTGTGGAGCGTCCGAGGACTCTGCCCTGCACTCTGAAAGAAGAAGCCTGCATCGCGTAAACAAAGTGCTCAGAAACCGGACTGAACTAGGCAAGGGCCCCCCTGGCCTGGGAGAACAAAAGATTTGCTGTATAAATGGAGGAGCCCTGCTCCTAAGAAACTAGATCCGCTTTTGACCAAGAAGAATCTCTGCCTGAGGAGGAGGCACCGGGAAAGCTGTAGGAGGAAGACTGTCCCTATCCTGGGGGATTGGCCTGCAGTGGTGACCTTGCTGCCAAAGGGGAGAAGAGAACCTGTTGCTGAAGACTTTACTTTACTTTTACTTTCAAGACTTGTGCTTTTCCAAAACGATCTCCAAGGGCTTGGAACTGAGCTTGCCCCCTGAACTGAGCCCCAGGACCATTGGGCTCTACCTGATCTTCACTCGCCAGCCGCTGGACTGTGGTGTCCTTTCCCTCGCCGGAGCTGTGACCCTCGTGCCCCAGTCCCTCCCTGAGCCGTGACCAGGACTGCTTAGCCGCCCCCGCCTTGGGAAGAGCCTCGCTCGATCGGAGCCGCTCCCCCTATGCTGTGCTGGGCTGCCCCTGTGTTCTGCTTGGGTTGTTGGATCAGATAGAACCCGCTCAACAGAGCCTCTCTAACCCAGCCAGAACGTTACCCCCTCCCTAGGGCCTAGTCACAATAAGTAACCACATATATATATATATATATACCACCTAAGGACAGGGAATTCCTACTATATATATATCAAGACCTCTTATGATACAAGTGGCGGCCTCGCGATCCCAGACGGACCCAGGACTTCCTACCCAGACGGCAGCCTCAGCCTCGCGGTCCCAAACGGACCCAGGACTTCCTGCCCAGACGGCAGCCGTAGCCTCGCAGTCCCAAACGGACCCAGGACTTCCTACCCAGACGGCAGCCTTAGCCTCGCGGTCCCAAACGGACCCAGGACTTCCTGCCCAGACGGCAGCCTTAGCCTCGCGGTCCCAAACGGACCCAGGACTTCCTACCCAGACGGCAGTCTTAGCCTCGCGGTCCCAAACGGACCCAGGACTTCCTACCCAGACGGCAGCCTTAGCCTCGCGGTCCCAAACGGACCCAGGACTTCCTACCCAGACGGCAGCCTTAGCCTCGCGGTCCCAAACGGACCCAGGACTTCCTGCCCAGACGGCAGCCTTAGCCTCGCGGTCCCAAACGGACCCAGGACTTCCTACCCAGACGGCAGCCTTAGCCTCGCGGTCCTAGATGGACCCAGGACTTCCTACCCAGACGGCAGCCTCAGCCTCGCGGTCCTAAATGGACCCAGGACTTCCTACCCAGACGGCAGCCTTAGCACGAGTTCATCCTATGATCACCATGACATACAACAGGGGAATCAGTGTTACTATTTATCAGATCACACAAGAACTGCCAGTTTGAGCACAACCTGTTCTCTGGTTCGAGGGGCTCCTCTCTCCCTTATTCAGTTACCACTTACCTGATCAGGGTTAACATCTGTTCATGTCAAGTCACAGCTGACTAGAAGAATAGGCTACCCTCTTATACAAGAACACGCAGCACATGTTGATTCACTACAAACTGACTTTATTATATATATATATATCATATACGCAAGCACATAACATTATTGTGTAGCACATAACCTGTAAAGAAAAGTGAAAGATTAGGTTGTACACTCTAATAAGAAAGGGGTCGACATCACCTTAGTCGTGTGTAGCCTGCACTCAATGGTCATCTAGGTTCCCTTCTCGTCTGTGCCTCGGCTCGCCTGGAGATCACACCTCCGTAGCTCCCTTCTCCGAGTCACTGGGACCTCTTCCTCATCGGCTACTCTCTCCTCTCTGGCAATTCTGCTAGAAGAGTATCTGTCTCTTGGTCTTTCTCCGCCCTCAAGTTTGTCATCTGTCTTCCCTGGAATAAGTAGTAGCTTTTCTGCTAACGGCTAGGTGCCACCTATAGATTGAAAGAATAAGTGCCAGTATCTGCCTCAGACTTTCACTAATATAGAGGTGCATTTTCTCATGGAAAATTCCAGCCCGTAACCTGCCGCCCACCAAATTCTTGTACCTCCCCGTGCCAAGGACACTTTCCCAGCCGGCCGGCCTGATGTAGCGTCTTCGGCATGAAGAAAAATACAATCCTTCGATAAGGGCCGGTCTGAACCGGTTCTCTCCAAGCGAATAACACCTCATAACTAAAACATCCCCTTTAACCTAGAAGCATCTCAAGCTGCTGGAGCAGAAAGAAAGATGGAGTCTCCCCCGTTTGAGGCCTACCAGGCCTGAATTCAGCACGGCTCCATGAAATACCCTCACTACAGGGCAGGCTATCCCTAAGACTAACGAATCTATCCCCTAGGATATGTGTGCAAGCCCTGATCTATGGGGAAGAACACAGGATCATGTCGAAGTGCCTAGAAAATAGACTTCATTCACTACTCTAACCCTTAGGCTTGAATGGTAGAGAGACTGAAGTCACCCTAATCACCCATCAACACAATAGGGCCGGGAAAATCGAGCAGTACACCCTGTCACCTCGCTCGTTGGAGGCTCGCTGTGCACCTTCACCCTCCCGCCGGAATCGGCGTTTGTGAGCATCTCCAAGCCTCGGACGGCCCGGACGTATCTGCATGCCCGGCTGCCCTGCTTTGTTCACCCGCCACCTGCAACACCCCGCTCTTGTCGTGAGCCTGAAGATCAGACCCCCATCGTGAAGTGTGGGAGCCCCGGACGCCGCCTCGCTCTTCTGTCGAAGAGCCGCTGAAATCCCGCACCCGCCTTTGCGTCAAGAAACAAGGTACTGTACTTACGAACTCGAGCTCGCATCGAGTCCAGGGTCCGCAACGTTCTGATTTCCCTGTCATCTGCCGCGTGCTTCCTGGGCGCTGCCTCAGCACGAAGTGCGCTGAGGCCTACAGTTACCTTGTGCCCGCCTAAAGAACTTTCCGTAACAAAGAACTTTGCCGTATTCCTAAGAATTGTGGCCCCATCAGTTTAACGTTACTGGGCCTTGTATTGAATCTGCTGAATCTACATAAAAGCTTATTTTTATACTTCCTGATTGGTGTCCGTTTGTGGTGCATGCAAGGGGTTTACTGTATGTGTAATTGCATTTGCTTAACCGTGTACGCCTGAGACTTAGCCTAGACTGCTCGCGCCACGCACCTAGAGGGTGAGCAGGGGTTATTCTGGGGAGTCATCCTTCGCCCTGACAAGAAGTAAAGGGTCCCTGCTTGTTGTGGGTTCACACCTGCGTCAACCAGAGCCCCCTCATTTCTAACATTGGTGGCAGCGGTGAGGATTTACGGATTTGCATTTGTGGTTTGCATATAGTGAATCACTGATCACCACGTAGTGAGAGCAGACCAGTAACGCAGCCACAAGACTAGCAATTGTTTTTGTTTTGCCAAGAATCTCCGTTGTTAGAGCCATGCCTGGTTCACTTCCCGCCGGAAGGGCAGCTTCTATAATCTCTGGATTTGAGGACATAGATTGGGAAGAAAGCGCACTTGAGGGCTATACAAATGAAGAATTGAAAGGTTTTTGCTCCAAGTTCAGAATTGCCCAAACTGGATTGAAAAACAAGACCCAACGAGTGAAGGCGCTGAGGGCCTGGTATGAGTCAAAGGCACCAGAGAATCAGGTGGAAATGGTTCCACCAGAAAGTGTCCATGAGTTTGGCAGAGACCTGTCACCAGAAGAGTTGGCAGACAGGGCAGCAACCCGGGCACACGAAGTAGAGATGGCAAAACTTCATGGGCAGATGGATATGGAAAAACAAAGATTAGCCATGGAAGAAAAGAAACTACAATTAGAGCATGACATGAAGCTGAGGGAGCTGGAGCTGAAAGCAAAAAGTTTGGAGCTTAATCCCTCTGGTGGCAGCACACCGCCAGTACCGGCGGAACCAAGAGTTTATATTCCCAAGGATGTAGTGAAGGAGTTCTTAAAGAATGACGACATCGGGCAGTGGTTCAGAGCCTACGAGGTAGCCATGTCTTCCCACCGGGTCACTGAGAAAGATTGGGGAGCGGGGTTGTGGGGACGGTTCCTGAGTGAAGGGCGGGACACACTGTTAGATTTACCTGCTGATGTTCATAATTCTTACGCCCATATGAAGGAAGCATTGATGACTAGGTATGGGTTGACCCCTGAGTTATATAGACAGAGGTTCAGGGGTTGCACTAAGATTCCCAATAGTACGTATGTGGAGTATGTGACTTTCTTTTGCAGAGCGCTGGATGGTTGGGTAAAGGGTAGTAAGGTAAATGATTATCAAGGGCTTCTTGATTTAATGGCATGGGAGCACTTCTCCAGTAATTGTTTTCCTGAGCTACGCCAGCACCTGATAGATAGTAGGCTGACTGACCCGAGGAAGCTTGCTGAGGAGGCGGACCGCTGGGTGAGTACCAGGGTCCACAAGGGTACCGTGGGAGATTCCGCCAAAGGTGGGCAGGGTCCCCAGCAGAAGAGTGGGGGGGACAGGGGTAAACAGAAGCAGTTCCAAAAAGGGCCCCAAAATAGTCCCCAAGGGAACCAAGGGAAGGGTTCTCAGCCTCCCCCACCCCAGAAACCGACCGGGGCCCCGACAGGTCCTCCTGTTCAGAAGGGGCCCGTCAGATGTTACAGGTGTAACAATTTGGGGCATTTTGCCTCTGATGTAAAGTGTCCATTGTTTGGTAAACCAGCACCCACTGGTGCTCCACCCCGGCAGGTGACTAGTGTAGCCTTGGGGGAGGAGAGGGATGTCCAAGGTGGGTGGGGTCCCGCAGAGATGTCCCTGGTCTCGCTAGGAGACCGTGAAGTGGTCCCTCCAACCCAGCTGCCTGATAACACTAAGAAGTACAGGCAGTGGGTGACCATAAGCGGCCATAGAGTGGAAGCTCTTAGAGATACAGGAGCCAGTGTGACAGCTGTCAGGTGTCACCTGGTGTCTCAAGAGCAGGTGGTCCCCAATGCATTCTACCCCGTTGTTGCCGCTGACAACACAGAGAGACACTGCAAGGTGGCTCAGGTTCCCTTTGAGTGGGGGGGGCTCTCTGGTACTCTTCAGGTAGCTGTGAGGCCCGCCATGCCTGTAGACTGTTTGTTAGGGAACGATTTGGAGAGCTCACCTTGGGCTAAGGTGGAGCGGAGTGCTCACCTGGAGATGTTGGGTATGCCGGATTGGGCGTGTGTCACCACACGGTCCATGGCAGCCAGTAGAGAGACTCAAGAGGTCCTGGAGCCTGAGAGGGAGGCCCAGGAACCGGCCTCAGAGAGAAGGAGCAAGGGGTGCGGGAAGCCGGCCCCTGAAGTTCCCACGGTCCAGGAGGAAGCAGACCTTGAGGGGGATGCCCTGGAGCCTACAGGGGAGCAGATAGCTGAACGGGGAGACCTGCCGGAGCTGACCCATTGGCAGCAGGAAGGGGGTCCCACCAGGGAGGACTTTTGTAAGGCACAGAAGGAGTGCCCTTCTCTCGTGGGTATGCGGCAGCAGGCTGCAGACCAGGCCGCAGGTGATCAGTCAGGATCACATTTCGTTTACTGGGAGAACGACCTCCTATATACAGAGCCTAAGGTTGCTGAGCCTGGGTCAGCCCGTGCGCTGGTGGTACCCCAGGACTTCAGAGCCTTCCTACTGGGGCTGGCTCACGATGTGCCATTGGCAGGGCATTTGGGGCAGGACAAGACCTTTGAAAGGCTTGTCACCCACTTTTATTGGCCTCAAATGCGCAGGAGTTCAGATACTCACTGCAGGACATGCCAGACTTGCCAGGCAAGTGGAAAGAGTGGAAGGAAGCAGAAGGCTCCACTCCAGCCATTCCCTGTGGTCGGTACCCCATTCCAGCGAGTGGGGATTGACATTGTAGGGCCACTGGACCCCAGGACAGCGATGGGCAATAGGTTCATCCTGGTCCTGGTGGACCATGCCACCCGGTACCCGGAAGCCATTCCTCTGAGGACAGTGACGGCCCCCGTGGTGGGACGTGCACTGATGGGAATTTTCTCCCGAGTGGGATTCCCTCTAGAGGTGGTGTCTGACCGAGGTACCAATTTCATGTCCAAGTACATGAAATCTCTTTGGCAAGAGTGTGGTGTAACCTACAAGTTCACCACACCTTACCACCCCCAAGGAAACGGGTTGGTTGAGAGATTCAACCGAACCCTCAAAGGCATGATAAAGGGCCTACAAGGACCCATGAGGCGTAAGTGGGACGTCCTCTTTCCATGCCTTCTCTTCGCTTACCGTGAGGTGCCACAGAAGTCTCTGGGGTTCAGTCCCTTTGAGCTTCTGTATGGTCACCCAGTCAGAGGACCTCTAAGTCTGGTCAAGGAAGGCTGGGAGCAATCTCCCAGGAAACCTCCCCAGAATGTATATAGTTACATGCTGGCCTTCAGGAATCAGACTAGGCGATTCAGACAACTTGCTGAGGCAAATCTGGAAGCCAGCCAGGAGGAGATGAAGCGGTGGTACGACCAGAATGCCACTCTGGTAGAGCTTCAGCCTGGGCAGAAAGTATGGGTCTTGGCCCCCGTGGAGCCGTGTGCGCTCCAGGATAAGTGGACCGGTCCCTTTGAGGTGGTGGAGCGCAAGAGTCCTGTTACCTACGTGGTGGACCTGAAGTCTCCTAGGAACCCCTTAAGGGTCCTACATGTCAACCGCCTCAAGCCCCACTTGGAGAGTTCCCAAGTGGGCATGCTCTTGGCAACAGATGCTGGGATGGAAGAGGAGACCGAACCTCTTCCTCACCTCCTGTCAGCCAAGGAGCAAGATGGGTCAGTGGATGGTGTCATCCTCTCTTCCACCCTGACCCCTGAGCAACAGAATGATTGTCGCCAGCTGCTGGGACAATTTTCTGACCTGTTTTCCCTGGTCCCTGGTGTCACGGATTGGTGCGTCCATGATGTGGACACTGGGGATAGTCCGCCTGTGCGGCACAAGGCCTACAGGGTGACTGACAGGGTGAGGACATGCATCAAGGAGGAGGTCTCCAAGATGTTTGCCCTCGGGGTAATTGAGTCTTCTAGCAGACCTTGGGCCAGCCCCGTGGTCTTGGTCCCAAAGGCTGCAGCGCCGGAAGCCACACCCGAACTCCGGTTCTGTGTGGACTACAGAGGACTCAATTCAGACGCACACCCCATCCCCCGAGCTGATGAGCTCATCGATCGGCTAGGGGCTGCCAACTACCTCAGCACGTTTGATTTAACGTCTGGGTATTGGCAGATCGCCTTGACCGAGGGGGCCAAAGAGAGGTCAGCATTTTCCACCCCAGATGGGCACTACCAGTTCCGGGTTATGCCATTTGGGATGAAGAATGTCCCTGCCACCTTCCAGAGATTGGTCAACCAGGTGTTGGCTGGGCTGGATTCGTTCAGTGCAGCCTACTTGGATGACATCGCGGTGTTCAGCTCCACTTGGGAAGAACACCTGCGACACCTCTGGGAAGTGTTGATGGCGCTGCGCAAGGCAGGCCTCACAATCAAGGCGAGTAAGTTCCAGATCGGGCAGGGTTCCGTGGTGTACTTGGAACACCAAGTTGGGAGTGGCCAGGTGGCACCCCTTCAGCCCAAGATAGAAACCATCCTGAATTGGGAGGCGCCCACAACCCAGACAGAGGTGAAAGCCTTCCTAGGTCTCACCGGGTACTACAGGAGGTTTGTCAAGGGGTATGGCAACATGGTTGCCCCCTTGACAGCGCTGACTTCGAAGAAGCAGCCCAGGAAAGTGATTTGGACTGACACCTGTCAGAAAGCTTTTGAGGCCTTGAAAACTGCTATGTGCACGGCGCCCGTGCTCTTGGCTCCCAACTTCTCCAAAGAGTTCATCGTTCAGACAGACGCTTCAGAGCATGGTGTGGGGGCTGTTCTTTCACAGATTAATGAGGAGGGCCTAGATCAACCGGTAGCCTTTCTTAGCAGGAGGTTACTTCCACGGGAACAGAGGTGGAGTGCTATTGAGCGTGAGGCATTTACTGTGGTCTGGGCGCTGAAGAAGCTAAGACCCTACCTTTTTGGGTCTCACTTCCGGGTTCAGACGGACCACAGGCCCCTCAGATGGTTGATGCATATGAGGGGTGAGAATCCAAAGCTGTTGAGGTGGTCCATTTCCCTACAGGGTATGGATTTCATGGTGGAACATCGCCCTGGTACAGATCACGCCAATGCTGACGGTCTGTCCAGATTTTTCCGCCTTAGTGATGAGGAACTCCCTGGGGTAGGGTAGTTCTCCCCACTTTTCAGCTGGAGGGGACACGTGTTAGACCTGGCACCTTGGCGTGAGTCTCCCTTCCTCTTTTTGTCGCTGTGCCTCATGTGATTTTATGGTGTTGGCCGCTCAGCGCGCTGTGCCACTGCCAACCAGTGTCGCGGTGCGAGTGCTCCCTTGTAAATTGTATATGTTGGTTAGATTCCATGATTGGATTGTTTGATTTACTATCAGACCCCAGTAAAGTGCGCCAGGAGCGCCAGGGCATGTAAATGCAAACACCGCTGGTGGGCTTGCAGCACGGGTTGTGCCACCCACAGAAGCGGCCGGTAAAATACGTCTAAGGTCTGCCATCGCAGAACCTGCGTGCAGTCTGGTACTGACATGCTGACTGGCAGGTGCCCACACTTGCCGGTCCCTGAAACCTTCCCTTAGCTGCATGTTATTCACCCCTCTGGTAGGCCCACGGGCAGGGTGCGTTGTAAGCCTAAGGTAGGACAAGCCTGGATGCGTGGCATGTCCTAGTAGTGAATGACCGCCATCTTGTTGTTCACTACTGCAAGGCTACCCTGTTCTCATAGGCCAGTATGGGCGGCCTGGATTGTTACACCCTATGATCCTAACCGACCCAGGGAACATGGTAGAAGATCGAGTTTAGTATGCCTGAACTCGGAATAATAAGGTACATCTTTTCGCAAGGTTTATTTTAATATTCCGGGTTTGCAAATGCCGCTTTTAGAAAGCTGGCCTTTGCTTGCCTAAACATTTCAGCCCGCCTCTGCGTGATGTGTATCTGATGTCTGGCTGGTGTGAGTGACAGGGCTGGGGGAACCCAGATGGGCAGGGCTAGGTAGCCTGGTGGTGAATAGGACGATCAACAGGTAGATGGGTGGGAGGAGTGCTCCTAGGCTCCGAATAGGACAGTGCTCTGCCACCTCAATGCCGGCTCCGCCCCCTGTGGAGCGTCTGAGGACTCTGCCCTGCACTCTGAAAGAAGAAGCCTGCATCGCGTAAACAAAGTGCTCAGAAACTGGACTGAACTAGGCAAGGGCCCCCCTGGCCTGGGAGAACAAAAGATTTGCTGTATAAATGGAGGAGCCCTGCTCCTAAGAAACTAGATCCGCTTTTGACCAAGAAGAATCTCTGCCTGAGGAGGAGGCACCGGGAAATCTGTAGGAGGAAGACTGTCCCTATCCTGGGGGATTGGCCTGCAGTGGTGACCTTGCTGCCAAAGGGGAGAAGAGAACCTGTTGCTGAAGACTTTACTTTACTTTTACTTTCAAGACTTGTGCTTTTCAAAAACGATCTCCAAGGGCTTGGAACTGAGCTTGCCCCCTGAACTGAGCCCCAGGACCATTGGGCTCTACCTGATCTTCACTCGCCTGCCGCTGGACTGTGGTGTCCTTTCCCTCGCCGGAGCTGTGACCCTCGTGCCCCAGTCCCTCCCTGAGCCGTGACCAGGACTGCTTAGCCGCCCCCGCCTTGGGAAGAGCCTCGCTCGATCGGAGCCGCTCCCCCTACGCTGTGCTGGGCTGCCCCTGTCACCTCGCTCGTTGGAGGCTCGCTGTGCACCTTCACCCTCCCGCCGGAATCGGCGTTTGTGAGCATCTCCAAGCCTCGGACGGCCCGGACGTATCTGCATGCCCGGCTGCCCCGCTTTGTTCACCCGCCACCTGCAACACCCCGCTCTTGTCGTGAGCCTGAAGATCAGACCCCCATCGTGAAGTGTGGGAGCCCCGGACGCCGCCTCGCTCTTCTGTCGAAGAGCCGCTGAAATCCCGTACCCGCCTTTGCGTCAAGAAACAAGGTACTGTACTTACGAACTCGACCGCGAGCTCGCATCGGATCCAGGGTCCGCAACGTTCTTCCTGGGCGCTGCCTCAGCACGAAGTGCGCTGAGGCCTACAGTTACCTTGTGCCCGCCTAAAGAACTTTCCGTAACAAAGAGAACTTTGCCGTATTCCTAAGAATTGTGGCCCCATCAGTTTAACGTTACTGGGCCTTGTATTGAATCTGCTGAATCTACATAAAAGCTTATTTTTATACTTCCTGATTGGTGTCCGTTTGTGGTGCATGCAAGGGGTTTACTGTATGTGTAATTGCATTTGCTTAACCGTGTACACCTGAGACTTAGCCTAGACTGCTCGCGCCACGCACCTAGAGGGTGAGCAGGGGTTATTCTGGGGAGTCATCCTTGTCACCTGCGTCAACCAGAGCCCCCTCATTTCTAACAGAGAGCAAGGGACCCACGTCTGGGCATACCCTTCCCACTCGGGGTGACAAATGCAAAAAAACAGTTGATGGACAGAATGCAGAACAATGTCATACATTCACCCCAGTACAGAAATCTGGGCCTGAATCCATCATTTTTTTGCTCACCATGCCGTTCCAGTTTGAACCCAGCCATATGCAAATCAGTCTTGACCCTGTGCCGCATGGTAACAGTCCAGCCCTCACTGCCAAGCCAGGTCCTCCCTGGACTGGAAACAAGCATCCTAGAACCGGTTTCGGGGTTTCACCCCTCTTCAGCCAGGATAGCTTGATTCCAGTGGCATGGAGAGCAAGGGACTCACGTCTGGGCATACCCTTCCCACTCGGGGTGACAAATGCAAAAAAACAGTTGATGGACAGAATGCAGAAAAATGTCATACATTCACCCCAGTACAGAGATTTGGGCCTGAATCCATAATTTTTTTGCTCACCATGCCGTTCCAGTTTGAACCCAGCCATATGCAAATCAGTCTTGACCCTGTGCCGCATGGTAACAGTCCAGCCCGAACTGCCAAGCCACCCCCTTTTGTACCGCTTTGTTAGCCAAAAGTTGGCAGGGTATGCTCAGACGTGAGTCCCTTGCTCACTTTGCCACTGGATTCAAGCAAGCCTGGCTGAAGACGGCTGAAATGCCAGAAACCGGTCCTAGGAAGCTTGTTTCCGGTCCAGGGAAGGCATGGCTTGGCAGTTCGGGCTGGACTGTTCCCATGAGGCACAGGGTCAGACTTTGTTGCATATGGCCATGTCTGAACTGGGGTGGCAGAGTGGGCTAAAGAACGGTGATGGATCAAACCCAGATCTGTTGACTGGGTGTGAGTGTTTGATTGGTTCTGATTCTTCGTCCATCACCACCCCCTTTTGTACCGCTTTGTTCGCCATAAGTTGGCAGGGTATGCTCAGACGTGAGTCCCTTGCTCACTTTGCCACTGGATTCAAGCAAGCCTGGCTGAAGACGGCTGAAATGCCAGAAACCGGTCCTAGGAAGCTTGTTTCCGGTCCAGGGAAGGCATGGCTTGGCACTTCGGGCTGGACTGTTCCCATGAGGCACATGGTCAGACTGATTTGCATATGGCCATGTCTGAACTGGGGTGGCAGAGTGGGCTAAAGAACGGTGATGGATCAAACCCAGATCTGTTGACTGGGTGTGAGTGTTTGATTGGTTCTGATGCTCCGTCCATCACCACCCCCTTTTGTACCGCTTTGTTCGCCATAAGTTGGCAGGGTATGCTCAGACGTGAGTCCCTTGCTCACTTTGCCACTGGATTCAAGCAAGCCTGGCTGAAGACGGCTGAAATCCCAGAAACCGGTCCTAGGAAGCTTGTTTCCGGTCCAGGGAAGGCATGGCTTGGCAGTCCGGGCTGGACTGTTCCCATGAGGCACAGGGTCAGACTGATTTGCATATCTGAACTGGGGTGGCTAAAGAAGGGTGATGGATCAAACCCAGATCTGTTGACTGGGTGTGTGTGTTTGATTGGTTCTGATGCTCCGTCCATCACCACCCCCTTTTGTACCGCTTTGTTCGCCATAAGTTGGCAGGGTATGCTCAGACGTGAGTCCCTTGCTCACTTTGCCACTGGATTCAAGCAAGCCTGGCTGAAGATGGCTGAAATGCCAGAAACCGGTCCTAGGAAGCTTGTTTCCGGTCCAGGGAAGGCATGGCTTGGCAGTGCGGGCTGGACTGTTCCCATGAGGCACAGGGTCAGACTGATTTGCATATGGCCATGTCTGAACTGGGGTGGCAGAGTGGGCTAAAGAACGGTGATGGATCAAACCCAGATCTGTTGACTGGGTGTGAGTGTTTGATTGGTTCTGATGCTCCGTCCATCACCACCCCCTTTTGTACCGCTTTGTTCGCCATAAGTTGGCAGGGTATGCTCAGACTTGAGTCCCTTGCTCTCTTTGCCACTGGATTCAAGCAAGCCTGGCTGAAGACTGCTGAAATGCCAGAAACCGGTTCTAGGAAGCTTGTTTCCGGTCCAGGGAAGGCATGGCTTGGCAGTTCGGGCTGGACTGTTCCCATGAGGCACAGGGTCAGACTGATTTGCATATTGCCATGTCTGAACTGGGGTGGCAGAGTGGGCTAAAGAACGGTGATGGATCAAACCCAGATCTGTTGACTGGGTGTGAGTTTTTGATTGGTTCTGATGCTCCGTCCATCACCACCCCCTTTTGTACCGCTTTGCTTTTTCAATAAAGCATTTTTTTTTTAATGCAGCCCGTTTTCCTTAAAGGAAAACAGGATGCATTTAAAAAAGAAAAATGAAACTTTTTAGTTCCATTTTTAAAGGGCTGTCAGTGGTCCCTGGGACTACTGTCTGCTCTTAAAAAATGTTTTCGCACCCATTCACAAAGGGGAAGGGGTCCCCTGGTACCTCCTTCCTGTTTGCAAGTGGCTGACCGCATTTGCATTGGTGTAAGACTCGCTATTAGGAAGGGACAACCTTGGTACGCCCCTTCCTAATAGCAAGTCGCAAACCATATTTTGCTAGTCCCTAATAGGTTAGCGACTCGCAGATAATGGTTTGTACATGGGGCTGCCCTATTTTGCAGTCGCAAACGGGCCAAATTCCCGTTTGCGACTGCAAAAAACAACCATACATCTGCCCCTTAGTTCTCTCACAACCAAAAATGTGGGTCCCATATTGGAATACTTTAGGAAATGCTGTCCTGAGAGGCAAGGAGATCCCTCCCCCCTGGCATGAGGCTATCATTGTTCCCATTTCCAAAAAGGGGAGAAGAAATGTCCCCTTAAATTACAGACCTATTAGCCAAAAGTAGAAAGCTGAACACCACATCCTAACAGATAGTTAAATGGGGTTCAAAGCCAAGGTCTGCACTATTGACCAGGTGTCTGCAAGGGAAATCTCCTCCCACCATTCTAAATGCAGACCGGGCCTATTCATGTGCTAGTGAAAACTCCTCCCACTACTATGAATGCCCGGCCCTGACTCATTCATACTCTCTGGAGCCACTGCACATCCCCATCCCCTGTCACTCCAAAGACAGACAGTCAATACACATCCTAGCAGAGGCACACAGGATGGCTAAGCAAGAAAATACCTACTTTCTAAAAGTGGTATTTTCAAACACAGAGTATAAAATCACCTTTACTAAAAAAATGCATCTTTAGATTTTGAGTTCAGACATACTAAACTTTATTTTCCTATCGGGTCCCTTTCATTTCTAAGATGTTATAAATTAACTCCCATGCTTTCCTATGGACCAGATAGCTTTTCAATAGTGAAAAGCGAAATGCACTGTAATTCACTACCAAGTCACACATACCATTACATATCCTACCTTTAACATACACAACACCCTACCCACAGGGGTACCGTGGGCCTACCTTAGGGGTGACTAATATGTATGAAAAGGGAAGATTATGGCCTGGCAAGTGGGTATACTTGCCAGGTCGACATGACAGTTACAAACTGCGTGCAGACCCTGCAGTGGCAGGTCTGAGTTACATTTTCAGCGCTACTCATGTGGGTGGCATAATCAGTGCTGCAGGCACACTAGTAGCATTTGATTTACAGGCCCAGGCCCACTCAGTGTATTTTACTAAGGGCTTATCAGTAAATCAAATATGCTAATCATGGAAACACCAATCCATAATACAAATTTCATAGAGAGCATATGCACTTTAGCACTGAATAGCAGTGGTTAAGTGCCCAGAGTCCTTAAACCAACAACAGCAGGTCAGGAAAAAATAGGAGGAAGAAATAAAACGTTTGGGGATAAGCCTGCAAAAAGAGCCATTTCCAACACATTCATTCAGGAAGGTTGAGTATAGAGTAGGGTGCCCCTGGAGCATGTAAAATATTTCAAATATTTAGGTGTAAGGCTGGCTGATAATCTGTCTTGGCCTCCCTAATTGGAGAAAGTAGAAAAACCCTGCTCCAAAGGCAATCAGCCAAAGGAAGGCAATACAAGGCTACCTGAAGCGAACCAGTAACTCCAACCCTTAAAGTATACAGGGCAACAACAGAGTCACAGGCTTCATATGGTGCTGAACTCTGTGGTTGCGCTGACGTGACCATGCTCACCTGAACTGAAAATAAATTAATCAGGACTCTCTTTAATCAGCCTGTAAGCACGCCTATTTAATTGTATGACTTGATTTAGCATTAAAGAGAAACGATCAGGTGATTCTCCTGAAACTCTCAACATACTGGGTGTGCCTTTTGACGTCACCTGCACTGGATCCTTATAGAAAAGCGCTGATAGAGATAGTTTCCATTGATACAGGAGTTCATATCCAATGACTTAGGAAAATAAAAGCTTTGTCTGCGGTTGTCATAAGGGAGGAAGTCTGCTACTCCCCAACCAAATGACCAAAGGCACTCTTACAAAACAGAAGCAAGCTTATTGGGTCTTTAATCTGGAATAAATTTGGAAGGATTGGAAAGTGGGGAGCACCACTGAGAAATCAATCGATCAATCAATCAGGGATTTAAAGGGGTCCACTACTCACCCGTGAGGGTCTCATGGCACTGCGGGGGCGGAGGGCGGTCGGCCAGCTCCGAAGAGGTCCTTTCTGAAGATATGCAGTGTAGGGCTTTGTCTGATGCTGAGGGGGAGTTTGTTCCAGGTTTTGGCCGCGATGTAGGAGAAAGATCTGCCTCTCCTTATGGCTCTTTGGATGTGGGGACCTCGTCCAAGGCTAGTTCGGCGGAGCAGAGGTTTCTCTTGGGGCTCTGAAAGGAGATTCTTTCATTGAGGTATTGGGGTCCTGTGTTATGCAGGGCTTTGTAGGCATGTGTGAGCAGTTTGAAGGTTACTCTCTTTTTGACGATGGAGCCAGTGGAGGCCGCGGAGGTGCTGGGTGATCTGGTCATGTTGTGGGATGCTGAGGGCAAATCTGGCTGCGGCGTTCTGGACAGTCTGGTGTTTGTGAAGGAGTGATTTTTTGATTTTGACGTAGAGCGCATTTCCGTAGTCCAGCTTGCTGGTGATGAGTGCGTGGGTGACGGCCGTCCTGGAGTCTGGGGGGAGTCCATTTGAAGGTCTTGCGGAGTATGGGGAGGGTGTTGAAGCATGTGGAGGACACTGCATTGATCTGGTGGTTTATGGTGAGTGAGAAGTCGATTATAATGCCGAGGTTGCGGCGTGGTCCGTGGCTATGGGTGGGCTTCCGAGGGCAGGGGGCCACCAGGTGTCGTCCCATGCAGAGGGGGTGGATCTGAAGATGAGGACTTCCGTTTTCTCCGAGTTGAGCTTCCGGCAGCTGCTGCTCATCCAGGATGCAACGCCCTTCATTCTTTCCTGGAAATTGTTCCTGGCGATGTCGGGTTCCTTGGTGAGGGAGAGGATGAGCTGGGTATCTTCGGTGTGAGATACTATACTGAGTCCGTGTTTTCTGACGATGGTTGAAAGGGGGGCGATGAAGATGTTGAAGAGCGCGGGGCTGAGGGGAGGATCCTTGGGGTACTCCGCATCTGATCTCTGTTGGTTTGGAGAGGAAGGATGGGAGTCTTATTCTTTGTATTCTGCCAGAGAGAAAATAATTAATCCAGTCTAAGGCGTCGTGGAGTCTGGTGGCTAGTGTATGGTGGGAGACGGTGTTGAAGGCTGCTGAGAGGTCAAGTAGTATGAGGGCTGCAGTGTGGCCTTGATCGAGGAGGGTGCGGATTTCGTCAGTGGTGGCTCTGAGGGCTGTGTCGGTGCAGCGGAATCCGGATTGAGATGAGTCGTGGATGTTGTTTGTTTCTATGAAGTGCGTTAGCTGGGTGTTGACCATTTTCTCAATTACTTTGACAGCGAAGGGGAGGAGAGAGATGGGCCTGTAGTTCTTGAGGTCAGTCGGATCTGCTGAGGGTTTCTTGAGGTGGAGTTTGACTTCAGGGTGTTTACAGTCATCGGGGAATGTGCCTGTTTCGAAGGCGCAGTTGATTGTCCGTCGTAGTTCTGGGGCGATGGCAGAGGCGGCCCTGTGGGAGATGTGCGGCTGGCAGGGGTCAGTGGGTGCTCTGGAGTGGATGCTCTTCATAGTCTTTGCGGTGTCTTCTGTGGTGATAGGGGTACAGGTGAGGAGGGTCGGCTGGGTGGCGAGGCTGGTGGAGGGTTTTGGGTCGGTGCCGTGTTCTTGGTCGTCGAAGTTGTCGTAGAACGTCCTGATCTTGTAGAGGAAGAAGGAGCTGAGTTTGTTGTAGAGGTCTTGGGAGGGAGGGACGTCAGTGGTTTCACTGTGGGGGTCTAGTGAATTCTTGTATGATGGTGAAGAATTCCTTGGAGTTGTGGGAGTTAGAGAAGATTCTGTCCTGCATGAAGTTTCTCTTCGTTGATCTGATGAGTTGGTGGTGTGCCATGGTGTCGGCCCTGTAGGCAGTGCGTGCCTCCGGGGTTTTGCTGTTTCTCCATGCTTTCTCCATGGTGATGCCTCCTCTGGGGCTGTTGGGGCATTCTCTCCTCAGGATCTTGTATCCATCTGGGATGGCAGTAGCGATGTCGGAAGCAGAGCTGGCATTGGTCCAGGTCTCGGAAAACAACGTCGGGCGAGAAGGTGTTGAGGAGGTCCAAAACTTGTACTGAGTGTCTGTACAGGGATCGCACGTTGAGCAGCTCAGGGGTTTGAATGCACTGGCGTCTGATGGTTTGGCCTTGGGAATTGCTCGGTGTTGAAAGCTGGCAGTTGTTGCCCTCCAGGGTTGTGTGTGTGGAGAGTGCTGGAGTCGTTGCGGCGGGGGGTCGGGGGACCAGGGTCCCTGGCACTGGTCACGGTCAGGTCATGGACTGGCGCAGACAGGCTTGCCTTCAGCGCACCAGCAGCATAGCCGCCATTAAGTAGGGGTCTCGGAGGAAGATCAGCTGGGAGGTGGGAGCAGGAACACGCTGGGGGTAGGGGCTGCAGGGGCAGCAGCAGCGGGAAGAAAGGCAAGGAAAACAGAGGAAATAATAAAGGCAAAAGGCAGAAAAAAAGGCAAACACATAAAAAACAGAACTAGGCAAAAACAGAAAAACAGAAAAAGGCTGAAAGGCACAGAGCGGACCAGCAGAAGCGCAGGCTCTTTCATTGGACCACAAGGGATGAGGCGCTGGCAGGAGCCTGCGGGTGGAGGAGGGCCTAGAGCACCTACCTGGGTGACTAGAAGGCACTGGGGGCAGTGCCTTAACGACGGAGCTGCGCGAGGGGAGAGCAGTTACCCTGACCAGGAGGTCCACTAATGTGTTTTTAGTTTTAAGCCTTATTTGGATAGTATTCTTCCATTTCAAGCAAAAAGATTGTACATAAAGTTTATGCTAAAACCTTTCACATGCAAGTCGGACAAAAGGGGTTCAGTGCTCCCTCACTGTCGCTTTTACCCTCAACTGGAAGAATCAACTAGCCACTTCTTCTGTTTTTGCCCAACCTATGCCCTGCCTCGAAAAAGATGGATTATCCTGGTGTGCAAGCTAATGGGTATGGTATACTTTTGGGAAGACACCAAAGAGTACGTTGTGTTTGAGGTATCTAAATTTCTGATGTGGGCATGGAGGATTAGATCAAATAAGCTCCTTGTGACAACCTAACCGGCTGATTTTGCGGCTACACTGAGAGAGATTAAAATATGTCACTCAGCTTTCTAGTGCTGGACGCCTGCGGATGGGTTTGCTTCACCCTTGCTCCATTGTTGCTACTAGTTACTTTTTAGTATAAGCATCCCCAGTGGGGCCTTTTAAATTACTTACTATAGTCTTGTATTCTTCGATAAATAGTGAAAGAAGTTTTAATGTTTTAATCTATTTATATATGCATTTCATGATTACACAGGTTCACAATATGCACACTTTGGCCTTAGCTACTGCTGTCACTAGCCATCTCCTTTAATGGCATGAGTCCTATGATGTCTGTTGAGACCTGGAAGATTGCTAATCTAGCAGATGAAGCAAGGAGAAGTTCACTTGGACTTACATTGACGCGAACGTGCTATAGTATATTCATCCTAGGATACATTAAGTAAGTTTTGGGAGAATTTTGCCTATTCTAGTGCTATCCTAGTAGTTTTGCGTGTTTGATGTATCTGATAGAGACTTCTAACCGCAGATTCCTTACCTTAGAATAACCCTCAGGCATCATACTGGATCCAGACGTTTTTGAGTAGTACCCCCTGCTCATCTGTAGGTGGCATTGTTCAGCTCTGCATCAGTTTAATCTGATAAAGGCATCTAGCCGCAGATTCCTTACCTTTGAACTCCCAGGGGTCAGGCTGGATCCAGAAGACTTTTCTTAGCTGTACCCCTGTGCGCCGTTAGATGGCATAGGTCGTCTCCGCGAGACGTTGTCGGCGTCTGGTTCATCGTCATCATGGCATCCGTGTTGTCAATATAACCGCCACTCTGGCGTGCTGACGTTAGTTCTTTTCTTTCCGCATCAGCCAGCGCAAATCCTTCGACGAGAGCTTACCCCCTGTCATTTTCGGACAGACTTTTTTTATTTTTGTGTGCTAGGGATTTCTAGCAAGAAGACCTTGGGGTTCAAGCCGTTCGGCACCTGTCACCACACCATGTTGGTCACAGACCCCCATCTGGTATGTCTTTGGTGCCTGGTGCATGACCACAAAACGAAGTCGCGCTCCGAATGCCGAACCATGGCGCCGAAAGCTTTGAGGGAGCAGTCCCTAAAGCTAATCACAGCACGGTGCATTGGAGGTCACCCCGTCGATCTCGATCTCACTCGAGTCGTCGCGGTCAGGTAAGAGTCACCACCAAAGTCACAAGAAGTCGAAGCGTGTTTCAACTTCGCCCTGTCCATCATGAGACGTGACGGAAGAACCTCAGCGTTCGAGGTCATGCCACGTGGAGCGGGTGCCTGGGTTGGTTCCGCTTTTCCCTCCCTTTCTGGGGCCGAGTGCAACCCCTGCCCAACTTAGAGTTTCATGGTGCCATGTATGACATATTTGAGCTGCCTGACACTGCCGGCACGCCCTAGGGCCCCGCAGGCACCGATGAAGGAGTCTCCGTGGGTTCCGCGCCTTCAACTCCGGCACACAGCCTCCTACTGGGCCCGTTCCCGGGTTCCGACCAGCGCCGGTCACACCTCCAGAGCAAACTTCTCCGACGCCAAGGTCCTTGCGTTGCCAGTGCCTCCCTAATCATCATTCTGGATGCCACGGAGCCAGTCTGGTGTCCACAGTGGCACTACGTCACTACACCTGGCTGAGGACGTCTGGTTTTTCAGGGGTGGTCCAGGCTAATCTTATGGACATGCCATTTGTCTCCCATCTCTTTGGAGATGAAGCAGATGCAGCGCTTGAGTGTTTGAAGGACTCTCAGGATAAGGCCAAGTCCTTGGGCCTCACCACAGCATCACGGCCTGTGTCTCCTTTTCGTTCCTTTCATGGCTTTGTAAGAGGCTACCAACCATGCCATCCCTATTCCAGCCAGAGAGCCCGCAAGTTCAGCAACCTCTGCTCGGCCGTGGTCACGGTTCACCCGACCCGAGGGTCGGGAGGCCAGAAGTTCAGCCAAGCCACAATCCCCTCCTCCACCGCAAAACCCTCCTAGTCCGATCCCACAGGATCATTCACGTCCAGTTGATGGCAGAATACATCATCATCTCCACCACTGGCCGGACATCACCTCGGACATGTGGGTGTTGCAAATAGTCCAAAGGGGCTACTCCTTCCCCTTTAAGCCTACCCCCTCCATCCATGCCTCCAGTTTACGATCGGCTGACGGAGGATCACCTTGCCCTACTCCACTAGGAAGGCAAAGGTCACTTGGCCAAGGGAGCTTTAGAAACGGTTCCTGGGCCAGAAATAAGCTGTAGTTGTTATTCCTGCTATTTTCTGGTTCCAAAGAAGGATGGAGGGCTTCATCCTATCCTTGACCTCGAAGCCCTCAACTACTTGCTCAAAAAGGAGATGTTCAAGATGCCCACCCATGCTCAGGTCCTACCTTTTCTGGACCTGGTAGACTGGATGGTAGTAATGGACTTGCACAACGCCTATTTTCATATCCTGTCCTGCCTGCCCATTGTTGCTATATGGGGTTTACGGTGGGCCATGAGCACTTTCAGTTTGCAGTGCTTCCTTTTGGCTGCACCAGTGCCCCTCAGGCATTCCAAAAGTGATGGCGGTGGTCGCAGCCCATCTGTGAAGATCAGAGGTTCCAGTCTTACCCTATCTCAACAACTGGTTGTTGAAGGCGAGCTCGTCCCAAGAAGTCATCTCCCACCTCCAGACTACGGCGAACCTCCCTACACTCGCTGGGGTTCACAATCAACATACCGAAGTCACACCTGACTCCTTCTCAGACGTGCATTTTCATCGAAGCAGTTCTGGACACGACGCAGCTTCAGGTTTTTCCTCCAGGATATTCAGGCTATTATACCGATGTTTCAGCCTCTATCCTGGATTTTGGTGAGAATGACTTTGAAGCTGTTGGTCTCATGGCCTCCTGCATCCTGCTTGTGGACCATGCCAGATGGCACATGCAGGCTCTGCAGTGGGATCTGAAATTCCAATGGGCACAGCATCGGGTAAGCCTCGGGTAAGCCTCACCGACCTGGTCCAGATATCGGAGGGGCACTGCAAAAGCCCTGCAGGGATGTGCTAGCAAACCACGATTCACTCTGAGGCAGACCCCACTTCCATCTCTATCCATATCTCACAGTAGTGACATATGCGTTGTGAGAAGTTGGCCTGATATATGATGTCACTAATTCTAGTGTACACCTTGTATCAGTCCAAACAACCCTTATGGTGATTGGTTGTAAAGTCAACCTTATAGACCAGCTATCCTAGTGGTAGCATGGACAAGAGCAGTCTTAGGCTAAACTCTGAATGGCATGTGAAGCCAGCTGTTATACCATATGTAATCCCTTGAATCCCAAATGAAAGGACACCACAACAGATATATATAAAAATAGAATGTATTTATTCTAGTCAAACCCTCAGCACTCTTTATGAGATTCGAGGTAAGTACAACACAGTCTTATTTTAGCATACATTAAGTCACACAGATAAGTAATACAGTTATGCCCTAGGGGCCACGCAAACCATATACTAAGTAAGTGGTATAAGGACCACTGTCACGAACACAGGATAGGCCTAGGCCTAGGGAATCGCTGGGGCTACACTACACTACCAAAGGTTAGGAAGTGGGAGGCCCACGGGATTCAGGTGCAGAGTGGAAACACTCACGCGTAATGCGTAAAAGTCGATAGAATTACTAGCAGTTAGAAATTAACAGTTTTAGGACACTTCTGGTATAGCTAGAAAGTCTAGACTCGGAAACCAGACCCTAGGATAGTCAATACCCTTGTGAGCACCGGAGTACCCAAGTTACCTAGCCCACGGGCTGCGGGTGCATAAGTGTGAACTTGCGTCGGGTTTCGTCGTGGACTTCTATGGATGCCTGAAGGAAAGTTGCTGACAGGCAGTCAGTGAAGAGTGTCCGGTGGATCCCAAGGTGGGTATCAAGAAGGAAGGAACCTGCAAGCAGAAGGGACAGAGTCTAGGTCACCAGCCAGGAGCCGGGAAGGAACCAGGCGATGTCGTGAAGATGCAGGTGAAGAGGTGAAGCTTGTCGCAGCAGCCACGGGTACCAGGAGACGTCGAGGACGACCAGGACCAGGAGGTGAGCTGTCCCACGAAGGCTCTTGCTGTCGGCGGCGTCGATGTCGAGTTAGGACCCAACAAGCCTTGGCAAGCGGAACCCACGCAGGATGGAGGACTTGCTTCTGTTGCAGACCAGGAAGGTCTGGGGTGCTTCTCTTTCACAGAGGAGCGGGTGCCAGTCTGGAGGAGCCAGACCAGCAAGATGAAAGTAAAGGTTCGTCGTCGCAGAGGCTACTAGCCAACAGGCCAGCAACCGGACAACACGTCGAGCAACACAGGTGCAGAAGGGCCCCACGCAGAACACGTGAAGTGTGGGGAGCCGGACTTCTTTGCAGATGGTGCTCGGGAGTGGGGCTTCTCAATTCCCCAAGCACTGCCTCGAGGGAGCCTCGGAAGTCGCACTAGTCAGGTACTAGCCACTTTTCCCAAGTCGCCGGTCCCTCGTCGCCTCCACGGGTCTCAGCTTCGCTCGAGATGTGGATCTGGTTCAGAGGTGTCTGGAAGTCTCGGCGCTGGTCAGTCTCTGCAGTCGTCCCTCGTAGGATTCAGTCGCAATGCAGGCAGCGGTCGCTGGATGGTGCCTGGTTGCCCAGGGTGGTCACTCCTTGGCCACAAGGGAGATTTCTTCAGTCTTCTTCCTGAGGTCGAATGTCGAAGGTCCAGAGTTTCTGTTCAAGTTGCAGATTCATGTTAATCTAATCTAGCAGGGCCCAGCTACCTACTGATATACTGGGATAGTGGGCTGGGATACCTGCAAGGTCCCTCCTATGGGTGGGACCAGGAAGGGGAGTGGCTACACCCCCTTTCCTTTGTCCAGTTTCGCGCCAGAGCTGGGGCTGGAGTGCCTCAGCACCGGTTTGAACTGGACTATGCATGGAGCACCTTGTGTGCCCCAGGCATGTCTCATTCCTTTCAGCCCACCCTGCCCCAATACACTAAAGTCTGTCTGGGGAGGTGCTAGCACCTCCCCAAGCAGGAAACCTATTGTCCAGGCCTCCCTGGCTGGGAGGGCTGCCAGCTGCAGGAGGTCAGACTCGTGTCTGTGGCAGCAGCATCCAATTTGTGATGCTGAGGCTTTGGTGAGAGTTAAACAGCTAGAAGGGAGAAATAATATCCTCATCACCAGAAATGGTATGGGGGTATTATTCCAAAGTGTTAGACACCTTACACGACATGTTTTGATAAAGCCAAACCATAGTTACCATAACCGTTTAAGATAAGGTACTTTAAGAGTATATTGTAGGCTATATCATAGAACAGCTATAAGGACATGGTTCCGAAAGCTGCAGGCAGGCTCAGCTCATGCTAGAGCACCATCTCACATGTTACCAAGCACTCTGCTTCCAGGATTGTTAAGGCCTGCCATAGGAGTGGCTCACAGATACACATGTGTCTATTTTAAAGGTAGATATAGGTATACTATATCTAAGCAAGCGGTGATTACACGACCTTGCCCCAGCTGAGTGATCAGCCAGTTGTGTCTGATTGGAAGGCCAGACCAGGGGTGGCATAATACATGCTGCAGCCCCTGGGAGGCCTAGGGTACACCTATGCCCTGGGTACCTAGGGTACACTGTACAGGGTCCAATAAGGCGATCCTTACCAATTGGGTATGTACCTAGGGTACATGGAGTCCATTTTAAAGAGAGAGCAGACAGCCTGAGACCCTGAATGGCAGGATCTCAGGTCAACTAAGTCGAAAAACCAGCTAGACACTAGGCAAAAAGTTGGGGGTAACCATAGTCAGATATCCACCTTCCTACATGCGTCTCTTCTGGGATGCGGCGGCCATCTGGGGGAGGTGAACATCCGAGGACTCTGGCGGAAGCCAGGCTCCATATCAATCTGTTGGAGCTCTGGGCGATCCGATTGGCACTGAAAGTCCTTTTTACCGTCCATCGAGGGAAGGCTAGTTCCGGTGTTCGACAACACTACCGCCATGTGCTACTGCAACAAACAGGGCAGTGTGAGGTCGTGGACTCTGTCAAGAGGCCCTGCATCTCTGGAGTTGGCTGGAACAGGGCATTTACTTGCTGTTTCAACATCTGGCCGGTTCTCTGAATGCCAGAGCAGACAAACTCAGCCACCCGTGTCTTGCGGATCAGGAGTAGCGTCTCCATCCGGAGGAGGTACAAGGTCTCTTTCAGCAGTGGTTAGAGCCTTGGTCAGATCTGTTCGCCTCCGAAGAGAACACGCAAGGTCAGCAGTTGTGCGTATTGGAGTTTTCAAGGTGACTCTCTCATGCAAGCTTTTTGTCACAAGTGGAGATCAGACCTCCTGTACGCCTTTCTGCCCATGCCACTCCTGCCCAGAGTGCTCAAGAAGTTCTGGGGCGACCGGGCACAAGTCGTTCTGGTGGCTCCGGACTGGGCACGGAGAGTCTGGTATCCTGAGCTTCTGGCAATGAGCATCGGACCGCCAATCAGGCTGCCTCTTCAGGAGAATCTTTTGTCGCAGCAGCAGGGGAGGGTCCTCCACCCGAACCTTTCCACTTTCCGCCTCCTTGCATCGAGATTGCTCTGCGACAGCTGACAGATTTTGACTTTCCTACCGAAGTCTGCAAGGTTATTCTGGCAAAGCAAACACTAGGAGATGATGGACGGAGCGGCAAAGTCGCAAGGGACCCACGTCTGGGCATACCCTGCTAACTTAGGGTAAACCCCGAAACCGGTCCCAGGATGCCTGTTTCCGTTCCAGGGAAGACCTGGCTTTGCAGTTCGGGCTGGACTATTCCCATGAGCAACAGGGTCAAGACAGAATTGCATATGGCTAGGTCTGAACTGGGGTGGCAAAGTGAGCTATCAAACAATGAATTCAACCCCGATCTGTGACTGGGGTGAGTGTCTGAAAAGTTTCAGCGCTCCGTCCAACATCTTCTTGTGTTTGTTTGTTCACCTGAAGGTGGCAGGGTATGCCCAGATGTGGGTCCCTTGCTCACTTTGCCACTGGATTTTAGCTAGCCTGGCTGAAAAGGGTTGTTACCTCAAAACGGGTCCCAGGATGCTTGTTTCTGGTCCAGGGAAGACCTGGCTTGGCAGTTTGGGCTGGACTGTTCCCATGAGGAACAGGGTCAAGACTGATTTGCATATGGCTGGGTCTGAACTGGGCTGGCGAATTGAGCTAAAGAATGATGAAAGATTTAACCCAGATCTGTGACTGGGGGTGAGTGTCTGAAAAGTTTGAATGTACCTTCCATCATGTCCTGGTGTTCACTAAGTTAGTCTGGCAGCCAGACGTCCCTCCACGAAATTGGTATATGCCTGCTGATGTAACACATTTTGTAAATATTGTACAGTGCCTCTCTGTCAGATCTTCTCCTGTTCATCCTTTCCTTGGCCCAGTAGGGCTCTGCTCTGGGCACTCTTAAGGGGTACTTTTTGGCCCGCTCAGCTTTTCGTCGGCTGTCAGATCAGCCTTCATTTTTTATATTCCCTCTTGTGCAGAGATTTTTGAAGGGGTTAACCCACTTGTTTTCTCCTCCTCCTTTTATTATACCACAGTGAGACCGTAATTTGGTCCTTACCTTCTTGATGTGTGCAAAGTTTGAGCCGATGCACAGCTGTCCTCTATGGTTGCTCACTATCAAAGCAGCCTTTTTGGTGGCAATCACTTCTGCCAGAAGGGTGAGCAAACTGCAGGCACTGTCATCACAGCCTCCTTACATACCGTAATTCCGGACAAAGTGGTACTCCGGAATAGGGCATCTTTTCTGCCTAAGGTGGTAACACCCTTCCAACTGGTACAGTCTGTTGCTCTGCCCACTTTCTATGCACCGCCGCACCCTTCTAAAGAAGAGGAGCGTCTTGACCCCAAAAGAGCATTACTGTTCTACCTTGATCGCACCAAAGAGTTCCGGGTGGATGACCAACTCTTTATGGGATATGTTGGGGCAAATAAGGGGCGTGCTGTTCAAAAGAGGACCATTTTACGCTGAGCTATCCCCTGTATCAAAATATTTTACTCCTTGGCAAAGAAACAGCCTCCTGAAGGTCTGAGGGCCTATTCCACTAGGGCGAAGGCAGCCACCATGGTACTCCAGCATGGTATACCTATTGCTGATATCTCACAAGCGGCTACGCGGGCATCTTTGCACACGTTCTCCAGAAACTATCGCCTGGATTCTCAGGTTTGCAGGTAAGGCCTGTTTGTCTGCTCTGTCTTGCAGTACTTCCTGATCTAAAGCTTTTCTGCAGTCCCACCTCCATGGAAGGTATTGCTTGGGAATCTCTCTAGCAGATGGGCAAGTTACTTTTCGGTAACGCCTTAGTTGGTAGAGACTCGATCTAGCCGCAGATTCATTGCCAACTCACCCATCCTCCTCACACTGCAGAATTGTTTTTAGTGTCAAGGCTGTTCCCTTTTAAGGCCCTAGTTATCTTTTTAACACACCATGGTCAGTCACTTCATGGCTCCGCGCTTCTGGCTTGGACAGTCGTGAAAAGTACTGACGTCTGCGCGCCGGAGTAGTGGCTATATTGACAACGCAAATGTCATGACGGCGTCACGCTGAATTGACCGGCCCCATCTACTGGCTCGCAGAGGTACTAATAAGAAAAATCTTCCGTATCCAGCCTGAAGCCTGGGAGTTCAAAGGTAAGGAATCTGCGGCTATATCATATTTCTACCAGATAAGGCATTACCAAAGGAAAGTAACTTGTCCGTCTGCGCCGGAAATGACGTGTGCAGTATCCATGTAGATGCCACCCACCTGTGCTGATGTCAGTTCTTTCCTTTCCACGCCAGATAGCACTCATCTGGTCAGCGCTGCGCTTTTCCAAGATTTTTATGACTTTTTGTCAACTCTTTTTTGAGATTTTCTCTCATGGTGTGAGAATGTCACCTAAGAGACATCTTGTTTCAAACTGTGTGGTGCCTTTCACAGACAGATGTTTGTGACAGACCCCGCCCACACTTGGTGTGCTTATGGTGCTTGGAGCGGGACCACGACTCCAGGACCTGTGAGGGCTTGCCACGCCAAGCACCTTCAGGTGCTGAGGGAGCGATCTCTCAAGCTTCTCGCCGCTTGAGGTCGGACGACCCTGCGGCGCTCAAAATCCAGGTCCCGCACGAGGTCCTGGGATCATTCATGAAGCCACATCCAACAATCTTAGTCGTACTCGAAGTTGTCAGGGAGTAAGTCCCACAAGCATAAGAAGTTGAAGTCTTCCGACGAGGCGCGGAAGCGTTTGCACTCATGTCCTCAAGCTTTTGTGGGGCCTGAGTCAGGGTCTGCTCCACACTTACGTGGCTTTCCCAGAGCCAGAGCGAACCCCACCCAGCTTAAAGTATTTAATAATGCCATGCACCTCATCTTTGGGCGGCCAGGCCCTTCTGAGCACCTTGGGGCCTCACAGGTTCAGGAGGGGTTCCCACTAGTTCCTCCTGGCGGGTTCACCCTCGATGCCAGTTGGGCCATGGATCCCTTGTTGGATCCAGCGCTTAGCCACCAGCGTGAACGAGAGCTTCCTTGGTGCCCGCTCAAGTGCCAACGCCCAACAGCGGTACCATCCCCATCTTCATTGCCGACTTCGACACTGAGCCGGATAGGTGTCATCCGACCATGCTCTCTGGGTCAGAGTCAGTACTATTTTTTTTTTTGTTAATAATTTTTATTGGAAACAATAAGCATTACAAAAACAAATGGCCTACACAAAGTTAGCCTCCATCCGCACTAATACTTCTCTGACATTGTTAATGAAATAGTTATACATGACTTCAGGAGCATCCACCGCGACAATACATTACAACAACCCCGACACTTTCCACCCTATACTCCTAATCTGACATTTGAATCGCCTCCAGTCTTGGTGGTTCACATATATACCCTCTGAATTTATTCCATTTTCCCCAGATTTTTTCCCATTTTTAAGGACATCCCCGATGGACATATACCGACCGCCCTTTCCGCCACCATAGCTTCATCCAGATCCCTACACCATTCCTGCAGCATAGGAGACTCACCTGATCCCCACCTCCTCGCAATATTCCTTTTAGCAAACATGATTCCCAGTGTTACCCAGTCCTGTGTTAGGTCATTTGGCTCCCAAACATTTAATAAGCACCGTTTCAGCTTCCAAATCAGCGATTCCTCTACAGTTTGAGACACAGTCCTCATTATCTTGACCCAGTACGCCCTAATCTTCGGACATTCCCATATAGTATGGTAGAAAGTACCCTCCTCCCACAGTCCCGCAGACAGAATTGATGTACAGCCATCCCTATTTTGAAGAGGGTCACTCTGGTGTAATACATGCGGTGATGTACTTTGAGTTGTATCAACCGCAAGCGCACCGGTATTGCAACCTCCCGAGGAGACGACAGTGCCTCTTGCCACTCTGCATAATCCAATTCTCCCAAATTTGCAACCCATTTCTGTCTAAGCGCCAATGTGGGGTCAGGCAAGTTGTTTACTAACTTACGATAGGTGAAGGAAGTGGCTCTTTTGTGCATATATTCAGTCAATAACCTATCCTCCAGAGGAGTAGCCTCTGCCAAGATGGTCCCTGCCGGTAGAACCGCCTGTAATGCATGTTTGACCTGCGTGTATCTGTAAAGTTCGGACGAGGCAAGTTCGTATTGGGTCTGCAGGCGTTCAAATGGGATTACCTCACCCTTCCTCCAGAGATCACCCACCGTTAATATGCCTATCGCATCCCATTTATCAAAGCCTTTACTATTCTTTAGTCGCCCAAGCCGCTGAGAGGTCCAGAGTGGTGTCATTTGTGTGATAACTCCCCTCCATCCCAACCTGGCATGAGCCTCGTGCCATATGTGAACTGTGTGCGCTGTTGGCCCAATCAATAGTCTGGATTTGTTTCTATTATACAGCACTGACATGACCCCATCCTCTCCTAGGCCTTGCCTATCCGCCTTAAACACTGGGTCGGTATGAGGAGCGTGCAACCAACTATTAATTACTTTTAACTGGGCCGCCCAGTAGTATAACTGTATATTAGGGAGGACTATACCACCGTCATACCAGCTCCTGACCAACTTATCCTGCCCAATGCGTGCTTGTTTGTTCCCCCAAATCATACCGGAAACGTCCGACGCGATTGTTTTAAAGTAGCTCAGTGGTACCTGAAACTGAGTATTCTCCAAGACATACAAAAAGCGTGGGAGCGCCATCATCTTAAAAAGCGCCGCCTTTCCCAGCATTGACAACGGCAGACTGCGCCAGACCAACGCATCGTGCTGAAACCGCTCCAAGGGGGCCCCAAGATTTCTCCAAATGAATTCATCGGGTTTGGGTGTAATATGAATGCCGAGATATTTTAAGGTGGCCTCCGTGACCTGCAGCAGGCAATCCCTCGGAAGCGACGGCATCGGAACACGCAGTACAAACAGAACCGACTTGGACCAATTGATGGTGTGTCCAGATACCTGACGGAAAATCTCACAACTATTTAAGAGCACTAAGATTGAGCGGCCAGGCGATGTCAGATACAGCAGCACATCATCCGCATAGAGGGAAATTCGGTGTTCCCAGTTTGGCGTCCATTGGAGTCTACTAATCATTGGCTCGCACCTGATCCATGCCGCCAGCGGCTCCAACACCAGTGCGATGAGCAACGGGGACAGTGGACATCCCTGGCGCATTCCCCGCGTCAGTGGGAAGTCTCTGTAAGGATCTTACCCAGTCGAAATTCTGCAGGGACGTCAAGGAATCCCAACTTCAGGTGTAGGAAGGTCCCAACCTTCCACCCCACCCTACTGCATCTATCAAACTGTGGAAATATGGATTTTTCTGGTCAGTTATGTCCCCTATCTTGGACCCCAATGGTTCTATGTGCATGTTACAAGTACATGTATGTTCCCTCCAGTTCCAGTTATGAAGACGCAAATACATGTGCGTCCATCGTTAACATGTCCTCTTTTACGATTCGCCATGAATGGGCCGGATATTCCATTCCTAAGTACGAAAGGCCACCGCCTTTATATGGTTCACTTATGCCATTTTACAGTCCAGGCAAGTAGGCCCTGATTCTGTCATCAAGCTTTTCTGCCTTCTGCCTCTGAAAGCTCCAGTCTGAGCCTGCATCTGTGACCATGAACTTTGTCTCATCCTCTGCGCGGCTCACGGTGCCTGACATCAGCTTGCTGCCTGCCAAGAACTGTATTTCACCTTCGAAATTATCTGCTCCGTTCCCTGCCCAATGCATTCCTGTCTAGTAGTTTAAGTAAACATTCTGCCAGCTACCGAGCAAAGGCCCGGCTTCTCTGTCTTTATACAAGTAATTCATAGCCCTATTACCATGGAAGACTTCTGCCCTCGCATCTAGTGTAGACACTTAGACGCTTGTACACGCACTAACAGTCAGTATAGTCAGTATAGAATAAGATTCTACTCTAAGAGACCTCTCTTTTGGATAACATAGTTCTTTAAACATAGGATGTTAGATATGATTTGGGATTAGGTTGACTTGACCCTCCAGACATCTGTCGCCACATGTAGAGCTAAATGTCAAGTCCCCTTCACCCCCTAGTCGCACGTCAATCACACGTCATGCTGCTGTGCGCGCATTTCTGCCAAGTATTTCTGTTGACATTGCGAAATTCTTTCATGGAACCACCCTATTATGACATCACATCTGATGACGTTCTTTAGTCACACCCAGTTCCACCTACTTTTGCTACGTATGTATGTTTTATCCACACTATCAATTGTTACGCCTCTCGCATTTGCTTCACTGTAATGCCTATTGTATAAAAGTAATTACTTATCAATAAAGTATGTACTTCACTTCCTGAACCTCCGTGGTGATGGAACTTGGAGGCCACGATTCGAATCGTCCATTGGAATAAAGCCCATTCCGAACCTCTAATACCACGGATTCTGCCTCTTATTTATTGAGCTATTTTTATTATGTTCTGTATCAAATTAAGTCCCGGTAATTAAATTATTTACCACAAAACCCTAGAGCGCAGAGGAGGTGGCGGAAAGAGGGGAAACAAAACAAGGATAGAGGGGAAAACACAGGAGCTGCAATCTTCTTCCTTCCTTTTCTGTGGAACTGTGTCTGTGTTCATGAAGCAAGGTTCTGCAAAAGGTAAGAAGAACAATATATAAGGCCCTAATTAAGGGCCTACAATACCCCTGGTGAAACCCTTCTATATTGATGTAGCTCTGCTATCTAGTTAACTTATAACTAACAGCTTGCTTATTCTAGATAGTTGCACAGAAGGACTGAAGAGGTCAGGAAAGGCACAGGCAAGTCGTAATTTCCCTTCAGGACTGTAGTAGGATGTCCCTAGGATAGATAAAGGCAACCATATAGCAATCCACCCACAGGAACGTCTGAAAACACCACTTCCCCTCCCCCTTTCGACCACTTATCTTACAAGGGGTATCCAGATGTCATCACCGAACGAAGAGTCAGATTTGGAATTCTGTAGAGGCTTCTTCAGCTAGAATCTGGAAGATGCAGCAGGGGAGGAACTCAGGAAGAAGGATCAGGACCAATGCGACGTGAGGTAAACAAGTGCCTCCTTCTGGCGTAACTGGCAGGTCCACGGGAGCAGTTCGGGAGGAAGGAGAGAGGGCAGAGACACCCGGCCGGCCCGCGGGACAAAATCCGGCAAGGTGGGCGGAGCGCTCTGACCCTAAAACACCAAGGTCCCGAAACCAGGGGGGGCTCTCTTCCAGTCACAACCAACTCAGAGACTCGGCACCAAAATGAACGAAAGCACAAAAAAAAGGAGGGGAACAGAGCTCTGTACTATGAGAGACGGCTCTCATATGTATGTCCGACAAAAAGGGGCTTACGAACACTCGAAGCGGTGCAGGTAACGTAGAATGTCCCGGTCCTCCGAGACAAACGCCAAGCGCAAACTACTCTGAAAACCAGGAAGCAGGATACAGGAAGTTCAGGGAACCGCCTGCGGGGCAACACTAGAACGCGAAGCCCCGAGGTTCCTGAACAGCAGGTTTTTCTACTGTTTCGTAGCTATCGCGCATGCGCGATAGCTAGACGCTATGGGGAATTCACTCGTAACTCGGGGACGCTGGACTCGGCAATCCTGACAGTACATCCCCCCCAACACACCTCCCACGGGTTTGGGTTTGTGTGGATGTCTCCTGTGAAACAAACGTATCAAACGAGGAGCATGTACTTGACTGGCAGGTTCCCATGTACGTTCTTCAATTCCATACCCCTTCCAGTGTATCAAATACTGCAAACGGCGTCTACTCCTTCGAGAGTCAATGATGGATTCCACTTCGTATTCTTCTTCTCCGTCTACCAACACCGGAGCTGGGTGAGAAGGCAGGCGAGTACCGGGTTCTACAGGTTTGATCAGAGATACATGAAAAACGGGGTGTACCTTGATGGTCTCAGGGAGTTTTAGTTCCATCGCCACTGGATTGATGACTCTAGAGATCGGGTAGGGTCCAAGGAATTTAGGTCGGAACTTACAAGACCCCTTCAATGGAATGTATTTGGTTGACAGCCATACTTCATCCCCTACCTTATATTCTGGTTCTGTCTGTCTATGTCTATCTGCTCCCTTCTTGTACGCTGCCTTAGCTTTGTCTAAATTGGTATGTGTCAGCTGATGTATCTGTTGGATTTCATGAATGAACTCACTAACTGCCGGTGCGGTACAAGATGATAACCTCGGAGAGATGAAAGCCTTTGGATGATACCCTGATGAACAAAAGAAAGGCGTGTATTTCGTGGATGCATGCTGGCTGTTATTATATGCGAATTCCGCCACCCACACCATCTTATCCCAATCACTGTGTGAGTGTAAGGACTGACTCCGCACGTACTGTTCAAAACACTGATTGACTCTTTCAGTCTGCCCATCCGTCTGTGGATGGTGACTGGAAGACAGTCTCACATCAATCTGTAGTAAGGAGCAGAGTTGTTGCCAAAAACGAGAAACAAACTGGGCACCCCTATCTGAAATTACCACCGAGGGGAATCCGTGTAACCTAACCACCTGCTGTAAGAAAACAGCTGCAAGCTCCGCTGCCGTGGGTAATCCCCTTAAGGGAATGAAGTGGGCTGTCTTTGTGAACAAATCCACTACAACTAACAGTGTGTTATGGCCCTTAGACGTAGGAGGGAGTTCTACGATAAAATCTAACGACACCGTGTGCCATGGAAGAGGAGGAGTGGGTAAGGGTTGGAGCAGCCCTGTGGGGTTTTGATGAGATGCTTTGCTTTGAGCACATACATGACAGGTCTTGACGTATTGCTCAACGTCCTTGCCTAGGGTAGACCACCAAAACTGGCGTCGCACATTATCAATGGTTTTCTTAATCCCGGGATGCCCGGCCAAAGGATGAGAATGACACCATTCTAAAGCCTGTCTTTGCAAGTTCGGAGTAGTAAGGACTATTCCCCCCTGTACATACTGAATACCATCTCGACTCTCAGGTTCTACTGTCTGGATCAATTCCTGCCCCTCCTCACTTTGTTGTTCTCTCACTACTTCCAGTAGGAACTCCTTTTCAGAAAATACTCCTATGATCTTGTCTGGCGAGATGATTGCCGGAGGTTCCGCCTGTTCTTCTTGGATCTCGAATCCTAATCTGGACATAGCATCCGCCTTGCCATTCTTTCTACCCGCCTGATATTGGATTGTGAAATCATATTCGCTAAAGAACTGGGCCCAACGGAGCTGTCTCATTGATAAGGCTTTAGCTGACTTTAGGAATTGCAAATTACGGTGATCTGTATAAACAGTTACGGTGATCTGTATAAACAGTCACCGTATGTTTGGTTCCTAGTAGGTATTGTCGCCATTCTTCAAAGGCTTTCTTAATGGCCAGTAATTCCTTATCTCCCACCGCATAGTTCACCTCCGCGGGGTTTAACTTGTGTGAAAAAAAGGCTACTGGATGCAATTCTCCGGTGTGCTTATCTGCTTGTGACAGGACCCCACCTACCGCAACTTGAGAGGCATCCGCCTCCAACACAAATGGATAACTCGGGTCTGGGTGTTGAAGTACTGGGGCCTGGGTGAATGCCTCTTTCAGGGTTTGAAATGCTTTCTCAGCCTCATCTGACCACAAAAATGGAGTCCCCTTTCTGAGCAACCGTGTAATCGGTGCCACTAACCTTGAAAAGCCATTGATAAAGCGCCGATAAAAATTGGCAAACCCAATGAATCGTTGGATATCTTTGATCTTTTGTGGAGCCGGCCACCTTGAAATGGCCTCCACCTTTTGTGGATCCATTTGCAACCCCTGGGGAGAGATGATAAACCCCAGAAAGGGAACAGACTGTACATGGAACGTACACTTTTCTAACTTGCAGTACAGCTGATTGTCCTGCAAGCGCTGTAACACCTGTCGTACATGCGGTATGTGTTCTTTGAGTGACTGTGAATATATCAACAAATCGTCGATATAGGCAATCACACAGACGTCTAACATGTCCTTAAGCACTTCATTTATAAAGAACTGAAAAGCGGAGGGCGCATTACAAAGCCCAAAGGGCATAACCAAGTATTCAAAAAGTCCATACTTGGTACAAAAAGCCGTCTTCCACTCATCCCCCTCTACCACACGTACCAAATAATAAGCCCCCCGTAAGTCCAATTTCGTGAACACACGGGCGTCCTTTACTCTATCTAGGAGAGCAGAGATGAGTGGAAGAGGGTACCTGTTCTTTATGGTTATTTTATTTAAGGCCCTGTAGTCTATGCAACAACGCAGACCCCCTTCCCGTTTAGGGATAAAAAACAGAGAGGAAGAGGCAGGGGATTTGGAGGGACGAATGAACCCTAAGGAAAGCATGTTATCCAAATATTCCCGCAAATAAAGATTCTCCTTTTCAGTCAGAGAGTAGACTCGACTGAATGGGATCTTAGCTCCTGCTTGAAGGTCGATGCGACAGTCAAAGGGTCTGTGGGGTGGTAAGGAAGTGGCCTCCTTTGGGTCAAAAATAGAGCTTAAATCTTGATATACCTTAGGCAACACTTCTTCCTTCTCCGTCATCATAATCTCCTTGTTTTGACTTAGAGACAGGGTATGTGCCTGGCAGCACTCTGGACGAAACCGTAAGGTGGCATTATGCCAGTCTATAAGGGGATTATGCATCCTTAACCAGGGTAAGCCCAGGAGAACAGGAAACTGCGGTGACTGGATCAGATCGAATTCCACCTGCTCCACATGATTCGATTCCAGGAGAACCTTGATAGATTCTGTCTTGTGTGTGATGGGTCCTGACTTTAACACACTCCCATCTATAGTGGTGACTGTCTCTCCATACCCCTTGTCTAGTGGTCGAATGAGATGTTCCTGGGCCCAAGCCTTGTCCATAAAATTCCCCGTAGCCCCCGAATCTAGCATAATTGGAGTGTTAGCCTGTCCTTGTTTCCAGAACAACTTAGCGGGGATAAAGAAATGACCAGAAGAAGGCGCTATGGGGTCAGAAGAGGAGACACTCAAACCTGAATAACCCGAAGTCCTTGTCTCACAGGTCTCCGGGCTTCCTAGTTTTCCGACTTCTTGCTTGGCACCGGCTTGGTGGGACAGGATCTCAAAAAGTGTCCCGCCTTACCGCAATACAGACATAGTCGGTTTTCTCGCCGCCGGCGTCTCTCGTCTGGAGTCAGAGGTCCTCTCACAATCCCAATCTGCATTGGTTCTGCTTCCTCACCAGTAGATGGGAAGTCAGGTTTCTTCTCCCTGATTGTCACTACCCTGACCTCTGATTTTCCTCTTTCTTTCCTACGTTCTTGCAGACGATGGTCTATTTGTACCGCGAGATCCATAAGATCCTTACAAGAACGGGGGAGATCCACTATATGAGACAAGGCATCCTTGATCTCCTCCCTCAGCCCCCTATAAAACAGAGTACCTCGTTTTTCCTCGGGCCAACCCGCCTCAACAACTAGTCGCTGGAAAGAAGTGATGTAGGTGGCAATCTCAGCGGTCCCTTGCTTGAGGGAGAGCAAATCCGTATCCGCTGTGAGAGTGTAAGTATGTTTATCAAACAATTTCTTAAATTCGTCCTTGAAAGCCCCATAATTCTGTAGCAGAGGGTCATCTCTTTCTATTAACGGCATGGCCCAATTGGCAGCTGGACCCCCTAAATATGATATCACAAAGGCTACCTTAGCTTGATCAGTGGGAAAACAGGGAGCTTTGCAAGTAAAATGCAATTGACACTGGCTAATGAATGTATTAAATTTGGAGGAATCGCCCGTAAACCTCTCAGGCGGTGCAAGAGGGATTGAGGGAGGAGTAGTGACCTGTATCACGGGAGCGGAATCCCTTGAACTGCCCTCCCCTTGTCTTTCCCTCTGTATCGAGTTCACCCGCAAGGCCAATGCCTGGGTTTCTGCCTGGAGATTCCCAATCATGTTGGCGAGATCCGCCAATGTCACTTGTTGTAATTCCATGACGTCCGGGCAGAACGCACCACGTGGGCTTCGCGTTCTGTAAGGATCTTACCCAGTCGAAATTCTGCAGGGACGTCAAGGAATCCCAACTTCAGGTGTAGGAAGGTCCCAACCTTCCACCCCACCCTACTGCGTCTATCAAACCCTAGAGCGCAGAGGAGGTGGCGGAAAGAGGGGAAACAAAACAAGGATAGAGGGGATAACACAGGAGCTGCAATCTTCTTCCTTCCTTTTCTGTGGAACTGTGTCTGTGTTCATGAAGCAAGGTTCTGCAAAAGGTAAGAAGAACAATATATAAGGCCCTAATTAAGGGCCTACAATACCCCTGGTGAAACCCTTCTATATTGATGTAGCTCTGCTATCTAGTTACCTTATAACTAACAGCTTGCTTATTCTAGATAGTTGCACAGAAGGACTGAAGAGGTCAGGAAAGGCACAGGCAAGTCGTAATTTCCCTTCAGGACTGTAGTAGGATGTCCCTAGGATAGATAAAGGCAACCATATAGCAATCCACCCACAGGAACGTCTGAAAACACCACTTCCCCTCCCCCTTTCGACCACTTATCTTACAAGGGGTATCCAGATGTCATCACCGAACGAAGAGTCAGATTTGGAATTCTGTAGAGGCTTCTTCAGCTAGAATCTGGAAGATGCAGCAGGGGAGGAACTCAGGAAGAAGGGTCAGGACCAATGCGACGTGAGGTAAACAAGTGCCTCCTTCTGGCGTAACTGGCAGGTCCACGGGAGCAGTTCGGGAGGAAGGAGAGAGGGCAGAGACACCCGGCCGGCCCGCGGGACAAAATCCGGCAAGGTGGGCGGAGCGCTCTGACCCTAAAACACCAAGGTCCCGAAACCAGGGGGGGCTCTCTTCCAGTCACAACCAACTCAGAGACTCGGCACCAAAATGAACGAAAGCACAAAAAAAAGGAGGGGAACAGAGCTCTGTACTATGAGAGACGCCTCTCATATGTATGTCCGACAAAAAGGGGCTTACGAACACTCGAAGCGGTGCAGGTAACGTAGAATGTCCCGGTCCTCCGAGACAAACGCAAAGCGCAAACTACTCTGAAAACCAGGAAGCAGGATACAGGAAGTTCAGGGAACCGCCTGCGGGGCAACACTAGAACGCGAAGCCCCGAGGTTCCTGAACGGCAGGTTTTTCTACTGTTTCGTAGCTATCGCGCATGCGCGATAGCTAGACGCTATGGGGAATTCACTCGTAACTCGGGGACGCTGGACTCGGCAATCCTGACAGTCTCTGGATATATGACCATTGGCCACTACATGTGCCAATGGTTTAGTGTAGAGCAGTTGTATCCACGCACAGAATTTCGGGCCAATGCCTAAGTGTCTAAGGACTGCAAAAAGATATGGCCACTCCACCATGTCAAATGCCTTCCGCGCATCAAGGCAAAGGATAACCGCCGGCTCCTGAATATGGGACATCCGAGCCATTATGCCCTGCAGCCGCCGCAGGTTGAGAGCCGTGCTCCTATTGGGCATAAACCCAGATTGATCCGAGTGAATTAGGGTCGTAAGATGTGGTGTCAACCGCGTCGCCAACACTTTGGCTAATATTTTGGCTTCGGCATTAAGCAACGATATTGGACGGTAAGAGGCGCATTCTTTAGGGGGTTTACCGGGTTTCGGGATCGTCACAATGGTAGCCCTGCGTTGATTTTGTGGGAGCTCCCCTGCCTCGAGGCTCTCAAGATACATATTTAAAAGATAAGGGGCAGTCGTAGCGGCCGTCTTTTTATACAGTTCAATGGGTAAACCATTAGGTCCCACCGCTTTCCGCGACTGTAGGGAGCCGATAGCCACTTGTAGTTCTTCGACCGTTAGGTCGGCTTCTAGGGTGAGGGCTTCCTCTGGGGATAGTTTAGGCAAATTAATATCCCTAATATACGTTTGAGCCTGTATCGTCTCTATAGTCATCCATGACTCGTATACCTGTTTGAAATACCCAGCTAAAGTATTCACTGTTTCTTCCGGCGCAGCCACCAATGAGCCATCTGGTTTCCGTAACTGCGCTATCGTTCTTTGTGCTCGCTCCTTTTTATCAAGCCAGGCTAAAAGTTTACTAGCCTCATCACCTATCTCATATATCGTATGCCGCGTGGCTTGGAGCCGAGCCCTAGTTGCCTCCAGCTGGTATTCCCTGAGCTCACATTGTTTAGCACGCAGGGTTCGGGATGTCTTCAATGATGGATTCTGTGCGTGTTGATCTGTAGCATTAGTCAGGTCGGACTCTATGATATCTAGTTCAGCTTGTTTTGCCTTCTTGTGACCTGTTACAGAAGAAATGGCCTGCCCACGGATCACCGATTTATATGCTTCCCAAAGAATACTTGGGGACTGGACTGAGGAAGTGTTCTTTCGGAAGTAATGTTGTGTCGCCGCGACTATCTCTTTTGAAATCTTAGGGATTTGTAAATACCCCGGATACACGGGATAGACCCGCTTCCGCGCTTTGTGATGGTTTGTGTATGTTAGCATTAATGGCGAGTGGTCTGAAATACCCCTAGGGCAGATCTCAACGTCCACCACATTCGTGAGATGGTCTGCGGCTGTAAAAAAGTAATCGATGCGGGAGAGGCTATTATGTACCCCCCGACTGAAAAGTGTATTGCTGCACTTCTGGATGTCTGTATTTCCGCATCTGTAAGCCCAAGGGCATCCAAAAAGCCCCCATACGCGCAGTACCTGCCTTATTCTGCCTGGGAGAATACCTATCTCTGGTCCAATCAATGACAGCATTGAAGTCCCCACCAATCAGTATCATACCTGCTGGAAGACCTAATAAAAATGCGCTAATCGCTGGGAGAGCTATTGAGTGAAGGGCCGGGGGGATGTATTCTGACACGATATTAAACAGTTTCCCTTCCCATTGATAGGTAATATCCGCAAATCGACCCTGGTCATCCGTTTTAGTATGTTGTATTATTAGTGGGAACTGTTTACGCACTAAAATACCCACACCTCTTGAACCAGAGGAGAACTCAGAGTGCACCACCATTCGGAACCCCCATCGATCCATAGCCCTGCAGGCCGAGCCCACCAAGTGTGTTTCTTGCAGCAGGGCCACCGCCGGTGCGCATCTCTGTAAATACTGTCGGACCAGACCTCTCTTTCTTTTATCCCCCAGTCCATGTACATTCCATGTAAGCAGCGTTAGTGGGTTAATCGGAGACATCGGAGGCAATTGTGAATTAGACTCAATTTGTTTCTGCATCATTCTTTTCCATTACGAACAATCTGCCTTCTCTCAGGATCATTTACATAGTGCATCCAGAAACCTTTTCTAATCACAGACTGGAAGTGTGCCATGTTTGCCCATATAGAAATCAAAACCAATAACAAAAAATACCAACTCAATATTTCCCTCTCTCCCACAGTCAGTACTTTTTACTTTGACAGGTCTGGAGAGGGAGACGAAGGGAAAGAGTCTGATAACCCTTATTGATACCAGCATTCTTTAGATGAGAATGAGGACAACTGGTATGAGGAACTAGCAGAGGCCAATGGGTTAGGCACCTCGCCTGGCACTGGCTTGGTCTCTCCACTTACTGTGGCTACAGAGGAGAACGCCTCATTTGCTATGGTGGTGCGTAAGGCGGCTGAGGTCTTGGACCTTCAGGTACCCACATTGGCAATTGGCACATTGGCAATTACGATGAATGTCTGGACAGATGTGCTGAAGCAATGATGTGCCAAGAGTCGTCTCCACAGAACCTTTAGTCTCCTTTAATGAAGACCTTAACAACGTCCTAATCAGGGCCTGGTCAATCCCTGCCCAGGGACTCCTGTGCATAGGACAATTACCCGTTGCCATTGCCCTGCTTCTAGGGACCCCTGTTTACTTACCCAGCACCACATCCTGGAAAGTTTTGTGGTCCAAACCTCCATATCGAGGATCAACTCCGTTGTATTCCCTACTACTCCACTGGATAGGGAGTCCAAGAGGATGGATACCTTTGGCAAAAGCATGTTCAATTCCATCAGCCTTTCACTGCAGTCGGTGGACACCGCATGCCTTTTGGGCCGATACTGGGGTTTGGCTGCTCAAGTGCAGCTTATGGTCTCTGAGAAGGCTCAGAGCAATACTCTCCCAAGCTATAGCTGACTGGATAGATGCAGGAAAGTTCACCATACAATGTGGACTGGATATGACTAACTTGCAATTTCGTAGTCTGTGGCCTTGCGGCACTACACCTGGCTGAATACAACAGTTTTTTTGGAGGATAACCAACTCTTGCTTATCGGCATGCTCTTTGATGGCTCTCGTCTTTTTGGAGAGAAGGCAAACTCTGCACTGGAGCGCTTTATGGACAGCAGAGCTTCGGCCAGGTCCTTTGGCTTATCTAAAGCCCCATGTCACCCTTCCACCCCTTTTGTGGCCACGGAATGGGTCTCCACCCATGTCCATTCCCTCCCAGCCACAATCGCTAACAGGCTTCCCAGTGTTTTTGTGGCAGAGGATGCGGTCCCATAGACAATGTGGGACAAGTGGCCAGAGGTTGAGTTAGTCTATCATCCTCGCCGCAGCCTTCAAACCCATTTAGTTTTCCCTCTGACCATTATGGGCATCTAGTGGAGGGCATATATTGTATGGGAGTGGGGGTGCACACCTTGAACAACTAGCTGTAATTGTGTGTAACACAAAGTGAGCGTCATTAATCTGATGGTGCTTCACCACTACGCATGCTGTCCACACGTGACAAATTGAACTAGTATTGCTAACAGGTACGCAAACTGAATGTGGTGAGCACTGTCCACTTAGAAAGGACTCGTCCTAAACCAAATTATTTGTAATAGATTTAACGTATAACTCAAAATATATTATATGTTTGTACCGTTTATTCCTCTGTACACTGTGTAAATATATTGCATTACATAAGGTATCTGTGTACCAAACATAAACTTCTGTTCATACAAATGTTTAACATAGGAACATATGCAATGCATGCACATTTTCGCAAAGGTCAAAAAGTGCATATACATAAGAAAAACATCAACTCCGATGCCATGCATGAGAAATTGCTTGCATTTTCCATTCCGTGCCCGATGCACTTCGAGACTCCCAGGTCCCTTCCTCGGGGGCATGTCTGTGAACAAACAGAATGACAATTGACATGGTTCTATACCAGATCCACATGGAGATAATCATCCAGTCAACGACTTTAGTATTGCGCTATGACCAAAAGGTGATGAAACATTTGTCAATAATATTTTGTAGGGTGTGAATCTTGAATAAGATTCAAACTATCCAATTTCCATGGTTTATGATGTGATTGACATGCATAATGAACTGCCGATTACCAATAGATCATGTGACTTTTTTTAGTATGCCAGACTGGATAAGCAGAAATAGAAACAGGAAAGAACAGAGAAGAACAGTGAAAAAAGACAGGAAAAATGATAAAACAAAAAAAACTTTTTCACCAAACACCGTTAATGTGCCCTGAGAAACTATCACGAGACTGTGTCTCAACATACCTTGATTTTTTAATGATAGAACAAATATCAAATTCTGTGTGAAATACAAAATACTTGAAAATCTGCAATTAGAGGCGAGAGTGTGAACAATCCTGGCTTCAATCTAACAAACTAGAACAAACTTCGGGCACTCAAAAATTGTGGAAACAATGGATTAGAAAGACTCACCTCCGGCATGCGAAGGTTAATGAGATAAGTAATCCAAAGAAAACTACACGAGTCTGTGCTGCCCAGATCTGTGGTAAACTCAAACTCCAGTTAACATTCAACAGCCAGGTTCCAAACTGCACCCCCCAGTCGCTCTATATAAATAGGCTCCTCAAAAGATTTCACGCTTACCGGTGCATGTACGTAACAGGTTTCCCATATCATGTTATCCCGTGCCTATAGGTTTTTTTGGAACTAGAACGTCCAGGAAATTGATTTGCTTTTCACTTATGTTGTTTGTAAATTGAATCCTTGGATCCCTGATGTTTAACAATTTCATTACAAGACCGGAGGCTACATTATGCAGTAACTTTTATTTGCTGCTTGGACATGCAGCCCTTTAAAGTGTAACCATTACATCATAAATAAAAACATTCCAAGTAACATAACAAAGCACCATAGCAACCAGCTATCTTCCTCTATTATTTGCTGCTCATGGACAGATAAGTACAACTTCTTCTTAGCTCCTATGATTTTCATCTCATAGACTCTATTTATGCCTTTTTTAAACGCTTTTGGCATTTATATCTCTATTTATATAATAACATAACAATGTTAGAGTTGTTTTTTTGTTATATGTGTTTTAATTTTTGTGACAGTTTCTTGGTTTTAATTCATTTATTTGGCTTAATTAGATCGACTGCCTTACAGGTAAGTCTTTCTACCTCCTTAGGATCCCCTTCCAATTTATGGTTGGGCCCTTTTGTGCTAGTTACTTTTTTTTTTTAGCTCTTGCGCGCATAAATTCACACATGTAACGTTTTCTTTATCAAACAAGTAAGTTATGACCCCCTCTCTTTTCAAAGAACGCGATAATATCAGACCCCTTATTTTCATGTGATCAATATATCCCGGAGTGAAGCTCCGACATACCCGAAGCTTCTGCGGGTCGGAATCCTCGCTGTTTAGCTTGAAACGCGGGAAGCGCGATATAAGCCTCCTTCGCTCGAGGCAAGAGCATTGCCGGTCCTTTCCTCGCTGTTTAGCTTCAAACACGGGACGCAGGATATAAGCCTCCTTCGCTCGAAGCAAGAGCATTGTCGGTCCTTTCCCTTACGGATCGCGACCTCTACAGGAGACCCGCCCAGCAAAAATTGGCAGAAAATGTGACCCTCAGAGCACAAATACACGCTCTGAGGGCACGATCCTGACTCGCGCTGTTGAGTTTCCATGGAGATGCACAGCGCGAACCCAACGGACCAAGTCAGCTGTTTTCCTTTGGATCACCCCCTTCTCATTACTAAATACCATTAACAACTCCCTTTAAAAAAAAAAAAGAGTAATTTATTTATACTTAAAGATGTCTCAAAGTGAGTCTCAGACCAATGTCTCTATTGAAACTCCACTCACCGAAAATTCACTAATGAACCTCTTTGAGAGGCAATTGAAAACTTCTTTAAAGGAAGCTGTGGAGGCAGCACTCATTAAAAGAAAGAGAATTATTCCTGAGGATGACGCATCACTTTCTTCTGGTGAGGAGGATCCACTCCCCTGTAAAAGCGGTAAGGCCCTAAAAAAGACCAAACATATTGAACCTCAGGGTAGCATACGTGCTACAAAGGACAGGGTTTTATCGATTGCTAGCCTGTGCACTACAAATGACCTGGGTGCCCCGAGCGGCACAAAAAGAACGAGCGACCCTAATGGCGCAAAAAGCATGGGTGTCATTCACGGCACAAAGAGACCGGGTGCCCTTCGCGGCACATTAGACCTCATCGAACATGACGATGATGACCTGTCCCCAATTGATATTGACGATGAGGCCGATGAATATATCTTCGACCCCAAAGAAAAATTCGATGATGACCTCCTTGATGAGGATTTAGCACAATCTTCTAACAATTCAAACTCTATTAAAGACCCATCAGGGTCTGAGATGTTTAATCCCTCCAAGATTATCCATCCTAGAGGTTCCGACTGGTGACCTTTAGATCATGTGGCAAAATGTATTAAGGCTTGGATTTGAAAACCACTCGAACGAGATTCTCGTAACCTCATGGGGTCCGAGTGTCCAAGACCTTTTTTAGACAACAAAGCCGGTATGACCACCATCCTCGACCCCGAACTACTCACCTTCCTATTTAAAACCGGGAGAGACCCTCGCAAGGGCCTGGAACGCTGCCTCAAATAGTCTCAGGATAAGCTACTTGACATTCTTGGCCCTCTTGCTAGAATCCTTGATTTAGCCGAGGAATCCTCCATGAACGGTGTTCCGGTAGATACCGAACTCCTTCGTGGTTGGAGCCAACGAGCAATCTGCCTCCTCGGGAACGCAAATGCCAACCTGACCTCCGAGAGACCTAGAGCCATCCTTATGCGCATGAATCTCAAATTGGGGTATCTAGCAAACAAAGACATCCAAGGAGACCCAAATGGCCTTCTCTTTGGCGCGACCGTTATAAAATCTCTAAGGTAATACGTCTCGACATTCTCAGCCTTTAACAAGGCACAATACAACATGAGCAGAATGTTCGGAGGAAGAATTTTTGGAAGGGCTGACAGGGGAGGACCGGCTGCCAGCCGTGGTTTCAACAGGTCCTCATACAAAAACCAACACGATTATTCGAGATTCTACCGGGGAAACAATAATTTCTTCCCCCAGAGAGGCCGCAACAATCGAACACGAGGCAGATACAGCCGAGGAGGAAGATTTCAAGGACAAGGACAACAAGGTAAGATCTTCTCTTCCTAGTTCTTCGCCCCCAAATGTAAGGGGAAGACTTTCTCTTTTCAGACACAATTGGTCATCCATAACAAACGATGCCTGGGTCCTACAGACGGTAAAGGGTTTCAGAATAGAGTTTATTACTACTCCATACCAGACCAAACAACCCAGGGAACTTACCCTATATTAAGAACAACCCGAATTGGTAGACGCGGAGGTGAACCAAATGCTAGCCAAAGGAGCGATTCTTATCGTCTCCAACACCGGTCCAGGGTTTGTGAGCACAATCTTTCTAATGAAAATGAAAGAGAAGGGATGGCGTCCTGTTATAAATCTAAAGGATTTGAATTCCTTCCCCGTATACAGACACTTCAAAATGGAAGGGATTCATCTTCTGACAGAAAACCTCCAAGAGAAGGACTGGCTCATAAAACTAGACCTGAAGGATGCTTACTTTACAATTCCCATGGATCCAGACTCTCAGAAATACCTAAGATTCTTATGGAGAAATATAACCTATCAATTTCGATGTCTTCCCTTCGGACTATCCTCAGCTCCTTGGTGTTTCACCAAGATCCTGAGACCAGTGGTCTCCTCCCTGAGGAGAAGAGGAGTTCGGCTTATTATTTACTTAGACAACATCTTACTGATGTCCCAAAGCAAGGAGGAATTACTGATTCACATGAAATGGACTGTAGATCTCCTAGAGAGGCTGGGTTTCATCATCAATGTAGAGAAATCCATTATGACCCCTTCTCAGAACCTGGAGTTCCTAGGTTTCCAGGTGAACACACCTTTAGCTGAGTTACAACTTCCCCCGAAGAAATTATCAAAGATAAAGAAGGAAGTTTCTTATGTCCTATCCAGGGACTCGGTCAGCCTGAGAGAACTTGCAAGAATAGTAGGTCTTTTATCTTCATCTTCATCCATTCTGGCAATTTCACCGGGACCCTTACACTACAGGGCCTTACAGAGACTAAAATCTTTGGGTCTGAAGAAAGGTCTTTGGTATTCAGACGTTGTTCCCCTGTCCCTGGAACCTCGAGTGGACCTCCTATGGTGGCGCAGCAACTTAGGCAGTTGGAATGGAGAAGCAATTTTCGGTAACACCCAAGACCACACACTGGAATAAGACGCGAGCAACCTAGGCTGGGGTGCCAGACTAGGGAAGTTAGAAACCGGGGGGAAATGGTCCAAAAAGGAACTCTCCTTACATATAAATTGCCTTGAAATGTTAGCCAGCCTGAACGCCCTAATGAGCTTCAAGTCAGTCCTGAAAACAGTGTAGTTCTTATCAAATTAGACAACTTTACAGCCATATCCTACATCAACCGCTTAGGGGGAGCAAGGCCAAAGCTTCTAGCAGATCTAGCCAAGAAGATTTGGTATTTCTGCTGGAATCAAAAAATAATCCTGATAGCAGAATTCATCCCAGGTCATCTAAACACAATAGCAGATTGGAACTCAAGGTTGTTAAAAGACTCGAGCGACTGGAAACTGAACCCTTTAGTCTTCCAGAGAATTCAAAATCTTTGAGGCCCTTTCGAAATAGATCTTTTTGCCAGCAGGCTGACCTTCCAAATAGATCGCTTTTTCAGCTGGAGACCATACCCTCTAGCAATTGCAGTGGACGCTCTTCTCCAACAATGGAACATTCAAAATTGTTATGCCTTCCCTCCTTTCGCCCTTATCCAGAGAGTTCTCTTGAAAGTTCGAATGGAGCGTTGCCGCATTGTTCTAATTATTCCCTTTTGGAGCTCTCAGATATGGTTCCCAGGCGTGATGGAGTTAGCAATAGAAATTCCACGCTTTATCCCAGGAAATTTAAACCTCCTTCATGACCCAGAGGGAGAGGTACACCCTCTTCTTTAGAAGAAAAAATTAACCTTCTTTCCTGGAAGATTTTAGGGGTTCAAGAAGATACTCAGGCTTTCGGGAGAGGCTAAAAACCTTTTGGACGCATCTTGGGCTCCAGGAACAAGGAGAAGATACACCGGCGCATGGAAAAAATGGTGTAGTTGGTGCCTGGAACGGAATATGGATCCCGTGGATGCTCCTGTAGTTGAAGTGGCAAACTACTTAGCAGATCTTTTTAAATCTGCTCTTTGCTAAAGAACTGTTAATTGTTACAGATCTACAATTTCTGCAGGACATTCCTTGTTAAATGAATTCTCTATCAGTACTGACCCCTTAATACGTAGAGTGATGAAAGGAATAAGACTCCAACGTCCTCCTAAGGCCAAATATGATTCATTATGGAACGTGAATCTTGTCTTTGAGCTTTTTTCTTCTTGGCCTTCTCTTTCAAGAAAACAAGTTTCCATTAAGCAAGCTACCTTACTTTGCCTTATTTCTTTCAGACAGGTGTCTGATGTTAAAGCCTTGGAAATATCTAATAGAATTTATTCTCCTGATGGTGTATTATTTGAAATTTGGAAAAGAACCAAAACCATGTCTGAGAATATTTTCTACCCTTTCTTTGTTGACTTCCCAAACTGTGTGTGGTAACTTGCATCAAGGTATATGAGCAAAAAATGAGTGTTTCTAGACCCATGAAGAAAACCAATTATTGATTTCCTTTGTTAAACCCTACAAGGCAGTCTCTTCTGCTACTATCTCCAGATAGGTAAGAATAGTGATGTTGGAAGCAGGGCTAGACCTATCCAAATTTGGTGCTCATTCTTCCCGCGGGGCTATGGCCAGCAAGGTTTTCAGGTGTGGAGGTTCACTTTCGGATATCCTTAAAGCAGCAGACTGGTCTAATGCTTCCACTTTTGTTAAATTTTATCTTAAGCCTGTAGAACATGTAAGCAATGTAGCATTTCAAAGCTTTACACTTGCATAATGTAGCCTCCGGTCTTGTAATGAAATGACGATTCTCCAATTATCATACAGAGAGAATCTTGATTTCATTAAAGACAACGGAGGCTGACATTATCCCTCCCACCACTCCCTGGTGGATGTATGATCTAATGTTCTTTGATTATTCTTTTTTTGTACTTGTTTTAACATATGTTAAAAATTGTTCTACCACCATTCTTTTCTTTTTCAGACTCCACTTTGTAAATTCAGAACGTCGTTTAACAAGGAAGAAGTTGTCCTAACGTTTCGCAGCTCTAAGAGGAAGATAGATGGTTGCTATGGTGCTTTGTTATGTTACTTGGAATGTTTTTATTTATGATGTAATGGTTACACTTTAAAGGGCTGCATGTCTAGGCAGCAAATAAAAGTTACTGCATAATGTCAGCCTCCGTTGTCTTTAATGAAATAATGATTCTCTCTGTATGATCATTGGAGAATCGTCATTGTATCTGCTCTTCCAATTCATTACGAGGCCTGGTCCAAATGACGAATGTGAGAAGTTGGCCTGATGTATGATGTCACTAGTTCTAGTGTACACCTTATATCAGTCCAAACAACCCTTATGGTGATTGGTTGTAAAGTCAACCTTATAGACCAGCTATCCTAGTGGTAGCATGGACAAGAGCAGTCTTAGGCTAAACTCTGAATGGCATGTGAAGCCAGCTGTGATACCATATATAATCCCTTGAATACCAAATGAAAGGACACCACAACAGATATATATAAAATAAAGTGTATTTATTCTAGTCAAACCCTCAGCACTCTTTATGAGATTAGAGGTAAGTACAACACAGTCTTATTTAAGCATACATTAAGTCACACAGGTAAGTAATACAGTTAGGCCCTAGGGGCCACGCAAACCATATACTAAGTAAGTGGTATAAGGACCACTGTCACGGAAATAGGATAGGCCTAGGCCTAGGGAATCGCTGGGGCTACACTACACTAGCAACAGTTAGGAAGTGGGAGGCCCACGGGATTCAGGTGCAGAGTGGAAACACTCACGCGTAATGCATAAAAGTCGATAGAAATAGTAGTTGTTAGCAATTACCAGTTTAAGGACACTTCTGAAGCAGCTAGAGAGTCGAGACTCGGAAACTAGACCCTAGGATAGTCACTACCCTTGTGAGCACCGAAGTACCCAAGTTACCTAGCCCACGGACTGCGGGTGCATAGGTGTGAACTTGCGTCGGGTTTCGTCGTGGACTTCTATGGATGCCTGAAGGAAAGTTGCTGACAAGCAGTCAGTTAAGAGTGTCCGGTGGATCCCTCGGCGGGGATCAAGAAGAGAGGAGACCTGCAAGCAGAAGGGACAGAGTCAAGGTCACTAGCCAGTGACCACGTGGAACCAGGAAGGAACCAGGCGATGTCGTGAAGATTGCAGGTGAAGGTGAAGCTTGTCGCTGCAGCCACGAGGAGCAGGGAACGTCGAGGACGTCCAGGACCAGGAGGCGAGCTGTCCCACGAAGGCTCTTGCTGTCGGCGGCGTCGAAGTTGGACTAGGACTCACCAAGCCTTGGCAAGCGGAACCCACGAAGAACGGAGGACTTGCTCCTGGTGCAGACCAGGAAGGTCTGGGGTGCTTCTCTTTTGCAAGGAAGCGGGAGCCAGTCTGGAGGAGCCAAACCAGCAGTGAAGATTTCTGGATGCGTCGTCACAAAGGCCACTAGCCAACGGGCAAGCAACCGGACAGGCGCGGCAAGCAGGAAAATGCAGAAGGGCCCCACGCAGGACTCGTGGAGTGTGGGGGGCTGATCTTCGGTGCAGATGGTGCTTGGGGTTGGGGCTTCTCAATCCCCGGTGCACAACTTCGAGGGTGCCTCAGAAGCTGCGCTGGAAGATACTCGCCACTTTTCCCAGGTAGCCGGTCCCACGTCTCTCGTCGCCTCCACGGGACTCAGCTCGGCTGTGGATGTGGATCAGGGTCGGAGAAGTCTGGAAGTCAAGGCTCTGGTCGGGCTCTGCAGTCGGTCCCTCGTAGAACTTCAGCAAAGCAAAGGGTAGTCTCTTGATGGTGCCTGTTTGCACAGGGTAGCCACTCCTTGGCCACAAGGGAGATTCTTCAGTCTTCTTCTTTCGTCGAATGTCGAAGGTCCAGAGTTTCTGTTCAAGTTGCAAGTTCAGGATAATCTAATCTCCTGGGGCCCAGCTACCACTCTTATCCAAATCTGGGGGGCTGGGTTACCTGCTAGGTCACGCCTTATGGGTGGGACCTGGGAGGGGGGTGGTTACACCCCCTTCCCTTTGTCCAGTTTCGCGCCAGGACTGGGGCTGGAGAGCCCCAGCACCGGTTTGAACTGGACTATGCACGGAACACCTTGTGTGCCCCAGGCATGTCTCATTCTTTTTATCCCTCCCTGCCCCAATACACTAAGGCCTGTCTGGGGTGGTGCTCGCACCTCCCAAGGCAGGAAACCTATTGTCCGAGCCTCCCTTGCCGGGATCAGTCCCAGCAGCAGGAGGTCAGACTCGTGTCTGTGGCAGCAGCATCCATTTTGTGATGCTGGGGCTCTGGTTAACTTTAACCGGGTAAGTAGGTTACAACATGTCTTCTCCCTCTAGAAGGGAAGGATAATATCCTCATCCCCAGAAATGGGATGGGGGTATTATTCCAAAGTGTTAGACACCTCACACGACATGTTTTGATAAAGCCAAACCATAGTTACCATAACCGTTTAAGATTATAAGGTACTTTAAGAGTATATGGTAGGCTATATCATAGAACAGCTATAAGGACATGGTTCCGAAAGCTGCAGACAGGCTCAGCTCATGCTAGAGCACCATCTCACATGTTACCAAGCACTCTGCCTCCAGGATTGTTAGGGCCTGCCATAGGAGTGGCTGATAGGTACACATGTGTCTATATGTAAGTTAGGTATAGGAATACTACACCTAAGCAAGGGGTGATTACACGACCTTGCCCCAGCTGAGTGATCAGCCAGTTGTGTCATAATGGAAGGCCAGGCCAGGGGTGGCATAATCATGCTGCAGCCCCTGGTAGGCCTAGGGTACACCTATGCCCTGGGTACCTAAGGTACACTGTACAGGGGCCAATAAGGTGATCCTATCCAAATGGGTTATGCACCTAAAGTACATAGTATCAATTTAGAGAGAGAACAGCAGGGCTGTGGGTCTGATTAGCAGGCCCACAGCCACATCTAAGTCGAAAACCAGTAAAGCAAAAGCAAAAAGTGGGGGTGAACATAGAAAGCAGACCCTACTCTCCTACAACGAATATGTCGTCAATATACCTGCAATATTGAGAGCTATACCGGTTTGCCAGTTGATATTGCTCAGAATGTGTTGCTCCTCAAATTTTGCCATGAAAATATTGGCGTATGCAGGTGCACCAGTAAAGTCCATAGATGTACCAGTAAGTTGGGCGTAAAACTCTCCTTGCCATATGAAATAACTGTAGTTTAAACAGAATTGTAGAATTTCTAACAAGAAAACTCTATCAGCCTTGATGTCTTGTTTCCTTAATAATGCCCACTCAATTGCCTCCAGGGAAGGGGAAAGCTGTCTTGCTTAGAAATCCAGTTCACGGTCCTGAAATCGATGCAGAACCGAATACTACCATCCGGTTTTGGCACCAGCATGATGGGTGAGCACCAGTTACTCCTTGATGGTACTATGACACCGGACTCTAGCATCTGTGCGGCTTCTCGTTATAGGGCAGCCCGACGGGCTTCAGGAACCCTGTAAGCTGCATGGGGAATAGATGTGTATAAAGCAGTCACATCTATCGTGCAGAGTAACCACTGATCTTGAATCATACTTTGTGTTTGTTGAAGTTTTTGTAAAAAAATCTGTGGTGTCCCTGATGTATATGCACCATCCTTGGACATATTGTTGCAGAAAAATGGCCAAGGTATTGCCCCAGTGGGTCAAATAAAGATCTGCACCCTGATACTATCGGTCGAAATGGGGGATTGGTGAGATTTTTGTGGACCTTCGCATGCACGTTGAGTCTTTCTACTCGATTGTTTCCACACTTTTTGAGCGCCTGAAGTTTGTTCTAGTTTGTTAGATTAGAGCCAGGATTGTTCACACACTCGCCTCTAATTGCAGATTTTCGATTATTTTGTATTTCTTACAGGCTTTGATATTTGTTCTATCATTAAAAACTCAAGGTATGTTGAGGCGCAGTCTTGTGATAGTTTCTCAGGGCGCATTTAGGGTGTTTGGTGAAAATGTTTTTTTCGTTTTATCATTTTTCCCCACTTTTTTTCACTGTTCTTCTCTGTTCTTTCCTGTTTCTATTTCTGCTTATCCAGTCTGGTATACCTAAAAGTCACATGATCTATTGGTAATCGGCAGTTCATTATGCATGTCAATCACATCATAAACCATGGAAATTGGATAGTTTGAATCTTATTCAAGATTCACACCCTACAATATATTATTGACAAATGTTTCATCGCCTTTTGGTCATAGCACAATACTAAAGTTGTTGGCTGGATGTATATCTCCATGAGAATCTGGTATAGAACCATGCAAATTGTAATTTTGTTTGTTCACAGATATTCCCCTGAGGAAGGGACCTGGGAGTCCCAAAATGCATCTGGCACGGAATGAATAATGCAAGCAATTTCTAATGCATGGCATTGGAGTTGGTTTTTCTAATGTATATGCACCTTTTGACCTTTGCGAAAATGTAAATTGAATTGGATATGTTCTTTTGTTAAACATTTGTATGAACAGATGTTTATGTTTTGTACACTTGTATCTTATGTAATGCAATATAATTACACAGTGTACAGAGGAATAAACAGTTTAAACATATAATATATTTTGAGTTATACGTTGAATCTATTACGAATAATTTGGTTTAGGACGAGTCAGTTCTAAGTGGACAGTGCTCGCCACATCCAGCATCTAGTGGCGGGCATCATCTGTACCACTGGAGGGTAGTAAAATCAGACAATTTGTCCTAAGGGGCTCCTCCCTCCCCTTTGAGACTACCACTCTACCCATGCCACCCACTTACGACCAGCTGATTGAGGACCACCTGTCCTTGCTTCTACAGGAAATGCTGATTCACTTGGTCAATTGATCCATAGAAAGGGTGCAGGCATCAGAAGTAGGTCGTGGTTACTATTCCTGCTACTTTCTGATGCCCAAGAAAGACGGATACTTTAGTCGTATCCTAGACCTGCTCATTTTGAATCTGTTCCTGAAAAAGGAGATATTCAAGATACTTACGCTAGTTCTGTCTTCCCTGGACCCAGGAGACTGAATGGAAGTGTTGTACTTACAGGACACATATTTCCACATCCCCGTCCTGCCTGCCCACAAACGTTATCTGTGGGTCACGGACCAAGAGCACTTTGTTTGCTTCCCTTCGGCCTTACCAGCGCCCCTCGGGTATTCACGAAAGTGATGGCGGTGGTTGCAGCTCAGCTGTGGAGTTCAGGGGTTCCAGTCTTCTGCTACCTCGATGATTGGCTATTGAAGATGGCCTCTTTCCAGACAGTCGTCTCTCACCTCCAGACTATGGCAAACCTTCTGCAATCTCTTGATTTCATTATCAAAGTCACACCTGACTCCCTCTCAGACACCCCTTTCATTGGAGCTCTTTTGGAGACAGGGCAGTGTTGGGCCTATCCTCCTGGCCTTTCCTCCTTGAGGATAGCACTTGGGCAGGGGGGCAGAACTAACTCCCAAAAAGAGGCCAGAGGAGAGGACCAGATCAGGTCCAGAGGGTCTAGCTAGCTGAAGCTGGAGAGGCTCTAAATGCCTTGAAAGCTCGTTGTGTCCTTGCAGCTGAAACAGGAGGTCAGCCAACTGGTACTTAGTCACTTCTGGGGATCCTGGGTTCAAAGCAAGCACATCCAGTCTTCCTTCTTCAGACAGCAGGACAGTCCTTCTGAATCTTCAATAGGTTTAGGAGTGTTCCTGTGAGATGTTCTGAAGGTCCCACATTTAAAACAAGCGTCAGTCTTTGTGTGAGGGCAATCCCTGGCACACTCCTAAACTGTTTCTAGTCAGTTCTTCCACTGGGTTTGGCTCCAAACTGTCTAGAGGGGAAGGGCAATGAGAGGCCTGGTGTCAGGTTGCTTTGAGTGTGCTGCAGGTAGGGACTTTTGAAGCGTAATCAGGGCAGTGCACAACTATTCCCAAGACATTCTGTCAGGAAGAACCACACCCTCTACAGCTAGTGCGCTTTTTGGCTCCATATCTGGAAGGAATACACACCACACCACACCACAGGAGAGCCATTCATAGTTGTGTGGCCCTGGACACTTGCAGAAATGCACATATGGTGTAGGCAGAAAAATGCCAACTTTCTAAAATATACTAATAATCTGACTATCATTAAAGAAGATTTTAAATTACAATTCGAATGAGTGGAAGAAGTATTTCTCTAATTGTTCCTAAATTGCAGTTATCACTTATTAAGTGTAATAACATAACCCAGTGTTAGTCTATCGAAGAGATGGCCTTGCTACAGTAAAAAAATAAATTAGGAGTTTTTTTACTGTCAGGATATGGAAAACTTAAATACATGTGTCCCATTTTGTAAATGCCATGCACCCCGCCCTCTGAGCCTTTAAGGCCTATCTCTGTGTGACTTAAAATATTAAAAAGAAAGGTTTAGGCCTTGCATAAGGTTTATTTCTCCAGGTTGAAAGGGCTGTTTAAAACGGCTACAGTAGCAAGCCTCAGACATGTACTAATGTCAACAAAAATGAGTTAAGCAAAAATAGGGAAGTGAAGACAAAATGTTTAGGGGAACACCACACCAAGGATGTCGGGTCTAACATCCAGTGTCAGGGAGGTCATGATAAGAAAACAATCAGTTTTTGCGGGGATGCCATAACACATTTGAGGAAGGTGTAACTCGTCTCACCAGGATTCATTAGACTTCATATATATAGTGATCTGTGATGCTCTATTATGTCCGAATAAAGGCTCTTTTTTTCACATTGTTGGAAACTATCCAACCTGTTATGTCTATGATTGGGTCTGTGGTCAGATTACAGCCTCCATTTATCAGCATCGGCACGGCAAAAATATTGTAATACATCCAGATCTTTGGGAGAAGAAATATAATCTATTTGAGGCTTGGCTATATATCGAAGCCACTGTGAATGTGTTTTGGATAAGAATAAGTTTTGCGAATACGTATCTTCTCTATGGGAATGACAACCTTTGTTTTATCCTACATGGTTCCGATTGCAGTTCACCATATTTTAGAACTATTTGGAATTTCTTAGTTGAAACTATATGCAATACTGTCTGAAAGCTATAAAGAACTTTGCCCTTCTAATCCATTATCAAGTTTATCTGCTTCTTTAAGGGGAAGATGTGTCTCTTGTAGTTGTGCTGTATCTGCCAGTTTGGATGAGAGATGAAAGTATAATTTTTTCCTTAATACAATTTTAAACCTCATTGACTTTGAAGAATGTAATAGTCAGAGGTTGCAAGTTTGACTTTCCTGGTCTCCTGTTGTATAGCAACATTGTGAAAACCGTATCAATAATTCTAGTATAACTTGTGAATGGCAGACTGGTTGTAATAATCCTAAGGATATTTTCATGATTTAATGGGTACTGCAAGTATTGTTACCTCTAATAGATACCTGCCGCTTGCTGGTTTAGATACCAATGATTGGCTTACACCACCACTGGATCCTCCGAAGGAGTCTGGAACCTTTAATAATCGAGAGGTTGAAACTGGTTCTATGATTTCTCTGTATTCCACACCTGCAGAGCTTATTTTATCTGCACTAGTAGTCCCAAGGCACGATGAGTTGTTGCAGGGACATGCACCTAATATTGCTCAGCTTACTGTACTTGCTCCTCCCAATGTCTCCTTTCTATTGCCCTGGAGCTTACCCCCTACCAAGCTTGTTTCCTGGAAACTTGCTGGCATTAAAAATAAACTGGCATGCCCAGAGTGGTGTAGCTGTGTGGACCGATTCGACCTATGTATGTTCCAGGAAACATGGGCTGTTACGCCACTGTTTCGGACTGGGTTTGCCAGTTTTAACCCACCTGCTCATTCCTCAGGGAAGGGCCGACCGTCGGGGCCCCTTTCAATTTGGCTGAGAACTACTTTGACGTGTGCTTCTAAAGTTAGAGATCTTGGGACCTCCGATATGCTTTGTGTACTCCTGCTATTTTATAATGGGTTGTCATTATGTTTGTATAATATTTATTGTAGGCACAGAGGTAATACAGTTGATTTAGCTGCTATTGATATAATTAATGTGCACCTTTCATCTCTCCTGGCTGGTGTTTTGTGAATTGTAGCAGGAGATTTTAATTCCAACTTGGAACCCCTTGGCATTTCCACTAATGCACTTAGCAGAGAGGTGGATGAATTATGGGCAATTCCGGAGCTTCCAATCCAACAGATTAGAAAATGGTCTTCAGCAGAACTGTAATTACATACCTTTACCCTCAATAATGTCCTGCAACAGGAGGTCACCTTCAATCACCAGGGTGGGGCTAGTCACATAGATTACATATTGATGGATGTCAGACTCTGGTTGCAAGTAATTGGCAAGGACGTAGTTTCTAGGCAGGACAGCGATCACAATGCCTTGATCCTCACCTTGAGCTCGCCGGTCTCTAGTATTCCACCTCATGACCTAGAACCTCTAAAAAGGAGTCTTTCGCCAACCAGAAATCGACATTGGCTGAGATGGAGTGCTGTTGCTGTTACTCCAACTATACAGGCCCAGCTATATTAGGCCATTGCTGCAGCATCAGAAAGGTCCAGGCCCTAGGAGGGAGTTCACTTGCAGTGTCCTCATGGGAGGACTCTACTGATGCCCATCATTTCTTGTTATGCACCATAAAGGAGATTTTGGGTAGAAGCTAGAGGTCGAGTAGTGAGGTGGGCCCTGATGGCCGCTATCAAGGGTGGGGGGAATTTAGAGTTGTAATCCAGTAAGCTAGAGCTTCCTATAAAGCTGTATTGGGTAGGGCCAAACTAGATCATGAAATGGCAGTACTACTGATGCTTGAAGTCATTTTGCAGGAGAATTTTGGATCATGAAAGCAACTTCTTCATTCAGAATAGTGGCCAAGATTGAGATAGGGTTTAAACTCCCTGCATGGTGACTGGCATCCAGGATGGGTCATCATGTCAATTGCACAGAATATATTTCAAAGCCCGACAACTCCTTGTTCTGTACCATCCACAGAGTGTTAAAGGATACTTAAGGAAAGCTCAGCAACCACTCTTAAGGCTTTGAACGTTTTTGTTATATTAGGATGCAACGACCACTAAATGTGGCAAAACATTCGACTTTTTAATATCTGATACCATGTAATGCAAAAGTGGAGAAAGAGCAACTTCAAATATGTGTAGATGAACTGGCACTCATTGTCACCCCTTGTATTTGCGCTCTATATGGAGCATTCGCACAGAGGGTGAGGGACCATCCTCAAATCAGGGGAGGTCTCTGTGGTGGGGAGGAGCACCTGATTAGTCTATATGCAGACAATGTCATGATGATGTTCGATGATTCCCAGGAGACTCTACTCCCCCCGCCCCCCCCCCCCCCCTCCTGGAGGAGCTGAAGGAGTTTGGAGAGGCCTCGGAATTCCGCATGAACTTCCATGAGTAGCAGGCCCTTAACTTATTGGTTTGCCAACTACACTGGCTTCCTTAAACTGGACTAACCCGTTGCAGTGGGCAACAAACTCCAACCCCTACCTTGGCGTGCAGCTGTCCTCGAAACCGGAGAAAGTGAAAACCCTAAATTATCGAGATCTACTGATGCTCGTCCAGGCCAATCTGTCCCACTGGAGACACTATCCATTGTCTTTGCTGGGCCGCATTGCGACCCTTAAGATGACGATTCTCCCCAAGATACACTTCCTTTTCCAGAGCCTTCCTTTGACTCCTCTGACAGGCACGATCCCCGCCCGCCCTACAGGCCTTGTTCCATCACTTTATGTGGGTGGATAAGCACCCCGTATGCGAAAGGAGTTGAGCTGGGACCCACATGCTGAAGGGGGACTAGGAGTGTCGGACCTAATCCATTACTACCAGGTAGTCCAGCTTCACTACGTAGTCGAGTGGTCCAAGGCAGAGTCTGAAAAGCCTTGACTGTTTATGGACCCAGCACTGGCTGGGACCTCATTGGGGAAGGTCCAGTTTCTGCCTCTCGTACATAGAGCTCGCAGTCTCTACATATCCCCAATCACAAGCTCCTTGTTAAGGGTTTGGGACACTCAAACTCTCAGGAGGAACCTAACCACTTTCCCCTCCCCTCTGACATCAGTGATGAATAATTCGGCTTACACCCGGTTATGGGGTCTCCTTTCCGGGAATGGCGGGAGGCCGGCTGTCGGGAAATTGGACACTTTTCCGATCAGGATGGTCCCATTCCCTTCAATACTCTATGGGCAGATTTTTCTATTCCTGAAGATGAACGGTTCCATTATCTTCAGATTAGACATTGTATTTTACACCCTCAGGTTAGAGACCACTAATTAAATTTGAAAAATGGCTCCTTGCCAAAAGGTCGGATAAACGTCTAATCACAGAATTATACACTCTGTTTTTACTATCAAGGGCTGAGGACAAATCGCCCACCCTATCACGCTGGAAGACTGAGCAGGCGGCTCACCAATAAAGAGTGTCAATATATCTTTTATAGAATGCGGCACATAGCATAAACACATCTAGCACAGAAACAGCTGTAAAAATTGCGACTTACTGTTAACTGCCACCCGCCAGGCTTCACAGAGGCAACTATACCCATAGTGATGACGGGGGCTTCTTACCTGATCCGGAGTTCAGCGGACGCAGCAGCAGGCAGAACCGGGCAGCTTGCGGGTCCCTGACGTTGCTTGTTCCCCTGCCGCCACCCTCCACTACTGGCCGCAGCAGAGGGGAACTACAACCCCCGCCATTCCCTGCTTCCCACCGGACTTCCTGCCGGACACCAGCGCGCCCGGAGGCGCTACTTAATCAGAGGCTCCCTCGGCAGAGCGGGGGGCTTCTTACCTGATCCGGAGTTCAGCGGACGCAGCAGCAGGCAGAACCGGGCAGCTTGCGGGTCCCTGATGTTGCTTGTTCCCCTGCCGCCACCCTCCACTACTGGCCGCAGCAGAGGGGAACTACAACCCCCGCCATTCCCTGCTTCCCACCGGACTTCCTGCCGGACACCAGCGCGCCCGGAGGCGCTACTTAATCAGAGGCTCCCTCGGCAGAGCGGGGGGCTTCTTACCTGATCCGGAGTTCAGCGGACGCAGCAGCAGGCAGAACTGGGCAGCTTGCGGGTCCCTGACGTTGCTTGTTCCCCTGCTGCCACCCTCCACTACTGGCCGCAGCAGAGGGGAACTACAACCCCCGCCATTCCCTGCTTCCCACCGGACTTCCTGCCGGACACCAGCGCGCCCGGAGGTGCTACTTAATCAGAGGCTCCCCCCGCGTCGCGGGACGTGCGCGGGCGACGCCGGGCTGAGCCCGGGCAGAGGGCGGGCCGATGTGGCCGTCCGGGGCCGAACGAGGCTGGGCCGGGCCATTCCCCTGATCAGGCCCCTCTGGGGTCCCTCACGTGAGTAATGCTTTGAGTGACCTTAGGGTATAAAAGGACAGACATTAACTCACTCTCCTGCACTTGCATCAGCGGACTTGTAATCATTGTTGGGACAATTTGTTTGAAATAGAGGTGTGGAAGCCCTGTATGCCAGCATTTTGAGTTAGCTCGTCTGGTAAAGTGCGATAGCGGGGGGTGCACTATACAGACCAAGATAGTGGCATAAGCAGTGATCTGTAAAAAGGGGAAGCATGGCAGGTAAAACATTGACACGCTCGGTGAGAGCGAAGCGTAATATTGCCGAGGCCTCTCTGACACATAAAGAGGACATCAGCTCTGCATTCCCCGTTATCATGCAGCCCACTGCTATTGATCGCATGTTAAAAAGAGCGCTAGGGGTTGTGTCGAGTGAAATTGAGCGCACCGAGCGGCGCTTGTCTTTAACCCCTGACCTTAACCCCATCTTAACAATACAAGACCAAGAACAGGAAGTCATGTTGATCTCACCCCCTAATTCCCCTGGAACTAGCGAGAAGGACATTTCATGTGCCCAATTGACTCCTAATAGTAATAAGGAGGAACGAGGCCCCACTAAACGTGTCACTACAAATAAAAAGAAGACATGCGTTCAAAGAAAGCGCAAGAATATAAGTCGTATAACTATGCGCACTAACTCACCCAGAAGGAACTTTACCGGGGTTGACCGGGCCACACAAACGCCTTCTCAAGTGGAGCCTCCAATTTGGATTAATAAGATTATGTCAGACCTACAGGCCCAGCTAGAAACACTGGTAATTAACCAGTTGAAGCCGGTGACAAGTAGGCTGGACAAAATCTTAAGCGAATTAAAGAATAGAGTGACTAAAGATAGCGGAATAGGTCCTCTAAGTAACCCCACTAGAACCTCAGAGCCCAATCTAGTAACTCAAATGCAGAATAATTGTCGGGATAGCAGGAATGTACAAATAATATCTGCACAAATTCATAACACACCTGCTCCCCATGAACACGTACCTAGCAAAGATACTTGTGGGGTGGGTGAATTGTGCTCTAATAACAGAGTAGGCAAACAGAAGTCGGATATACAGCGTCAACCCCCTGTCGGCCCCTCAAGTGACATAGTTGCCCACGAAGATAGGTCCACGCCAATAGATAAGAGGCTCCCCACTATAAATCTCCCCCGGAAGCGTGCTCGTTGGTCGTTGTCTTTGCCGGGGTTCCAGAATTAAAAGAGGCACAGAAAGAATCCCATCAGGAGCTAAAAAATAAACTCACCTTTTGGCTTAATCAAAATAGATCAATATCCAATAACCAGGATGGGGAAATCCTCCTGGTCAGACGAGTGAATTGGATAGGGAATGGGCCAAAAAATATTGAGGGAAACTGTATCATTGCCAATTTTAGGGACAGGAGGGTGGTCGAGCACATCTTGAGCTATGGTCCATCTGGACGCATGACAGCCATAAGGCCACTTCCTTTGAATTACTTTTATGCAAGTCAGCAGGCACTAAAAGAGGGACAATACAATGTAGGGTGGGGTGCGACGGGTTGGAACTCTGGTATAAATGGAGGTTTAATTTCCCCGCGTCAAACGACAGGTTCCTGGGAAGGAAGGCACCCACGTTGGGCAAATAGGTTTGCCCCATTAAGGTCACTAGAGGAGATTGACTGACTACCCAACTCCCATTCATGCCTAGAACAGGTTGACATAGAACAGAATATACCCGACCAGGCACTCCCGATAGAAGGAAATTCCCCCCGACATGACTGGATCAATCAAATTGGGCAGACATTACCAGGAGGAGGAGGGTGTAGGATTTTATTAAACACTGTAGGGGCCTTAGACCCTCTGGTGGGGGGCTGTGCACACATACCCTCAGGGACATGTATCACAGCCATGGAACTAAGACACCAGGACAGTGATATGCATAAACCTCCCTACAGAAAGAAAGGGGGCTGGGTTAGTTCCATTCAAGAAATGGAAGTGGTAGGGCCCGTTATTGCAGAGAAAGAGGGCCTGAAAATCATCTCATGGAACATAGCAGGGATTGCAGGGAAATTCCACAATAAGGAATGGCGACAGTATATGGCCCAGTTTCAGATCATCTGCCTACAAGAAACCTGGGCTCTGGATAATATCCATCTTCATATGGCGGGTTATAAGTGTTTTTTTACGCCAGCTCAAAATACCCCCTCAGGTAGGGCTAAGGGTGGTTTGATTATATACATCGATTTAAATATAGAAGGCAAATGGTCCAAGGTGGACTGGTTTGCTTGGAACATTCAGGCCCTGAGATTTAGTAATAAAAGGTTGGGTCTTGTTTTGTTTAACGTGTATAATGCCACCCTTTCGGAAAATGATTTCACCACTATGAGGGAACTGGATGCTAGACTGAAACTTGAACTTGCTCCCATTCATGGGGTCGTGGCACCCCGGATACTAGTTATCCTGGGAAGAGCGATTCTGAACAGATTGACTGAGTGGGCTGAGGACAAAAACATTATCTCAGACGCCCAGTATGGTTTCCGGACCGGTAGATCTACCAGCGACCAATGTCTGAACCTATACATGCTGATAGCAAAATATACTAAAACCAGCAATGAAACTATGTACCTGGGGTTCATGGACTTGGCCGCTGCGTTTGACCACGTCAATAGGAACAAGTTATGGGTAATGATGACCCAACTCGGAATCGACCCTGGGATAATCCACATATTGAGGGAATTGCATAGAGAAACCTCTGCACGGGTTCGTTATAACAAAGATGGGGGACTGACAGAATCTTTTAACTGCACAAATGGGGTGAGGCAGGGATGTATTTTAGCTCCTTTTTTGTACTCATTGTACATTAACAGCTTGGAACAATCCCTTACTAATTTAAACGCAGATTGCCCAAGGGTAGGCTCACGTAACATCCCAGTGTTATTGTACGCAGATGATGCGGTGCTTTTGGCACGGACCCAGAAAAGCTTGCAGATCCTCATTGATGGGTTCATCAAATTCATGGAGGCAATAGACTTGTCTGTCAATTTAAAAAAATCATATGTAATGACAGCAGGCAATAAGCCAAGGACTGGCTTTACCTACAGAATTGGATCCCATATTCTTGAAAGGGTGCAAACATTTTCTTATCTAGGGGTGCTTTTTGACGAGTCTTTAAAATTCACACCCCTCGTACAAGAAAGATCTGGGAAATTGGTGGCATCCTTTGGTGCAATTTCTGCTTATGGGAGAAAAGTCGGCCGCTGGGCCCCAGAACAAGCCATGAATTTGTATGATTCAATGTGTCGCCCAAAAACCACGTACGGCTCAGAAGTATGGGGATTCGCAAATATGGATGGCTTGCAAATTGAAGAAAATAAGATATTTCGGTCAATACTGAAAGTCCCCAACAGCACATCAGCCTTCATTGTCCATAAAGAACTTGGAAGACCCTATCTAGAGGAGTTGATCAACCTTCGACCAATTCTAGCCTGGATCAGAATTTGGTCAAACCCTGATGCTGCATTAAGCAGGATGATCATACAAGACTGTTTGGGCAGAGACAAACACTTGAAAATCCCATGGATCCATTACGTAAAGACCACTCTATAAAGTCTGGGTCACCATGAATTGTTTTTAAATCCTTCACTGATCAATGCTCAGGATAAGTTTAAATTAAAGAGAATTTTTTTGGAATCAAAAGCATTAGCCAGGAGTACTCTAGAAGGAAGTAAACCCACTGTGAGCATATACAGAAGGCTTGAAACCACCGCTGGGATGGAACCGTACCTTTGTGTTCTTTTTAATGCTCAAGAGAGGTTTTTAATGACTCGTTTTAGGCTCAATCTTTTACCATATTTATTAGCTGAACCAGCAGGTTTTAGTAAATCAATTGAGCAGAAGGGTGCCTGCGGCTGCGACAATAAGTCTCCGCAGGACACCCTTCATTTTGTACTTTTATGTCCCCTTCATACCACCCCTAGACGTAGATTTATAAAAGATATTTTGAAAAAGGCAAGATATACTCGAGCCATGGAGGCACTGACCTTTTTACAAAGGACTAGCGATCCTCTAACATTATGTGCAGTGATTAGCTTTTTGAAATTTGCATTTAGACTTAGGGTTTCTAGAGGCTAGAGGTCAGTATTAATCATGCACTCTAGACTCGCTAAATTGTTAGACCTAGGAAGTGACCCATGAGGACTGTTTAGGAATAATGAACTATTCGTTTGTACATAGAATCATTCAATGTTCTGTATACTGATTTAATATTGTCTTAACTGTATATATGTGTACTCTTTTATGATGATTTTTAACCATCGAATAAAGAACATTTGAATTGAATTGAATTGAATTGACTGCTGGCGACAATGCGGGGCTAAGGGCATCCTCACTCATATCTTATGGGATTGTCCGAGATTGTCTTCATTCTGGGATTCTGTGTTAAATTACATTAATATCCACTCTACGAGGTTCCCGTCCTTTACCTTACTAGGACTCCCAAAATGCTCTCACATACCCTCTTACAATGCACAGTGGGTAGCACATTAATATAGCCCTGTGGGTTGCCCATCAACCACCCTAGCACTTTAAGGCATTGCCAGTACACCGATGCACTTCGGATGGCTTCAGCGTCTTTGGCATATTCTTGGAATGGAGAAGCTGACCCTCACTCTTTCTGCCCAAGATGATACATACAGAACCCTCTGGCAACCATTCATAGCCCTCTGTCCCAGGAATTTAGGGAACTAACCTGCCCCCACTACTTGCAGTTATTACGTCTTACAGATCCCGCGTCAAAAAAGACAAAGAGACCCCTTCTGAGTGACACTTGTTTGATTACTCTGGTCTTGTATTTTCGTATTGCTATTGGTACCCGGGGAGGGAGGGCATGGTGGGGGTTAGGGTTGCTTTTGAACATTTGTGCTTTATGGTTGCAATCTATCTGAAAGTGGATTTCACAATACGGTGAAATTTGCTGTTTGTGTGAGCATGTAAAGTTGTAACAATAAAACAAATTTAAACAGAAATATGTGTACATGGTCTCCACAGTGGATAGATGTGGCCATGGACCTGATGACTTCAAACTTTCATCAGTTAGTTATTGGAGCTATTAACGAAATGGATTAGGAGCCCATTCTTGCGACCTTTAGTCCCAAATCTATGATTGTAAACATGCTTTTAAAAAGCATGCACATTTTGACAAGCATGTTAAAGCTACTCCAACGAACATAAAAAAGAATATGCAGACTGCAAATTACCTAGCCTTTCAGGCAAAAAGTGATACTCCTATCAGAGTTCAAAATAATGATCACAATCTTCTTCCTGTTATGGTTGTCCTTACCAGTAATAGCATTTATCAGGGCTGTGGTCTTAAAACACAAGGATACACCTACCAGCTGCACTCACAGAATCTCAATATACCACTCTGGCTTCCAAGATTAAAATGACCTCCCAACCCCAAAACCAGGATACAGGATTAGAGATATCATCTCTCCCAAGATCTTTACCCTTATAGGTGGTAGAATATCACTTTTCCTAACTATGCTGGATGAGCAAAGAATTTTCATTAAGGTATAGTATGCCACCCCTAGTCAAACTTTCACACAAATAGCAGACCGTCTCTCAATCCACTGCCAGGTAAGCTTCTCCTAAAAGAGAGAACCAAAGGATGAACCCAATTGGAAACAAAATGTTCCAGACATCTGCCACAGCATATGACCAGCTAGCTCAATCACATTTTTAAGCATATTGAACAGAGAGCTGTGGAACTCCTTGACAAACCGTGAAGCTCTTGTCAAGAGAAAACTGACATAACTTTACATAAATCTTAAACAAGCATTGGCATAGCCAATAGGTCCCGCCTTTGGGACCTTATAAGTGTTTAGCCATGCAACCCTTGCATAACTAAATACTTATAAGGTCCCAAAAGCGAGACCTATTGCCTATGCCAAGCGGCCGTGCGGCCGCGAAAGTGAAAGTAATCGCGGTAAAGCGTGGCGCGCGCGCCCGTGCTCATGCACTGTAGCTCTAGGCTGGCCTGGTAGCACTTTTTGGAGCCCTCTCAATAAGTCTCGCCAGACCAGCGCATGCGCTGGGTCAGGCAAGACCTAAAAAGGAATGATGCTTTAGGACCAAATGATCTGATTCAGTGAACCTTAATGTGAGAGGTTTTTGTCACAGTCTCTAATGAGGCACTCTTTCTCGCATTCATTTGTTTGCAAACTCATTGGACTGTCATCGATTTGGCTTTACCTGGATTGTTTCTCTTGTGAATTACTTGGTTCAGGAGATTAAGCGATTGGAGTTAGAGTCTGAAACATGTAGTCTGAAGGGCAAGAAAAAACAGAAGAATTTTCCCAAAAATACAAGGAGTGTAGAAGAGTCCATCAGCTGTCTTGAATCTCATAAGAGGCACCAACAGCTCCAGAAGCAGAAACAACAGCATCAACTTCACTAGAGGCAGTCTTTTCGAAAACAAATGGCTGCAAGGGGAGGGGGTTCCCCAGAGGCTTTTACAGCCGCGGTTCAGGCCACTTCCAAGGCCTGAATTGGCCACCTCTTTTCATCACCATGTTGTGGGGTAACACCTCTGACCATATCCCACATTGGCAGAGGGTAACAAAATACAATTCTGTACTAGATATTGTCAACAACAGGTACAAAATCAAATTCTGTTGTTTGCCACCCAACATTCCACTCACAATGTAAAAACCATTATTTCTGCACTGGGTGGTACAGGAAGTACAACCTCTACTTCCGAAGTATGCAGTTGAATGACCATGCAATCTACAGAAGAACAAGGCCATCTATTCTTGCCTCTTCTTCCTGGGGAAGAACAAGACCAAGCGTTGATTATCATCTGATTCCAGACCTCAAATATGCCAATACATGCTTAAATAGGGGGAAAATCAGGATGTTATCCCTTCATCAGATCTTTACTCTTCTTCACCAGTGCGAATGTGTTGTGTCCATAGACTGGGAGAATGTGTGCTTTGACTTCCTTATTTGCAAAGATCACAGGATATTCCCAAAATTCTATTCTATTGTTTGGATATTCTATTGATGTGCGGTCCGTTCCCATTTTGGGTACACTACTACCTATTTTCTCAGTATATTCCCAAAATTATTGATAGAAAAAGCCCAGAACCGGGTCCTTCTTTTTGGCCTCAAGTCATCCCTGATATGTTCTTCATGGTAATGGTAGTGTCAGCAGTAGCCTTGTGATAGAAGGGCATCGTTGCATGCCCGCTGAGGGATGGCAGGCTGGTCGGAGCCAACTCATTTCCAAAACTTCAACAGGCCCTCCAATCAACTTTGGTTCTTTGTCTTCTGATATGCGGTGTACAAGAGTTACACTCAACACGAGTTTGTCAATACTATCTCCTTCAGACTACAGACTGGCATCTATGGGAATGAAGATTCAGTGCATGAAGATGACTCCACCATCATCGTTCAGGCAAGATGCTTCACTTCATGCAGTTAGGCCTCTTGCTTCTTTAAAGTATCTAACGCTAGACTGCACATGCACCATCTTTAATGGTGTTTAGAGAACCAGTGGTCTCAGAAGGCAGGAGAACTGAAGGAAACATCAGTTTTCCAAACATGCCATCCATTTCCTTTTTTGCTGGTGCAATAAGTCAAACGTGCTTCATCCAAGTCCCAGAAAGACAGTGGAATGACTGTGTATTACATTAACAAGTGGGGGACTAGATCCAGAGTTCTGTCAGGAGAACTTCAGATAATGACACTGGTTTCTTGCAAGGGGAACATCTCTGATGTAATTGCAGCTCATGAGCGTCAAGAAATGGCAACAAAAGCTCAGTACATATTTCTTAGAAGAGCATGAGTGAATGGTAAACAAAGAGAGAGCGTTACATGTTCGACCTGATCCCCAGTGTTTGACTTAAATTGTTGGCGTTTTGTATTTATTTCCAGAGCTTCATTCCTTAGAGAATGCCCTTAAACGAGGACGTTTGGCTGTGCCTTTTCTCCTGTTCTACTGCTTTGCTAAGTGATTGCTAAATTAAGATACCTGAAGATGACCGTGATCCTAATTGCTCCTGACAGGCCAAGGCAATGTTGGTATTGGTCACTGCAGCGGAAAATTAGGCTTCCTCATCGGCCATACTTGCAGACCCAAATGTCAGTCCAGAGCTTTTACCCCCCAACTGCCACTGTTGATCCTAACTGTGTGGATCCTGAGTATCTTAATTACAGTCACTTGAAACTTCCATATGTCTGCATGAACATCTTACGAGTTTCCAAAACCCCTTCCAGTCAATCATCAAATGTCTTTACATGAAAGCGGTTCTGGATCTTGTGCTTTTAGAAACAGAGGAACCTGCCAAGAAGAGATGGTCCTTCTTTTTTTTTTTTTTTTTTTTTTTTTTGAAACCGTTTATTACAAGACTCAAAAAAATTATACAAATATGGGCCTACAACCTTCCGGCCGGCCGCTAGCAATAAAAGGAGCATATGGTATACATTTATAAAACACATGGTGCTGCGGCCGAGCATTTACAGGAGATAACATCGTTGCGTGCCACACTATTCAGACCCCATTATACGGTTCCATTTAAAATTTGAAGAACAACAAACACAAACAAACCCACAAGGCAATCCTTAATCGGAATAGCAACATGTGCTCCCCTAGAGGGGGAATTCTAGCTATCCATAGGAATCTCAAGAGGGGGGGGAGAGATCAGAACTAGGGTTGGGGACACCTAATGCCCAGGTACCGGGGGGATGAGTTGGCTAAGGGGACGGGGCCGGCGACGGATCAGGCAATAGGGGTGGAGCCTAGATTCCCCCGCGGTAGGCGTTCCAGGGGCCCCACACTTTCACCCATGTCGCAGGCTTACCTCTCGCCACATACACCACCTTTTCCCGAAACATGCACCAATCCATATGTTCCTTCCAGGCCGAGACAGTCGGGGGGCTCCGGGATCCCCACAGCTGGGCAATATCACGCTTGGCAACCATATACCCCAGAGTCACCCACCACGTCTGCGGCACCGAGTAATCGGTAGGCTCCCACACATTCAACAGGCATCTCCTCGCTTCGGGCAACAGCGCCACATGCGTGACCACTCGCAGCACCTCATGCACACCTCGCCAGAACCCCTCCACTTGCGGGCACTCCCACAGGATATGCAGAAAAGTCCCCAGCGCACCACACCCACGCTTACACAAACCGTCCTCAGCATAGCCCATACGCAGGAGCTTTGGCCCCGTCATGTAGACCCTGTGGAGTATCTTGAGCTGGACGAAACGAAGGCGAGCCGGTATGGCCACCTCTTTCGGGGAGGCCACCGCGGAGATCCAGTCCTCGTCGTCCAGCTCCAGCCCATCGGCAACCCAAGCCTCACGAAGGGCAGTCAGCAAGTCTGAGCGATCGTTGATCAGTTTTTTGTAGATCAGTGAGATCGTGCTGTCAGGGACGTGTCCATCCAGCACTCTATCCTCCAGGGGGGAGCACTCCGGGATGGAGGCAACGTCCGGAAAGACGGAGCCCAGCGCATGCCGGACCTGCAAGTACCGAAAGTACTCGCTGCCCTGCAACTGAAATTCCGTTTGCAGCATCTCGAACGTTTTAAATCCTCCCCTCGTCCAGAGATCCCCCACTTTGCTGATGCCTATTAAGTCCCACTTCTCAAAGCCCTTCGAGGTCCACAAGGAGCCCAACCGCTCAGATGCGTATAGTGGTGACGCCCGGGTCAAACGGTCCTTCCACCCCATTGCAGCATTGGCCGCGTGCCACACTCGCACCATGACACGCGTGGGGCCCGTCAGGCGAGTGTCGGGCGCGCTAGAGTAGAGCGCTCGATTATAGTCACCGCCTGGAAGTAGCATCCTATCCATTTCAAACTCCGGGTTTAAGGCTGGCCCTTATAGGCCCTGATTAATTGCAGCTAGCTGGGAGGCCCAATAATACCGTTTAATATCCGGGAGGGCAATCCCCCCATCATACCAGGGGAGCGTCAGCTTAGCCAGGGCAATACGTGGCCTCCCGTCCCAGAACAGGCGGCGCTGCAAACTCTCCACTTCGCGGAAGTAGCGCGCTGGGACGAGGTCCATCGTGTTCTGCAACGCGTATAGGAAACGCGGCAACGACATCATTTTAAACAATGCCGCCCGGCCGAGCGGCGAAAGCGGCAAACGCCGCCAGCGCGCGACATCCTCTTTCAGACGCTGGAGGGGGGGAAGCAAGTTCCGATCATACCGAGCCTCCGGGTCCAGAGTAATGAAGACGCCCAGGTACCTGAATCCCAGCGGGGCGACCTGGATCGGACAGCCCCGCGGGAGGATAGGAGCCTCCCCAGAGAGAACATACACACACGATTTAGCCCAGTTGATGACCAGACCGGAGTTACGACCGAATGAATGCAGAACATCAACCAGTACTATGAGTGATTTACGTGGGGAAGCTAGGTACAAGAGGATGTCATCAGCGTATAGGGATACGCGGTCCTCATACTCGGGGGTCCAGCGGAGACCACGGATGGAAGGCTCCCACCGCAGCCACTCCGCCAGGGGCTCCAAGGCAAGTGCAAAGAGGAGCGGCGATAAGGGGCAGCCCTGTCGAGTGCCCCGGCCCAGCTCAAACGGAGCAGATACTCGTCCGTTCACCACCACCTGCGCCAAGGGGCCCGAATATAGCAATTTGACCCAACTGATGAACCCTTGGCCAAATCCAAACTTCGCAAGCATCGCCCAGATATATGGCCATTCGAGCGTGTCAAACGCCATGGTGGCGTCTAAGGACGCCAAAATGGCCGGCTCCCGTATGAACAGGGCACGTGCAAGCACACCGTGCAAACGCCGCAGATTAAGGGCTGTGTTGCGATGAGGAATAAAGCCAGACTGGTCCTGATGAACCAAATCGCCCACCACGCCGACCAGCCGATTGGCCAGTACCTTAGCAAGAATCTTGGGCTCCGCATTCAGCAGCAAAATGGGCCGATAGGATGTAACCCGGTCCCGAGGTCTCCCCTCCTTGTGGATGACCACGATTGTAGCCAGACGCTGGTCCGGCGGGAGGGAGCCCACCGAGTGTGCCGCCAGGAACATAGCCCGGAGGTGGGGTGCCAGCGTATCCGGTCGTAACTTGTACAACTCGATAGGGAGACCATTCGGACCCATGGCCTTGCCGGAAGCGACCGAGCGTATGGCGAGGGCGATCTCGTCGGAGGTGGGAGCGGCGTCCAACGACACCCTGTCCTCCCCGGAAAGGGACGGCAGCGCGATATCACTAAGCAGGGCAAGGGAATCCTCTTCCGAGCAGGGAGACACCGGGGAATACACCCCATGGAAATAATCCGCGAAGCAGGAGACAATTTCTTCTGGCTCAGTTACACACACACCATCCGTTTTCTCAATCAGCGGGACCACACGATTCGCTCTCTCTTTTTTGTCCAACCACGCTATAAGTTTACCAGCCTTATCACCCACATCATACAGACGCCCCTGTTGCTCTCTACTGAGGCCCCTGGCCGCCTCCGTGACGAGGGCCCTGTAGGCCGCCTGCTTGAGTTGGAGGACATGTAATGCAGCATCCGTCACCCTACCTTCTAAATTCCCCTCCAACTCAGCTATTTCAACCTCCATCCGGGTCACCTCCTCCCGCTCGCGCCTCCGGGCATGGGAAATAAGGGATAGGGCCTCCCCTCGGAGTACTGTCTTGAAGGCCTCCCATAGCGGTATGGCCGAAGGCACAGACCCCACATTCTCATCAAAGTATCGCTGAAGGGATTTTATCAATGCAGCGCGAATGGAGGGGTCGCGCAGGTACCAAGGATTGATTGGGACCACCCTACCCTCACCCCTCGGAAAGACATCAAAGTGCAGTAAGAGCGGGGAGTGGTCCGATATACCCCGTGGCAAATGGCGTACCTCTCCCACCCTCCCAACATGGGCCGCCGGGACAAGGACATAGTCTAGTCGTGAGAGACTACCATGGGCTCCCGAGTGGAAAGTATACTGCAGCTGCGCGGGGTGTTTTAAACGCCAGCAGTCCACTAATCCAAATGTATCTAAGAGGCCGGGTAGCCACGCCTGTGCCCGGGGGAGGTCCCTAGGGGGGTGACGATCCAAGGATCCAGATACCACCGCATTAAAATCCCCCCCCACAACTAAAAGCCCCCCCGGAAGGCCAAGGAGAAGGCGCCCAAGGTCCGCAAAGGTGGTCGACTGCAGCCCCGGTGGGATGTAAACTGACACAAAGACAACCACTTTGCCCTCCAGTCTTCCCACCAAGACCGTATAACGTCCCCTATCATCGTGGAGCACCTCATCAATCTCCAACGGGAGCGAGTTCTTCACCATGATGCCCACACCCCGTGAGCCGGACGTGAAGCCCGAGTGAGCCACTAGGCGATAGCCACGCCGATTCATGGCGCAGAAGGAGTTACCAATGAGGTGTGTCTCCTGCAGAAAGACTACATCGGGCGAGATTCGCTTCAAAAACTGCAGGACCACACCCCGTTTGATCCTGTCCCCCAGTCCATTCACATTCCAGGATAACAAAGTTAGTTACCTACCCCCCATCATATACCAAAGCCATCATTCGTACCCCGGAGAGCACTTTAAAACCAACACAATAATACGTTTGCCTTGTGATAAAAACGAACAACACCCCATCCCTACCCACCCACCCCAACAGAACTCCCCCCTCCCTGCACCCCTGCATGAGCCCAAACAGCCCCCCCAACATGCAGTGTGCCTGTCGCCCCATATGTAGTTAGACTAACTAAACCCCCTAGAGGAGGAGGGAGAACCCCCAAGAGACCCAACACAACCTCCATAGGAGGGGAACTTACAAAAAACTGACGCAGAATCAAAAGTGGCATCATTTTTGTCCAGAGTGAGGCCCATTATTAGACCCTCAGTCCTGATCCAGCGTGCCATCTCCCCCGCCGCCCCCCCCCCACCCCCCCGATCCCCGGGCAGAGTATCCAGCCAGTCCCCGGCCGCCTCGGGACGATCAAAGAAATGCGTGCGACCATCCACCTCCACACGCAGCTTGGCCGGGAAAAGCATGGCATATTTGAGGTTTAGGTCCCGAAGACGGCGTTTGACGCCTAGGAAGCTCAGTCTCTGCTTCTGGACCGCCGGGGTAAAATCAGGATAGAAATTGACCTCCATATTGTCAAGCTTGACCGGTCCATGCAGTCTGGAGGTTTGCAGGATAGCGTCTCTATCCCGAAAATTGAAGATCCGGGCAATGAGAGGTCTTGGAGGGGCTCCGACATTCGGCCTTCCCCCGGGAACCCTGTGAGCCCTCTCCACAGCGAAGAATTTGCTCAGCCCCCGTGGCTGGAGATGGGTAGCAATCAGGTCCTCCACAAAAAGATCCGCCGCCGCCTCCTCGCGCCCCTCGGGCACCCCGATAATGCGGATGTTGTTCCTCCGTGCCCGACTCTCGGAGTCCTCCAGGCGTCGATCCATTAGCGCAGTCGCCCGACTAAGCCGGCGCACCTCTGTTTGCAAGGCCGCCACATCTGTCGTTAGGCCCGATGCGGTGTGGGCCAAAGACTCTACTCGGTCATTGGTTTTGGAAAGATCGGCCCTCACCAGGCCAACATCCACGAGGACCGAGTCAATCTTCTGCGCCAGTGTATCAAACCGCTGGCCCACGAGGCCTTCATCTCGGCAATGGCGCCCATAACATCTCGCAGAGTCAAATCTGCGGGCAGGTCTGGGGCATCAGGAGGGCTCTCAGGGGACTTGCGTGGTCCATCGGGCGATCCCTTCTGGAGGGTATAGCGGTCCATACTGTTGGCCTGATGGACGGCGCCGCGCCGGGTCGATTTGGTCTTTGCCCGGTCTCCATCTTGTTTCGTGGCCATGGCCACCAGTCTCCCAGTCGCACCAGCCACGTCGTGTAGGGCAGGAAAGCAGACACGAGCTCTGGGGGGGCCCCCTCAGGGCAGCGGGGTGGATCACAGCCTGCAGGCAGGCAGGGTCTCCCAGCAAGGCCACACCACACCAACACCAAGGGCTCCGCGACCCAACCTCGCAGAGACGACAAGGTGGTGCGAAAGCGCGGGGCACGCGAGTCGCCAGGCCCTGCCTGCCGCTGTTGTTCACTTTGTCACTGGATCACCCCACAGCGCAAATCCGGGGTCCGGCGAGGGGAAGGCCGCACACTTCAATCGGTGCTCACTCCGGTGTCCGAGGTCCGATTCGGAAGCGGGAAACGGGTGCCACCTCAGCTCAGGTTCACCAACATAGTCCCCTCATCCAGGGCAGGATAATGTCAGGATAATCGTAGGAGGTTGCGGAGGTCCTCGGGAGCCTCGCACCTACGCGGCCATCTTGGTTGCGCGCTAGGCTCCTCCCCGAGATGGTCCTTCTTGATGTTTTTTATTTGGCATGCTCTGACCTTCTGTTTTCATCTTTAAAAGTGACTGTGAGCACATTTGTAGCAACATGGTGTTGCATGACTATACGTTGATATGACTAGATTTTACAATGTTTGTGTGGGGCGAACTGTAGCCACTGATGTGCAGATGTCATCCAAAATCTTAGTGGGGGTGGCGCAGTTGACTTTCTAGTTGCTGTTTAGTAAAGATGAACAATTGTACTATCAAAGACAAATTTAGAGCCCTGAAGAAATGGTGTACTTACCAATAAACTCGTATTGGCTGCACATGCACTGTTTTCTTATGAATGTGAATAACAGGAATCATTCTGTTTATAGATTACATGGAGTCTGAGATCTTGTGAACCATTTGTGAAAAACTGTTTATGACTTGTCTGCAATATGATTTGATGTAGTTTGTGTCAAAAGATTTTCCCTTATTAAATAAGAAGAATAAATGTTAATTTAGGTTAAGAGTGTAGGAAACTAGCTCTTTATATGGTATACCAAAAAGAGGGATACTGTGCAGAGAGTCCAGAGGAGTGTAAAACATTTGCAAATACACACAGTCAATAAAATGATACAAATCAATAAGGATATCCACACCGATTTATAAAAATAACACTTATTTTGATATATATTTAGGCACCAGAATCAATACGATCAGGTGAGTACGTTTGGAGATATTAATACTTTTAGGTTTCAAAAATGAACACTTAGTGCAATATTCATAGGCAGCAATGTTATCATTTGGGGGAAAAACAAATGCTGCATACAAATTCTTTACAAAAAGGACAAATGATGGACGGAATGTTGAACAATGTCAAACGTTCACCCCAAGTACAGCGATCTGCGCCTAAATCCATTGTTTGTTTGCTGACCATGCCATTCTAGTTTAGGCCCAGCCATATGCAATTCATTCTTGATCCGGCTCCCCATGGGAACAGTCCAGCCCGAACTGCCTGGCCTGGTCCTCCTGGACCGGAAGAAAGCATCCTGGGACCAGTTTCAGGGTATCACCTCTCATCAACCAGGCTAGCTTGACTCCAGTGGCATGGAGAGCACTGGACCCACTTCTGGGCATACCCATCCCACTTAGGATGACAAATGCTAAAAGAACAATTGATGGACAGAATGCAGTACAATGTCAAACATTCACCCAGAGATCTTCGACTAAATACATTTTTTTTTGCTGACTATGTCATTCAACCTCCCACGTAAAGCCTGGCTCATTCCAAAATCCACCACCGAATCGGGAATCCAAGAGTCTGGATCCCTTAGGGAAGAAGATATTTCTTCCAATAGCCTGGCACTGCGGTTCATCAACACCAATGCCTTTTGGGCCGCTATTCCAATGCTCTGGAATACGGTTGCACAGGTGCTGCTAACGGTCCCAGAGGAGGCCGGGGCCTTACTCTCCCAGTTCTATGGGAGGTACGTAGGAAAATTCATGATACGACATGGAATAGACATCACTGGGCAGAGAAGTTTCCTAAACAGTGGCTATACGATGCCACGCCTGATTGAGGACAGCTGGCTTTTCTGGGAATGTCCAAGCATCACTTTTGGACATGCCATTTGATGCCCCCTTCTCTGACAGACAAGGCGGATTCAACGCTGGAGCGCTTTAAGGACAGCAGGGCTATGGCCAGGTCCTTGGGCCTTTCCATGGCCCCTCACCACCCCAATGCATCTTTTGCTCATTTCCAGGCCTTAGAAGGGCTTTCCAGCCGCGGCCAAATCCTCCCAGCCACTGTGCTGCGCACACTTCCCAGCCTCTGCAGACCCACAGACCCCCGTGGGTTGGGTAGCCAGCGGGCAGGTCAGTCCATCACCCCCTGGCAGAAGCAGCCTCCAAACCCTCCTAATCTGCCCCCTTACCATCATGGGCACTCAGTGAATCACCGGATTTGCCATTACCTGTCCCACTGGTGGTCCATAACATCGACAGGTGGGTTTTGCGGATCATCTAAAGGGTCTACTCCCTCCCCTTTATGACCATCCCATGCTACCAACGGGCGACAAGATGACGGGGATCACCTGTCTGTTCTCCAGCAGTAAGTGACAACTCTTGGCCAAGGGAGCCATACAGAGGGTGCCATTGCTAGAAATAGGTTGTGGTTGTTATTCTCACTACTTTCTGTTGCTCAAAAAGAACAGAGTCCCTCATCCTGTCCTAGACCTGCGCCCTCTCAGTTTCTTACACAAGACGGAGAAGTAACAAATACTCACGTCTGTCCTCAACTGAGGAGACTGAAAGATTGTGTTGGACTTGCAGGGCGCATACCCTGTCCTGCCTGCCCACAGGCATTACCTGCGGTTTATGGTGGGCCACAAGCATTTTCAGTTTGCCATGCTTCCCTTTGGCCTCTCCAGTGATGTTTGTGTGTTCACTAAGGTGATGGCAGTGTTTGCAGCTCATCTGCGGGGATCAGAGGTGTCAGTCTTCCCCTATCTGGACGACTGGCTGTTGAAGGTGGGCTCGCCCTAGGCTGTCGTCACTCATCTCCAGACTACAGGGGACCTTCTGCACTCACTGGGGTTCATTACCAGCATGCCAAAGTATCGGACTCCCTCTAGACGGTTCCTTTCATTTGAGAAGTTCTGAACATGGTGCAGTTTCAGGCTTATCCTTCCGAATATCGAGTCCGTTATATTGAGACTATGATACCGATGTTTCAACCTCTATCATGGATTTCCATGAGACTGACTCTGAGGCTGCTTGGCCTCATGGTCTCATGGCCTCCTGCATGCTGCTGGTGACACATGCTAGCTGGCATATGTGGCCTCTGCAGTGGGACCTGAAGTTCCAGTGGGCACAGCATCAGGGTAATATTTCTGACATGGTCCAGATCTCAGAGGGAACTGCAAACAACCTGCAGTGGTGGCTTACAAACTGTGATTGGGTCTGTGGCAGACCCCTCTCCCTTCCCCCAACAAGATCTGACAGTAGTGAGAAATGCATCCCTCTTGAGCTTGGGTAGCCATCTGGGAAAGGTGGAGATCACAGGACTCTGGTCTCTGGCAGAATCCGGGATCCAAATCAACCCGTTGGAGCTCAGAGCTATCCAATTGGCATTGAAGGTCTTTCTACCCTCCATCAAGGGAAGGCTAGTCCGAGAACACCTGTACAATACCACCGCCATTTGGGACTGCAACAAACAGGGCGTGGTGGAGGTTGTGGAACTTTTGTCGGTGGCCTTGCACTTCTGGACATGCCAGGAAAAACAGGGCATATCCCTGGTGGTTCAACTTTTGACAGGCTCTCTGAACACCAGGGCAACAAACTCAGCCAAAGATGCCTAGCAAATCACGAATGGCGTACCTATCTGGAGATGGCAAAGGTATCTTTTAGCAGTGGGGACAGCCTTGGTTAGATCTGTTCACCGCCACCGACAATTCGCAATGTCAGTAGTTCTGGAGTTTCCTCGTTGGCTCTCGCTCGGAGATGCTTTTTGTGTCGAGTGGAGCACAGGCCTCCTATACACCTTTATGCCCATTACACAACTTCCCAGAGCCTCAAGAAGATTAGGAATTACCTGGTCCAAGTCATCCTTGGGACTCTGGACAAGGTACGGAAAGTTTGGTATCCTGAGCTGTTGACCATGGTCATCGATCCTTTGATCATGCTGCCCCTTTGGGAGGATACTCCATGCACAGCAGCAGGTGAGGGTCCTCCACCCGAACCTGTCAACTCTTCCCCTTCTTGCTTTAAGATTGAGTGGTGAAAGCTGGCCGCTTTCGACCTTCCTTCCGAACTCTGTAGCGTTATCTTGGCATCCAATCGTCCCTCCACCAAGATGGTAAACCCCTGCGGTTGAAGAAAATTTGTGGCATGATGTTCAGAAATACACGTCAAACCCCTTTCTTCCCCCCTTTCTCAGGTTCTCCTTTTCATCCTTTCTCTTACCCAGCAGGGCTCTGCTCTGCGCACTCTAAAGGGCTATCTCTGCTTTTTGCAGTTGCCTGACCATTGCAAATAGGTTCTTGAAAGGTGTGCAACATTTGTTTCCACCTTCCCCCTTTTCATTATGCCTCAGTGGGACCTCAACCTTGTACTCACTTTTCTTATGTGGGCTTCTTTTGAGCCTTTGCCCAATTGTTTACTCAGGCTCCTTACTATCAAGACTGCCTTCATCATGGCTATAGCATTTCCCCAGAGGGTCAGTGAGTGTCAGGCTTCATCATCCAAGCCCCCCTACTTAAACATATACCAGACGAACTGGTGCTTCATACAGAAGCTTCCTTTCTGCCAAAAGTGGTCACTTCCTTTCACGTAAGCCAATCCATAATTTTGCCTACTTTTTATGCTTCGCCGCATTCCTCCAAGGAAGAGGAGCTACTTTACCGGCTGGACCCAAAAAGAGCGTTGGTGATCTACTTTTACAGCACACAAGAGTTCTGGGTTGACGGCTAACCCTTAGTGAGGTATGTCAGAACGCAAAAATGATGGCCTGTGCACAAGCTGACCATCTCCAGATGGATCGTGCTCTGTATCAAGATCTGCTACGCATTGGCTAAGAAGCAACACCCTGAGGGTTTAAATGCTCACTCCACCAAAGTGAAAGCTGCAGTAGCACGCAGAGTTCCGGTCCTGGAAATCTGCCAGGCAGAAATGTGGACCTCATTGCACACACTCACAAAACACTAATGCCTGGATAGTTAGGTCCTTGGAGATTGGGGATTTTGCCCATTCGGTCCTGCAGGACTTTCTCTGAGGAAATTGGTCCACAGACCCCCCTCTGGGTATGGTATTGCTCCTGGCATGGAAAGTCGTGAAAAGAAATGGATGTCTGCATGCTGTGGTTCCGTCTATGTAGACACTGTGCACGTCAATTCCGGTGCGGACGACTGCAACGGCACCATGCGAAGCCCACCAGCGTACCTACCGGCAGGAAGGGGTACTGTCCACGAAAAAGATTCAGTATCCAGTCTGACGTCTGGGGATAATTCTGTGGTAAGGAATCTGCGGCTATATAGTATTTATCAGATAAGGCATTACCAAAGATGAGTAACTTGTGCTTAACTATTCGTTGTACAATGTGATCCTACTACTTCATTGAACTAAGTGTGTTACTCTTAAGTTCGTACTACCATTCTGTGTCTCTTCCACGCACTGTACCTATGCTTAAGCTCTTACTACATCCATTTGCAATGCTGCATTTTACACTTAAGCCGTACTATTCCTAGACCTTTCGGACATCCATGTCTGCGAAGTGGTGAATAGATTGGTGTTATTTTGTCCGTATGAAGGAACTATGCATGGAGTCTTACAGGAATTTAATTTGTGTTTTAGGCAAAACTGTAACAAATTGCGCAAACTACTAATTCAGTATTTCGGTTTTTCTCTGACTTTTAGTAGCAAGTCTTCAGCCAACTACACTTGGTTTTCCTATTCAATGTATACTTCAAGAACTATTGTACCCAGTGACTTCTTGCCTGGAGTTTATACTCTTTATTTCTTCATTAGCCCCATCATCTGTTTTATCCTCTTTCATAATATAGGGCAGCCTGCTTCTCGTTCACTCCCCATGAGGGGCCAAATACCTACCTCTGCAACTACTGCTGTGCCTGTCTTCAGTCATCAAGCAGGAGTAGGCTTACCTCCTGGAGGGCCTGGATCACCTGCCTCAAAGCATTTTGTATCCACCAACCTTCCCCCACCTCCTGCAGGTGAGTATATTTTGCATTGCTAAAAACTGGCTAAAGGTTATTTTATTTTTACCTGGATAAACAAAACTGATTTTAGTGCTTGAAAAATATTATTGACCGAACGATTGGTCAGAATGCACAGTTTTACAAATAGATGTTTTTGCTTTCTTTTCCCCAGACTGTTCCAGCTGTCATTTGCAGACAGCATTGTGTAAAGTACTATACAGAGTGGGCTTCATGCCTGCTTTTGCTTATCATTAGATGGTTAGCTTGAAAAATCTATGTTGCCTGTTCTGTATTGAATGACTTTGCTCTCTATTTTGAGTTTTTCCCTCCCTATGATCATATTCTGTTTACCCTCGCTTTTGAATGAGTAAGGTGTATCCTTCCACTGTTGGCGTTTTGGTACTTTTGTTGTTTAACTTCAAGTTGTTTAGCACTCCATTGGAGTGCATGTCTTGTCCTTGAATGCTTGCTTTCCCTTGCGCCCTGCTCATCCTATCTCTAGCCTAGTACTTCTCTGCGGCATGCCTAATGCTTCTTCGCAGCATTCCCAGTGCCAGATGGCAGTCTTACGCTGCCTTGGATGTTGTCTCACTCTACTTTTCTGTGCATTTTGCTGCCCTCTCACTTTTTAAAAATAAATTGTCTCCCTTCCCCACCACCAGCTCCTACACCATGGTTGTAGACCCTATTGGCTTTGCCAGTGCCAGGCATTTATAAAATACGCAAGCATTGACTAAGCCAGTAGCTGCAACTGGCCATGTTAAAAATATAGAAAAACAATTATTTCTATACTTTCAAGGTGGCTATGGGATTGGGTGGCATGCTTACGCAATACACATTGCATCACGCAACAGTGTCCATCTTCAAAGTTTTGAAAACTATATTGTGTACATTTTTAACATGGCCTGTCAATCATTGGCAACGAAAATTGTAATGCCCACTGTAGGAGAGTAGGGTCTGCTTTCTATGTTCACCCCCACTTTTTGGTTTTGCTTCACTGGTTTTCGACTTAGATGTGGCTGTGGGCCTGCTAATCAGACCCACAGCCCAGCTGTTCTCTCTCTAAGCTGATACTATGTACTTTAGGTGCATAACCCAATTGGATAGGATCACCTTATTGACCCCTGTACAGTGTACCTTAGGTACCCAGGGCATAGGTGTACCCTAGGCCTACCAGGGGCTGCAGCATGCATTATGCCACCCCTGGCCTGGCCTTCCATTATGACACAACTGGCTGATCACCCAGCTGGGGCAAGGTCGTGTAATCACTCCTTGCTTAGGTGTAGTCTTCCTATACCTACCTTATATATAGACACATGTGTACCTATCAGCCACTCATATGGCAGGCCTTAACAATCCTGGAGGCAGAGTGCTTGGTAACATGTGAGACGGTGCTCTAGCATGAGCTGAGCCTGTCTGCAGCTTTCGGAACCATGTCCTTATAGCTGTTCTATGATATAGCCTACCATATACTCTTAAAGTACCTTATAATCTTAAACGGTTATGGTAACTTTGGTTTGGCTCTATCGAAACATGTCGTGTAAGGTGTCTAACACTTTGGAATAATACCCCCATACCATTTCTGGCAATGAGGATATTATTCCTCCCTTCTAGAGGGAGAAGACATGTTGAAACCTACTTACCCGGTTAAAGTTAACCAGAGCCCCAGCATCACAAAATGGATGCTGCTGCCACAGACACAAGTCTGACCTCCTGCTGCTGGGAGTCCTTCCAGCGAGGGAGGCTTGGACAATAGGTTTCCTGCCTTGGGAGGTGCGAGCACCACCCCAGACAGGAGTTAGTGTATTGGGGCAGGGAGGGATGAAAGAAACTAGACACTGCCTGGGGCACACAAGGTGTCCCATGCATAGTCCAGTTCAAACCGGTGATGAGGCACTCCAGCCCCAGCTCTGGCGCGAAACTGGACAAAGGAAAGGGGGTGTAGCCACTCCCCTTCCTGGTCCCACCCATAGGAGGGACCTTGCAGGTAGCCCAGCCCACTAGCCCAGTATATTAGTAGATAGCTGGGCCCTGCTAAATTAGATTAACCTGAATATACAACTTGAACAGAAACTCTGGACCTTCGACATTCGACCTCAGGAAGAAGACTGAAGAAATCTCCCTTGTGGCCAAGGAGTGACCACCCTGGGCAACCAGGCACCATCCAGCGACCGCTGCTTGCTTTGTGACCGAATCCTACGAGGGACGACTGCAGAGACTGACCAGCGCAGAGACTTCCAGACACCTCTGAACCAGATCCACATCTCCAGCGAAGCTGAGACCCGTGGAGGCGACGAGGGACGTGGGACCGGTGACTTGGGAAAAGTGGCTAGTAACTGACTAGCGCGACTTCCGAGGCTCCCTCGAGGCTGTGCTTGGGGAATTGAGAAGCCCCACTTCCGAGCACCATCTGCAAAGAAGACCAGGTCCCCACACGTGTTCTGCGTGGGGCCCTTCTGCACCTGTGTTGCTCGACGTGTTGTCCGGTTGCTGGCCCGTTGGCTAGTAGCCTCTGCGACGACGAACCTTTGTTTTCATCTTGCTGGTCCGGCTCCTCCAGACTGGCACCCGCTCCTCTGTGAAAGAGAAGCACCCCAGACCCTCCTGGTCTGCACCAGAAGCACGTCCTCCATCCTTCGTGGGTTCCGCTTGCCAAGGCTTGTTGGGTCCTGACTCGACTTCGACGCCGCCGACAGCAAGAGCCTTCGTGGGACAGTTAACCTCCTGGTCCTGGTCGTCCTCGACGTCTCCTGGTACCCGTGGCTGCTGCGACAAGCTTCACCTCTTCACCTGCATCTTCACGACATCGCCTGGTTCCTTCCTGGTTCCTTCCCGGCTCCTGGCTGGTGACCTAGCCTCTGTCCCTTCTGCTTGCAGGTTCCTTCCTTCTTGATCCCCACCTTGGGATCCACCGGACACTCTTCACTGACTGCCTGTCAGCAACTTTCCTTCAGGCATCCATAAAAGTCAACGACGAAACCCGACGCAAGTTCACACCTATGCACCCGCAGCCCTTGGACTAGGTAACTTGAGTACTTCGGTGCTCACAAGGGTATTGACTATCCTAGGGTCTAGTTTCCTAGTCTCAACTTTCTAGCTATACCAGAAGTGTCCTAAAACTGTTAATTTCTAACTGCTAGTAATTCTATCGACTTTTACGCATTACGCGCGAGTGTTTCCACTCTGCACCTGAATCCCGTGGGCCTCCCACTTCCTAACCTTTGGTAGTATAGTGTAGCCCCAGTGATTCCCTAGGCCTAGGCCTATCCTGTGTTCGTGACAGTGGTTCTTATACCACTTACTTAGTATATGGTTTGTGTGGCCGCTAGGGCCTAACTGTATTACTTACCTGTGTGACTTAATGTATGCTTAAATAAGACTGTGTTGTACTTACCTCGAATCTCATAAAGAGTGCTGAGGGTTTGACTAGAATAAATACATTCTATTTGTATATATATCTGTTGTGGTGTCCTTTCATTTGGTATTCAAGGGATTATATATGGTATAACAGCTGGCTTCACATGCCATTCCGAGTTTAGCCTAAGACTGCTCTTGTCCATGCTACCACTAGGATAGCTGGTCTATAAGGTTGACTTTACAACCAATCACCATAAGGGTTGTTTGGACTGATACAAGGTGTACACTAGAATTAGTGACATCATATATCAGGCCAACTTCTCACATTGGTGAGCAGTGGTTGGGATCTGAGCTTGCTGTTGTAATACCATTGTAATCTTGAGATAATAAATTGAAATATCACACAGATATTGTTTAGGTACATATAACATAGAATATAAATACTTAAGTCCTACTGGACTTAGTTGTTGTAGGTTGAAGGGCCTAGCACACCCTGACTACAACTACTAGAGAGGTTTAGTAGATACAACTAGGTAGGTAGGTGCACACACCACACCCTCACTAGATCATGTCTCTGAGAGGAGATGAAGTTGATTCTCTCTCAGGAGGGGTAGATCCTAGAAAGATCCCCTCTAGATATGATACCCTAACTTTTCAGGAGATGAGACAATTGTGTACCTCCAGAAAGTTAAAATAGGGTTCAAACCCTACCCTCATTCAGCTAGTAGAGATCCTAGAGGAGTATGATGCTCGTAGGGCCACCCAGGCTAGTACCCTAGGTACAGGTGAGGGTCTACCCACTACAGATGAGTCAGATGGGACTTCAGACGAGGAGGTAGACAGCCAGGTCAAAGTTGGGAGACTTAGCCAGGCTAACTTAAGCTTGCATGGGAGTCTGAATGCCCCCCCCCCCCCCATTCAGACCCTCAAGTGGGCTTAACCAGAGAAGCAGGAGAGACAGATCCCCTTTAAGGGAATCCATCCACTCCCATGTCTCTAACAGCTCCAATGCCTCTTCTCACAGGGGAATGACTTCCCCACAGAGAAAAGAGCATGAGGCCAGAATGAGGGAAGCTAATCTGAGGATTGAGAGGGAAGAACTTGCCCTTGCCAAGGAGAAGCTTGCTCTGGCCAGAGAGCAGAAGTTAAGTGGGTTAGAATCCACTGGTGGCAGCAATATCCCTAAGGATAGAGACAGGACCTATGACAATAGAAACCTGAGCAAGATTGTCCCTCCCTACAAGTGTGGGGATGACATCCACAAATGGATAACTGCTTTGGAGAGGGCTTGCAAAGTACAGCAGATACCCCAAAGTCAGTGGGCAGCTATCTTGTGGCTCTCCTTATCTGAGAAAGGTAGAGACAAGCTACTCACAGTTAGTGATGAGGATGCTGACAATTACACTGTCCTGAAGAGTGCTCTGATTGATGCGTTTGGCCTAACCACTGAACAATACAGGTTGTTGTTCAGGGATACCCAGAAGACACAGACTCAGGACTGGACTGACTTTGTAGACTGTGCCACTAAGGCTCTGGAAGGCTGGTTATTGGGTAGTAAGGTTAAGGACGATACAGGATTGTATAATTTGATCATGAGAGAACAAATCCTTAATAACTGTCAAAACCAGCTGTTGCATCAACACTTGATTGACTCTGACCTAACTTCTCCCCAGGAACTGGGAAAGAAGGCAGATAGGTGGGTCAGGACTAGAGTTAAGCAGAAAAACCAGAACCAGGGTGGTAATCAGAAAAAGGCAGACCAGAAGGGTAATGATCAGAAACAAAAAGACCAGAAGTCTTCACCAGGTCCCCAAAAGGCTCAGGGGGAGGGTGGTCCCAAAAAGGATAAAAAGAAAGATGGCCAAAAGAAACCCTGGTGCAACTATTGTAAGTCAAACTCACATTGGTTTAGTGAGTGCACCAAAAAGGATAAGCCCCCAGCCACCATTGCCCCTAAGGCAACTGTACCCCCTAGTCCAGCTGTAAGTGGTGGTTCCCAGCAAAAGGGTGTAGTAGGGTTAACCCTGGGAACTGAGGAGGGTCCTGGCCTAGTCAGGATACCTACTCAGGCTGTTCTGATCTGTGATGGGGACATAGCTTTGTCCTCTACTGTAGGCCCCAGTAACCTGGGCAAGTACAGACAGACTCCTTTTATCAATAATAGAATGGCTCAGGCCTACAGGGACACTGGGGCTAGTGTCACAATGGTGACACCTGCCTTTGTGGACCCTGGACAGATCATGCTAGGTGAGAATTACCTAGTGACCAACGCTAGCAATGCCACTACCTCCCATAGTGTGGCAATTGTTAACTTCTCCTGGGGAGGGGTAACTGGCCTCAAGAAAGTTGTGGTAAGTTCAGACCTTCCTGTAGAGTGTCTGTTGGGAAATGACCTTGAAACTTCAGTTTGGTCTGAAGTGGAGTATAGGACCCATGCAGAAATGCTTGGGATAGATGCACATGTCCTTGTTGTGACCAGGTCACAGGCCAAAAAGTGTAACACTGAACAAGTGCTGGATCCTGGGACAATGGACCAGACACAACCCAAGAGAAAGAGCAGTAGGGTAAAGGCTGTGCCTTCCCCCCTGCCTCAGGTGGTGGATCAGCCCTCCCAGGAGGATGATTCTGAGAGCCCTGAAGGAACTGTCCTAGAAGAGCTGGAACCTGATCATGTTGAGTTTCTTGGGACAGGGGGACCTTCAAGGGCAGATCTGAGGCAGGCTCAATTAGACTGCCCCTCTCTTGAACCCCTCAGACAGCAGGCTGCAGGGAATGCTCAAGGTACCCATAGAGTGTATTGGGATGAAGGGCTGCTGTACTCAGAGGCTAGAGACCCCAAGCCTGGTGCGTCCAGGAGGTTGGTCATACCCTTGAGTTTCAGAGGCTTCCTTCTTACCTTGGCCCATGATATTCCCCTTGCAGGACACTTAGGCCAGAATAAGACTTGGGACAGGCTTGTCCCTCACTTTCAATGGCCTCATATGTCAGAAGATACCAAGGAGTTTTGTCGCTCCTGTGTCACCTGCCGAGCCAGTGGCAAATCAGGTGGCACCACAAAGGCCCCCCTCATGCCACTACCTGTGGTGGGGGTTCCCTTTGAGAGAGTGGGGATAGACATTGTAGGACCAATGGAACCCCCTACAGCATCTGGGCACAGATTTATACTGGTGATAGTGGACAATGCCACCAGGTATCCAGAAGCTATTCCCCCAAGGACCACAACAGCACCTTTTGTGGCAAGAGCCCTACTTGGAGTATTCTCCAGAGTGGGTTTTCCAAAGGAGGTTGTGTCTGACAGAGGTGCCAACTTCATGTCAGGATATTTGAATGCAATGTGGAAGGAGTGTGGTGTCAACTACAAGTTCACTACACCCTATCACCCACAGTGCAATGGGCTTGTGGAGAGATTCAACAAGACCCTAAAAGGGATGATAAAAGGTTTACCAGACAAGCTTAGGCGAAGATGGGACATCCTTTTACCCTGCCTTCTGTTTGCTTACAGAGAGGTCCCACAAAAGGGGGTTGGCTACAGCCCTTTTGAGCTTTTGTTTGGGCATCCTGTAAGAGGACCCCTATGTTTAGTAAGGGAAGGATGGGAGAGACCTCTCAGACAACCCAAACTTGATATAGTGGATTATGTACTTGGTCTCCGCTCCAGGATGGCAGAGTGTATGAAGAAGGCTTCTAAAAACCTTGAGGCAAGCCAAGAACTCCAAAAAGCTTGGCATGACCAAAAGGCTGTGCTTACTGTGTACCAGCCAGGGCAGAAAGTGTGGGTGTTGGAGCCAGTGGCCTCAGCAGCACTCCAAGACAAATGGTCTGGACCCCACACTAGTGTTGAGAAAAAGGGAGAAGTCACCTACTTGGTGGACCTTGGGACTCCCAGAAGCCCCCACAGGGTGCTTCATGTCAACAGATTGAAGGCATATGTTGAAAGGGCAGACATGGGCTTACGCATGGCTACAGATGAGGGGCAGGAGGAAGAGAGTGACCCTCTCCCAGACCTGTTGACTCAGAACCCTGATGATGGCTCAGTTGATGGTGTGGTCTTTTCTGACAGCCTCACTGTTCATCAGCAACAGGACTGCAGACAAGTTCTGCAATCCTACAGACATATGTTCTCTCTGACCCCAAGTCAGACAAACTGGTGCACCCATGAGGTAGACACTGGTGACAGTCTGCCTGTGAAGAGTAAAATCTACAGGCAACCTGACCATGTCAGGGACTGCATAAAAGTTGAGGTACAAAAGATGTTGGAGCTGGGAGTCATTGAACCTTCAGAGAGCCCTTGGGCTAGTCCTGTAGTTCTTGTGCCAAAACCTCACACCCAAGATGGTAAGAGAGAGATGAGGTTTTGCGTGGACTACAGAGGTCTCAATGCTGTCACTAGGACAGATGCCCACCCAATACCTAGGGCAGATGAGCTCATTGACAGAATGGCAGCTGCTAAGTTTTTGAGCACATTTGACCTGACAGCAGGCTACTGGCAAGTCAGACTAGCTGAGAATGCAAAGGCCAAAACTGCTTTCTCGACCCCAGGAGGACATTATCAATTTGTGGTAATGCCCTTTGGTTTGAAGAATGCACCTGCCACTTTCCAAAGGTTGGTGAATCAAGTCCTTACAGGCCTGGATGACTACTGTGCAGCTTATCTTGATGAAATTGCTGTCTTTAGCTCCACCTGGGAGGATCACCTGGTCCACCTGAGGAATGTTTTAGAGGCCCTGCAAAAGGCAGGCCTCACTATCAAGGCCACTAAGTGCCAGATAGGGCAGAGCAAGGTTGTATACCTGGGCCACCTAGTCGGTGGGGGTCAGGTTCAACCACTGGAGAGCAAGATCCAGACCATAAAGGACTGGACTCCTCCAACTACCTAGACTCAGGTCAGAGCTTTCTTGGGCCTGACTGGGTACTACAGAAAGTTTGTTAAGAACTATGGGTCCATTATGACACCACTTAATGACTTGACCTCTAAGAAAATGCCAAAGAAGGTTCAGTGGACATTGAGCTGCCAAAAAGCATTTGATGACCTGAAGCAGGCCATGTGCAGTGCACCTGTTCTGAAAAGTCCAGACTACTCCAAAGAGTTCATATTCCAGACTGATGCTTCCAAGTTGGGTGTGGGAGCTGTTCTTTCACAACTGAATATAGATGGTCAAGACAAGACCATTGCTTTTATTAGTAGAGGGCTGACCCCTAGAGTGAAACGTTGGGCAGCTATTGAGAGGGAGGCCTCTGCTGTGGTTTGGGCCCTGAAGAAGCTGAGGCCATACTTGTTTGGCACTCACTTCAAGATTCAGACAGACCATAAGCCCCTCTTGTGGCTAAATCAGATGAAGGGTGAAAATCCCAAACTTCTTATGTGGTCCATTTCCCTACAGGGGATGGACTTCACAGTGAAACACAGACCTGGGACTGACCATGCCAATGCAGATGGACTCTCCAGATATTTCCACTTAGAACATGAAGACTCAACTGGTCAAGGGTAGTTTAATGTCCCTAAGTTTGGGGGGGGGGGGGGTTGTGTAGGAGAGTAGGGTCTGCTTTCTATGTTCACCCCCACTTTTTGGTTTTGCTTCACTGGTTTTCGACTTAGATGTGGCTGTGGGCCTGCTAATCAGACCGACAGCCCAGCTGTTCTTTCTCTAAACTGATACTATGTACTTTAGTTGCATAACCCAATTGGATAGGATCACCTTATTGGCCCCTGTACAGTGTACCTTAGGTACCCAGGGCATAGGGGTACCCTAGGCCTACCAGGGGCTGCAGCATGTATTATGCCACCCCTGGCCTGGCCTTGCATTATGACACAACAGGCTGATCACCCAGCTGGGGCAAGGTCGTGTAATCACTCCTTGCTTAGGTGTAGTCTTCCTATACCTACCTTATATATAGACACATGTGTACCTATCAGCCACTCCTATGGCAGGCCTTAACAATCCTGGAGGCAGAGTGCTTGGTAACATGTGAGATGGTGCTCTAGCATGAGCTGAGCCTGTCTGCAGCTTTCGGAACCATGTCCTTATAGATGTTCTATGATATAGCCTACCATATACTCTTAAAGTACCTTATAATCTTAAACGGTTATGGTAACTATGGTTTGGCTCTATCGAAACATGTCGTGTAAGGTGTCTAACACTTTGGAATAATACCCCCATTCCATTTCTAGCAATGAGGATATTATTCCTCCCTTCTAGAGGGAGAAGACATGTTGAAACCTACTTACCCGGTTAAAGTTAACCAGAGCCCCAGCATCACAAAATGGATGCTGCTGACACAAGTCTGACCTCCTGCTGCTGGGAGTCCTTCCAGCGAGGGAGGCTTGGACAATAGGATTCCTGCCTTGGGAGGTGTGAGCACCACCCCAGACCGGAGTTAGTGTATTGGGGCAGGGAGGGAAGAAAGAAACTAGACACTGCCTGGGGCACACAAGGTGTCCCATGCATAGTCCAGTTCAAACCAGTGCTGGGGCACTCCAGCCCCAGCTCTGGCACGAAACTGGACAAAGGAAAGGGGGTGTAGCCACTCCCCTTCCTGGTCCCACCCATAGGAGGGACCTTGCAGGTAGCCCAGCCCACTAGCCCAGTATATTAGTAGCTAGCTGGGCCCTGCTAAATTAGATTAACCTGAATCTGCAACTTGAACAGAAACTCTGGACCTTCGACATTCGACCTCAGGAAGAAATCTCCCTTGTGGCCAAGGAGTGACCACCCTGGGCAACCAGGCACCATCCAGCGACCGCTGCTTGCTTTGCGACCGAATCCTACGAGGGACGACTGCAGTGACTGACCAGCGCCGAGACTTCCAGACACCTCTGAACCAGATCCACATCGACAGCAAAGCTGAGACCCGAGGAGGCGACGAGGGACGTGGGACCGGCGACTTGGGAAAAGTGGCTAGTAACTGACTAGCGCGACTTCCGAGGCTCCCTCGAGGCTGTGCTTGGGGAATTGAGAAGCCCCACTCTCGAGCACCATCTGCAAAGAAGACCAGCTCCCCACACTTCACGTGTTCTGCGTGGGGCCCTTCTGCACCTGTGTTGCTCGACGTGTTGTCCGGTTGCTGGCCCGTTTGCTAGTAGCCTCTGCGACGACGAACCTTTGTTTTCATCTTGCTGGTCCGGCTCCTCCAGACTGGCACCCGCTCCTCTGTGAAAGAGAAGCACCCCAGACCCTCCTGGTCTGCACCAGAAGCAAGTCCTCCATCCTGCGTGGGTTCCGCTTGCCAAGGCTTGTTGGGTCCTGACTCGACTTCGATGCCGCCGACAGCAAGAGCCTTCGTGGGACAGCTCACCTCCTGGTCCTGGTCGTCCTCGACGTCTCCTGGTACCCGTGGCTGCTGCGACAAGCTTCACCTCTTCACCTGCATCTTCACGACATCGCCTGGTTCCTTCCTGGTTCCTTCCTGGCTGGTGACCTTGACTCTGTCCCTTCTGCTTGCAGGTTTCCTTCCTTCTTGATCCCGGCCTTGGAATCCACCGGACACTCTTCACTGACTGCCTGTCAGCAACTTTCCTTCAGGCATCCATAGAAGTCAACGACGAAACCCGACGCAAGTTCACACCTATGCACCCGCAGCCCGTGGGCTAGGTAACTTGAGTACTTCGGTGCTCACAAGGGTATTGACTATCCTAGGGTCTAGTTTCCGAGTCTCGACTTTCTAGCTATACCAGAAGTGTCCTAAAACTGTTAATTTCTAACTGCTAGTAATTCTATCGACTTTTACACATTACGCGTGAGTGTTTCCACTCTGCACCTGAATCCCGAGGGCCTCCCACTTCCTAACCTTTGGTAGTATAGTGTAGCCCCAGCGATTCCCTAGGCCTAGGCCTATCCTGTGTTCGTGACAGTGGTTCTTATACCACTTACTTAGTATATGGTGTGCGTGGCCCCTAGGGCCTAACTGTATTACTTACCTGTGTGACTTAATGTATGCTTAAATAAGACTGTGTTGTACTTACCTCGAATCTCATAAAGAGTGCTGAGGGTTTGACTAGAATAAATACATTCTATTTTTATATATATCTGTTGTGGTGTCCTTTCATTTGGTATTCAAGGGAGTATATATGGTATAACAGCTGGCTTCACATGCCATTCCGAGTTTAGCCTAAGACTGCTCTTGTCCATGCTACCACTAGGATAGCTGGTCTATAAGGTTGACTTTACAACCAATCACCATAAGGGTTGTTTGGACTGATACAAGGTGTACACTAGAATTAGTGACATCATATATCAGGCCAACTTCTCACACCCACTCATCATTGTCTATGCAAAACCAATTAGCTTTGCTAATGCTTGTTTTCTTGCAAGGACTCATCTCACTGAATCATATATACATATGAGCTGTAGACTAAAAGTAGTGGCTTATTGATTTACATAATAAGGTCTAGCTTTAAAGTGCCAAAGAATGCAACCATAGGCATTCACTAATGCTGTTTGTCTGTTTTGCTTGCAAAGATGCTGTTTAGCGTGCTAAATCCTAACCTATTGGCTTTTCTAGTGTGCGGTAGAAATAGTAAAAAAAGAATTGCTACCTATATAGCATGCTTATACGAAAATGAATATCTGAAAGTGACAGTATGTGGATTCTGGATACTTTTCAGTTGTAAAATAGCCTCTCATTCATTCAAATAAGAAGCACATCCTAGAGTGTGGCATGGTACTCCAAACATCAAATATTATGAGGTGAGAGAGAGAAGATTTATCTGTACACATCTACTCTGTGTATATTTTAATGCACTTTATTGGAATTTTCAAAAATTGATAATACTGCGCATCTGCCTACAGCCCGAAGGGTGCCTTGCTATGTAGTATTTATGAAATCTAAGGATTTCCAAGTCATCTTCCCCCCCACCCTTCCAAAAATCTATACAGGAAATTACATACTTTGAGGAGACTTTTATATCAATCGCGTCGCTTTCTTGTCTTTTACCCCACCGTTATTTGATTTTCTTACTGTCTTTGGCCAGCTGTGTTTGCGATGTGTTACTCACTAGGGGTGGGGGAATTCTTTACTGTGATTCTAAAATATGAGCATCTTCAGTTATCGTGAGCATATGAGCTCTGAACTCCTCAGAGAGGTATGTTATTAAGGGAGCTCATTATTCAGCTAACTCCTTATCGGCATATGTTAGCTCCATGGTGAACTTTTCCCTGCCTATCATGTACCACAGGCGGTGGAGCTACACTTGATGCTCTGCGATTTTGTCTGGCGTCCAGTGGGAGAGAATCACCCGGTGGTCAAGCCACTGCCATTTGCCCCTTTGTGAGCAGCTTGGGACTGTCTGTTGATTGGGAAGGCCTAACAAAGTGTATGCTGTGAAGAAGTGAATTGCCCAGCCTGTAATCCCATCAAGGTAATTTTAAATTTCTGGGTAGTATCTGGGCAGCTTTCCGCAAGCCTCACCAGCATAGGTCTGATTTTTGAGGTGCCTATTTATGGACCCTATCTGGGTTGTAATATTAACAAGATAGTATCTTCAACATTGATTCTATAGCTACTGCTGGCTTGGCTTTTGTTCATGCTCCATTTAGTATGTCCTTTCACTTCCTGTCTGTTAGGGTATGAACCAGGTCCGCCTCCCACAGATCTGGACTTGAGGAATTCACCCTTGCGGTGGCTGCTAGGAGTATCGCATCGCTCTGAGAGCATGCATTTTTCATTTTTTCTTAGCCAGGAGCCACCTCTCCAAGGTTAATAATGGTTGATTAGCTGCCTCTCTTATCTTTTTACTGGACACCCAGTATCTCACATGTGAGAAACGTAATATCTCTATCTCTGGTAGACCCCATTCCGTTTTCATTTGTTTGAATGTCAGTATATTGTCTCCCTCAAATAATAATAAAGGCTAGGTCCTGAGGCCATGTTTTATTGCTCCAATTTTTTTAATGTGAAGCTAATGACTAGAGAGGAGTATAGGCCCAACAGGATTTGGACCCTACGCAGCCAGCCCTTTCCAGATGTGGCTTCCGGTCACTTGGTGAAAAGCACCAGTTGTTTTTCATTTTGTTCCAGGGACCACTCCACTACGAGGCAAGGCATAGCTGCATGGTAAAATTGTACTCCAAACCACCCCTCCAATGGGTATGGGTAAGACATTGCAAAGAACATTCTGTGTATATTTCAAAGAGTTGGTAATGATAAGTATGAGAAATTGAGTAATTGGTTGAGGGGAGGTGAAAACCCTACTCTAGCAACACCCACAATCCTTGTCAGGTTGGACCCCAAAAGTCACTAAATGAACCTGTGCTTAACCTTTTGGTGGCTTGGCCCAAAAGCAGTCAGGGTTAACTTAGAGACAACATGTAAAGTATTTATGCATAAAAAAATAGTAATAAAGTGAAAACACAAGAACCAATTTAAAAATATCAAGCAAACTTTAAGGAATAAAATGATACTAGAACCACAAAAAATCACATCAGTAGAATCAGATATATTTCATTTGAAATGTTAAGTTAAAATAGCGCCAAGAAGCAGAAATCGCTGACTGCGGGGATCTAGTCACACTGGTCTGGGGCAAAGTCACAAGCTCAGGCAGGCTGGGTAAAGGGCCAGGTTTGGCCCACTGAGTATTGTTCTTTATTGTTCTTTATGTACAAGATCTCACATTGAAACATCAGTCCTGTTTGAATGACAAATTACTTCTCAACCACATTGCGATTCCCATTATGAAGCCTTCAGTGTCTACAATGGTCACCAGTGTTGAGATGATATTGTGGTTTCTAGAGCAGTGCACCTAGAAACTACAATTGGTATTCTCACCTACGCATTGTGGTTATGTGCTTCATTTGATTTTGTTTGTTTCAGACCTACAGATACTGGGCACATTTACCCAAGCTGTATGTACATTTGAGTAATGCATGAATAAATGTAATTTTTTACCTTAATCTTTACACATATATCACAAATTGTCAAGGTACAAATGATTTTCAGTGGGACAGTGTCCCTACACTCAGTGAATGGTAAGGGATCTGTAGTGAGGTCCAGAGGAAAGCCACCAGATCTGATCTGGGCGTAAGTGACTGAAACATGTCATCTCTTAGGTGGATGTAGGGTGTTCTTAACTGATCCCCATTAGACATGTTCTAGTTTTTAACCTTGCCCAAGTACCCATAAATTCAATAAAACATTTTTTATAGCGACACTTGAAATTATTTTAAAATTTCCACATATCCCAGTGTAAAAATATCCTTAGAAGAGTTCCCCTCTCTTGTGAGGTTGAGGCCACCCAAGCAGTCTGGGTGAGGACTTTGATGATGAAGCATGCCACTGGGGTATGCTAGTGGGTGAGAGTCCATTTAAAATCAATAAAAGAGGGCATTATCCTGGTTCCATTCCTTTATTTGTTGGTACTTGCTGTTGGAAGCTGTGTGGACCCATCCATTTTATTTGTATGTCCTTCCTTGATTATTGATGAGGAATACACAAATGCCAACTGCCAAGCTACTTACAGTTATGTGACCAGAACACAGCCAGGATGCACCAAATGGTTAAGACAAGAAAATGGCAATTTTCTAAAAGTGACATTTTCATAATTGTGTCTTAAAATCTGACTATACCATTAAAGAGGATTTTAAATTATAATTTATTTACATCAAAACTTGATATCCCTATCTGTTATCCATCAAAAGGTTAGCTTATTAAATATAATTATCCAACATTAAGTTAAAATATAATGCTCCCGTAAAGTCCTTGAACCAGAGGGGAGCAACATCTCAGAAATTCCACACTGAGGACTCCCATCTGGAAAAAGTAGATTGATGTTTAAATCTACTCCCTCCTTTAAATCAGCTAACTATTAACAATACTAATTTAGTTGGTGTTGAAAACTGTCTCCCCCATAACATTTATAAGAAAAGTCAGAAGGGTGCTGTACCCATTTAGAGAGGGCTTAGTTCCGTTAAACACGGTCTAATAGTTTCTATCCCGCCTCAGGCCACCTGTGATTTGGTCACATTAACAGAGGATCGGGGTAATCATGTACTGGAGGCTTCACAGGATTATGTGAATCCAGGTCTAGACCTCGTCTCCTGGAACATAGCGGGGCTACGCTCCAAGGTAGCCTCATCTGATTGGTCAGACTTTATTGAAAACTATGACATGTGTATCTTCCAGGAGACTTGGTCCCTGGAAAGTTTATTCCGTCCATGGTACTTAAACTTTTCAAAATCGGCTGTCGGAGGGAGAAAAGGAAGACCTTCTGGAGGGTTAACAATCTGGGTGAGACAAAATGCGGGGTATGGGGTGGAGGAAGTATTGATCAACAGTCCTGATATACGAGCTATCCAGTTATGCTCTGTTCGTCAACCGAAAGTGATTGTGTTAAACGTATATGCTAGAGGCACAGTGGGAGGGAAAGCGTCAGAAACTGTATCCCTACTTGATATTTTTGTAGGCGAGATTACAGGCAAATGCAGTATAATAATTGCTGGTGATTTTAACTGTTGCTTTGAGCCACTGGATTCAGAAGATGGTTATCTTGGTGAAGAAGAAGATTCTCAGTGGAGTATACCTACTCTGACCCTTGACCCAATAAAGAAATGGACTACGGCTGCCCTCCAACTGAAAAGTTTGTGTTTTGAAAAGGGCTTAAGAGCAGTGAATGGGAGGTCTAACTCTGATAGTAGGGGCTCCCATACATTCTGTAGTTGACCTAAAAGGAGCCGAATGGATTATTTTCTTATTAATTTGGAGTTGTGGCCTCTTCTTATTGATATGGAGGTCCGAGACAGAACAGAAAGTGATCATAACCCTTTGTTATTATCCCTACGGTTGCAAGATCTACATACCATGACTCATCCGTTGGAGCATGTCACGGCGGATGTTGTCCTTACGCAAGACATGAGAAGATTAAAATGGTCAACGCTTATTGACAATAGCACCATATTAGAGCAGATGACAGCTGAGGTTGAGAACTCATTAGCCGTTCTTGCAAATTTGGAAACTCAGGAAGCTATTAATCAAAACATTTTACAGGTGCATGATTCTCTGTTTGCCAACCTAAAAACTTTTTTTTATTAAACAAGGCTAGTCTAAGAGACATGTTGCCTCTAAATCTGCCAAATGGTACAACAAGGCATGTAGAGTAGCCTATAAAATTCTGTCCAAAGCTATTAAATCGAAAATATACTCAGATATAAGGTCCGCAAGGTCTCTATATAAAGCTATTCAGCTTAATGCTAAAAAAGAGGTTGATGACCGACGTTGGCGTGACCTCCTCCAAGCTAGTAAGGAAAGGGGTATGCAGAAGTTTCGGGAACTTGTTAAATGGGGTAGTGGTGAGACAAGTAAAATACCCCATAACTTTGTAGCCCCCGAACAGTGGGTGCTCCATTTCCAGGCGCAATTCAATTCCTCAAGTGCTATTTTAGCTCAACCTCAAATACAAAAGTCCGACTTAGTTGTAGTCTTTAATAGGGCTGAGGTGGAAAAAGCTCTAAAATCTGTTCCTAAGGGAAGCGCTCCCGGACCGGATTGTATTCCAGCGGACCTGTTTTTATTTGATAAGGATAACTGGGTTGAATATATCTTAATACTTATAAACGCAATAGCCAGTGGTGCCCCAATCCCAGAGTCTTGGCGCGGAGCAGAAATTCTCCCAATTTATAAAAAAGGAGACCGCGCCAACCCTAGCAACTATAGGCTTATAAGCCTGATTGATTCAATGCAAAAAAATATATAATAATGTAACCCAATGTTATTCAATGGGAAAGTGAGACCTTGCAATGGTGAAAAACCTATGTTCAGCGCTTTTCACTCCCAGGACATTAAGAACACATGGCTCACTTTTTAAATACAATGTACTCTGCCTTTCGAACCTTTAGGGCCTACCTTAGGGGGTGACTTACATGTATTTAAAAGGAAGATTTATATCTGGAGAAAGGTTACACTTTGCCATGTTTCTTTGGCAGTTTAAAAACCGCACCACAGGCTGCAGTGGCAGGCCTGAGGCATGTTTCCAAAGGTTACTTTACTGGGTGCTACAATTTTGCAAGCCCACTAGCAGCATTTAATTTACAGGGCCTTGTTACCATGTACTACCCTTTACCAGGGACTTGAAAGTAACTTTAAATGTGCCAATTAGGTGTAAGCTTGTATATGATGCAAATTTTCCTAAAAATGTGTTTTGCATCAGATTAATGTATGAATTCATTTGCTGCTTTTGTCATGTTGCAAGCTGTTGCCAATCACTTTTTCACAGTGTCTAAGTCCATTTTTGTCTTTAAGTGTATGTTTAATGTGAATTGTATATACGTGTAAGTTCATGTGTGAATTTGATAAGTCTGTGTTTCTTTTTCAGTCCCAAAAATTGTTTTGATCAATTTTTAAATTAATAAGAAACAGGAATGGTCTAATAAAAATTCAATTCGGACAGATAAAAGAGTTGACTGTTCGTTACTCCATGAGAAGTAGGAGTGTACGCTAGTACGGAGCCGGGTTCATTGTTTTGTGTTCTGAATTTTGAATAGCCCTACCTGGCCCCGGTCCGTTGGGCTTAACCCCTATAGGTTTTTGCAAGCCCACTAGCAGCGTTTAATTTACAGGGCCTTGTTACCATGTACTACCCTTTACTAGGGACTTGAAAGTAACTTTAAATGTGCCAATTAGGTGTAAGCTAATGTTACCATGTTTTAGGGAGAGAATGCAAGTACTTCACTACTGGCTAGCACTGATAAAGTGCACACAGTCCTAATGGCAACAAAAATGAAATTCAGAAAACAGGAGGAATAAAGGCAAAATGTTTGGGGGTGACCCTACCGAAAGGGTCAAATCCAAAAATACCTTTTTTGCAGGCATCTGCCATTTCAAGGCAGACTTAAAAAAAAATGTAGAGTTGCTTAATCGAACCTGATTGAGGGAACCCTGCCACATCTCTTCTTTCAGTCATTGTTGCTATTCAACGTATTTAACGTAATTTTGATTGTGGCCTTCAGCTATACATTTTCATTCTTCAGGGACGTCCTTTATGAACGCCATTTGATGTCATTTAAAGTGAGTCCTGTAGATTTAAACACAGAAATCCTCATCTGTGCATAATCTTAAAAATACAATCGATCTTGCACTGTCAAGTACAGACTCCTGTTTAAAATTTGACAAATTAGGGGAATGCTTTTTTCGATTCTTCTAATCGCAGATTACTCCTGTTAGACTAATCCCCCAGGTGCCAGACTAAATTTGAAAACTTTTCTTCTGCAGTTCTCCTGTGTGCTGCTTTATGGTACAGTGCAGCACTGCATCCGCTCTATATCGTCCCGAAGTGACTGTGCGCTGACGTCAATACCTTTATTTCTGCATCATCTGACCTGGATCCAGAGATCCACTCACAATATTGTCTGTCTTCTGGTGACTTTGAAAAACAAAATTCCGGTGCACTAGGGAAAACTATCCCCTCCCAAAACTACCCCAAAACCCCAGGTCTCAATCTCTGCCTTGATTGCAAAAAAAGATGTTCGTCACGGACCTTCGTGAGGTTTGTCTCAGGTGTCTGGGCTTGGGCTACGAATTGAAGTTACAATGAATGTGCCATTATGCACCTCAAGGAAATTCAGGAAGCTAAGCTGTACGCTGATGAACACAAGAAGTTGCGGCCTTTTGGTAAGTCCCACTCATGGCACGGACCCAATCCCATGCCTGAGGCCATTCCAGCGAGTGGTCAGCTTTGTGTTTGAAGTCCTCAGTTAAGTCAATGTCAAACTTAAAGAAGCAAAGCTGGAATCAACCCCATTCCATCACTCTGAACATCTGGCGCCATGATCCGAGTAGTTCACCCTCCAGGTGCCCCGTATTGGAGCTGGTCCTGAGGCAATTCCAGTTTTCATGGGCCGCCGGCAAAGCTGCAGCTAATTAAAGTCTTAATGGAGGTCATGCTGCAGTTTTTGCGTTCTTTTATCTGCTGCATCCATATAAAGAGGAGAAGACTACAACAGTGAGACTTGCATTGTTCCTATAGTTATAGGACAAAGGAGTACCATGTTAACTATCAACTGTATATTTAGTTTGTAGGTGTGAAGAAAGGAAAGTTGGGCCAGAAATTGACCTTATCAAGATGGATTGCCCTCCTGAGGGCTTATTTCACCAGGGTAAAAGCCACTTTCACAGCCTTAGCTTTGAGTTTACCGGTTGTGGATAAATGCCAGGAAGCCATGTCGGTATCTGTCCATACTTTCAACATCCACTACTGCATCAATTTGCATGTCAGCAAGGTGGGTCATTTTGCCCCCTCGCTCCTCTAGGACTTCTTGGTTTAAGTCCACTCCTTTGTCTTACCACCTTTGATAGGACATTGCTTTTGCACTGATTCACTAGGCCACAAATATGCTGCTAGAAGTACCCATCAGAAGAATAAATGACTTAGCTTTACTAATGTTCTTTCTGGTGACTACTGTCTAACCACACATTCCTCACCTTACACTCGTTTCTGTTGTGTGGAGAATACTTTTGGAAATATAAGGTCCTGGTTTACTTTTGCGCATAGTACAAACTTGATCTTGTGTGCCTCACATATTTTCTGATGGTATAGAAAAAATATTACAATGGGCTTCAACGACGAGGGGTGGTGTCTATGTGCCTTTCCATGACGACTTGTCCTGATGCAGGACAGAATTGCCTTGGAGTCACATGTCATTGCAGGATTTACTGAATCCAATCAGACCCCTCTGGATATTCTCAAGCTAACAAATCCACTACTAGATAGGAAAGAGTATGCACCAGAAAGGACATTACCAGAGGGAAGTAATTTGTTTATCAATGAGATAAAGAAATTGTTGTATGATTCAGTGTACTTTAGTTGTAAAATAGTGTCTTAAGCATTACAGTGCAGGCACTCTGTGGAAGGTAGATTGATAGACCAAACGCCAACATTATGTGGTGAGTGAGAAATACTCTTCTGGGTGGAACCAAACACGCTCTGTGTACAGCAGCACCAAGTCATACCTAAAATGGCCTAGTGCACAGCAAATCTGAATTAGCGTGTACAAAATCTAGAGACTATCTGTTCTTGTTGTTTGAAATACATCACTATGAGTGCTAACTCTGAGGAAATGGACTTCTCAAGACTAACTCCAACATCCCATCATTGTGAAACAACCTACTAAATCAAGCTGCTATACTATCTCTGTTAATTATGGTAAGAATCAGCAATCTTTAACGTTAAGATCAGTATACAGATATGGCCCATGCACTAATATTTTAGTTTAAACAGTCGTTATTTCTGACATCATAGTCGCTCTTTTATATAGAACATTTGAAACAGATAAAATGCTCTGACATTATTATTTGTATATTTGCATATTGCCTTTGTCCATGATAATAATTTTCTTATTGCCTTTGTGCTTGAAAAATGGAACCGACGAATCATGTCATAGGTTGAAAACTAAAGAAAAAAGACAATGATTCTAAATTTCTCAAATACAGAGAACTACCACCTTCATGCCCATTTTTAGTGCTGCTACATCAACTGCAAACAAGATACCATTCAATCCAGTTGTAAAATACAATCAGTAACACAAGTCCATAAGACATGGATAGACGATACGGCATTCGGATTCCGACGGGGACACGGCAGATCAGATAAGAAGGCATTTATCCTTTTATCTTATGAAAATATGGACGCTATGGAGAATCCCAGCATATATTAGTATTGGAGTAGAGAAAGAACACACCAGTTCCTTTGAAGGATTTATCCAACCCTAAGGAAGCCCTGTTGGACGAAACGCGTTGGCTGGGCTGATGTACGCATGTCATTTATAACTACAAATAAAGTGAATTTGGAAATAGACACACCAAGACTCCCTGTTCAATATTTCTGGATCTTATGGACTTGTGATACTGATTGTATTTTACAACTGGATTGAATATAATTGTATGCTCCTTTTCACTTTGTGTTTTGGAAAAATTATATTATTGTGACTTCTAAGCAGTGGGTTCACGAAAGGTTTGAGCATAATAGATCAAGGTATAACTTGAGAATTACTATACCTGTGCAGCCACCTATGGCCTACACTGCTGACACTATAACTTTATATATACATATATATATATCTGAAAGAGACTATTAGTTATAGATTCCTTACCTTAGAATTACCCACAGGCGTCAGGCTGGATCCGGAGAATTGTTTTCTCAGCAGTAACCCTGCTCATCGGTAGATGGTGTCGGTTGACTCAGCGTTTGTCATCGGCGGCATGATCGCCGTGTTGACATCGCAGTATCTACTTAGACGCCGCCCCTGCGCGCTGATGTCAGTTCTTTATTTTCCCGTGCCAGCCAGCGCAGATCTGGAGAGAGCGGTACCCTTAGTCAATTTTTGACTAGCTCTTTTTCGACTTTTGTCAAAATATTTTTCTAGTCGTTCGACTCCTGGTGCATGTAGGGATGTCCCGTCCTCGAACCAGCTTCAAGCCTGGTGACTCAAGTCACAAGTTGATGTCGGTCCCGGACCCGCACCTTGTGTGCCTCTGGTGCCTAGAGTGCGACCATGACCCGAGGTCGTGCTCTGACTGTCAGGCCATGAACCCAAAGTCTTTGCGAGAACGGTCCCAAAAGCTTCTGGAGGCGCCGCTCGAGGTCCCCATCGAGAGTGAGGTCGTGGGACCGGTTGCGGAGTCATCACCACCATTCCTCCTTGAAGTCTTTGTCATCGGATAAGTCTAAGCACAAGAAGAAGGCGAAGAAACACCATCGCTCTTTGCCTTCTCCCTGTCCGTCGGCCGACGGGACGCAAAAGGTAGTTGTCCTTCGGCTCCGCCCGCAGAGCCTGCTGGGACGTGTCCAAGTTTCCCTCCAATCACAGGAGCCGTAGCATCCCCTGCCCAGCTTCGTGCATTTTACGAAGCCCTCCACTCTATCTTTGGGCAGCCAGACTCCATTGGCGCGCCTTCAGGCCCCGCTGACTCTGCTGCGGGCTCTAAGCCTTCGATGTAGACAGCTCCGGCCTTAGCGCCGCAGGGCCCCCAGGGATCCAGTCCTAGATCCGGATCGGCGCCTGTCGACCTCACTACATCTCCCCCGGCGCTGATTCCTCTGATGACATCTCTGCCACCGGTTGTGTCCCCGGCTGGCGTCGACCCTGGCCTCCCCCTCGACTTGGACACGGAGCCAGACCGGCTTCGACCGATGCCGGTACTTTTGTACCACTGTTCTACCCGGCATTCCTTTTCGCCCTGAGTGGCAGCCAGGGGAAGATGAGGAGGACTGGGAGGGGTCTGTTGACCCTCAGGCAGACCAGCTAGAAAAGCCAGACTTGAGAGAGGAGTTGGGTGAGGCCAGTGGCCTGGATACCTCTCCAGACCCTGGTATTCTTTCGCCCCCTACCGTGGCCAATGAGGAGGGAGCTTCTTACGCTGTGGTGTTGCATAGGACGGCTGAGGCCTTGAGCTTCTTACAGTGGGTGTCAGGTCTATCCTCCTGACTGAGGTGCTTCAACTGACAGCAGCCTCTTCGGAGACCCTGCTGCCGTTCAATGAGGCCCTCACAGACATCCTTCTGGGCACTTGGTCCAAGCCCAGCACAGGGGCTCCTGTAGATAGGATGATTGCCCGACACCACCGCCCGGCTACGGACGACCCACTCTTCCTCTCCCCACACTCTACCCCCAATACCTTGGTGGTCCAAGCCTCAACCTCAAAAGGCCCGTTCCCTACTGCTCCCCCAGATAGGGAAACCAAGAAGTTGGACCATCTTGGGAAGAAGTTGTTTTTACCTGCCGATGTGGGCTGGATACCGCCGACTCGCTGAGTAGAACAATTTCTAGGTCAGTAGCCGTGAGGCGCTAAGCCTGGCTGAGGTTCACTGGCTTCTCCGGGGATGTCCAATTGACCCTTTTGGACATGCCCTTTGATGGCCGTCACCTGTATGGCAACATGGCGGACAACGCGCTCGAGCACTTCAAGAACTGTAGAGCTGCGGCCAGATACTTGCACCTTGCTGCCATGTCCCACCCTGTTCAGTCTGCATTTCACCCCTTTCGTAACTACAGAAGGGATGCCCCACCACGTTCTACCCAGGGCCATAGGCTGGCTCAAGCTACCCAGCCTCTGCGCGGCTGGGGACTTGGGACACAGCACCGTGGGTCTGGGGGCCAGCGGGCGGGCCCGTCCACCAGTGTCCCCTCTGCAGCTTCTTCCAAACCTTTCTAGTCCGACCCTTCAGGGCCACCAGTTGCCAGTGGGCGGCAGGATCCGCCATTACCCCCCCCCACTAGCACAACATCAGGTCAGACAGGTGGGTTTTTCAGATAGTCTGAAGGGGCTACTCCCTCCCCTTCAACACCACCCCTCCCTCCATGTCACCAACACTTCATCGCATGTCGGAGGATCACTCGACCCTTTCCCGTCAGAAAGTTACGGCTCTCTTTGCCAAGGCAGCTATTGAGCACGTCCCTGTTCCAAAAGGTCGTGGTTGCTACTCCTACTACTTTCTGGTACCCAAGAAGGACAAAGGCCTACGTCCTACCTTAGTGCTCAGGGACGTCAATCGCTTCCTCTGGAAGGAGTTCAAAATGCTGACCTTGGCTCAGGTCTTGTCTACCCTCAACCCTGGAGAATGGATGTTAGCGTTGGACTTGCAGGACGCCTATTTTCACATCCCCGACCTGCCTGCCCACAGGCGCTACCTACAGTTCACTGTAGGCCACGAGCATTTTCGGTTTACCGTGCTCCCCTTTGGCCTGGAGTTCGCAGTCAACATGCCGAAGTCGTACCTGAAGCTTTCTCAGAAGCTCTTTTTCACTGGAGCGCTTCTGGACACAGCGCATTTTCGGGGCCTATCCTCCCGAACTGCGAGCCCGGGATATTCGGGCTATGATACCGATGTTCCAGCTTCTATCCAGGAGTTCGGTTAGAATGACCCCGAAGCTGCTGGGCCTCATGGCCTCCTGCTTCCTGCTGGTGGATAATGCCAGGTGGCATACGCGGGCTCTGCAGTGGGATCCCGAAGTTCAGTTGGGCGCAGCATCAGGGGCATCTGTCCGATGTCGTCCAGATCTCGGCGGGGACTGCACACCAGTTGCAGTGGTGGCTCAAGAACCAGGATTGGGTCAACGGCAGATCCCTCTCCCTTCCCCAACCAGATTTCACAGTGGTGACAGATGCGTCACTCATGGGACGAGGCGGCCACATGGGAGAGGTGGAGATCAGAGGCCTCTGGTCTCCGGCGGAGTCGGGGCTCCACATCAACCTTCTGGAGCTTCGGGCGATTCATCTAGCTCTGAAGGCATTCCTTCCTTCTGTCAAAGGAAGAGTAGTGCAGTTGTTCACAGACAACACTTCCGCCATGGTGTTGCAACAAACAGGGCTGAGTGGGGTGGTGGACCCTCTGTCAGGAGGCCCTTCGTCTCTGGAAGCGGCTGGAGCATCAGGGCATGTCCTTGGTAGTTCGATACCTGGCAGGTTCCCGGAACGCCAGGGCGGCCGAACTCAACTGCCGGCGCTTGATGGATCACGAATGGCATCTTCACTCATAGGTGGCGAAAGGTCTCTCTTAGCAGAGGGGAGAGCCTTTGTTCGATCTATTCGCCACCAAAGAGAACGCTCGATGTCAGCAGTTCTGCGCATTGGAATTTCCAAGGCGGCACTTGCTAGGCAATGCTTTTCGTCGCGCGTGGAGTTGCCGTCTTCTATACGCCTTTCAGCCTATATCACTTCTACCCAAAGTGCTGAGGAAGATCAAGCACGACCGGGCCCAAGTAATTCTTGTGGCTCCAGACTGGGCACGAAGAGCCTGGTATCCCGAGCTCTTGAGCATGACCATCGATCCTCCGATCAGACTGCCCCTTCGGGAGGATCTTCTGTCGCAGCAGCAGGGGACGGTCCTCCTCCCGAACCTGCCCAGCTCCACCTCCTTGCGTGGAGATTGAGCGGCAACAGTTGACAGCTTTTGACCTTCGTCCCGAAGTCTGTAACGTTATCTTGTCAGCCAGGCGTCCCTCCACCAAAACTGTATACGCATGTAGCTGGAACACATTTGTGGCATGGTGCACAGCAAAGGCTGTGGATCCCCTTTACGCCCCTCTTTCAGAGGTTCTCTTCATTCTTTCTTTGGCCCAGCAGGGGTCGGCTCTGGGCACTCTTAAAGGCTATCTTTCCGCCATTTGGGTTTTCCTTCGACTTCCTGATCAGCCTTAAGGGCATTACTCGCCTTTTTCCTCCTATTCCTTTCGTAATGCCCCATTTGGACTTGAACTTTGTTCTTATATACCTTATGTGCCCTCCCTTTGAGCTGCTATATAATTGTCCTCTCAGACTCTTGACCTTAAAGACTGCTTTTCTGGTCGCCATTGCCTCTGCTCGCAGGGTAAGTGAGCTTCAGGCTCTTTCTTCTGGACCTCCTTTTCTTGCAGTTTATCCGGACAAGGTTGTCCTTCCCACTCGACCATCTTTTCTTCCCAAAGTGGTTACCTCTTTCCACATAGGACAAAGCATCATTTTACCCACCTTCTTCCGTCCTGCATCCTTCTAAAGAAGAGGAGAGGCTTTACCGTCTGGATCCAAAACGTATGCTTTCATTTTATCTAGATCGCACAGAACAATTCCGGGTGGATGATCAGCGCTTTGTTGTCTATGTGGGTGCCAAGAAAGTTCAGGCCGTGCAAAAATGAACCATCTCTCGATGGGTCGTTCTTTGCATTAAAATTTGCTATTCCCTGGCGAAAAATGAACCTCCAGTAGGGTTGCGCTCCCATTCCACCAAGGCGACGGCAGCCACTACTGCTTTTGGACGTGGAGTCCCCCTTCATGACATCTGCCAGGCAGCCACGTGGGCTTCCTTGCACACGTTCACTAAGCATTACTGCCTGGACAGCCAAGTCCCGGAGAGACTTTGGCCGCTCAACTCTTCAGGACTTTCTGGTGTGAACTTAGTTAGCAGACCCACCTCCGGGGTTGGTATTGCTGGGGTATCTATTCTAAGGTAAGGAATCCATAACTAATAGTCTCTTTCCGATGAACAGGTTACTTACCTTCGGTAACGATATATCTGTAAGTGACTATATTAGTTATTGATTCCTTTTCGCCCCACCCGTCCTCCCCATTCTGTGAACTGACTTATGGGGTAAGAGACTCCCTTTCAGGGCAAAGTTTTATGCACCAGTGGTCAGTGTCTTGCATGGCTCTGCGCTTCTGGCGTGAATGTCGTGTAAAGAACTGACGTCAGTGCAGAGGGGCGACTTCTAAGTAGATACAGCGACGTCATTCCGGCGATCACGACGCCAACGATGAATGTGGAGTCGACCGACGCCAACTACCGACACGCAGGGGTACTGCTGAAGAAAAATTACCCGGATCCAGTTGGACGCCTGGCGGTAATTCTAAGGTAAGGAATCCATAACTAATATATGTCTCTTACGGATATATCTTTTCCGAAGGTACAAAAAGTTGCTCTTTTCGCACCATCAGCATGGATCTGATTGATCTCTCCATAGTCATTTTTTGACTGGATTTTTTCGACATTTTGAACAGTGTGCTTTTTTTCTGCCACTTTTATGGATGTGTCCGAAGAAACCTGTTGATTTGTAAGACTTGTAGTGCCTGCCACATGCAGATGTCTTACAAACCCCCACTTTGGAGCCTCAAGCAGGTTACAAGAACATGCACCCGAAGACAATCCACAAGTGTGACATGAAGCTTTTGGCGCTCGACTCTGCATAAATCCAGATCCTGGTCGCGAGGGAGGTCCTCGGACCGCTCTTAGTCGATCAAACTGGGCATCATCGCATTCATACTTCATTATGTAAGTCCCATAAAAAGAAGTCCAAGAAGCTGATGCGTTCTTTGACTTCTCTGCACTCGTCCAGGCCACCTGATGAGATGCGAGAATGACTAAACAAGTGAAGACTCCGCTCCCACGTTGTCCTGGTCGATCATGAGCCTGGCTCCTCTCCAGGCCTCTCTGAGTTTCCGTCAGAGTCTGTGAGACCCCCGTCCAAAGAAAATAATTTTATGAGTCCATGCACCTAATTTTTAGGAGGTTAGAGTCCTCTGAAGTGCCTTTGGCCCTTACTGGGTTCTGCCATCTGGTTTGCCCTCTGCCGCAGTTGTGCCCTCTGGATCCATTCCTGGATCAAACCGACCTTGTCCACGAATCCATGACCTCCACCGGGGTTCGTTCCAGTGGCACCGCTCCTGAAGCTAGCCTAATTCCTGACTCCAATATGGACACAGACAGTCCAAGTCAACACCTTATTTCCCAGAAAGGCACTGGGAGAATTATGAATGGAGGGGCCGGAGGATCCCTATAGTTAATCTGACCCCCCCCCTAGAAGAGACCAAGGCCGAGGAAAACTCGCATAAGGAACTGGCTGATGCGAGTGATCTACCAGACCCAAAACTAGTCTCCTCTCTCCTCTTACAGTGGCTATAGAAGAAAGGGCCTCCATAGCAATGGTGGTGTGTATAGTGACTGAGGTCCTGGATCTTACGCTGCTTATCGTGGAAGTCAAGACAATTATCTTGAGAGGTGCTTCAACCTGGGCTAACCCCCTCATAACCATTAGTCCCCTTTAATGAAGCACTCACTGATGTCCTGCTCAGGGCCTTGGCCAAGCTCTGCACAGATACTCCTGTGCATGGGACAATCGCGTGCCACCATCACCTCGCTCCTGGGGATCCAGCCTACCTTACCTAGCACCCCACCCCTAAGAACCTGGTGGTCCAAGCCTCTACTTCCAAAGTGAGCCCTGGCACGTTCCCTACCACACCACCTTATAGAAAATCCAACAGGCTGGGTACCTTTGGGAAAATAATTATTTTATCCACTAGCCTTACACTGCAGTTGGTAAACACCGCATGCCTTTTGGGCCAATACTTTCATACTGCATGGGATTCGATTGCATAAATGTTGCCTGTGGTCTCGGGAGAAGCCTGAGCCACATTCTCCTAAGTAATTGCTTATTGCAAACACACCCAAGTTCACCATACACTGTGGGCAGAATGCAAACTTCTCGCTAGGCAGAGCAATTGTGTCATAAGTGGCAGACACCAAACCGCCCACCGAGAAAGGACGCAACCACCTCAGATGCATTTTACTCACTACCCGCTCCGCCAGGAAACACTCCATCGAACTCTGGGACCTACTCGACTCCACCTCCCCAGACGTCGCCTTCCTGACGGAGACCTGGAGGAACCCCGCCTCGGCACCCGACATCGCCATAGCCATCCCTGATGGCTACAAGATCGCCCGCAGGGACCACACCAACGGAACAGGAGGAGGAATCGCCATCGTCCACAGGAACACCCTCAGAGTCTCGACCAGCACTGACGGCACCCTCAGCACCGCCGAACACCTGCACTTCCAGATCCACACTGATCCCAACACCACCCTCAGAGGAACCCTCATCTACAGAACCCCCGGACCACGGCTACAATTCAGCGACGCCATCGCAGACTTCGTCAGAATTTCCACCTCGAGAACAACACCACCAACTCCACCACCTTGATTGACAACCTCGCCAACCTCGATCTCAGACAGCTTGTCACAACACCCACCCACTCTGCCGGCCACACGCTTGACCCCATCTTCTCCGCAAGCTCCCACGTCTCCTTCAGCCACACCACCGAACTCCGCTGGACCAACCATCGCTGCATCCACTTCAGCTTCCGGAAATCCACCACGCAGCACCGCACTCAACAGATCCCTCGCCGATGATGGAGCAAAGTCACCTTAACCAGCTAATCACCACCCTCGCCCCAAGCTCACCCGTCGACCCCACCGACCCCAACACCGCGGCCCGCAACCTCAGATAGTGGATCGATGACTGCACCAACACCCTCTCCCCGCTCAAGAAACCCTCCAACAGACACACCAACAAGAAAGCCAGCTGGTTCACCATGGACCTCCAGGCCTCCAAGCAAACCTACAGAAAACTAGAGAAGAAATGGCACAGCGAACAGACACCGGACAGCCACGCAGCCCACAAGAATGCCATTACCTCATCAGATCCACCAAAAGGGACTCCTTCAAAGATCGCCTGGACAACAACGCACACAACAGCAAAGAGCTCTTCAACATCGTGAAGGAGCTCTCCAACCCCAGCTCCAACACCAATGACATCCCACCTTCGCAAGACCTGTGCGACGCCCTCACCACCTTCTTCCATCGCAAGATCGCAGACATGAATGAATGAATGAATGAATACATGTATAGTGCATGGCTACCCGAGGGCATCCCAGCGCTTCCAGTGATATCTTATCACTCACTGATAATTACGGGAAGAGAAAAGTCTTCAACTGCCTCCTAAATCCAAGATAATCCTGCTCGAGACTAATATGGTGTGGGAGCCGGTTCCAGAGCATTGTCGCATTATAAGGAAACCGGCGCCCCCCCATCCTTGCCCGTTTCGTCCGAGGTACAACAAGAAGTCGTTTGTTGCTAGATCTAAGAGTTCTGTTGGTACAGTATAACTGCACCATGGGCTGAATTATAGGAGGGCCAATACCCCCGAGCGACTTGTGAATAATACACATAGCCTTGAACCTAATTCTCTCCAAAATTGGGAGCCAATGCAGCTGCCTAATGGCCAACCTGGCTGAGCTGCGATTAGGGATATTCATTAGAAGGCGAGCTGCACAATTCTGGACTGTCTGAAGAATCTTTATGGTTCTTAAAGGGGCTCCCAAATAAACTGCATTTGCGTAGTCCAGCCGTGAAAGAACCAAAGCTTGAACCAGCAAACGCCTCGCCTCGAACGGGAGAAGGGGAAGAATCTTCCTCAGCATCCTAAGGAGGCCATAACAGCTGCCAGCCACTTTGCGCGCCTGGGCTGTAACATTTAGGTTGCAGTCAAACCATACACCCAGACTTTTAATCTGAGTCTTGGGGGCCGGGGAGGGGCCAAGACAGCTGAGCCACATCGCATCCAAATTTGCAGGAGGCGCATGGCCTAAGATCATAATTTCCGTCTTGGTCCCATTCAATTTGAGGAAAGACAACTCCATCCACTGAGAGACCTTCTCAAGACACGCCGTCAAAGCTGGCTTGACTCAATCTTGATTACTAAGCGAGACAACCAACTGGGTATCATCGGCGTACATAGGTGTGGATTCCCCAGGGGGCCACCACCTCCGCAAGAGGTCTCATGTAGATATTAAACATGGTGGGGCTGAGAGAGGAACCCTGGGGAACTCCACAGCGCAAAGAAATCTGATTAGAGAGGGCGTCCTCCTCAAAAACCGCAAATGACCGATCAGCCAAGAAGGATTGCAACCACTTAAGGCCAGTCCCTGCTACTCCTATTTCTCTAAGTCTTTGGACCATAATTTGATTGTTGACCGTGTCGAAGGCTGCGCTGAGATCTAATAAAATGATTACAGCGCAGCCTCCATTGTCCAGAATCTTTCTTGACTCCTCGACCACCGCGAGCAAGGCCGTCTCCGTGCCCTGATGACGCCTGAAGCCAGTCTGAGTAGGATGGAGGCGATTGTTCTCCTCCAGGAAACCTGCAAGTATTGAATTTGCATGTTTTTCGGCTATTTTACTGATCCCCGTCAGCAAAGAGATTGGGCGATAATTCGCCCAGTCTTCAGGATCTAAGCTAGGTTTTTTGAGAAGTGCTTTAACTCGTGCTTGTTTCCAGAGCAGCGGCACCTGCCCAGTACTAAGCGAGGAGTTAACTACCTGCAAAATTACAGGGGAAACGGTCTCAGAGGCCAGATTAAGAATGGTTGGTGGAACAGGGTCAGCTGGGGACCCAGATTTAAGCTCCCGCAAAAACCTCTGTAAATCCAACAGAGTTAGTGGGGTAAAATCCTCCAGCATGGCCTGATAGCAAGGCGATGTTGTGCTTGTCATCAGAGTAATCTGAGGAAACGTAGAGTAGATGTTATCAATTTTTGTAGAGAAAAAAAGAGATATTTCCTCGCAACGCTTTTGAGCGTCCCCCGGGTCACTGAGAGAAGTTGGAAGAGTAAGCAGGGATTTCATAATTTTAAAGACTTCCCTAGGGGAATTGGATGCAGAGGCAATTGTTCCCTGGTAATAGGAGGCTTGAGCACTCTTTATTTCACTCTTATACAGCTTGAGTGCTTCTTTATACTTGTTCCTACCAGCCTCTGAGAAATCCTTCCTCCATTTCCTTTCCAAGCGTTTCCAAGATTGCTTAAGCAGTTGAAGTTCCTGGGAGTACCATGCTTTTATATTAGGGCCAATTCGATGGGAAAGTTCTTTTTAGGCAGAACAGAGTCCAGAGAGGATTCTAGCCAACTGTTAAAATTAGCATTGGCTACCGTAGGATTCGGAGGCGGAAGAGGATTAGAGGTTAAAAGGGTAGTTACCCAATTTCCAATGGATAGTTTAGACCAAATACGGCCAGATTTTTTAGCTTTAACACATGGATGTTTCGAATCACAGGCGGTCCAGGTAAATGACAATAAAGAGTGATCAGACCATGGAACACAAATAGCCTCCCTAAAAACAATGTTTGTGAGGTTAGTAAATAAAGGATCGAGAAGATGTCCTAATTTATGGGTGGGGCCACGCACAATTTGCTTAAGTTGGAATGTTCCCAACCCCTCAATAAGCTCCTGAGAAAAGGCAGAGTCCATTTCGTCAAGGTGTACATTCAAATCACCCAAAATCGAAAAGTTGGAGGAGAGACTGGCCTTATTAATAGCAGTCTCCAGGAGACTATTACAGAAACTGGCGCATGCTCCAGGAGGCCGATATATAAGGATGCCAGAGAAGGTGCAGGTAGGTGAAAAACATAAATCAAAGGAAAGGCTCTCACAGTCGACCAGGGCGCTCATAGTAGATCTGCACCTGTAGATGTTTCTGCATATAATAGCGATCCCCCCCCCACGGCCACTGACCCGGTCTTGCCTCAGAATAACATAGCAGGAAGAGCCTGAACCACATCGGCATCCGAGTCCATACTGGTCCAGGTCTCTGTTAGGAAGAGGGCATCTGGACTCCTTTCTTCAAGGAGTAGATAAATTTCTCCAACCCCAGCTCCAACACCAATGACATCCCACCTTCGCAAGACCTGTGCGACGCCCTCACCACCTTCTTCCATCCCAAGATCGCAGACATACACAACAGCTTCAGCACCCTGACCGCCCCAACAATCACCGAGACCTCCGACCTCACGGCCACCATCTTCACCGACCCCCTGCTCACCTGGACCAACATAAACGACGATACCATCAAAATCATGAACACCATCCACTCCGGCTCTCCATCTGACCCATGCCCACACAACATACTCAACAAAGCCAACACCACCATCAACATCTCCTTCGAGACCGCGACCTTCCTGGAAAGCTGGAAGCACGGCGAGATCAACTCCCGACTCAAAAATCCCGAGGACCTCAAGAACTTCAGACCCATCTCCCTGCTCCCTTTCCCGGCAAAGGTCATCAAAAAGACAGTCAACAGACAACTGACCCGCTACCTCGAGGAGAGCAGCATCCTGGATCCGTCCCAGTCCGGGTTCCGCAGCAACCACAGCACCGAAACTGCCCTCATCACTGCCACCAATGACATTTGCATCCTCCTGGACCTGTCAGCTGCCTTCGACACTGTCTGCTGCCGCACCCTATGCACACGCCTCCCCAACGCAGGGATTCGAGACAAAGCACTGGGCTGGACCACCTCCTTTCTCTCCGGCAGAACCCAGAGCGTCCGCCTCACCCCTTTTCGATGCGAAGCCATCGAGATCATCTGCGGCTTACCCCAAAGATCATCCCTCAGCCCAACATTGTTCAACATCTACATGGCACCACTCGCTCACGTCACCCGACTGCATGACCTCAACATCATCTCCTACGCCGACGACACCCAGCTGATCCTCTCCCTCACCAAGGACCCCTTCACCGCCAAAACCAACCTTGACGAAGGAATGAAATCCGTCGCCAAGTGGATGATGAACAGCTGTCTGAAGTTGAACTCAGACAAGATGGAAGTCCTCATCCTCGGCTTCACCCACCTCGGCGTGGGACGACTCCTGGTGGCCGACCGCACTGGGAGCAACACCCACCGACCACGCACGCAACCTAGGGTTCATCCTCGACTCAACAATCTCCATGACCAAGCAAGTCAATGCCGTCTCGTCCTCCTGCTTCAACACCCTCTGCATGCTCCGCAAGATCTACAGATGATTCCCAACCGAAACCAGAAGAACGGTCACCCAGGCCCTCTTCAGCAGCAGGCTGGACTACGGCAACGCCCTCTAAGCAGGAGCCTCCGCCAAACTCCTGAAACAACTCCAACGCATACAGAATGCCTCCGCACGCCTGATCCTCGACATCCCTCGCCGCAGCCACATCACACCCCACCTGAAAGACCTGCACTGGCTACCCGTCAACAAGAGGATCACCTTCAAGCTCCTCACCCACGCTCACAAAGCACTCCACAACACCGGACCGGCATACCTCAACAGACGTCTCACCTTCTATACCCCGAACCGCCAGCTTCGCTCCGCCGACCTCGCCCTCGCCACCGTCCCCCGCATCCGAAGAGCTACCACCGGCGGCATATTGTTCTTCCACCTCGCCGTCAAAACCTGGAACACCCTCCCCATCCTCCTACGGCAGACCCAGGACCTACTTACCTTCAGGAGGCTACTCAGGACCTGGTTATTCGAGCAGTAGCAGCACCCCTCCCCCCAGCGCCTTGAGACCCTCACGGGTCAGTAGTGCGCTTTACAAATGTTATGATTGATTGATTGATTGATGGATTAAAGTGGAGTAGTGTCTCATAGTGTAGAGTATACTAAAGTGTGGTAGAACAGCATAGAGGAAGTTGTGTAGTATGTTGTAGATTGGAGTAGTGTCGCACAGGGCCATAAAGTAGAGTGCTGTAGACTCACTTTGACAGGAGTACATTTTTGTACTGTGGAGTGGAGTATAGTGTGGTACAGTGGAGGGGCGTAGACTGTTGTTGAGTGGAGTGCAGTGAAGTGGAGTTAAGAGTGGAATCGCATACACTAAAATAGCATTGCGCGCAGCACTGTAGAGTGGAGAGCCATACAGTGAAATAGCTTGGAGTGGCATAGACTGGATTGGCGTAGAGTGGAGTTGCATACATTGGAAAACAATGGAGGGGTGTACAGTGGAATGGAATAGAGTGATGTAGAATGGAGTGGCGTACACTGAAATGCCCTAGAGCAGAATGGCATTCAGTGGAATAGCATACAATAGAGTGGCATACAGTGGAGTGGGGTAGAGTTTCAATTCAATTCAGTTTATTAAAGTTTTGGAACTCCAATGAGGTCCACTTAAAAGGATACATATCAATTAATACGTAAAATACAATAGAACCATGTAAAAATACAAAATGCCAAGGCGGTCCGAATACAACATTTTCCACCATATAGCAGTATCAAAGGATAACATTTAACAACCAACTATGAGGAAACAGCAGTGTCAAAGGATGAAATTTAGAATTTAGCAGCCAACAATATAGAAGTAGAGCATATCTTGGGATGTGGAAGTAACAATTAAGGAGCAGCCGGTACACCGTATAATGCCTTCAAGGGTGAAAGTTTGAAAGTAGCAGCCAAAAATTAGAGAACAGGGCATATACTGAGATGTGCAAATAGCAAACAGCAAGCAACCGGATCATGTGCAAAATTACAAATTTAAGGTTAAAATTTAAATTAACAAAAAGCCTTTGGTGTAGAAGCCAGAACAATGCGAAATACATTTGAAAATAGGAGAGGATAAAACGACTACAAAGAAGGTCAACGATTCAGAAATTCTATCCCACTTGGTAATTATACAATTAAAATATATACATAAATTCCAAAAACAAATTAAACACTTTTAAGCACACTGCTTCATTTTTGGTATTAAAAAGAAAGTTGCGAGCAGAAACTACATCCTTAACACAATTTTGTAAAAACATTGGCCTAAACCAGCGACGGCGATGGAAGGCCAGTGCCGGACAAACGAACAAAACATGATCCAAATTCTGGATATTCAGTTCACAAAAATGAAAAATGTTTCCATGTTTCGAATTCTGAGACCAATGTGCTGCTAAATCATTTAAAGGTAGGCGATTTAATCTAAATAAGGAGAACCAGCGTCTTGTTCCATGATCTAAATTCCAAGTTAAATATTTCTGAGGAAGTTTCCTTTGCTATTATCTTTAGTCTCTCTTTAGTATTACAGAACTCAATATCTCTATTAAAGCTGATCTTACCGCTTACGTTTTTCACAGAGGATTTGAATTCTAATAGCGGGAGGGAAATCACGAATTCCTCCTGAACACAAAACAATTTTAAAGCCAGAGAGAAATCTTGATTTAAAGAGTATTTCTCCCCCATACTACCGAAAATGTCCTTACACATGAAACCTCTTAGTGAATAAGATTCACTATTTCTTAACTGGTATCTCCAGCGTAAAACTCCCGAAATGCCTTGAATATAGGTGCATATCAGTCCAAATTCCAATCTAATAGCAGGTGAAGAAACTAACGTATTAAAATTACACACTTTTCGTAAAATCTGGCCTTCTATCTTCTCTAAAAAACTCCATTCCTTTACAGGGATTGATTCAATAGCATAAAGTAAGGTCGATGGAATTTTTGCTTTCAACACCGTCAGTAGATGTAGAAAATGCCTTCTACCCATTGTATTGTAAAAAATGCGCAGACCAGTAGCGTGGGACATAGCTTTACTGGTACTTTGTTCAATATGAAGTTTATTCTTCAAATTGCTCGCGATTAATTTCCCTAGATAAAGATATGATTCAACCACCTCCAACTTTTCCAGGCCGATATGCCAATTAAATTTACTTAATTTTCTGCTTCTGTCACTTTTCAGAATTAAAATTGTACTTTTAGAAACATTAATCTTCAAAAAAAGAGCCGTCGTATACTTCTGTAGTAATGACATTTTTTTGTTTAGCCCTATAGAAGTAAGATCCATCACTACAATATCGTCCGCATAAAGGAGGCATGCGAAAGGACGGCTACCTATCGTTGGAGCATCTCCCTCTCGCTGGAGCATCTCCCTCTCGCTGAGACACACGGGTAAATCTGCCAAATATAAAGAAAAGAGTATTGGGGCTAATAAACAACCTTGTTTCAGACCATTTACTATTGGAAATACAGGTGTTAATCCTTGGTTTCCTCCCATTAATACCCGACACCAGGTTTGAGAGTGTAATGCAATGATTAAGGACAACAGGGGAGCAGGCAATCCCATATTTTGTAGTTTCCTCCAAAGAAGCGGCGATCTACTTTATCAAAGGCCGTAGAAAAATCTATGAAGGCCATAAAAACAATTGATTTGCGAGATAGCGTATATTTCTCCTCAATTATTTTCAACATGGTAATATTATCCAGGGTGGAATGATTTTTCCTGAAACCTGCTTGTTCTATAGGGAGGACCTTATTTTCCATGACCCATTCCATAAGATGATCGAGAATACTACGAGCAAATATTTTTCCTTCTGCATCTAATAAAGCTATTTGCCTAGATTTACCCGGAAAAGTTCTAGGGCCCTTTATGTGTAGGGGGATTAAATTACTTCCAGACCACGACGGCAGAGTCTTCCCCTGAGAATAACAAAAGTTAAACAGAGGGGCTAAAAACATAGCCCACAAAAGAGGTTCCTTTTTAATTACTGTCATCGGTATTTTGTCTGGACCCATTGCTCCTGAGGATCTCATTTTTTTTATAAAACCAACTATGTCATTCACTGAGTGTACACAGTTGGATATATGAGTAACCGAAAGGTCAGGGGCAGTGGGGAGGAAACTAGGAGAATTAGTATTTGCTGCGTAGAGGGCTACCAAGTGAATTTTCCAATCCTCATCTTTAACAGGAATGGGGAGAGATTTTACTCTTGTACCGCAGCAATCAGCAATAACTTCCTAGAATTTTTTAGAGTTGTGTTTGGAGGCTGCCTCTTAACTGCAACCATACACCATCTTCCTTAAATTGCTTCAGAGAGCATTTTTTCCTCAGCCTTTTCCTCTTCAATAAGTTGATTAAATTACTACGTTCATTAGAAAAGTTCAGGAACTGTTCCCTCACCAATTTGTTGATTTCCCTATTTAGAATAAGCAGTGGATTATAATAAGATGTCTGTTTAGTTGGAACACACAATGATTTACTTGTTGATTTCCCTATTTAGAATAAGTAGTGGATTATAATAAGATTTCGGTTTAGTTGGCACACGCAATGATTAATGTTTAGTGAGGTAAAGTGGAGTAGCATACAGTGGAGTGGCGTGGGAAGGCTTTAAGTGGAGTAATGTACAGTGGAATAGCGGGGAGTGGAGTGTGATACCGTGATGTGGCGTTCAGTGGAATAGCGTACAGTGGAGTGGCATAGAATGAAGTGTGGTAGAGTGGAGTGGCATACAGTGGAATAGCATACAGTAGAGTGAAGTGGCCTAGAGTGGAATAGCATACAGTCGAGTGGCCTACAGTGGAATGGCATGAAGTGGAACAGCGGAGAGTGGGGTGGAGTGGAGTGGGGTAAAGTGTAATTTTGTACAGTGTAATAGTGTATAGTGGGGTGGAATGGCGTAGCATAGATTTCAGTGGTGTATCGAGTGGCATATAGTGGAATAGCGTAGAGTGGAGTGTCGTACAGTGGAATAGCGTAGAGTGGAGTGTGGTACATTGGACTGGTGTAAACTGGAGTGGCATAGAGTGGAGTGTAATAGTGCAGAGTGGCGTGGAATAGTGTACAGTGGTGTGGCATAGACTGGAGTGGCGTGGAGTGGAATAATGTAGAGTGTAGAGGAGTAGAGTGGAGATGCGTGCAGTGTAATAGTTTAGAGTGGAAGGGAGTACAGTAGTGTGGCGTAAAGTGTAATAGCATGAGTGGCGTTCAGTGGATTGCAGTGAAGTTTGTTAATTTAAACAGACGTAGCGTGAAAGTGGATGAATGGCTGTAGATATAACGTGGCAGGAAAATTGATAAGGGGTTTAAGTGGTAAATATTTGGTAGTTGGTGTAAATAGTTTCAATAGTGTTAAAGTCATAAGTCTGAAAATACTTAATTATATATTATGCCGTGGTACACCACAGTAACTTTGCAGTATACCGCGGAACATATCGATGACAAGGGAGTGTATGATTGGCTAATGGCTGTCTTTACAAAAAAAAGGCTTCAATGTAGTTTTCAACACACTTTGGCTGCTTTCTGGATCTGAAAGAAACACGTTAGTTAGATTCCTTACCTTAGAATATCCCCAGGCGTCAGGCTGGATCCGGAAAGATTTTTCGTCAGCAGTACCCCTGCGCGTCGCTAGGTGTCGTCTGCGGCTCCGCGTCCGTCGTCGGCGTTGTGATCGCCGGGATGACGTCATCGGAGTACTTAGACGCCACCCTCGCGCGCTGATGTCAGTTCTTCTTTTTTCCGCGCCAGCAAGCGCAGATCCAGGAAGAGCATACCCTTAGTAATTTTTTGACTAACTTTATGGACATTTTTATCTATCTTTTTCGAGTCTACTTCGACTGCTGGTAGGGATGCCCGGGTTCAAGCCGTGTGACGTCTGTCACCGACTGATGTCGGTTACCGACCACGATGACAAGGCGTGCCCCGACTGCCGGGCCTTGACGTCGAAAGCTAGGCGGGAGCGGTCCCGCAAGCTCCCCGAGATCCGGCAGTCGGCTCTGCGCCGCTTGAGGTCCCGGTCGAGGAGGAAGTTGAGGGACCAGTCGCGGAGCCGCAGTCATCACCGCTCGTCGGGATCCAAGTCCTTGCACTCAGGTAAGTCGAGGCATGGTAAAAAGAAGTCAAAGAAGCAACATCGCTCTTCTAACTCCCCTCGCCGGTCGCGCGACTCGGCAGAGGGCTCGGATGGCACCACCCGCGCGGCTCCGCCGGAGCCACAGGAGTCGCATCCGGCCCCACACCCTGGGCTTCATGCGACTCTGGGCGAGATTTCTCGTGGCCATGAGGACTCTCTTCCTGCCATCGAGGCCTGCCGGCGTGCCTCCAGGCCCCGCAGGTCCGACTGGGGGTCCTAGCGAGCCGGTGGCTTCGGCCCCGGCGCTGTCGTCGACTTCAGTTTCGACGCCGCAGGCCCCCATGGGATCCAGGCCTGGATCCCGGTCGACGACAGTTGACCTAACGACTCCTCCATTGGCACCGACCTCCATGGTGTCGCTCCCGGTGTTGTCCTCGGACTACGCCGTCCCTGGTTTCAGCCCCGGTCCGGGTCCGGCGTCGGAGCGGCACCGTCTCCGGCGTCGATGGGTGAGCTTTTCGCCTATGACCAGGCTCCGTCGTTTCTGCCTGATTACCAGGACACAGATGAAGGGGAGGACTGGGAGGGGTCTTAGGACCCACTGGCACAGCAGTGCCAGTTAAGTCAGGACTGGGCAGATGAGCTGGGGGAGGCCAGTGGTCTAGACACTTCGCCTGACACTGGTTTCATCTCTCCTCCTTCCGTGACTACGGAGAAGGGTGCTACTTATTCTGTGGGGCTGCGCAAGGCGGCCAAGGCCTTGCGCCTGGAGCTCCCTGCAGCTGCCATGAGGACTAACCTCCTCACTGAGGTGCTTCAACTGCCAGTAAGCTCTTCGGAGCCTCTGCTGCAGTTTAACGAGGCCCTCACAAACGTTCTGATGGGCACTTGGTCCAAGCCCTATACAGTCTCTCCTGTGGATCGGAACGTGGCCCGGCGCCACCGCCCAGCTCCGGGCGACCCCTTCTTTCTGTCCGTGCACCCCACCCCTGAGAGTCTGGTTATCCAGGCCTCCACGTCCCAAACCGCCTTCCCGTCCGCACCTCCGGACCGGGAATCCAAAAGGATGGAACAGTTTGGCAAGAAACTGTTTTCCTCACTTAGTCTTGGGTTGCGGTCCATTAATACTGCATGCCTTGTGGACCGTTACACCCACTCTCTGTGGGATATGGTGGCGGACATGCTGCCCCAGTGTCCATAGGAGGCCAGGACCCGGCTCGCCCAGGCTCTTGCTGAGGGGCGTGATGCAGCAATGTATTCCATTCGATGTGGACTTGACACCACAGACTCGCTGGGCAGAGCGATTGCAACGACGGTGGCGATTCGTCGTCATGCCTGACTGAGGTCCACGAACTTTTCAGGGGATGTCCAGAGCACTCTCATGGACATGCCCTTTGATGGCTATCGCCTTTTTGGTGACAAAGCAGTTAGCACGCTGGAGCGCTTTAAGGACTCTAGGGCTACGGCCAAGTCCTTGGGTCTGTCGGCCCAGCGCCAGCAAACTTCTGCTTTTCGCCCCTTTCGTGGCCAAGGAAGGGGTGCCCCCGCACGTTCGTCCAGCCACAGGCCGCAGAACCAGCCTCAACGCTGTTGTGGACGTGGATTCCGCCGTGGCGGAGCAGGGGGACAGAGAGCCGGTCAGTCCACGTCCGCTCCCGCAGCATCTGCCTCAAAGCCTTCCTAGTCCGAGCTTTCAGGCCCATTCCATGCCAGTGGGAGGCAAAGTTCACTATCACCTGCTCCACTGGCGTACCATCACTTCGGACAGGTGGGTGCTGCAAATCGTCCTAAGGGGCTACTCCCTCCCCTCCAGCCATGCCACCGCTGTACCACCGCATGTCGGGGGATCACTTGCAACTTGTGCAGGAGGAAGTTACGGCCCTCTTGGCCAAGGGGGCCATCGAGCGCATTCCTGGTCCAGAAGTAGGACAGGGTTGTTACTCCCACTACTTTCTGGTTCCCAAGAAGGGCAAAGGGGGCCTACGCCCTATATTGGACCTCAGTAGTGTCAACGCCTTCCTCCGGAAGGAGAAGTTCAAGATGCTAACATTAGGTCAGGTTCTGGCTGCCCTAGACCCTGGAGACTGGATGGTAGCATTGGACTTGCAGGACGCTTATTTCCAAATCCCCGTCCTGCCGGCCCACCGGCGTTACCTGCGGTTCACGGTAGGCCACGAGCACTTTCAGTTTACCGTGCTCCCCTTCGGCCTCACCAGTGCCCCTCGGGTGTTCACGAAAGTGATGGCAGTGGTCGCAGCTCATCTGCGCAGATTAGGGGTTCCAGTCTTCCCCTATCTCGCCGACTGGTTGTTGAAGGCGGGCTCGCCCCGAACAGTCGTCTCCTACCTCCAGACTACGGCCGACCTCCTGAATTCGCTGGGGTTCTCCGTCAACGTGCCGAAGTCACATCTGAGTCCCTCCCAGAAGCTCCTCTTCATCGGAGCGGTTCTGGACTCGGCGCAGTTTCGGGTCTATCCTCCCGAACAGCGGGTTCGGGATATTCAGGCTCTGATTCTGATCTTTAAGCCTTTATCCTGAGTTTTGGTAGGATGGCCCTATGGCTGCTGGGTCTGATGGCCTCCTGCATCCTGCTGGTACATCACGCCAGGTAGCGGATGCGGGCTCTGCAGTGGGACCTGAAATTCCAGTGGGCTCAACATCAGGGCAACCTGTCCGACCACGTCCTGATCTCGGAGGGCACTGCAAAAAAGTTGCAGTGGTGGCTCACGGACCGCGATTGGGTCAGTGGCAGATCCCTTTCCCTACCCCAACCGGAGCATGTAGTGGTGACGGATGCGTCCCTCCTGGGATGGGGGGCCACATGGGAGAGGCGGAGATCAGAGGCCTCTGGTCTCCGGCGGAGTCCTGGCTCCATATCAACCTATTGGAGCTGCGGGCGATCCGGCTTGCACTGAAGGCATTCCTTCCCTGTGTCCGGGGAAGTGTAGTGCAGGTGTTCACGGACAACAGCACTGCCATGTGGTACTGCAACAAATAGGGCGGGGTGGGGTCGTGAACCCTTTGTCAGGAGGCTCTGCGCCTCTGGACATGGCTGGAACATCAGGGCATCACCCTGGTGGTTCAACACCTGGCGGGCTCTCTGAACGCCAGGGCGGACAAACTCAGCTGTCGGTGCATGATGGATCACGAGTGGCGTCTGAGCTCAGACATAGCGCAAGGTCTCTTTCGGCAGTGGGGAGAGCCTTGGTTAGATATATTCGCCACCGAAGAGAACGCGCAATGTCATCAGTTCTGCGCGTTGGAATTTCCAAGGCGGCACTCGCTCGGAGACGCTTTTCGTCTCGAGTTGAGTTGCGGTCTGTTATACGCCTTTCCGCCTATACCACTTCTGCCCAGAGTGCTGAAGAAGATCAGGCGCGACCGGGCCCAGTCATCCTTGTGGCTCCGGATTGGGCACGAAGATACTGGTATCCCGAGCTACTCAGTCTGTCAATCGATCCCCCGATTCGACTGCCTCTTCAGGAGGACCTTCTGTCGCAGCAGCAGGGGACGGTCCTCCACCTGAACTTGCCTCCTGAAGTCTGTGATGTCATTCTGGCAGCCAGGCGTCCCTCCACTAAAACGGTAAACGCCTGCAGGTGGAACAGATTTGTGGCATGGTGCACAGCTTAGGCTGTGGATCCCCTTTTCGCCCCTCTTTCTGAGGTTCTCCTCTTTCTTCTTTCCCTGGCCCAGCATGGCTCTGCTCTGGGCACCATCAAGGGATATCTTTCAGCTGTTTAAGCCTTCTTGAGGCTTCCTGATCAGACTTCTCTTTTTAAGTCCCCTGTTGTAAATAGATTCTTGAAAGGCATTACTCACATGTTTCCTCCTGTTCCCTTTGTAATGCCTCAGTGGGACTTGAATATGGTGTTAACTATCTGATGTGCGCGCCCTTTGAGCCACTTCATAACTGTGCTCTTCGTCTTCTGACTCTCAAGACTGCTTTCCTGGTTGCCATCACCTCTGCCAGAAGAGTGAGTGTACGCCAGGCTCTTTCTTCTAAACCTCCTTTCCTCTCTGTCCATCAGGGCAAGGTCGTTCTGAGTACTCGCCCTTCTTTTCTTCCTAAGGTGGTTACTGCCTTTCACATGGGGCCACAGGGGCTACTACTGACTTGGGGGAGTCCCTCCGCAGGACATTTGTCAGGCAGCTACGTGGGCCTCGCTTCACACGTTTGCCAAGCATTACTGCCTGGACAGCCAAGTCCGGAGAGACTGCTTCTTTGGCCGTTCCGTTCTCCAGGACTTCCTGGTGTGATCTTGGTTCGAAGACCCACCACCGGGGTTGGTATTGCTGGGATATCTATTCTAAGGTAGGGAATCTAACTAATGTGTTTCTTTCAGATGCACAAGTTATTTACCTTCGGTAACGATATATCGGTAAGAAACATTAGTTAGTTAGATACCTTACCGCCCCACCTATCCTCCCCGTTCTGCGAACCGATATCTAGGGTTAAGGTCAACCCTTGCAGGGCCCTAGTTTCATGGCACCAGTATCGGTTTCTTGCATGGCTCTGCGTTCCTGGCACGGAAAGCTATGTACAGAACTGACGTCAGCGCGCGAGTGCGGCGTCTAAGTACTTCGATGTAATCACGGTGACCACGACGCCGACGACGGACGCGGAGCCGCAGACGACGCCTAGCGACGCGCAGGGGTACTGCTGACAAAAAATCTTTCCGGATCCAGCCTGACGCCTGGGGATATTCTAAGGTAAGGAATCTAACTAACTAATGTTTCTTACAGATATATCGTTACCGAAGGTAAGTAACTTGTGCGTCAGGGCCTTAGATATGGGTAAGCAGTAGACTTTATTATTCCCTACCTATTTCCACTTTGATTAAAAACTCCCCCATCGCTATGGGAGTAGTAAAAAACGATCCAAATATCTCAACTGAATCAATCGCAGTTGAAAGTTGTCAGCGCTCTGGCCAAGAGTTTGGCCTCAACCTTCTTAGCCTCGTCTAGTTGTCCTCCTTCCCATTCCCATTGCTGTCTAAGGTCTTGTAGGGGCTGGGTGGATTGCTCTCCAGTGACCTATACATACTAGAAACCCTTTTCCTCCCCATAGGTTCTATAGTCAGTTTGTCTTCAAGTATCCTGAAATCTGGTGTGCCGCTAAGCTCTTATTTTAAAGTGTCAAGAGTATGTCTAATCAGTAGGTAGCAGTAAAGTTGCGTGTTATGTCAACAGAATTCTGCTTTAAAGATCTTAAAATGCCTTGGTGCGCCCCCTCTTTCAAGGTATGCTTCGGCCTCGTGATCCCAAGGTGGTCCAGATTCAAACTCGAATAGGCATGACACCTGCCCAGTTATCGTCTGCAACTAGGTGGAGTTTCCGTAGTGAGTTTATTCTCCCACTTAATTCATTTCAACAGACTACGCCAACGGATGACAGCCTAGTCAGTGGAGGGTTTGAATGAAGGATGTTGGACCGTTATAGCATGGCGACAACCTTATCTATGCTCTCAGTCACATTCCGACCTATGGGAAGGGTCCAGTCTGTCACAGAAAAAGCAATCCATTAATGGACCACTTGGGATGCTAAGCAGTTTAAATATCAGCGACCCCCAGAATCTCAGCACATGTTGGTTGGACACACTTACTGAAGGAGACTCTAGGGTTTTCCTAAACCACTGGACGGTCCAAATATCCGATCTTAGATTCTTGAAGAGGTTACAGGTGAGTGAATGTGGGTAGTTTTGGAGTGTTGTAATAGTTTGGGGAAGAAGGATCAACTTGAAGGTTGCTGTTCCAGCGTCCACATGTCCTTTCAGACATGAGGCAGAAGTGATGCCATATTAAGACTTCAGCATCTCTGAGGGAAGCTAGAAAAGAAGATGCCCATGTACTTTTAGCTATCAGCTACTGGGCACCACCTCTCCATTCTGCCATTCATGTATGTCAGGAGTACATAGAGTGATTTACCTTAATTAGCTAGGAGTCCAGCAGCATCACCATAGATATTGAGTTTATGCGTAGGACGAGGCACGCTCTGATGTTTGCATAAATAGGAGCAGATCATCCACATATATAGGCGACCTGTCCGCGATGTCACTGCCTCACCCTAGGCCTGTGCGTCTCTCTATAGGGTATAAGTGGAATGAGCACCATTGACCCTTACTTGAGCCCTATCAGACCATATATTGGGTGTGAGAAGTTGGCCTGATGTATGATGTCACCTCCCCAAGCAGGAAACCTATTGTCCAAGCCTCCCTTGCCGGGATCACTCCCAGCAGCAGGAGGTCAGACTCGTGTCTGTGGCAGCAGCATCCATTTTGTGATGCTGAGGCTCTGGTTAGAGTTAAACAGCAAAGTAGGATTTTAACATGTCTCTCCCTCTAGAAGGGAGGAATAATATCCTCATCACCAGAAATGGTATGGGGGTATTATTCCAAAGTGTTAGACACCTTACACGACATGTTTTGATAAAGCCAAACCATAGTTACCATAACCGTTTAAGATTATAAGGCACTTTAAGAGTATATGGTAGGCTATATCATAGAACAGCTATAAGGACATGGTTCCGAAAGCTGCAGACAGGCTCAGCTCATGCTAGAGCACCATCTCACATGTTACCAAGCACTCTGCCTCCAGGATTGTTAAGGCCTGCCATAGGAGTGGCTGATAGGTACACATGTGTCTATTTTAAGGGTAGATATAGGTATACTATATCTAAGCAAGGGGTGATTACACGACCTTGCCCCAGCTGAGTGATCAGCCAGTTGTGTCTGATTGGAAGGCCAGACCAGGGGTGGCATAATACATGCTGCAGCCCCTGGGAGGCCTAGGGTACACCTATGCCCTGGGTACCTAGGGTACACTGTACAGGGTCCAATAAGGTGATCCTTACCAATTGGTTATGTACCTAGGGTACATGGAGTCCATTTTAAAGAGAGAACAGACAGCCTGAGACCCTGAATGGCAGGATCTCAGGCCAACTAAGTCGAAAAACCAGCTAGACACTAGGCAAAAAGTTGGGGGTAACCATAGTCAGATATCCACCTTCCTACACAACCCCCCCCCAAACGAAAGGAGATAAGGCTGGCCTTGACAAGGTAAGCCTCTATTGCCTAAGTGGCCATATAAGGAAGAACCAGCACTGGCATGGTTACCCCCTGTCTCATGGTCCACTAAGCAATCCCTCATCCTAAAGGTATCATAGGGTCTCCACCATAGGGAATCTCTACCTTTGGTGTGTCTTTGCAAAGTAAAAGGCTGGTGTTGAGATGGAGTACTGAAGTGAGTGTCCTCAAAGTGAGGCCTCAGCTTCCTCCAATCATCCTCCACCATGGATGCCTTTCTTTCTTTCACTGAGTTGCACTGTGCTCTCAGGGTCAGCCTCTGGCTACCTAAAGCTGGAGGCTGGGTCCCTTTTGTGGGCTTACAGGTTTGGGGCCCTAAGGTCCCATGTTTGCCTGTGCCCAACAGAATCCTTCTGGGGGAGGTCCCTAACTACCTGTAAAGGGGATCCCTCAGGAATGTTTTTACCCATCACCTGGCTAGGGCTACTAGCCAGGCAATCCTCATTCTTTTGATGGGGGGGTTCTTGTGGACAGGGGCCCTCTTGGGGTCCACTGGCCTCCCTGACCTCTGCAGCCCTGGGCTGATTGAGGCAGGGTAGAGAGAGGCAGGCTACCTGCACCAGACTGGGTCCCACCTTGGAAGGGGCCACTGACATCAGAGGCTCTGCCAGGCCAGGCCTGGCTACCTCTGGGGCAGTTCCTTCACAAGGGGTGAGGTCAGATCCCTGAGGAGGCTGACCTTTTCCTAATGTCTGGGGGAGAGGGAGACTTTTCTTCCTCCCCACTACTCTCTGTTTGTGTGGAGTGATCCATAGTTTCAGGCTTCACTACACCTATGTCAGTCTGAGTATGGGCTGAGACCATTACAGCCTTGCCAACCTTTTCAGGGAGGCACTCAGTTTGGGTTTGAGCTGTGACTGTCACAGCTCTGCCAATCTCTACAGGGAAGCCTGTCTTTGCCTGGGCTGTGGCTACCACTGCCCTTCCAACCTTTTCAGGGAGGAAATCTACTTGGACAGGGGTTGTGACTGGCACAACCCCACTACCCTTTTTGTGAAAGGCCTACCATTTTAGAATGGGTGTCTTGTTCAACTCCAGCCCACGCTGAGAGTTCTAAGTCATTCCCCAGTAAGCAGTCCACAGGCAAGGTTGGAGACACTGCCACCCTTTTAGGGCCAGTGACACCTCCCCAGCTGAGACATACCTCTGCCATGGGATGACTGTTCTGTTTGCCATCAATGTTAGTTACCTGGTATGAGAAACCAGGCAAAAGCTGCTCAGAGGGAACTAGCCTATGGGCCACCATAGTGATGCTAGCTCCAGTGTCTCTGTAGGCCTCAGCTTTTCTACCATTGATGTAGGGCTCCTGTCTGTACCTACCCAAAGTGTTGGGACAGGCAGTGAAGTTGGCAAACCCCATGCCACCATCACAGACAAGAGTAGCTGCTGTAGGGGAATTGGCTAAGCCAGGATCCCCCTGTGTTCCCCAAGAAAACCCAACCAAATTTTTGGGGGCACTCTCACCACCTGGGGGATTACTGCTGACAGTAATAGGTGGTGTGACAGGAGTAGTTGGAGGAACAGTTTTGTTTTTAGCCTTTGGGCAACTGCTGTCAGTTTTCCAATGCCCAGGAGTTTTCAGTTTCAGTTTTTAACGTCTTTATTTCGAATATTCTTCATAAAAGACAAAATATTTACATACATATAAATAATAACAATATTACATAATCAATGATATTATATGAAAATTAAGCGTAAAGAACAATAGAACAAAAAGAATTAAGAATTGATTAAAACCTCAATTAAATTAAATATGTGCATAAAGACGACAAGAGAAGATTATTATTGAACAAATGCATATAAAAAGACACAACATCAATACTGGTCGGAGACACAATCTAGTAAAGTAACGTACTATATGGGTTTTTCATGACGGTATGTTACAAACTGTCTTAGACCTTAATAACCAAGCCCATCCAAGGAATTTGGCCAATCCAATGGAAAGACATTCAGAGGTGTTAGTTCTTAGAATGAGCAAGGCTTCACTGCTCGACCGGGTCTTTAATCTATAGCATATAGGCTTTAGCCACTTGTGGCGTGGTTCACGGTAAGCATTACAAACAAACAAGAAATGACCTATTGTTTCTTTATGGTCAGTACAACATGGACAAAGTGAAGTCGCCGGCTTCTGCCAACCACTGGTGAAGGCCCGTAATGGCAATGTACCTAGACGGAACTGAAAGTAAAGTTTCCTATCTAAGGTTTTGACAATTACATCCCAAAAGCACTCGGTATGAGGGACTATTTTATGTAGCAGGAACAGACCGGTCAGGTTCGGTTTCTCTGAAAGAGCAGGAGTTTTACACTCATGGCAGTAAGGCTTTTTAACTGTGGTAGAGGAGGGAGCTTGGGACCCACCACCCTGTGTGGAGTTTTGGGGCCCTGAGGAAGATTTCTCTTTTGTTTTATCCCCACCCTTCTCTTGAGGCTTGGTGGTATCTTTCTTTTGGTCACCCCCCTGATTTTTAGGCCTAATCCTGGTCCTGACCCATTATCTGCCCTCTTTCCCAATTCTTGGGGAGAGGTCAAATCTGAGTCTACCAGGTGTTGATGGAGAAGCTGGTTCTGACAATTACTAAGGATCTGCTCCCTCATAATCAAGTTGTACAATCCTGTATAGTCCTGCACCTTGCTGCCAGTTAACCAACCTTCCAAAGCCTTAGTGGCACAATCCACAAAATCAGACCAGTCCTGTGTCTGTGTCTTCTGGGTGTCTCTGAACAACAACCTATATTGCTCAGTGGTTAAGCCAAACCCATCTATCAGAGCACTCTTCAGGACTTTGTAATTGTTAGCATCCTCATCACTGACTGTGAGGAGCTTGTCTCTACCTTTGTCAGAAAAGGAGAGCCACAAGATAGCTGCCCACTGACTCTGGGGTACCTGCTGTACTTTGCAGGCCCTCTCCAAAGCAGTCATCCACTTGTGGATGTCATCCTCATTCTGATATGGGGGGGACTATCTTGCTTAGGTTTCTATGGTCATAAGACCTATCCCTATCTCTAGGAATGTTGCTGCCACCAGTGGGTTCTGACCCACACAATTTTTGCTCTCTAGCCAGAGCAAGCTTCTCCTTGGCAAGGGCAAGTTCTTCCCTCTGAATCCTCAGATTAGCTTCCCTCATTCTGGCTTCATGCTCCTTTCTCTCAGGGGAAGTCATTCCCCTGTGAGAGGAAGCATTAGAGATGCTAGAGACATGGGAGCGGATGGATTCCCTTGAAGGGGATCTGTCTCTCCTGCTTCTCTGGTTAAGCCCACTTGGGGGTCTGTATGGGGGGACCCCATGCAAACTCCCATGTAAGCTTAGGTTAGCCTAGCTAAGTCTTCCTGCTTGGCCCTGGCTGTCTACCTCTTCATCTGAAGTCCCATCGGACTCATCTGTAGTGGGTAGACCCTTATCTACAGCTATGGCACCATACTTGGCAGCTCTTTCAGCATCATAGGCCTCCAGAAGCTCCACTAGCTGCCTAAGGGTAGGGTTGGAACCCTGTTTTAATCTCCTGGAGGTACACAGTTGTCTCATCTCCTGGAAAGTGAATGCATCATATCTAGAGGGAATCTGTCTAGGATTCTCCTCTCCTGAGGGAGTATCAGTGTGATCTCCATTCATGGACATGATTCTAGTGAGGGTGTGGTGTGTGCACCTACCTACACTAGTTGTTTCTACTAAACCTCTCTGGTAGTTGTAGTCAGGGTGTGTTACTCCCTTCAACCTACAACCACTAAGTCCAGTAGGACTTAAGTATTATAATCTATGTTATATGTACCTAAACAATATCTGTGTGATCTTTCAATTTAGTATCTCAAGATTACAATGGTATTACAACAGCAAGCTCAGATCCCAACCGCTGCTCACCAATGTGAGAAGTTGGCCTGATGTATGATGTCACTAGTTCTAGTGTACACCTTATATCAGTCCAAACAACCCTTATGGTGATTGGTTGTAAAGTCAACCTTATAGACCAGCTATCCTAGTGGTAGCATGGACAAGAGCAGTCTTAGGCTAAACTCTGAATGGCATGTGAAGCCAGCTGTGATACCATATATAATCCCTTGAATACCAAATGAAAGGACACCACAACAGATATATATATATAATAAAGTGTATTTATTCTAGTCAAACCCTCAGCACTCTTTATGAGATTAGAGGTAAGTACAACACAGTCTTATTTAAGCATACATTAAGTCACACAGGTAAGTAATACAGTTAGGCCCTAGGGGCCACGCAAACCATATACTAAAGAAGTGGGATAAGGACCACTGTCACGGAAATAGGATAGGCCTAGGCCTAGGGAATCACTGGGGCTACACTACACTAGCAACAGTTAGGAAGTGGGAGGCCCACGGGATTCAGGTGCAGAGTGGAAACACTCACGCGTAATGCGTAAAAGTCGATAGAATTACTAGCAGTTAGAAATTAACAGTTTAAGGACACTTCTGAAGCAGCTAGAGAGTCGAGACTCCGAAACTAAGACCCTAGGATAGTCACTACCCTTGTGAGCACCGAAGTACCCAAGTTACCTAGCCCACGGACTGCGGGTGCATAGGTGTGAACTTGCGTCGGGTTTCGTCGTGGACTTCTATGGATGCCTGAAGGAAAGTTGCTGACAGGCAGTCAGTGAAGAGTGTCCGGTGGATCCCAAGGCTGGGATCAAGAAGAGAGGATACCTGCAAGCAGAAGGGACAGAGTCAAGGTCACTAGCCAGTGACCACGTGGAACCAGGAAGGAACCAGGCGATGTCGTGAAGATTGCAGGTGAAGGTGAAGCTTGTCGCTGCAGCCACGGGGACCAGGAGACGTCGAGGACGACCAGGACCAGGATGCGAGCTGTCCCACGAAGGCTCTTGCTGTCGGCGGCGTCGAAGTCGAACTAGGACTCACCAAGCCTTGGCAAGCGGAACCCACGAAGAACGGAGGGCTTGCTTCTGGTGCAGACCAGGAAGGTCTGGGGTGCTTCTCTTTTGCAGGAGGAGCCAAACCAGCAGTGAAGATTTCAGGGAGCGTCGTCACAAAGGCCACTAGCCAACGGGCAAGCAACCGGACAGACGCGGCAAGCAGGAAAATGCAGAAGGGCCCCACGCAGGACTCATGGAGTGTGGGGTGCTGATCTTCGGTGCAGATGGTGCTTGGGGTTGGGGCTTCTCAATCCCCGGTGCACTACTTCGAGGGTACCTCAGAAGCTGCGCTGGAAGATACTAGCCACTTTTCCCAGGTAGCCGGTCCCACGTCTCTCGTCGCCTCCACGGATCTCAGCTCGGCTGTGGATGTGGATCAGGGTCGGAGAAGTCTGGAAGTCAAGGCTCTGGTCGGGCTCTGCAGTCGGTCCCTCGTAGAACTTCAGCAAAGCAAAGGGTAGTCTCTTGATGGTGCCTGTTTGCACAGGGTAGCCACTCCTTGGCCACAAGGGAGATTCTTCAGTCTTCTTCTTTCGTCGAATGTCGAAGGTCCAGAGTTTCTGTTCAAGTTGCAGGTTCAGGATAATCTAATCTCCTGGGGCCCAGCTACCACTCTTATCCAAATCTGGGGGGCTGGGTTACCTGCTAGGTCACGCCTTATGGGTGGGACCTGGGAGGGGGGTGGTTACACCCCCTTCCCTTTGTCCAGTTTCGCGCCAGGACTGGGGCTGGAGTGCCCCAGCACCGGTTTGAACTGGACTATGCACGGGACAACTTGTGTGCCCCAGGCATGTCTCATTCCTTTCAGCCCTCCCTGCCCCAATACACTAAAGTCTGTCTGGGGAGGTGCTAGCACCTCCCCAAGCAGGAAACCTATTGTCCAAGCCTCCCTTGCCGGGATCACTCCCAGCAGCAGGAGGTCAGACTCGTTTCTGTGGCAGCAGCATCCATTTTGTGATGCTGAGCCTCTGGTTAGAGTTAAACAGCAAAGTAGGATTTTAACATGTCTCTCCCTCTAGAAGGGAGGAATAATATCCTCATCACCAGAAATGGTATGGGGGTATTATTCCAAAGTGTTAGACACCTTACACGACATGTTTTGATAAAGCCAAACCATAGTTACCATAACCGTTTAAGATTATAAGGTACTTTAAGAGTATATGGTAGGCTATATCATAGAACAGCTATAAGGACATGGTTCCGAAAGCTGCAGACAGGCTCAGCTCATGCTAGAGCACCATCTCACATGTTACCAAGCACTCTGCCTCCAGGATTGTTAAGGCCTGCCATAGGAGTGGCTGATAGGTACACATGTGTCTATTTTAAGGGTAGATATAGGTATACTATATCTAAGCAAGGGGTGATTACACGACCTTGCCCCAGCTGAGTGATCAGCCAGTTGTGTCTGATTGGAAGGCCAGACCAGGGGTGGCATAATACATGCTGCAGCCCCTGGGAGGCCTAGGGTACACCTATGCCCTGGGTACCTAGGGTACACTGTACAGGGTCCAATAAGGTGATCCTTACCAATTGGTTATGTACCTAGGGTACATGGAGTCCATTTTAAAGAGAGAGAGAGCAGACAGCCTGAGACCCTGAATGGCAGGATCTCAGGCCAACTAAGTTGAAAAACCAGCTAGACACTAGGCAAAAAGTTGGGGGTAACCATAGTCAGATATCCACCTTCCTACATTGGGCATAAGTTAATAACTGATGGACTCCCTCAGATGTTAAGCACTACTCAATGGCCTCTTGAAGCATGGAAATCCGGTCTATTGTAGGCAGGTAAATCTGACTTTAGACTTTGAAATTTAGACTTAACTCATGCCTCCTTGGAATGAACATTTAGATCATCTGAAAGAGACTATTAGTTATGGATTTCTTACCTTAGAATTACCCCCAGGCGTCAGACTGGATCCGGAGAAATGTTTTCGTTGCAGTACCCCTGTGTGTCGGTAGGTGGTGTTGGTCGACTCCGCGTCTGTCGTCGGCATATTAAAGTCGGGATGATGTTGCGGTTTCTACTTAGACGCTGCCCTCGCGCACTGACGTCAGTTCTTCCTTTTTCCGTGCCAGCCAGCGCAGATACGGAGAAAGCAGTACCTCTAGTCACTTTTTGGCTGCTATTTTTCAACTTTTGTCAACTTCTTTTTGAGTCGTTCGACTCCTGGTGCACGTAGGGATATCCCGTCCTCAATCCGGCTTCAAGGCTTGCGACTCCTGTGGCAAATTGATGTCGGTTACGGACCTGCACCTAGTGTGCCTTTGGTGTTTGGAGCACGACCCGAAGTTGTGCTCCGACTGCCGGACCATGAACCCGAAGTCTTTGCGTGGCGGTCCCGAAAGCTTCTCGAGGCCCGGCAGTCCACTCCACACCTCTCAAGGTCCTAGTCGAGAGAGAGGTCGCGGGACTGTTCGTGGAGCCATCACCACCACTCATCGTTGAAGTCTTCGGTTAAGTCGAAGCACAAAAAGAAGGCGAAGAAGCATTGTCGCTCTTTGCATTCTCCCCGTCCGTCGGCCGACGTGGGTTGCGGAAGGTAGTTGTCCGGCTCCGCCCGCGGAGCCTGTTGGGTCGACTCCGAGCCTCCCTCCCTCCCTTCCCGGGAGCCGGAGCGACCCCTGCCCAACTTTGTCGTTTTTACGCAGCCCTCCACTCGATGTTTGGGTAGCCCGACTCCGCCGGCGCGCCTTCGGGCCCCGCAGACTCAGCTGGGGGTTCTAGACCTTCGAACCCGGCAGCTTCGGCCCCGGCACTTCAGGGCCCCAGGGATCCAGGCCTGGATCTAGATCGGCGCTGGTCGACCTTACGACACCTCCTCCGGCATAGAATCCACTGACGACACCTCCACCCCTGGTTGTGTCCCCAGCCAGTGTCGACCCCGGCCTCCACTCTGACCTGGAGCCGGACCGACGTCGACCTATGCCGGATCCGGCCCGAGCGGTACGTTTGTACCATTGGTCTATCCTGGTGTTTCTTTTCACCCTTAGTGGCAGCCAGAAGAGGACGAGGAGGACTGGGAGGGGTCTGGTGACCCTTTAGCTGACCAGTTGAGTGAACAAGACTGGAGAGAGGAGATGAGTGATGCCAGTGGTCTGGATACCTCTCCAGACCCTGGTATGCTTTCTCCCCCTACCGTGGCTGTGGAGGAGGGAGCCTCATGTGCAATGGTGTTGCGTAGGGCGGACGGGCTACCCACTTTTCCTCTCCCAACACCCTACTCCTGAGAGCTTGGTGGTCCAAGCCTCTACTTTTAAAGGCACATTCCCTACTGCTCCCCAGATAGGGAATCCAAGGAGCTGGATCACCTTGGGAAGAAGTGTTGCGTAGGGCGGACGGGCGACCCACTTTTCCTCTCCCAACACCCTACTCCTGAGAGCTTGGTGGTCCAAGCCTCTACTTTTAAAGGCACATTCCCTACTGCTCCCCAGATAGGGAATCCAAGGAGCTGGATCATCTTGGGAAGAAGATATTTTCTTCTGCCAGCTTGGGACTGTGGTCGGTGAACACTGCATGTCCTTTGGTTCGTTATTCCCACTCTGTGTAGGATACGGTTGCGCAGGTGCTGCCACAGTGTCCAGAGGAGGCCCGGGCCACTCTCTCCCTTGCAGTCGCCGAGGGCAGAGATGCAGCGAAGTATACCATTACGTGTTGGCTGGACACCGCCGACTCGCTAGGGAGAACAATTTCCACGTCGGTAGCCCTGCGACGCTATGCCTGGCTGAAGTCCACTGGCTTTTCGGGTGATGTCCAATCGACTCTTTTGGACATGCCGTTTGATGGCCATCGCTTTTTTGGCAACAAAGCGGACAATGCACTTGAGCGCTATAAGTATTCTAGGGCTACGGCCAGATCCTTGGGCCTCGTTACCACCTCTTGCAGTCTGCTTTTTGCCCCTTTAGTGGCTACAGAAGGGGCGCCCCACCACGTTCCCCCCAGAGCCACAGGCCTGTGCAAACTGTTCAGCCTCTGTGTGGCCGGGGATGTGAGATCCAGCATCGTGGGTCAGGGGGCCAGCAGGCGGGCCAGTCCACCAGCATCCCCTCTGCAGCAGCCTCCAAACCCTCCTAGTCTGTCCTTTCAGTGCCACCAGTTACCAGTGGGTGGCAGGATCCGCCATCACTTCCCCCATTAACACACCATCACATCGGAGAGGTGGGACGAAGTAGGTCGTGGCTGTTATTCCCACTACTTTCTGGTTCCCATGAAGAACAAAGGCCTGCGTCCTATCTTGGATCTCAGGAACATCAACTGCTTCCCCTGGAAGGAGAAGTTCAAAATATTGCTATTGGCTCAGGTCCTGTCTCCCCTCAACCCTGGAGACTGGATGGTGGAGTTGGACTTGCAGGATGCCTATTTCCAAATCCCCGTCCTGCCGGCCCCCAGATGTTGCCTACGGTTCACTGTAGGCCACGAGCACTTTCAGTTTACCGTGCTCCCCTTTGGCCTTCCCAGCGCCCCTAAGGTGTTCACGAAAGTCATGGCGGTGGTCACAGCTCATCTGCTCAGATCAGGGGTTGCAGTCTTCCCCTATCTTGAGGACTGGTTGTTGAAGGCAAGCTCGCCCCAAGCCGTCGTCGCCCATCTCCAGACTACGGCGGACCTCCTGCATTCGCTGGGGTTCACAGTCAGCGTGCCAAAGTCGCACCTGAACCCTTCTCAGAAGCTCCTTTACATCAGAGTGGTTCTAGACACAGCACAGTTTCGGGCCTATCCTCCCGAGCAGCGAGTCTGGAATATTTGGGCTATGATGCCGATGTTTCAGCCTCTATCCCGGGTTTTGGTCAGAATGACTCTGAGGCTACTGTGTTTCATGGCCTCCTGCATCCTGATGGTGGATCATGCCAGGTGGCACATGCGTCCTCTGCAGTGGGACCTGAGGTTCCAGTGGGCACAGCATCATGAGAATCTTTCTGATTGCGTCCAGAACTGGGATTGGCTCAACGGCAGATCCCTCTCCCTTCCCCAACCAGAGTTCACAGTGGTGATAGATGCATCGCTTCTGGGGTGGGGCAGCCACATGGGAGAGGGGAGATCAGAGGCCTCTGGTCTCCGGCGGAGTCTGCACTCCACATCAACCTTCTGGAGCTCCGGGCGATTCGTCTTGCAGTGAAGGCATTCCTTCCCTCTGTCCGGGGAAGAGTAGTGCAGGTGTTCATGGACACCACCACCGCCATGTGGTACTGCAACAAACACAGCAGGATGGGGTTGTGGACTCTATATCAAGAGGCTCACCGCCTTTGGACATGGCTGGAACATCAGGGCATATCTCTGGTGATTCAACACCTGACAGGTTCTCTGAACGCCAGAGCGGACGAACTCAGCCGCAGGCGTATGATGGATCATGAAAGGTGTCTTCACTCCGAGGTGGTGCAAGGTCTCTTTCAGCAGTGGGGAGAGTCTTGGTTCGATCTATTCGCCACCGAAGAGAACGCGCAATGTCAGAAGTTCTGCGCGTTGGAATTTCCAAGGCGGCACTCGGTAGGCGATGCTTTTCGTTGCAAGTAGAGTTGCGGTCTTCTATATGCCTTTCCGCCTATACCACTTCTGCCCAGAGTGCTGAAGAAGATCAAGCGTGACCGGGCCCAAGTCATCCTTATGGCTTCGAATTGGGAATGAGGAGTCTGGTATCCCGAGCTCTTACACATGGCCATCGATCCTCCGATCAGACTGCCTCTTCAGGAGGATCTTCTGTTGCAGCAGCAGGGGACAGTCCTCCTTCTGAACCTGTCCAGCCTCCACCTCCTTTGGAGTGGCAACAGTTGACAGATTTCGACCTTCCTTCTGAAGTCTGTAATGTTATCTTGGCAGCCAGGCGTTGCTCCACCAAAACAGTATACGCCTGTAGATGGAACAGATTTGTGGCATGGTGCATAGCAAAGGCTGTGGATCCCCTTTCTGCCCCTCTTTCAGAGGTCCTCCTCTTCATTCTTTCCTTGGCTCAGTAGGGCCCTGCTCTGGGCACTCTCAAGGGCTATCTTTCGGCCATTTCAGCCTTTCTTCGCCTTCCAGATCAACCTTTTTTTTTCAAGTCCCCTCTTGTAAATCGTTTTATGAAGAGTATTACTCACATGTTTCCTCCTATTCCTTTCGTACTGCCTCAGTGGGACTTGAACCTTGTTCTGACTCACCTTATGTGCCCTCCTTTTGAGATGCTACATAACTGTCCTCTCAGACATATATATTAGTTATGGATTTCTTACAGCCCCAGCCATCCTCCACTTTCTGCGAACTGACTTCTAGGATAAGGGACTTCCTTTCAGGGCCCTAGTTTTGTGCACCAGTGGTCAGTTTCTGGCATGGCTCTGCACTCCTGCCGTGGAATGTCGTGTAAAGTACGGACGTCAGAGCGCGAGAGCTGCGTCTAAGTAGATACTGCGTCGTCATCATTGCGATCATGAAGCCAACGACAGACGCGGAGTAGACCGAAGCCACCTACCAACGCGCAGGGGTACTACTATGAAACAAATTCTCCGGATCCAGTCTGATGCCTGGGGGTAATTCTAAGGTAAGGAATCCATAACTAGTCAATATATCTTTATTTTGGCAAACCATAACTAATATATGTCTCTCACAGATATATCGTTATCGAAGGTAAGTAACTTGTTCTTTAAAACTGGAGGTAAGAATTCTTAGTAGACCAGGCATTAAGATTCACTACAGAAATGACTGGATCCTTCCTCAGTGCTCCTCCCTTTCATGTATCAATCCAGTGCTGCCTGTCTCCAGCACCAACCTCCTACCTTAGATATGCCCCCATCCCAATTTTTAAGCCTAACCACCTCCCCTCTCTGAGACCCATCATGCGAGTGAATGGCGTCTCCTCACTCTTCTGGGCACAGGATGTGCTGTAGTGCATCTATGTGCTATAGTGCATGCATGGTTAGAGTGAAGCTACTATCTGATAGAGGCTTTTATCAGCAGATTCCTTACCTTTGAATTTCTCCAGGTGTTCGAGTGGATCCGTAAGATTTTTCATGAGCACTACCCCTGCGTGCCAGGAGTTGGCGTTGATCGACTCCGCATGTGTCATCATCCATGCCGGAAGTGACCTTGCAGTACCTCTATAGGCTTAACCTTGGTGCGATGACATCAGTTCTTTTCTTTCCGTGCCAGCCAGTGCTGATCCGAAGAAGCGCTACTCCTCACACACTATTTGACTAATTATTTTCATCATTTTGTCGAGAGTTTTGAGATTTTCCTCCTGGTGTAATAATCATCTCGGAAGACAGGTTTTAAGCCCTGCGGAACTTGTCACCGGCTGAAGTCGTGCTCCAATTGCAGGCCCATGAGCCTGAAGGCCTTGAGGGAGAGGTCCATAAAGCTCATGGCAGCACTGCATGCTACTCCACGCGAATTGAGGTCCCGGTCAAGAGAAAGTTCCAGGGACTGGTTGTGGAGTCTGAAGTAAGCATCATCCCACTCCAAATCCTCGGGACATTCAGGCAAGTTGAGGCACAAGAAAAGAGCAAGAAGTTGGAACGCTCTTGGACTTCTCCTCGTCCATCGGCTGACACAAGTGAGCATCTACATTCGAGGCCTGGGTCCTCGGAGCCTGCGCCTGGGCTGTCTCCGGGCCGCCTCAATTTTCTGGGAGCGACCCCCTGTCCAACTCAAAGAATTCTATGAGGCCATGGGCCTAATCTGTGTGTGGCTCAACCCCTTTGATGCGTTTGCAGGTACCTCAGGGTGCAAGGGGGCCCCATCTGGACCGCGCCTCCGGCTCCAGTGCGCCCCCTGGATCAATTCCTCGATCTGGACTGGCGCCCGTTGTAACAACTCGACCTTCTCCGATGCCGATGCTCCTGGCGCCCACCAGCGGTGCCATCCCCAAGGACAACTGGGTTTTTGGGGAATGCCAAAACTTCCCTTATGGACATGCCCTTTGATGACAACCATCTCTGACTCTAATGGTCCCTTGGCCAAAATAGTCATGGCTATTTTGGCCAAGGGACCATTAGAGAGGGTTCCAGTGCCAAAAGTTGTCTGTGGTTGCTATTCACGCTACTTTCTGATTCCCAAGAAGGACAAAGGCCTTATTCCTAGTCTAGATCTCCAAGACCTCATCATCTTCCTGAAGAAGGAGGAATTCACAATGCTAAAATTGGCTCCATTTTTGTCGGCCCTGGTAATAGAAGACTGGATGATAGCGTTGGACTTTCATCAACTCCTATTTTCACATTCCCGTCCTGCCTGTCCATCGACCCTATCTGCTGTTTACGGTAGGCCACAAGCATTTTCAGTTCACTTTTCTCCCTTTTGATCTTTCAAGCGCGGCCGGTGTTCACCAAGGTGATGGCAGTGGTTGCAGCTCATCAGCACAGATCAGGGGTGTCAGTCTTCCCTTATCTCGATGACTGAGTGGCTCGCCACAGTCCGTCATCTCCCACCTCCAGACTACTGTGAACCTCCTGCACTCGCTGTGGTTCACTATCAACATGCCAAAGTCATACCTGACTCCCTCTCAGACTCTACCTTTCATCTGAGCTTTACTGGGAACAGTGCAGTTTTGGGCTTATACTCCCAAATGGCAAGTCCAGGATATTCAAGCTATGATACCGATGTTTCATTCTCTATCCTGGGTTTTGGTGAGACTTACTCTGAGGCTGCTGGGCCTCAAGACCTCCTGCATCCTGCTAGTGACACATGCCCTCTGGCATATGTGGGCCCTGCAGTAGGACCTGGAGTTCCACTGGGCGCAGCATCAGAGAAATTTCTCCGACTTGGTCCAGATCGCGGAAGGAACTGCAAAAGATCTGCAGTAGTGGCTAACTAACTGCGATAAGGGCAGGGGTACCACTCACAACCAGTCTTCCGGATCCAGTCTGATGCCAAGGGAAATTCAAAGGTAAGGTGTCTGTGGCTAGATATAGGCTCTATCAGATAAGGCATTACCAAAGGTAAGTAGCTTGCTTGTCTCCCGCACTCCTCCATTTACCCACTTGAGAGACACCCTAATTTCCAGCTATAGAGTAAAGTGACAAAACTAAGTATCGAAGTGAAAAATAATAAAAAGAATACCAGGTGAAGTTTAGAGCTTTGGCCAAATGTACATCAAATTAACCAATTATTTAACAGCATGGTTATTGAAGGACCAGTCTTAGGTTTAACAGCTATTTCTTTGGGTGATGAATTACTTGGCCATGGCAGCTCAGAAAACACCTGGAAAGAAGTGGCAGTTTATTTTGAGCAAGAAACTGATGACCATGGTAGCCTCTATAAAAGAGCATCTGGAACTCAAATAATATTGCCCTCATTTCTCTTTGTCGGTTAGTAGTTTTCTACTCCAAATCTGAGGAAATTATAAACGGCAATCTTTGGTCAAAGTACATCATTTTTGATGAACAATTCCAAAGATCTCCTCCTCTATATCTTAAATGGTCTTGGCAGAATACAATTATAGTCCTGCACTTGCCCTGGCTTTTGGAGAAATAGATGTAACTCGATGAGGTGTACTAATGGAGAAATCGGGAAATACAGTCAGCCTCTTTTACCTCAGTGGGAGGATATTTTTTAGTAGATTACTGACCCAGTAAATCGTCGCTTTAGATTTACCTTTCTTGTTAACATGGGAGACCTTTTGTGACACAAATTGGAGCATTTGGACCAATTCTGTAGATCCTTGTTCTTCCAGTTTACTGGTTTATCTGACTTAAGGTCTTACACTTCTCCTCTTTCAAATCATGCTTATGGTTAGTAATGAAAGATTCAATTGCAAAGTGAGCATATATGCACAAATTAGAGTTTTTTTTATTGATTTGAATTATTTCAGTATATTGTTAGATAATGGCCTTGGTCAATGGCATTTAATGGAAGAGGCTTGAGTCCCGCAAGATTCCTCTTTGTTCATCCATTTCCGATACTGGTTGAGCCTTCAGGAAGTCTGGGAGATGCAGTGCCAGGTCATTAGCAGATGAGACATCTAAAGACCGTGCCTGTAGTCCATCTTGATCACTAAGCTCTAAGAATTTAGAAGAAATTGCCAATGGGCTAAAGGGATTAGAGAAAGTTATCCTGTGAAGATGATCAGGAGGTTTGCCATCTAAGCTCAAAGTATAATTAGGGTACTGAAGTCCAGAGAAGAATTTGGGAACAATAGGCATGACTTCAGGTTTTCTGGAGGCCAGTGAGAATTCTTGCCTTTGGCCTTAGAAAGTTGCTTCAGCCCAGCAGACACCCACGTTGGAATTGTGTTTGACAGCTCCAGGCTTTATAGTCTGCCTGTAGTGGCCAATGGGGAAGGCTATGCCATACTTTCTACGTAAAAGTCTTCCCAAACTTTGATATCTCTTCTATCGTATCTGCTAGAGTAAGAGCGGCTGAAGCGCATCTATGTTTTAAGGGATGTGATGATCCAAGTACCGTAGCACCAGCCAGTGTAAAATCTGTAATATGAGCAGCTGAAGAATCTGGAGCATCTACATGCTGAGGACAGCCTCCTAATCTTACCTTTTAGGATGCAAGGCAGAGGGAAAGCAAGAGGATGGTGACTGAATTATACATGACATCTCAGGATAGACCTTTAATACTTAGTCTGCAGGAAAAGGGAGGGTAGATCTGTGATGTGTGTCCGAGCAATCCATACTAAATTTGGAAATGTTTAGCTTTACATTTGGTACTTTCACTGGCATCATGTTGGGCTCAGTTGAACAAGCTTTACAAGCCATGGTGATGCCTGTGACGTCAGTTAATTTCTTCTTACACTTTCAAAGATGAAGGTCCGGAACTGCAACGGTTATTACAGTTGTTTTGTTTGATGTTTCTTTCTTTGAGTCTTTCCAAATAAGTGTTTAGTCTTTTACAGGTTCTTTTTGCAGAAAACCTATCTGTTAAAGATACACAGCTTGAGCATATATTGTGCCCTTTAAATTCTTACAACAGTTCTTCATGTTATTTATGTGCCTTTATGCAATTAGTCATTAAGGGAGAAGGAAGGCCAAACTTCTTAGGGCTTCCTAAAGTCTAAATCAAAGTCTGCTGCTGGGACCAAGTGTTTAGAGTGCATTTCTCCGTTTACTAGAAGCTTTTGTCCTAGGGATCTTGAAAAATATAAGTTGAACCATTCTGCTTCAAACCATAAGAAATCAAAGAGGTGTCTACATTTCATTTTCTTAGGTGACTATTCAAGATATTCTTCAAATGAGCTTTTCTCCTAATGGAGCTTTGACTCGTTTATTGGAAGCCTTTCAGAAGACCTTTTCTGGCTTTTTTCTCCCCTACTCCCAATTTTGAGAGCATAAGAAAGCCTATGCGTTGGTATTTGGCAAACAACCTGATGTGGAGTCATTGCCTCGGGTCTTGTCTCCTTTACTGTAGTTGGCATTCACTCAGTCGTATTACTTAGACTTATGTTTCAGTCCCTGTGCGCTTGGTATGTATGGCACTAGAGATGCCTCCCGGTTATGGCATCAGCAACCTTAAATCTTGTTCTTGTATGAAATCTATACCTAAGAGACCAGGCAAAGGACTTAATTATTGGGGTAAAGGGTCAAACTTGTCTGGGATGGAGAAGTCCAGGCAGGAATATTTCCAAAGGATTAAGCATTTAGTTTGGACATAATCACATACTTTGACTTTTAAGGATCCCATAGCCAAGAATGAGTAAGATTATGATGAGGAAAGTGAGTAGGTACTCGTAGAATGTACACAGCCATGTATGTTGGTGGATTTGTTACACACCTATGGTTTGGGTACTACCTGATTTTAAGGCATTTTGCTAATGTAATTGAGAAGGCAGAGGAGACTTTAAGCATTGCATTACGCTCGTAGGTTCTTCTTGGCACAAGGCCCCACCCCTCCTCACACTGTGACATTGTTCTGCAAGTGGCTGGTATGCCTTTCTGTATTATTCTCTTTAACTTTTTGCTGTGCTTCTCACATAGCCCCCTGTGGTTAGGTGGACACATCCAATAATACTACATCGGACCGCTCTGTTGCATACCGTCACGATAGACATGGCACAAAAGATTCCCCCATGTTTATGTCAGTTTCGCCACATCTTCTTAATTATGTTGAATATGTACAAAATATTGTTTGTGTTTAAATTACTCTTTTCTATATATTTTTTGCTTTCCATATGTTAACCTCCTTTTACATTTTTGTTGCTACCCCAAAGCATTTCAAACCTATGTAGCTTTTCATCAAGGGTCTCTACATAGCAATAAATGTAATACAGCTATACAGTGCCTTGCATTAGAAGGTTGTAAAATGTACCTCCATTCACAGTTCACTTATTCTTACTGTCACCTTTAAACTAAAGTTTATCATACAGTAATGTCACTTTATCAGACAGTTTGTAGTTACATGATTACATCACAATCAAATATTCCTTAATCTCCTTCAAGGTTTGCGGTCCTCCTTTAATGGCCCCTTACAAGGTGATTTCCGTTTTCTCTGTAAACTTACTCTTTTGAGTCACCAAATGTATCCTATTTCGGATGTTGTGTTAACCCACAATTTGCAAAACTTTTAGTTCAAACAAATCCTTCTTGCGTTTTATTTCCCATTCTAAGCACTGAGTTTCTCTTAATCAGCTACTACCTTTGTTCCTTCTCTCCAGTGGAGAAGTGTTTTCACAAATCCCTGTCCACGCATTCCTCATAACCGGCTGCCATGAAACTGATGTCCATGTTCGTGACACTTTTGTTTCTTCTCCTATACGTTGACAAATAGCAGCAACGTCCCCTTCCTATGGTCCTTCAGCTGCAAATGCTTCCCGAGTCCTTTTATTTTCCATCCCATGACATGCCAGTTTGGTGGCTCACTTCTTCTTAAAAATGGTCAATAATTGCGTTTGATCCTTGGGTCTTACAGATTTACATTCTTTTTTACAAGAAGCTCTCTTCCATTCGCTCTCAAACTTTGCTACCCTGCACAAATATCTTGACAGAATAGATTGCTCCCCTTATACAAAAGCATTCTGCCGAGAGTATCCTATTTCACAAAAAAGAAGGTGATGTTAAGTGCACTTTTTTCTTATCTTCAGCAGGAAAAACATGTTTCTTACTCCAATTCTAGACCTACGGAGGTTGAACAATACATAAAAGATATTAGAGATTTAAATTCTTGATTTTGCTACCAGTTCTATAGCTCCTACATGCTCTGGACTGTCTAGTTTCTCCTAGATCTCTAGGATGAGTATTTTCATGTTCCAGTAGCCGAAGTATACCATAGTCTAGCGGTATAGGTCAGCCTGATATGTCAGTCTTTTCTGGAAAATATCTAATGGTAAATGGCCTAGAGCATCCATTGATGTATAAAATGGCAATAGTTATAGTTTAAAAACGCCATTGTACTCTCAATTAAAATTTGATGCCTATAATCACCTAAATCAAATTATTTTTAGACAGAAAATGCCACCACCAATCTCAAATACAGGTCAATCAGTGTGTTTCAAATCTGATTGATGTACACATTGTTTATATATTCACAATTCAGTTTAAATCAATGGGAGCAGTCGCAGACTGTGTTTCTGGTGCTGAGTTAGCCAGAGGGTTACATAACAAGTACCACTGTCAGTATGTGAGTGTGGAATCCCTAGTATCCTGAAAATATCAAGCCACAGGTATGCTGTAGTTTAACCTAAATTATATTTCTATACGTTTACTATGTGTAAGTTGAAAAGATATAATCATTGAGAGAAGTTTAGCATTCGATTTACAGTTGTATTTAGGGGACAACACACAAGTTGATAATTGACAAGAATTAAAGCTGATGTGATGTTAACCTTACTCTGTGTTTTTTATAGGTGGAAGTGTGGAAGGCTGGAATGATCCTCCATCCATCAGGGGTGGGCTTCCACGAAAAAAGGTAAGCTGTTCTTCCTAGGGGTGTAAGTTGTCGTGCATGACCAGGAGGCCATAAAGAGCCCTAACTGTAACAGTTTTGAATCACAGAAGCTTGGAAAATAAACACCCACTCTGTCTCTTTTCCTACTCTCTCCCCTTCTCTCCTCCCCATTCTGTTCCCCCTCATTTTTCTTCCTCGCCCCAATTGTCCACTAATTAAGTTGTTTGATATAATTCATTTGTAGTTCAACTCCATTCGTACTTTTTCAAGTGTCATATTTAGGTGTCATCATTTTCTTGTAGTACACTTGCAGTACTGCTGTGAACAATGAGCTGCAACAGGACAATTTAACTGAAAATAATTGAAAAAATTTATTAGAAATAAGTTCATATTACTATTGAAGCTACTCTGATGGAACAATAGCACTGCCCATCGTTTGCCTTGGCCGTGCAGGAGCTGTTTTCACACAAGTCGGATAATTAGAGATAGTGTTTGTTTTTAGGTCTCGGCCTGACGTAAGCAGCACATGCTCTGCTCTCGTCTTACGAGGCTTCTTAGAATCGATTCGATTCCAGAAGCCGCGTCTCAGCTCCGCCTTAAGTTTTGATTTGTGCACGTCGTTTTGCATCACGAATTATGCCAAAGGCAGTGCAATGATGCACTGAAGGCATGTCAATAGGCGCTTGTTGCCACCCTGTCTCCTTTAAGCCCCGCCCACCGGCATTTGATCTTTTACTTGCGGCGGGAGACAGTGTCTCCTAATTAGCCGCTGCACACTTTTTTGTGTCTCCTAATTAGCCCCTACACACTTTTTTGTGATCATTCCCCTTTGGCAAAGGCAGCCGCATGTTTATAATTGCATTGCGCTTTCACTTTAAGGGAAAGCGTGATGCAATTATAAACATGCGGCTGCCTTTGCCAAAGCCAAGAGCTTTTTATGTATTTTTTCTCTTCCGTTGCACATTTGTGGGAAAATCTCACGTTGAAAGATATGCTTTATACGGCCGCTCCATCGCATGTGCACAAAATAAACTTTTCCTAGCTTTGTCCTTTTTCTAAAGTAATTATCGTGATCGGAAAATATGCTGAAATCGACAAAACGTGGGCAGAAACAGGAAAGCAGGCGCAGCTCTGTTCAGATTCACATATCTGAGAGGATACGGCAAAAGAGCTGTAAAAGCAATCTGCGAATGTTAATATATAAGAAGCTGTGTAATGCATGGGTGCACATACATCAAACTGGAGGAGTTCACTGGTCAGTCAAGAACTCTTCAAATCGAGTGCTTTGCTGTCCCACGGGGGTTCCCCGTGAAGCCCACTGCAAGGTCTAACTTGCAGAAGCAGCTGACCCAAGGACAACCGCCTGTGAGAGGGCACATCCGGATATTAGTCCGAGGATGAACGCATCTGCAGTTTCATTTCCGCTTCCTACTAGCACCTTTCAGACCAGCGTCAATCGGGGGCCATTATTTTAGGCATGGAAGCAGTGGATTTATTCAAAGTTACCAGTAGATTACTCTACAACATTGTGTGTTCCTGGCCTTTGACACAAAGTATTTTGATTTTCCATTCTGGTGCTTGTAATCCTGATGTTAAAATTGGACACCTTGTTTACGAGGCAAAGTTGGACACACAGAACTGCATGCCCAAAAGGCGAGGGTTACCCTACTCCGGACTCTTGGGTTTCTCTACTACTCACTCTCTACTACTACACTCTCTATTACTCTCTACTACTACTCACTCTCTACTACTCTCTCTACTACTCACTCTCTACTATTCACTCTCCACTACTCACTCTCTACTACTCACTCTCTACTACTCTCTACTCTTCACTCTCTACTACTCACTCTCTACTACTCACTCACTACTACTCATTCTCTACTACTCTCTACTACTCACTCTCTACTACTCTCTACTCTCTACTACTAACTCTCTACTACTCTACTCTCTACTTCTCACTCTCTACTACTCTCTACTATTCTCTCTCTCTACTACTCACTCTCTACTACTACACTCTCTACTACTACTCACTCTCTACTACTCTCTCTACTACTCACTCTCTACTATTCACTCTCTACTACTCACTCTCTACTACTCACTCTCTACTCCTCACTCTCTACTACTCACTCTCTACTCCTCACTCTCTACTACTCTCTACTCTCTACTCCTCCCTCTCTACTACTCTCTACTCTACTCTCTACTACTCACTCTCTACTCTCTACTACTCACTCTCTACTACTCTACTCCTAACTCTCTACTACTCTCTACTATTCTCTCTCTCTACTACTCACTCTCTACTACTCTCTCTACTACTCATTCTCTACTACTCTCTACTCTACTCTCCTCTACTACTCTCTCTCTACTACTCACTATCTACTACTCACTCTCTACTACTCTCTACTACTTACTCTACTACTCACTCTCTACTACTCACTCTCTACTATTCTCTACTATCTACTAATCTCTACTACTCTCTCTACTACTCTCTACTACTCACTCTACTACTCTCTACTACTCTCTCTCTACTACTCTCTCTCTACTACTCTCTCTCTACTACTCACTCTCTACTACTCACTCTCTACTACTCACTCTCTACTACTCTCTACTCACTACTCACTTTCTACTACTCACTCTCTACTACTCACTCTCTACTACTCACTCTCTACTACTCTCTTTCTACTACACTCTACTACTCATTCTCTACTACTCTCTACGCTCTACTACTCACTCTACTACTCTCTCTTTACTACTCACTCTCTACTACTCACTCTCTACTACTCTCCACTCCTCACTCACTACTACTCACTCTCTAATTATCACTCTCTACTATCTACTATTCTCTCTACTACTCACTCTCTACTCTCTACTACTCACTCTCTACTACTCACTCTCTACTACTCACTCTACTCTCTACCTCTCTCTCTCTCTACCTCTCTCTACCTCTCTCCACCTCTCTACCTCTCTGCCTCTCTATCACTACCTCTCTACCTCTACCTCTATACCTCTACCTCTATCTCTCTACCTCTACCTCTCTCTACCTCTCTACGCGCTCACATATGCACATATATAAATAAATATGTATTTTTTTATATGTATATGCATTTATATATATGTGTGTGTATATACATACATACATATATAAACATATATATACATCTGCATATCTGTTTAAATATAAATGTAAATGCGTGCATGTATATACATATATGCATAGATATGCATGTTATGTCATGAAAGTTTGAAAAACACTAATAAAAGCAAAGCTAAAAAGCCACCTAATTACAAACAGAATTGCTTTAACTTAAACGAGGGCGAGACCTATTGCATTTTCAATGCTTGTTTTATAATGAATTCACCGTTGGAGCATGAAACATTCCAGCATCGTTCCATGTAAAAAATATTAATCTCCTGTATCTCGTTGAGTCTCAACCAGCCTTATCCGGTTATTTCTTTCAGTAATAAATGGGCTAATAGTATATATTACCCGAGTGTGTTCATCCACTTCTCTTGAGGGCTCTAATGTAGAGGAAAAAAGAAATAGAAACCCATTTCCGAAAACCCAAATATTTGAAAACAAATTTTTGAACATATTTGGAGAAATACGCTTTGGTCAAAATCAATTGAAGCAAACTCCAAAACACCTTCGAAATGTAGTATCAATTTAGTAAAACTGTAATAAAGCAGAAAAGAAGGTGAATAAAACTATTAGAGGCAGAGTTGGGAAAGAGTTAAGAGGAGATGCTCTGGTATGGAAGCTGAGCTCCGCAAATAAGTTGTAATAAAAGAAGCATTGGTGAGCAGAACAAAAACATTAATTTTAAAAATGGGCGAAGGACGGGGAACCGAAATCATGGGCAAATCCCAGTCACATTAGAAAGGTTTGATTATTCCCATTTATAGCTTGGGCTCCATTGCTTGTCATACTGCTTGTTTTGGGCTTTATCTATGCAGCATGGTCTTACTCTGACTTTAATTCCTTCTTTGGTCACAGTCTTGTGTCGAATCACATTGGCTTTTCCAGGATATTTTGAAATATCACTCCTGCTTTCCTCGTGTTGAATCAGATAAGATTTTTTCTTCACCGTGTCATGGAGGTGTCCACCAGCTTTTGTCCTGATTGAAAAGCCCTCATTGTAAACAAATTCTCAGAGTTGTTTTGGGGGGCATGTATGCTTCTGACAAGACATGCAGAGTCTGCTTCTTCCCATTCCTTCATCGAGTTGATGTTATCCATCTGAAGGTGTTTATTCTGATCTGGTTCATGGATCTGAGAGATAACTGGTCCTATGACTTAATTGGGTCCGTACGACTTGGCTAATATTTTCTGATGTAGGTAGCAGACTTAACATCTTTTTGCTAGACTTCAACACTTGGAGGCTAGAACCTCTGTTATAATACAGCTCTTGAGCTACTTGGTCATTTTGAAGTACATTTGCTGTATCCTTTCAAATTGCCTGTTAACAGTCTTTCGGGGCAAACACATATTGAGTTAATCAAGTCTCATTACCTTTTAGCACTGTACAATCATGTAGCACTGTATCTAGATTTGTTCTAGGTTGTCAACTGTAGAGAAGCTCATATGGGCTGAATCTGGTGAAGGTTTGGGTAGTACTTAGTGTGAATAAGACTAAGTGAAGAACTTATACTAAATGTATCTCATCTGTATTCTTAGCTTTTTGTATTATCTGGTTAATAGTTTGATTATAGCGTTCTACTAGAATGTCTTTTTCTGAATGGTATACTACAATCCTCAATTGATTGTTGTGCAGTTTCTGATCGATACTTCTAACTGCATATTCCTATCTTTAGAATACTACCCAGGCGCCAGACTAGATCCAGAAAACTTCTCCATAGCTGTTCTCCTGCACAACATTAGGTGGCACTGTGCTAACTAAACGTAACTCCGGAAGTGACGGAGCGAAGCCCCCTATAAGCATCACCCCTATGCTTTGATATCTGAAGAGACAATTAGTTAACGATTCCTTACATTAGAATTACCCCCAGGCGTCAGACTGAATCTGGAGAATTTTTTGTCAGCAGTACCCCTGCGCATCGAAAGTTGGCTCCGTGTTAGTCGTTGGCGTCGTTGTCACCGGGATGACTTTGAGGCAGCTACTTAGACGCCGCCCTCGGGCGCTGGCGTCAGTTCTTTCTTTTTCTGCGCCAGCCAGTGCAGATCCGGAGAGAGCGGTACCTCCAGTCACTTTTTGACTGACTTATTTGAAAGAGACAATTAGTTATAGATTCCTTAGCTTAGAATTACCGCCAGGCGTCAGACTGGATCCGAAGAATTTTTTGTTAGCAGTACCCCTGCGTGTCGAAAAGTGACGTTGGTCGGCTCCACCTTTGTCGTTGGCATTGTGGTCGCCAGGATGTTGTCGCGGCAGCTACTTAGACGCCCTCGCGCGTTGATGTCAGTTCTTTATTTTTCCGCGGCTTTTTGACTGACTTTTGTCGACGTCATTTTTGACGCTTTGACTCCTGGTGCACGTCAGGGATGCCCGGTTTCAAGGCTTGCAGTTCCTGCCGACGATTGATGTTGGTGACGGATCCGCACTACATGTGCCAGTTCTGTCTAGAACCCGACCACGACTCCAAGTCCTGTTCCGACTGCCGGACCATGAACCCATAGTCTTTGCAGGAGTGGTCCCGAAAGCTTCTTGAGGCCTGGCAATCCACACCGCTCGAGGGCCCGGTCGCATGGAAGGTCGAGGGACCGGTCGCGGATCCACCACCACCACCAATCTTCTTCCAAGTCTTCGCACTCCTCCGGTAAGTCGAAGCAGCATCGTCGCTCTTCGACTTCTCCCCATCCGTTGGCCAACATGACTTGGGATGCGGGTTGTACCTCTCCCGTGGCTCCGCAAGCGAAGCCCGCTGGGTTTCCCTCCCTTCCCGGGACCCGGTGTGAACCCTGCCCAGCTATGGAGTTTCTACGAAGCGATGCATGCTATCGTTGGGCGGCCCGACTCCGCCGGCACGCCTTCGGGCCCCGCGGACTTGGTTGGGGGCCCTGTGTCTTCGACGCCGGTGGCTTCGGCCCAGGCACCGCAGGGACCCCTTGGATTCAGCCCTGGATCCAGATCGGTGAACGTCGACATGACTACACCTCCCTCGGCACCAACACCACCGGTAGCACGTCTGCAGCCGACGCCGGTTGTTTCCCCAGCCGGCGTTGACCCCGGCCTCCACCCCGACGTGGACTCAGAGCCGGACCGACGTCAACCAACGCCGGTTCTGGCGCCGACGGGTTCTTTTGTGCCCTTGTTCCACCCTGGTTCTTTTAGGCCAGATTGGCAACCAGAGGAGGGTGAGGAAGACTGGGAGGGGTCTGGAGACCCTTTAACTGACCAGTTAGAGTATGATCCGGACTGGCGAGAGGAGTTGGGGGGGATGCCAGTGGATTGGATACTTCTCCAGATATTGGCATGTTGTCTCCTCCTACCGTGGCTACGGAGGAGGGAGCGTCTTACGCATTGGTGTTGCGTATTGCGGCTGAGGCTCTCAACCTCGAGCTACCTACATTGGCGGTCAGGACTAACTTCCTCACAGAGGTGCTTTAACCGGCTGCCAGCTCTTCGGAGCCCCTGCTGCCATTCAATGAAGCCCTCACTGACATCCTTTTGGGCAACTGGTCCAGGCCCAACACAGGGGCTTCTGTGGATAGGATGATCGCCTGACGCCACTGCCTGGCTCCGGGAGACCCCTCTTTCCTGTCCCAACACCCTTCACCTGAGAGCTTGGTGGTCCAAGCCTCCACGTCCAAAGACACATTCCCTAACTCACCACCTGATAGGAAATCCAAAAAGCTGGACCACCTTGGGAAGGAGATGTTTTCTTCCTCCAGCTTGGGACTGCGGACGGTAAACACTGCATGTCTATTCAGCTGTTACACCCACTCTGTGTGGGATATGGTGGTGCAGGTGCTGCCCCAGTGCCTGGAGGAGGCGCGGGCCGAACTCTCCCATGCAGTTGCCGAGGGGAGAGACGCAGCCAAGTTTACCATTCGCTGTGGACTGGATAACGCCGGCTCGCTAGGCAGGACGATTTCCATGTCGGTAGCCCTTTGACGCTACGCCTGGCTGGGGTCGACTGGTTTTTCAGGGCATGTCCAAGCTTCCCTTATGGACATGCCCTTTGATGGCTGTCGCCTGTTTGGCGACAAGGCAGACAACGAGCTAGAGCGTTTTAAGGACTCTTGGGCTACGGCCAAGTCCTTGGGCATCTCCACCACCTGCCCTGTGCAGTCTGCCTTTCGCCCCTTTTGTGGCAACGGAAGGGGTACCCTGCCACGTTCCGCCCAGAGCCACAGGACGGCGCAAGCTGTTCAGCCCCTTCACGGCCGGGGACGTGGAAACCACCGTCGTGGGTCTGGGGGCCAGCGCACGACCAGTCCACCACAGCCCCCTTTACAGCACCATCCAAACCCTCCTAGTCCGACCTTTCAGGGCCACCAATCACCAGTGGGTGACAGGATTAGCCATCACCTCCCCCACTGGGGCACCATCACGTCAGACAGGTGGGTTTTGCAGATAGTCCAAAAGGCCTACTCCCTACCTTTCGAGACTAACCCAGCTATGCCACCTCAGTACCGTCACATGTCGGTGGATTATCTGGCCCTTCTCCAACAGGAAGTTACGGCTCTCTTGACCAAGGGAGCAATCGAGTGAGTTCCTGCCCCAGAAGTAGGTTGTGGTTGCTATTCCCACTACTTTCTGGTGCCCAAGAAGGAGAAAGGCCTGCTTCCTATCTTGGATCTCAGTAATGTCAACCGCTTCCTCTGGAAGGAGAAGTTCAAAATGGTGACGTTAGCTCAGGTCCTTTCTGCTCTCGACCCTGGAGACTGGATGGTGGCTTTGGACTTGCAGGACGCTTACTTTCACATCCCCGTCCTGCCGGCCTATCAGCGCAACTTGCGGTTCACGGTAGGCCACAAGCACTTTCAGTTTACCGTGCCCTCCTACGGCCTTACCAGTGTCGCTCGGGTGTTCACGAAAGTGGTGTCGGTGGTCGCAGCTCATCTGCTCATATCAGGGGTTTCAATCTTCCCCTATCTCGACGACTGGCTGTTGAAGGCGAGCTCGCCCCAGGCTGTCGTCTCCCACCTCCAGACTACGGCTGACCACCTGCATTTGCTGGGATTTTCTGTCAACGTGCCGAAGTCACACCAGACTCCCTCTCAGAAGTTCCTCTTCATTGGAGCGGTTCTGGACACAACGCAGTTTCCGGTCTATCCTCCCGAGCAGCGAGTCCGGGATAGTCGGGCTATGATTACGATTTTTCAGCCTCTATCCGGGGTTTCGGTCAGGGTGACCCCGCGGCTGCTGGGTCTGATGGCCTCCTCCTGGTGGATCATGCCAGATGGCATAAATGGGCTCTGCAGTGGGCCCTGAAGTTCCAGTGGGCACAGCATCAGGGGAACCTGTCCAATTGCGTCCAGATCGCGGAGGGCTCTGCACGCCAATTGCAGTGGTGGCTGGCGAACCGGGATTGGGTCAACGGCAGATCCCTCTCCCTTCCCCAACCGGAGTACACGGTGGTGACAGATGCATCACTTCTAGGGTGGGGCGGCCACATGGGAGAGGCGGAGATCAGAGGCCTCTGGTCTCTTGCAGAGTCCAAGGTCCACATCAACCTGATGGAGCTCCGGGCAATTCGTCCTGCACGCAAGGCATTCGTTTACCACTATTGACCAGAGTGCTGAAGAAGATCAAGAGTGACCGGGCTCAAGTCATCCTTGTGGCTCCAGATTGGGCACGAAGAGTCTGGTATCCCGCGCTCTTTCACATGGCCATTGATCCTCTGATCCGACTGCCTCTTCAGGAGCAGCAGGAGATGGTCCTCCACTCGAACCCGACCATCCTCCACCTCCTTGCGTGGAGCTTGAGCGGCGACAGTTGACAGCCTTCGACCTTCCCAAACGCTGTGATGTTATCTTGGCAGCAAGGCGTCCCTCCACTAAGACGGTATACGCATGCAGATGGAACAAATTTGTGGCATGGTGCGCAGCAAAGGCTGTGGATCCTTTTTCTGCCCCTCTTTCTGAGGTTCTCTTATTCCTTCTTTCTTTGGCCCAGCCGGGCTCTGCTCTGGGCACACTAATGGGTTATTTCTCTGCCATTTTAGCCTTTCTTAGGCTTTCTGATCAACCTTCTCTTTTCAAGTCCCCTCTTGTAAATCGCTTCTTTAAAGGCATTACTTATCTTTTCCCTCCTGCTCCCTTCATAATGCCTCAGTGGGACTTGAACTTGGTTGTTACCTACCTTATGTGCGCTCCCTTTGAGCCGCTTCATAACTGTCCTCTCAGACTTCTTACTCTAAGACTACTTTTATGGTTTCCATCACCTCTGATCGCAGGGTGAGTGAGCTGCTAGCCCTTTCTTCAAAACCTCCTTTTCTGTCAGTTTATCCAGAAAAGGTTGTCCTTAGAACCAGGCCTTACTTTCTTCCAAAGGTGGTTACTTCTTTCCACATTGGTCAAACCATCACGTTGCCTAGCTTCTTTCCGCCTCCACATCCATCTAAGGAGGAAGAGAGGTTCCACCGTCTCGATCTAAAACGTGTGCTTTCGTTTTGTTTGGATCGCACCAAAAAATTCCGGGTAGATGACCAGCTCTATGTTGGCTACGTGGGCGCCAAGAAAGGTCGGGCAGTGCACAACGGTCCATCTCTAGGTGGGTCGTTTTGTGCATTAAAGCTTGCTGTTCTTTGGCAAAGAAGGAGCCTCCAGTGAGACCGTGCGCCCATTCCACCAGTGTGACAGCAGCGACCACTGCTTTTGGACGGGGAGTCCCCCCTCAATGACATCTGTCAGGCAGCTACATGGGCATCACTACAGACGTTCACAAAATACTATTGCCTGGACAGCCAAGTCCGGAGAGACAGCTTCTTTTTCCCTTCTGTTTTCCAGGATTTTCTAGTGTGAACTTAGTTCACAGACCCACCTCCGGGTTATCTATTCTAAGGTAAGGAATCTATAACTAATTGTCTCTTTCAGATGAACAAGTTACTTACCTTCAATAACGATATATCTGTAAGAAACATTAGTTAGTTATTGATTCCTTACCGCCCCACCCATCCTCCCTGTTGGAAACGGGTAGCGTGGTGCAGAGCGGGCGGGCCAAACTCCGGAGGAAATGTGCAAAGCATCCACGCGGTACACACAGGCGACACACAAGGCACACTACAAAAAGAGACACCACACCAGTTTAGGTAAAAAGAACTTTTGTATTGTCCAAAACCACAAGGTGTCAATAGGCAATCTCTGTACTGCGCCAACTGGCGCTCGGTTAACATTTACAGGGGGGGAATTATGTACAGGGCAGGGCCAATCGGGCCCCTGCCGGAATCATTGCGATTTAGAAGATAGTAAAAGTAAGTCCATTAGCTGCAACCTGCAATAAAGTTAACTCAGGGCATAACCTTAGGCGTTAGTCCGGACCACCTGAAATAAAACACATCATGACCTGACCATATCCCTTAACAACCTGGAGGTCCCCTGAGGCAGGAATCAAAATAGTCAAAACCTGGCATCTAGACATAGCGCTGCATACAACACATGACTAGCACTTTAAATCATAGCCATTGACATAGCGCTTAAGAGCATGACATTTGAATATAGCGCCGCACATATCACGGCGAAAGCGCTTCAAAACATAGCCATTGACATAGTGCTTAAGAGCATGACATTTGAATATAGCGCTGCCCATATCACGGCGAAAGCGCTTCAAAACATAGCCATTGACATAGCGCTTAAGAGCATGACATTTGAATATAGCGCTGCACATATCACGGCGAAAGCGCTTCAAAACATAGCCATTGACATAGCGCTTAAGAGCATGACATTTGAATATAGCGCTGCACATATCACGGCGAAAGCGCTTCAAAACATAGCCATTGACATAGCGCTTAAGAGCATGACATTTGAATATAGCGCTGCACATATCACGGCGAAAGCGCTTCAAAACATAGCCATTGACATAGCGCTTAAGAGCATGACATTTGAGTATAGCGCTGCACATATCACGGCGAAAGCGCTTCAAAACATAGCCATTGACATAGCGCCTAAGAGCATGACATTTGAATATAGCGCTGCACAACTAGCATTGACCATAGCGCTTTAAATATGGCATTATAGCATAGTGCTACACCTGGCAGATCAATGGCGCTTCAGATAGGGCCCTCACTGGGAGCATTCAGCATAGCAAGCTCCTGGGGCAGTAGACTTGGCAAGCTCTGGGAGCATCAACCATGGCCAGCCACTGCAGCGCTAGGCATTGCATTTAGTCCGGGCAGGTCCGTGGGCCCTCCGAGGTGTCCACCCCCTCCAGCATCCCTCTAGGCCGTTGCAGCTGCCCACTGTCCTGTGGGGCAGCTGTGCAGGCTCCTGGCACCAGGGGCGGGCACCGGCAATGTACCCCGTTGCCCCCCCTCCTCCACTACCAGTCCCACACGACGCCGGGGGCGGGCACCGACAATGTGCCCCGACACACCCTCCAAGTGCGCCCCCACAAGGTCCCAAAAATGTGAAGGGTCCCCGGGGCGGGCACCGATAATGTGCCCCGTTGCCCCCTCCACGCCACTGGTTCCCCCAATGCCCCACTCACCGGGCTCTCGGCTGCAGGCGTCTCGGCGGCCTCCCACCAGCAGGCTGTCACTCTCTCCGGCTGCAGGCACAGCCACTTCAAAGATAGCGCTCACCAAATCCAGCGCTCTCCTTCCAGGGGCAGCTTGGAAATAGCGCTCTCCTTTGTAAATAGCGCTCTCCTTCCAGGGGCAGCTTGTAAATAGCGCTCTCCTTTGTAAATAGCGCCCTCCTTCCAGGGGCAGCTTGGAAATAGCGCTCTCCTTTGTAAATAGCGTTCTCCTTCCAGGGGCAGCTTGGAAATAGCGCTCTCCTTTGTAAATAGCGCTCTCCTTCCAGGGGCAGCTTGGAAATAGCGCTCTCCTATGTAAATAGCGCTCTCCTTCCAGGAGCAGCTTGGAAATAGCGCTCTCCTTTGTAAATAGCGCTCTCCTTCCAGGGGCAGCTTGGAAATAGCGCTCTCCTTTGTAAATAGCGCTCTCCTTCCAGGGGCAGCTTGGAAATAGCGCGCTCCTTTGTAAATAGCGCTCTCCTTCCAGGGGCAGCTTGGAAATAGCGCTCTTTGGTTCCTGCCCCTTGCTTGAGGGGGGAAATTGCGTTGGTGGCTGAAGGCAGACTAATTAGTCTCTGCCTGTCGTCCCTGGATTCTCCTCTCGCCGGGCCAGATCAGTGGGTAGTTCAGGATCCCTCACTCACTTAAAGGGCAGCGCCTAAACCCTGTCACCTTCAGAGGCATAGGTCCCTGACCTGATCCTACCGCCTAAACTCCTGCGAAGGCTTTTCCAGGTCTGAATTGCCACCACTATATCTTTCCCTCGCCCTGTGGACAGTAGGGGGGGGGGGGGTAGGTAGGCTCCGGGCCCAGCACACAGGCCTATGTGGCGGTGACCCCTGGCAGCAGGTCCCCTCTCTCCCTGGTCCACCCTCTGACTGACTGCATGGCAACCCAGCTCCTCCCTTTAGACGCCCCTCACCCCACCTTCCAGACAGTGCCAGAAGCTTCTAGAAGCATCTGGGGAAACTGGCTCTAACTGGCCTAGGGGGAGGCGTAGAGCACCCTGGGTGCCAGGCTTCCCTCCAAAAGCTGGGGCTGCTGGGAAATAACGCCTAGACTGTCAACCCAGCTCAGTCAAACGGCACAACCACACAGCTTTGGCATCCATTTTAAGTTATATTTTTAAAATGGGGAAACTCAGTCTGCACACATTCAATCCTTGCATTTACACATGTGGTTCCCCAGAAAAGCGAAAAATTTCTGGGAAAAGGGCCAAGTCCAACACAACCCCCTTCCAGCCAAAAGCCAGGGTAGACCGATCAATGCCTTGATGGGCTTCCCTGCTTAGGGCGAGAAAAGGTGGACGCAGGCCCACAACTGCAGGAGCACCCGCAGGTTCTCCTCCACTCTGGAACCCGATGGTTCCCTCTCTCAAACTTTACTCGACCGCCTAAGCCACCACCCGGGGGTTCCCTAGCTGGTTGTGGCCAGGACTGGCCCCTAGGCCACCCAGATGTCTCTGGCCCTTGCGGTCTCACAGAGTGGGGGGCAGTAACCCCAGGCCCATAGTACCCGTTGACCACTCTCCTCCCCCTCCTTGCAGTTCCGAACTGCCACTGGTCCTCCCACCTGGGGTCCGCACCCTCAGGCTGACCAGCCCTCAGGGGCGAGGCTCTCCTCCCCCTACCTCTCCTTCTGGGGTTCCTCACCCTACTCCCATGCGAGGCACCCTCAGACCACCACTCTCTCCCCAGTCCAGGGCCTTGACCCTTCAACTGGTTCCCCAGCCTAGGGTCTAAACCCTTAGGCTGCACCGGTGCCAGGGGTGAGACCTCCCTCCCCCTGCACCCCCTCCCAGAGTTCCGCACCCTCCCAACGGGAGTAGCACCCCTGGAAGACAATTCTGGGGGGACACTGCTAACAGATGTCCCACCCGCCAGGTCAGGCAGTACCCATCCCTGGCCTCCCAACCCAGGATCTAAGCCCTGTGGCTGAGCCGGTGCCCGAGGTGAGACCTTCCTCCCTCTGCACCCCCTTCCAGAGTTCCGCACCCTCCCACCTGGAGAAGTACCCCTGGAAGTCAATTCTGGGGGGACACTGTTAACAGATGTCCCACCCGCCAGGTCAGGCAACCCCTGAACCTGGCATCCCAGCCCAGGATCTAAACCCTGCAACTGGGCCAATCACAGAACCTCAGGAGCTCTGATTACAGATGCCCCGGGTCCTCCTGACGCTAGGGGCTCCCCCTCACCGGGCGGCACATCAGGACAGCCTAGGCTCCCAACCTGGGGCTCCCTTACGGAACTCTCCCGGCACCTTAGACTGCGGTTGGGGCACCTCGGGACACCTCCCCGTCTCACTCCTTCCTATGGATAGGTCGTGAGGCCCTACAACCCTCTCTCTTCCCGGGGACCTAGCAGGGCTATTCGCCACCTCTCCCACCTCGCTGGGTTGGAAGATCCCTGCACCACCCCCTTCAGGGTCACTCCCCAATGCCTCCTCAGACACCCTGGCCCTCACCCAGAGGTCTGCCTCCCGTGCAAGCTCCCCGGGGTCAGAGAACGCACACTGTACTAGGTGGTGACGCAACCTTGGGGAACAATTCCTGAGCATGTGCTCCCGGATGACTACCTGGCACAGCCCTTCCCACTCATTCACTGCACTCCTCACCACCCAATCCTCCAATGCAGTCCCACACACCTCTGCAAACTCCCCCCAGGACTGGTGGGACAGTTTTCCCCTGCCCCTGAACTCTTACCTGTCCCCCTCTTCCTGGGAATCAGGCACCATCTCCTGGGCTCTGGGAGTGGGACACCCTACATTGGATCCACTCTCGCTGCCACCACTGGATCCCACCCTTACTGGTGAATCCAGACCACAAAAACCACTCTCAGGGGACAACCTACCCTCCCGAGCTGGTCTCTCCCTGGCAAAGGCCCTCTCTGCCTCCGCCATCCTCTCCTGCGCTAGGACCTTCTCCGTCTCTAGCTTCTTCTCCTGCACACTCAGCCGCGCTAGCTCCACCTTGAGCCTTCCCAGCGCCAGCTGATGCTCCCTCTCTTCCCTCCTATCTACCCACTCTTCTGGGGACAGGGAAAGGGACGGGGCAGTGCCCCCGGGACTGGACCCAGCGCAGGACTCCCTAACTCTGGTGTCCTCACTCGCTACTGGCGTCTCCCCCCGGTCATCTTCCTCCTCCTCGTCAGTGTCACCCCCCTCCTGGGTTATGGACTGGGCCCCCTCACTCTCGGAGTCCTCCCTACACTGGAGGTCCTCCTCCGGGTCTCCAGAAAATCCACCCTTTAAATATGCGGAGGGGTAATCTGACAGGTCCCCACCGATCTCTAAGGGTTCCCCCCTCTTGAGGGCCTCATAGAGAAATAACTTCCTGCGTATGTTGCCTACTGGGGGTATCCCTCTCTCCCTGCAGAAATCCACTACTTCCTGCTCCGTGTATTCCATAAGATCATCCTCGTTGTAGGTTGACCCCATCCTGGCACGGTACACCCGGGACACACCACCCACAGTGCAACAAGGGGACACAATTTAAAAACACACTTCCAGGAGGAAATCACAATTAAGGAAAAAAACAATAATTCCCCAAAGCTGAGATCACTTTAAACGCTCAATTTGCAGTGCAACCCGCGGTCGCTGTGGTACTGCACAAACACAAGTCCTATCCCACCGCTGAACACCAATGTTGGAAACGGGTAGCGTGGTGCAGAGCGGGCGGGCCAAACTCCGGAGGAAATGTGCAAAGCATCCACGCAGTACACACAGGCGACACACAAGGCACACTACAAAAAGAGACACCACACCAGTTTAGGTAAAAATAACTTTTGTATTGTCCAAAACCACAAGGTGTCAATAGGCAATCTCTGTACTGCGCCAACTGGCGCTCGGTTAACATTTACAGGGGGAGAATTATGTACAGGGCAGGGCCAATCGGGCCCCTGCCGGAATCATTGCGATTTAGAAGATAGTAAAAGTAAGTCTATTAGCTGCAACCTGCAATAAAGTCAACTCAGGGCATAACCTTAGGCGTTAGTCCGGACCACCTGAAATAAAACACATCATGACCTGACCATATCCCTTAACAACCTGGAGGTCCCCTGAGGCAGGAATCAAAATAGGCAGTTCATTCACCTTAAAACCTGGCATCTGGACATAGCACTGCATACAACACATGACTAGCACTTTAAATCATAGCCATTGACATAGCGCTTAAGAGCATGACATTTGAATATAGCGCCGCACATATCACGGCGAAAGCGCTTCAAAACATAGCCATTGACATAGCCCTTAAGAGCATGACATTTGAATATAGCGCTGCCCATATCACGGCGAAAGCGCTTCAAAACATAGCCATTGACATAGCGCTTAAGAGCATGACATTTGAATATAGCGCTGCACATATCACGGCGAAAGTGCTTCAAAACATAGCCATTGACATAGCGCTTAAGAGCATGACATTTGAATATAGCGCTGCACATATCACGGCGAAAGCGCTTCAAAACATAGCCATTGACATAGCGCTTAAGAGCATGACATTTGAGTATAGCGCTGCACATATCACGGCGAAAGCGCTTCAAAACATAGCCATTGACATAGCGCTTAAGAGCATGACATTTGAATATAGCGCTGCACAACTAGCATTGACCATAGCGCTTTAAATATGGCATTATAGCATAGTGCTACACCTGGCAGATCAATGGCGCTTCAGAAAGGGCCCTCACTTGGAGCATTCAGCATAGCAAGCTCTTGGGGCAGTAGACTTGGCAAGCTCTGGGAGCATCAACCATGGCCAGCCACTGCAGCGCTAGGCATTGCATTTAGTCCGGGCAGGTCCGTGGGCCCTCCGAGGTGTCCACCCCCTCCAGCATCCCTCTAGGCCGTTGCAGCTGCCCACTGTCCTGTGGGGCAGCTGTGCAGGCTCCTGGCACCAGGGGCGGGCACCGGCAATGTACCCCGTTGCCCCCCCTCCTCCACTACCAGTCCCACACGACGCCGGGGGCGGGCACCGACAATGTGCCCCGACACACCCTCCAAGTGCGCCCCCACAAGGTCCCAAAAATGTGAAGGGTCCCCGGGGCGGGCACCGATAATGTGCCCCGTTGCCCCCTCCACGCCACTGGTTCCCCCAATGCCCCACTCACCGGGCTCTCGGCTGCAGGCGTCTCGGCGGCCTCCCAGCAGCAGGCTGTCACTCTCTCCGGCTGCAGGCACAGCCACTTCAAAGATAGCGCTCACCAAATCCAGCGCTCTCCTTCCAGGGGCAGCTTGGAAATAGCGCTCTCCTTTGTAAATAGCGCTCTCCTTCCAGGGGCAGCTTGTAAATAGCGCTCTCCTTTGTAAATAGCGCTCTCCTTCCAGGGGCAGCTTGGAAATAGCGCTCTCCTTTGTAAATAGCGTTCTCCTTCCAGGGGCAGCTTGGAAATAGCGCTCTCCTTTGTAAATAGCGCTCTCCTTCCAGGGGCAGCTTGGAAATAGCGCTCTCCTATGTAAATAGCGCTCTCCTTCCAGGGGCAGCTTGGAAATAGCGCTCTCCTTTGTAAATAGCGCTCTCCTTCCAGGGGCAGCTTGGAAATAGCGCTCTCCTTTGTAAATAGCGCTCTCCTTCCAGGGGCAGCTTGGAAATAGCGCTCTCCTTTGTAAATAGCGCTCTCCTTCCAGGGGCAGCTTGGAAATAGCGCTCTCCTTTGTAAATAGCGCTCTCCTTCCAGGGGCAGCTTGGAAATAGCGCTCTTTGGTTCCTGCCCCTTGCTTGAGGGTTTCTTGAGGGGGGAAATTGCGTTGGTGGCTGAAGGCGGACTAATTAGTCTCTGCCTGTCGTCCCTGGATTCTCCTCTCGCCGGGCCAGATCAGTGGGTAGTTCAGGATCCCTCACTCACTTAAAGGGCAGCGCCTAAACCCTGTCACCTTCAGAGGCATAGGTCCCTGACTGATCCTACCGCCTAAACTCCTGCGAAGGCTTTTCCAGGTCTGAATTGCCACCACTATATCTTTCCCTCGCCCTGTGGACAGTAGGGGGGGGGGGGGGGGTAGGTAGGCTCCGGGCCCAGCACACAGGCCTATGTGGCGGTGACCCCTGGCAGCAGGTCCCCTCTCTCCCTGGTCCACCCTCTGACTGACTGCATGGCAACCCAGCTCCTCCCTTTAGACGCCCCTCACCCCACCTTCCAGACAGTGCCAGAAGCTTCTAGAAGCATCTGGGGAAACTGGCTCTAACTGGCCTAGGGGGAGGCGTAGAGCACCCTGGGTGCCAGGCTTCCCTCCAAAAGCTGGGGCTGCTGGGAAATAACGCCTAGACTGTCAACCCAGCTCAGTCAAACGGCACAACCACACAGCTTTGGCATCCATTTTAAGTTATATTTTTAAAACGGGGAAACTCAGTCTGCACACATTCAATCCTTGCATTTACACATGTGGTTCCCCAGAAAAGCGAAACATTTCTGGGAAAAGGGCCAAGTCCAACACTCCCCGTTCTGCGAAATGACTTCTAGAGTCAGGGAATCCTTTTCAGGGCCATAGTTTTGTGCACCACTGGTCAGTGTCTTGAATGGCTCTGCGACTCTGGCGTGTGAAGAACTGACATCAGCGCGCAAGGGCGGCGTCTAAGTAGCTGCCGCAACGTCATACCGGAGACCACAATGCCAATGACGAACACGGTACTGCTAACGAATAATTCTCCTGATCCTGTCTGACGCCTGGGGGGAATTCTAAGGTAGGGAATCTATAACTAATCTATGTCTCTTACAGATATATTGTTACCGAAGGTAACTAATTTGTTCGTCAGCTCCTCTCTTTCCCACCTTGAGGATCCAAAGTTGCACTCCCAACTTTGTTGGGTGTCCAATGACTTCTAAACAATTTCAGCTAGTGTGCTAGGGAAGGATGTCCCCACCCATAACATCATATTTTAAGCCATTCCACAAGTGCAGGAAGCTGATGCCAGTTCCAGACCCACACAAGATGCTTCTTTGGTGTCTGGGCTTTGGCCACAACAAGTTGCATGATAAGTTAATTTTCATACACCTGAAGGTGATCTGAAACTGGGAGGCAAATATGTATATCAGATAACACAAGGAGTAACGTCCTTTGTGTAAGTCCCACTTCCGATCCAAGTAACAGGTGTGGATCGGCTCCCAGCCATGGAGCCGTTCCCTCAACCATTCAGTTTTGTGCTCAGCGTCCTCTGGTAAGTCCAAGTGCAAGAAATCGAAATGGGACTCTATTCCATCACTCCACTCTGAATCCGAAGAGAAAGTGTAAGGGCGTTGTTCGGACCCCTTCGATGTCTTCTAGCATGGATCCAGTTGCCCAGCTGCTCCTGATGCTTCCCAATTTCTTGAGCTGTCGTTGGCCATGCAGCTGATCGAGGTACTCAAGGAGGCCATGCTGCAGATTTTCTTGGGTGCTTTCAGCTTCTTTTGGTGTGCCTCGAAGTCCATGGAGCTGCAGGGTCCCAGGGGGTCTGATTACTGCTGTTGATTCCTTTGGTACCAATCAATGGGCTTATACCGACGCCAGTACAGACTTCTACTCCATTGCCGAGATCCATACTGGTTCTGCTATACTGATGATGGGACCAGTGGTGCCAGAAGAGAACTAGTTTCCGCACCGATGCACGAGGCGTCTGCAGGATCAGGTTTTTTCTCTTTTATCTTTTTTATTCAAACCCCCGGCCGCCGCTGTTGGCCTGCCACTCCGCCATTGCATATTGGTAGCAGCTGCTACTGCTCAAACCACCTTCAGCTCTGGCAAAATCAATGTCACGCTTCACGCTGTAAACCTGACAGTGCCTCTGCCATGTCAACCAGCTAAAAGAGACTCCGTTATCATTTTGGTTCTTCACTCCAGAGAACCTTGCCGTGCAGGCCTCAACCAGCAAGGTGAGTCCTAATTCATCTGGAAACAAGAGGATTGAGGCTTTTGACAAGCATGTTTTAATTTCTGCCAGTCTTGTATTGCAATCCATAAATATTACTTGATTGCTGGGCCGGTTTTCACATGCTCTGTGGATTATGACCAGCAAGATCTGGCTGGCGATCCTGGAAGACATTAGGGCCTCTTTGCCTTAGAGCAGGGGTCTCCAACTTTTTCTGGAATGAGAGCTACTTATGCTCAACGAAAATCTACCTGAGCTGCTCATATTATGAGATTTGTAATAGGGTAATTACTGGAAGATCAAGAACTTTAGTTTAAAGGTGACAGTACGACTAAGTGAACTGTGAATTTGGGTACATTTTACAATCTTCTCGTGTACGGCACTATATTATTGCATTACATTCATTGCTATGTAGAGACCCTTGATGAAAAGCCACAAAGCTTTGAAATGCTTTGGGTAGAAACAAAAATGTGAAAGGAGATTAACATATGGAAAGCAAAAAATATAAAGAAAAGATTAATTTAAGCACAAATAATATTTTGTACATATTCAATATAATTAAGAAGATGTGGCGAACGTGACATAAACATGGAGGAATCTTTTGTGCCATGCCCCTCTCTGACAGTATGCAGCAGAGCGTTCTGATGTAGGATTATTGGATGTGCCCACCTAACCACAGAGAGCTATGTGAGAAGCACAGAAAAACTTTGAAAAGAAAAATACAGAAACAGCGTTAACAAGGAAGGAGTGCTACTAGAGGGTTCTGCTCGCTTAATCCGGAGTCTCCAACCTTTTCTGTAATGAGAGCTACTTATGTTCAATGAAAATCTACCTGAGCTACTCATATTATAGAGTTGTAATAGTGACCACTTCAGCCAGGATTATGTTAGTGGCCACCATATGCAGGATTACCAGTAGTGTTCAGAAAATGCACACATTTTTGTCTCAAACACTTTCCAGTTTTGGAATACATATAATGATAATTCAACCAAGCAAAAGCTTCTAAGGAAGTATGCTGGGCTGCACAAAAGAAAACTACTTACATGACACTGGTGAGCTACTTGTAGCTCACGGTCTACTCATTGGAGAGCCCTGGCTTAGACGGTTCATGAGGGACAGGGGGCAGCCAAATATGTTACCTACACAGGTCTGGATACTACAGATTACGTGGGAGGGCAGTGTGTACTAGTTTTGTACTTCATTGATGTGTGTTTGCATTCCACAGGATTCTAAGGCACTGTACAGGCTCTCCTCATGAATATGCCCTTTGATGGATCCTGCCTTTTTGGTGAGAAGGCAGTCTCTGTTGGTAGAGCTACAGAGCCAAATTTGGGACTGTTGATCCCTGTTAAACAGTTTCTGTTCAAATTCAGACAGTTAAGGGGCTATTCCAGAGGGCTGGGATATAGACAGAGACAGACTTCCCAACCAATGCAGGAGGCACCCATGTCCTTTTGAGGTAGTGGTCATGAGTCTGAGTGGCAGCATGTGGGCCAGTAAGGGCATCAGTCCTCCAATTCTTCAATCCCAGCTGCAACACCCATCAAACCACTTTAGTGCCCAACCGGTGGGGTGGGGGGGCAGGATTCAACATTTCCTTCTAGGTTGGTGAGCCATTGTGTCAAACAAAAGGCTCTAACAAACAGTTCATAATAGCTAATCCCTACCTTTTTTTTTTCTGGCCCGCCCACTATTCCTTGCACATCAAAGCTGATTTTGGACTAGCATCTGTCCAATTTGTTAAGGGAGTTGCTGCCGTTGCTCACCAAAAGTTGTAGTGAAGGGATTCCAGGCTCAGAAAGAGGAGAGGGGGTGTTACTCTTGCTATTTTCTCATTCTGAAGTCAGGCAGGGGCCTCACGCCTTCTTGCAAAGGGTTAATTAAAAATGATCATGCTGGCCAGATCCTGTCTGCTCTGGAACGGGGTACCTGGATGGTGCCCGTTGATCTGCAAGATGTGTATATTCTTATACCTGTCCTGCTCTCCCACAGATGTCTGCAGTTCAAGATAGACCAGGAACATTTTCGGTCTGATGTGCTCCCTTTTGGCCTCAGTAGTGCTCCACAGTTGTTCATGAAAGTGATGGGAGTGGTTGTGGCCCAGCTTTGAAGGCAAAATATACCAGTATACCTATACCTGGATGACGGGCTGCTGTAGGCGGTCTTGCCACTGTCAGTTGTGGACCACCACCGTACGACAGCGAACCTCTTGGTATTGCTAGTTTTCACTAGCAATGTATCGAAGTCCCAAGTGATTCCTTTACAAAGACTTCCATTCACTTGGGCAATGTTGGACATAGTGCAGTTCAGAGCTTTACCTCTTCTGCATTGAATCCAGGCCATTTGGGCTATGAGCTAGATGTTTCAGTCTAGATCTCGAATCACTGTGAAAGCAGCTCTGAGACTTTTTGGCCTCTTGTATCCTCCTAGACAGGTATTCTAGGTAGCATATGCGGACTCTGCATTGCACTTTGATGCTCCAGTGGGAACAGCATTAGGGCGACCTGACAGATGCTGTTTAGGTCTCGGAGGAGACCACTAAATGTATGCAGTGCAGACTGCTCCAGCCAACCTGGTCCAGTAGCAGAAATGTCTCTCTTCCAGCAGCAGGAATGTCTCCCTTCCACACACAGCTTGCGGTAGTGACTGGTGGAGGGTGCCTCCATACCAATCTGGAGAAGTTGTTGACCATTTGTCAGGCTCTGAGGGCCTTTCTGCTGTAAATCTGGGGGTGTCTGGTGCAGATTCTCATGGACAACACCACCACTTTGTGGTACTGCAACAAGCAGGGTGGAGTGGCTGAATGTCAAGATATTTTCCTGATCGCAAACCACTTGGCAGAGTCCGGGCGAACAAGCTGAGTAGACAGTGTTTGGCAAGTCATGAGTGGCATCTACTAACTCTAAGTGTCGCAGGGTGTCTGTCAACAGTGAGGACAGCCCTGGCTAGCAACGCTGAGTGTCAAAAGTATTGTACGTTGAAGTGTCTGAAACTATTCATGTTCTGAGATACATGCCAACTGGAATGGACAAGAGACTCCTCTACGGTCCTACCTCTCCAGCCCAGATTTCCAAAAAAAGATCTGACTTGACCACGCCCAAGTCAACCTTGTGGATCCAGCTTGGGCCAGTTAAGTGTGGCAACCAGACTTTCGTGTCATGGAAGCTGACGAGCCCTGTATATTTGCAAAGTCTTCTGGAATGCTTGTCTATCAGTCAGAGACTTCTAGCCGCAGATTCCCTACCTTAGAATTATCCCCAGGCGTCAGATTGGATTAAGACATTTTTCATGAGCAGTACCCCTGTGCACCGGCGGGTGGCATCTTTTAGCTCCGCATGGCGTCCATGCTGGAAATGACGTGCATGGTGCCTACAAAGGTGCCATCCTAGCGTGCTGACGTCAGTTCTTTTTCCTGATGCGCCAGTTTGCCCAGATCTGGAAAGATCTACTTACAGTTATTTTTTGATTGACTCTTTTTGACTTGTTGTTAAAGTTTTTATTTATGTTACCTCCTGATGTGGCACGTATGTCAACTAGGCAAACCCGGTTTCAAATCCTGCGGTGCCTGTCACCGGCAGATGTCAGTGACAGACCTGCATCTTATTTGCCTCTGGTGCCTCGAGCGCGACCACGACACCAAGACCTGCGTTGACTGCTGCGCCATGCACCCCAAGGCCTTGAGGGCCCTCAAGCTCCTTGTCACTGTACGTGCTGTGCCGCAACGGTTTTGATCCCGGTCGGGAGGAAGGTCCTGCAATTGGTTGCGGAGCCCTGATCTTCATCGCACTCAAAGTTGTCTTCCGCTAAGTCCCACAAAAAGAAAAGCAAAAAGTTGCAGAGGTCTTCGACTTCGCCCTCTCTGTTGAAGCCATCCTATGAGACGGGTGAGCATTGTCATTCAAGGCCTGGCTCCACAGTAGAACCTGCGCATGGGCTGGCTCTGTGCCTCCCTGAGTTTCCATGAGTCCGAGTGGCCACCATCCAGCTGCGCGAATTCTATAAGGTTGTGCATCTCATATTTAGGCGTCTCGTCGCCGTTGGTGCCCCTTTGTGTCCCGTGGGTTCAGGAGTGGCCCTACTGGTTCCCAGCTGGCAGTTCAGCACTCGGCACCAATGGGGACCCTTGGATCCCTGAATGGATCCCAACAGGCACTGGTGGTGCTATCTCGACCTTCCCCAGTGCTGCTCTCAATGTCGATGTTTCCGGCCGCACCATGCACATGCTTATCCCCAACTCCAACATGCAGCTGGAAGGGCATTTTCTGGCGCTGACCGGAGCCATACCCTCCGGAGCCTGAACTCTATGGTCTAGGGCTTGGAGAAGATTGGGAGGGACCACTGGACCTTGAAGAATACCAGCTCCTAGACCCTGAAGAATACCAGCCCCTAGACCCTAACTTGGACTGGTGTGAAGAATTGGTTGATGTCAGCAGACTGGACACCTCCCAGATACTGGCCTGGTCTCTCCTCCTACTTTGGCTATGGAGGAGGGAGCATCTTTTGTTGTGGTGATGAGAATGGTGCCCAAGGTCCTGGACCTTAGCCTACCCTCAGTGGCAGTCAAAACTAACGTCTTGAGAGAAATGCTTTATCCAGCACAGGGGCTCCTAGGGACAGGACAATTGCCCAATGCCCCATCACAGGAGACCCTAGTTTCCTCGCACAGCACCCTACCCAGGAGAGCTTAGTTGTCCAAACTTCCACCTACTGTTTAAATCCTGACATATTCCCTACCACCCTACCGGATAGGAATCCAAGAGGCTGGACACCTTAGGCAAGAAAAAGATTTCTTCCACCAGCCTGGCAAAGCGGGCCGTGAACAGTGCGTGCCTTTTAGGCCGTTACTCCCAAGTACTGGTGGATTCGGTTGAGCAAATGATGCTTATGGTTTAAGGAGGTCCGGGCCATACTCTCCCAAGCTATGGCAAACGGGAGGGATGCAGCCAAGTTTACAATTCGATGTGGGCAAAACACAACTGAATTGCTAGGCAAAGCGGCGTCTTTATTGGTAGCTTACGATGCCCTGCGTAGATGAGGACAACTAACTTTTCAGGGGATGTCCAACCTTTGCTTATGGACATGCCCTTTAATGGCTCCTGTCTCTTCGGAAACAAGGCAGACTCAGCTGTGGAGTGCTTCAAACTTTAGTCCGCCTTTCGCTTTTTTCATGGCTACGGTAGGGGGTTCCAGCCACATCATTACCTGCTCAAGCAACATGGCGTGCAAGCTTCCCAGCCTCTGCGTGACCGAGGACGCGGTACCCACAGACCTCGTGGGTCAGGCAGCCAGAGATCAGACCAGCCCCTCCCCCCCCAACCCCCCCCCCCCCCCCGCTACAGCTTCCAAATCTCTTTAGTTCATCCTCCAACCATCATGGGCAACCAGTGGGAGCAGGATAAACCATCTTCTGCTCCACAGGAGGTCGATAAAACCAGACCGCTCTGTTCTCCAAATTATCCAAAAGGGCTACTCCCTCTCCTTCATGACTACCCCTCCACCCATACCACCCACTTGAAACAGAGGACCTTCTCTCCGTAATCCTCCAAGAAGTAGAGGCTCTATTGGCCAAGGGAGCCACAGAGAGCATGCCGACACCAGAAGTAGGACGTGGTTGTTTTTCCTGCTACTTTCTGGTGTCCAAAAAGGATGGATGTCTTTGTCCTATCCTAGACATGCGCCCTCTCAATTTTTTCCTGAAGAAGGAGAAATTCAAAATGCTCATGCTCACACAAGTCCTGTCTACCCTGGACCTGGGAGACTGGATGGTAGCGTTAGACTTGCTTGACACATATTTTCACATCCCCACCTGTCTGCCGACAGATGTTACCTACGGTTCATGGTATGCCACAAGCACTTTCAGTTTGCCCCGCTCCCTTTTGGCCTTATTAGCGCCTCTCGGGTGTTCCCCAAAGTGATGGTGGTGTTTGAAGCTCATCTGCTATGATCAGGGGTTCCAGCCGTTCCCTATCACAGCGACTTGCTGCTGATGGCGGGCTTGCTCCAAGCAGTCGTCTCCCACTTCCTGACTACGGGGGACCTCCTGCACTCGCTGGGGTTCACTATCAACATGCCAAAGTCACACCTGACTTCCTTTCTGATGCTCCTTTTCATCTAAGCTGTTATGGACACAATGCGGTTTCGGGCTTAGCCTACCGAATGACGAGTCCAGGACATTCAGGCTATTAAACCGATGTTTCAGGTTCTATCTTGAGTTTCTGTGAAACTGATTCTGAGGCTGCTGGCCCTCATGACCTCCTGAATCCTGCTTTTGACACATTTCTGCTGGCATATGCAGGCTCTGCAGTAGGACATGAACTTCCAGTGGACGCAGCATTAGGGAAATCTCGCTAACATTGTCCTGATCTCGGAGGGAACTGCAAAAATCTGCAATGATGGCTAACGAATCACTATTGGGTCAGTGACAGACTCCTCTCCTTAGCCAACCAGATCTGACAGAAGTGGCAGATGCATCACTTCTGGGATGGTATGCCAGTCAGAGAGGTGGAGATCAGAGGGCTCTGGTCTCTGGCAGAATCTGGACGCCAAGATAAGGCTAGTGCATTTGCTCATGGACAACACCACAGCTAAGTGGCACTGCAACAAACAGGGCGGGGTAAGTTCGTGGACGCTTTGTCAAGAGGCCCTGCATGGGTGACCATTTACTGTTTGGCCTAGTTGCCCTCCTTTGTGTAGCGGGGTGCGGCCTGGTGTCGCAGTTACTGTCGCTGCGCACAGTAAAGGACACACGTGAACCAGTGTACTATTCTGGGCTAGAAAGACCACGTGCGGTCTTGCCCATGTTTATTTATCCCCTCGGGACGAGCTCGCCCCGAGGGGTGTAGGGATGCATGTATAGCGATACATTGTACAGGAGAGTCCGGGTGGCTCTCTACATCCCTCCTTTCTTTTAGTTCAAAATCCGTGTTCGCCCCATCACGGGGAGGGGCATACAAAGTCTGCCAGCCTTTGACTGGGGATCGGGTTAAGACGGAGGCCAGGCCTCTGGCTTCGGGTGTAGGATACCGGGTTACTGGGCGGCGGAGCAGTCGGCGACCTCTTCTCAACCGGATCCGGACCAGTGGGTCTTTGACAGTCCTCGCCCCCATGGAGCGACCGTTGGCCGGACACCGGAGGGGACAGCGCTCCGCCGGGAGACATCGGGGCACCCCCATCCGAAGGAGGGCATCAAGATTGGGGTTCTTCCCCATCGGTGCCCACTTCCACAACGGCCTTGAAACTCGACACATTCTTTGTAACGACCTGTTGGCCTCGTCTGGCTGTAACCATAGTCCCTTGAACCGCCGTTACGGTCCACACCTCTGGCTCAAAGGGGGTCTGGAATTTCCATCCCGGGTGACGATCTTTGATGACCACTCGGTCTCTGACTCGAATTTGTGGCTCCTGGGCTCTTCGATACTCGCTCGCCTTCCGGTTCGTGCCTTCACGCCTCGCTTGGATGGCCGCTCCGTCTCTCTCAGCTGGGATCCACCCTGGAAAAGACGGGATAATGTCCCGCGGGGCCCGCTTGAACAGGATGTGGGCCGGAGCACACTTGGTTGTGCTGTGGGGTGTTTGGCGGTACATGCCGAGAAACTGATCCAAGGCTGCCTCCGGATCTTCTCCATTGTCTACGGCAATCCGCAGTGCTCGATTGAGCGTCCGCATCAGTCGCTCAACCTCCCCGTTCGCCTGGGGCCACAAAGGAGTTATCTTCCGGTGTCGGATCGCTAGATGGGCCAGGTACTCCTGAAACTCCCTCCCCTGGAAGGGGGGCCCGTTGTCCATCTTGACTTCTTCTGGCAACCCCATCGTCGCGAACACTCGGTCTAGGGCACGCCTGACCAAGGGAAATGCAGTTGATGCCATTACTTCGACGACCGGGAACTTTGAGAAGGAATCGACGACAACCATCATGTGTCAACAGTCCGGGAAGCTTCCGAAATCCATGCTGAGATGCGTCCACGGTGTCTGGCACGCTGCTTCGGTGATTACAGGAGCAGGAGCCGGGTCACCTCCGGTGATCGTGCAGGCGTGACATTGACGAACCATCTCGTCTGACCTCGAGTCCATGGCTGGGAACCAGACCTTGTCACGTAGCCGGGCTTTAGTCTTGGCCATCCCCTGGTGACCCACATGCGCCAGCGCAACAATCCTGTCGTGGAGGCTTTCAGGGACTACAGTGAGGCGACCCCTTAGGATGATTCCTTCTTCTCCCACGCTGAGCTCACTCCGGACCTGCCACAGTTGCTGGCGCGCATGGTTGATCTCGGGTCGCAGGGCTCGGGCCCCCTCCATGAAGCGGGCCCGCCCGTTGCTGTCCAGAGCCCTGCGGACAAGCGTGAGGGTGGAGTCGTCCTGCGTGGCTTGACCGATCTCCTCCAGTGTCATGGCCTTGGGGCATGCACCCTGCATGATCATGCTAACAAATGCCTCGGTGCCACATGTGTCTTCCGACGTGGCGGACGGTGTGTTTGGCTCCGGGTGACGGGACAGATAGTCTGCGGGGTTGTGAGCCCCTGGCCGATAAATTACTTTAAAGTTGTATGCCTGAAGCTGTACAGCCCACCTTTCAATCCTCGGCGGTGCTAGCCTGGACAATCCGGTGAACAGTGGAATCAGCGGCTTGTGATCCGTTACAACAGTAAAGTCTTGTCCGCAATGATATAGATGGAAATGCTGGCAGGCCCATTTGATAGCCAGCGCCTCCCGTTCAATCTGTGCATACCTCGTTTCAGTGTCAGTGAGGGCCTTGCTGGCATACGCGACTGGCTTCTACACCTCATGACTATGCTCCTGCAGGAGGACAGCCCCGAGGCCCACCGGGCTGGCATCCAACACCAACTCCGTTCTCCTTCGAGGGTGAAAATAGGCCATGATTGTTTTGTCGAGGAGCCCCTCTTTGATTTCTCGAAATGCCCTGTTGGCTTCCGGTGTCCATTCCCATGGGTGATCGTTGCACGTGAGAGCGCGTAGAGGCTCTGACATGGCTGCCAAATTAGGGATGAAGCGTCCACAGTAGGTAGCCATCCCCAGGAAGCTCCTCACTTCAGTAGGGCTGCAAGGCGTGTGGGCGGCCCTGATGGCCTCGGCCTTCTTCGGATCTACCAGAAGCCCTTCCCGAGTGAAGGTGTATCCAAAGAAGTCCACGCTGTCTTGGTAGAAAGAGCATTTTGCCTTGTGCAATGTCAAACCACATTCTGCCAGTCTCTTGAGCGTGGCCCTGAGGTGAGCGTGATGTTCTTCGAGCGTGCTCGAGAAGACCAGGATATTATCGCTGAGGTTGATCACCCCTTGCAGCCCAGACAGGGTCTCCCGGATCGCATTTTGGAAGACCTCCGCCGCTGAAGAGACTCCGAAGCTTAGCCTCTTATACCTCTGGAGACCGACATGAGTCGAGAATGTGGTAATGTACCGGCTGCTCGGGTCGAGCTCCAGCTGGTGATAGCCGGCATTTAGGTCTAGCTTCGAGAACCATTTCGCCCCGTTGAGGTCCGCCACAATGTCGTCCATCATAGGGGTGATATGCCGTTCCCTTTTCACGGCTGTGTTGGGTAGCCACATATCCACACAGAGTCGGATGGCCCCCGGTTGCTTAGGCTTGGGTGCCACGACCAGCGGGGACACCCAGGGGGTGGGGCCAGACACCTTCTCAATAACGTCCAGCTCTTCGAGCTTCCGCAGCTCCTCTTCCACTTGAGGGCGTAGGTTGAACGGCACCCTCCGATGCCTGAGGGCTACCGGCCGTACAGACTGGTCTATGTGCAGTTTGAATCTCTTTCCCTTGAGTTTCCCAAGGCTGGTGAAGAGCGTAGGGAACTCTTTGAGTAAGTCTTCGGCGTGGGACTCCTGAATCTGGTTTGCGAAGAACACTAGACCGAGGTCTTCCGCCGTGTGACAGCTGAGCAGCGTCCCTTTCTTGCCTTCCGTGACATGAAAGTGTGTCTGAGTGGAGTATTCCCCGCTGGCGATGGTGGCGCTGATGACGCCACGGAGAGGAAGAGGATCTGTCCCTCCATATGTATATATGCGCGCCCTGGATGGCGTCAGGGGGGGGTCGCGGTGACAGCCGGTCATATTGGTCATCACGTTGACCGAGGCCCCCGTGTCTATGAGGGCTTGTATCTCCATGTCTCCCACCGAGACAGAACACATGGGCGGCGGCCTTCGCCGGGAGCCTGTCCGGCTGACGTATGACACCACAAAGATCTCTTCGTCTTCATATATTGGGGCCCGCGGCTGTGGCTGTCGGTCTTGGTTCGGCAGCGGCTCTTCATGCGAGATCTGGCGCACTTGCTGGGGCCCACCCCTGGGCCTCGACGACTGCTGTCGAAACCGCCCGCCCCGGCACACTCGGGCGTAGTGGTTCATCCTTCCACAGAGGGAGCACGCCTTCCCTTTCGCCCCGCAGACCGCTGTTGCTGGGTGGTCATCTCCACAGTACCCACACGACCCTCCTGGTGTGGGTTTCGGCGCTTGGCGGGGTGTCGCGGGCCGTCGCTGGATCGCCTCCACCTTTTCTTCCTTAATGGGTGTGCTCTTGAACCCCGACCCCGTAGCCACGGGGGGGTGGGCCGCCTCCATTTCTTCTGCCCGGGCATCCGACAACTCATGGGATCGGGCGAGCACGAGGATCTCATCCAGCGAGATTCCTGGCTGCCGAAGGATCAGCTTGCGTAAGAGCTTGGAGCGACAGCCTAGAATGATCTGGTCTCTGATCTCCAGTCTTTGGTCCACGAAGGGGCATGTGCTGGCCAGCCGGCGCAGCCGCGCATAGAACATGTCAACGGATTCCGTGTCGGTTTGCTACGCCCTCCAGAACTTAAACTTCTCGATCAGGGTTGAGCTGGGGGTCAAAATGCGCATTCAGCGCAGCAACCTCTGCGTCGTAATCATCGTCGTTCCCTGTGTTGGGAAGCGTGTCGAACAAGTCATAAATTTCGGCCCCGCCATAGTAAATGAGTAGTGACCGCTTGACCGTCCCATCGGTCTCCCGGGTCCCCTTGAAATAGTGGTTCAATCGCCCTATCCAGGCCTTCCACCTTGGCGCCGCTGTGGCCGGATCCGAGGTCTCGCTAAACGTTGGCAGCGGTGCTACTGCGGTGTGGGAGACCACCGGTGGCGGCGGTGGATTGTTGCCGGCGCCTTGATTGGACCCACCTGCTTGCGGTGCGCCTGCACCTGCTGCCGGCACCGTGGACATCGTGCGGCAGTACTGGGCATGGCTGCGGTACTACTACTGCGTGGTTGGCTCAGGGTCGTCTGTTCCCTACCTAGTTGGGTGGCCTTGCCAATGCTTGTTGCAATTGTCCCTTGCTTGGAAGTGATATTGCCCCCACGTTGCTGGTGTTGCCAATGCTTGTTGATCTTTTCTCCTACTTTCCCTTGTGTTTGTAACTTTGCCCACACTTGGCTGGCAGCGCCAATGCTTGTTGTTATTTACCAAGTTCTTTTTTTCCTTTCAACCGGTGCTTTATTGTTCACTGGACCAGGACAGCTCACTCGAGGCCCCCTTCCTGGAAATCGGCCGAGGCAGCCAGCGCGATGCGAGGCACCCATGTGTGCCTCAGCGCCGGGGGCAGGAAGCGGATGAGAGCACGGGGCGCCTGGGCAGCCACTCACCCCTCAGATGGTGCGCAGTGTCACGGGCCACAGGTCCTTCTCCGGCAGCATGCGGGTGGGCTCCGCGAAGTCCCCACAGCACAAGGTGAGCGCCAGGGGCAGCGGCGATGCGGGTGGGCTCCGCACCAGCCGGGCTCTTCGTTAAGCACACGAGGTCGCGACCGGCCTCGTCGCCAGTGTAGCGGGGTGCGGCCTGGTGTCCCAGTTACTGTCGCTGCGCACAGTAAAGAACACACGTGAACCAGTGTACTATTCTGGGCTAGAAAGAACACGTGCGGGCTTGCCCACGTTTATTTATCCCATCGGGACGAGCCCGCCCCGAGGGGTGTAGGGATGCATGTATAACGATACATTGTACAGGAGAGTCCGGGTGGCTCTCTACATCTTGGACAGTTTATCTTAGAAATCTTGAATATGGAGAGGGTGTGGTGTAACTGCTAGACCTTTCTGTACAGATCCCTTACTCTCCCCGTGCTTAAAAACACAAAAAAACTAAAATGGAACCATGCCTAAAAAAGTACAAAAAATGATGTGTCCTTGTGTAGTGTATCTGCTGCTCAAGTAAAGCGCTCGTTGTAGAGTTGGGCCTCAGGCCCACATAATAACAATGACGGACTCGGACACCGGGGTCTGTTCAGCAGTAACTGGCCACGAGCACGTGCGCCCGGGCCTTTTTATTAGCCGGGGCCACGTCACTCGTGACTCCCGTGATGGATGGGTGTGGGGTGCAGTGTGTCCAGCCCTCGGGGGAGTGGCTGGAAGTCTAGCTTCCTGCGGGACACTAGAACGTGTCTCGCAGGACACTACACTTGTGTCGATTTTTTTTCTACATTCCTCTGGCCATGACGCCTTATGATCCTGCTGTTGCGAACTCCCCGTTTCCGATGGATACTATTACTTCTGTAGATTCCTCGCCTTTCGAATATCAACAAGCGCCAGATTACTCATGCAGGGCCGGCTTTAGCGTTGGAGACCTCCTCCGGTTCCCTCACGACCACGGACCACCGGACAACAAAAAAAAACCTCATCCCCCCATAGGCCCTCTCGCGCATTCAATTAATTTGTTTTGAAGCTTTGGTGTAGGGCGATTTTACTAATCCACGCAGCTCTCCACTTTAAATACAGATTTTTTAAAATTTATTTATAAAGTTTTACATAGCGCTAGCTAGACCCGTGGGTATCAGTGTGCTTTACATACACAAAGGAAAAGAAAAAGAATTACAAAACATCGCTGTACATGAGGATGCATAAAGACAAAAGCAGACATAGTACTTATGTATCCAGAGATGGGAAAGGGACTCAGGTGGCTGACACAGTCAGAGAACCACCATCCCTGAAGGTCAAAGTGAGCGGGGAGTCTACTAGGTTAATGATGTCTGGAACGGTTGCCTTGGTCAGTAAAGTATTGGTTGAGAAGAAAGAGTTTCAGGTCCTTTTTGAAGCAAAAGAAGGAGGGGTTGCATCTGAGGTCAATCGGGAGTGCGTTCCACATCCTGGGTACGTTGCCAGAGAAGGACCGGCACTGGGTCGTTTTCTTTTTCAGTTTCGGAGGGATGAGAAGAAGAGAGTTGGTGCTTCTCAGAGTTCTGGATTTTCCTGCTTCTATTAACTTGCTATTTAGGTAGTTTGGGGATTGGGTGTGAGGAGTCTTGTGAGTGATGCAGGCCAGTTTGTAAATACATCTACCTTCCATGGGAAGCCAGTTGAGAGCGTTGAGGGTTGGTGAGATGTGTTCAAATCTTTTTACCTCAGTTATGAGTCGGGCTACCATGTTAAGGACTGATCTTAGTGGGGCTAGGTGAGCTTTTGGTGTCCCCGTTAGGATGGCGTTCCCATAGTCCAGTTTAGAAAGGACTAGGGATTGTACAATTGTCTTGAGATCATCTTAAGGAATGAAAGGTTTAATTTTCTTGAGGTGTTTTAGGGAGGGAGCAATTTAGAGCATCCAGCTCCTTGAGCCAGACTTGAGTTGGTTGGTGGTTACCTTTTGGAGAGAACAGTATTAATTCCGTTTTATCCGGGTTCAGTTTTAAGTGGTTTGCGTTAAACCAGGCTTGGATCTTGGTAAGGGTGTCGTTGAGGTGTCGGACATCACTGGGCGATTTGATTTTGTAGAATATTTGTGCGTCATCGGCATATAGGTGGTAATGAACCCCTGCTTGTTTCAGAATAATTGCAAGATCTGTTATTTGCAGTAGTCCTATTAACCCACTGCGCTCCAGTTTTTGGTGAGTCAAAACTAACACTAGACAAGACTTAGATATCCCTCTCTAGCATGTACATTACTCACAAGAGTTATCGAGACATTTTTATTGTTGCCTGAAATCTGGATGCACATGGAACTCTGCATCAGCTACTTTTAAATCGTAAATTATTGCTAAACACAGCACACCCACCTGGAGGCCCTTGTCGTATTTCAGATCTCCGCCCTCTGATAGCGTCTTGGTGGAAGGAGGAATTCAGGATGCTCCCACGTTCTGACTGTCCTAGATCCAGGCGACTGGGTGGTGGCTGTGGACTTTAGGATGCCCATTTTCATGTACTTATCCTGCAGCCCCACAAACAACACTAATGCTTCAAGATTGGCTAGGGGCATTTTCAATTTGTTGTGCCCCCCCTTTGTCCTCACCAGTGCCCCTTGGGTGTTCACAAAGGTAATGGCGATGGATACAGCACACATTCAGAGGTTGAGGGTTCCAGGTTTTTCCTACCTTGATGACTGGCTGTTAAAGGAGGGCTCTCCAACGATCCGTCGCAGTCCACCTTCAGACAACTGCGAACCCCCTGATGTTGTTGGAGTTCGCTATCAACCTGCTGAAGTCACACCTGACTCTTTTGCAGGGACTCTTTCTTTGGAGATAACCTGGATGTGGAACAGTTTCAGTCCTTCCCTCCACGACAGTGAGACAAGGACATTCAAGGTATGATTCCGATGTTTCAGCCTCAGTACTGGGTCACAGTGAGAGTGTCTCTAAGGCTTCTGGGTTCGTCAACTATGCCAGGTGAACCTATTCAGTGGAATGTATAGTCTAAGTGGGCCCTGCACCAGCTTTTCTGCCTTGGTGTTTTAAAGAAGACTCATTCTGGATAGAGTGAAGCACGGGACTCCTGTATTATTCTTCTCCTGCCCCACATTCTGAAGAAGTTCAGGAATGACCGGGCACAAGTCATCCTAGTGTCTCTGAGTTGAGCAAGGAGAGTGTGATACCCAGATTTCTGGCCATGAGCATCCGTCTCCCTCTCAGACTGCTGCTTCTGTAGGATCTCCTGTCGCCTACACCAGAACCTGCACAACCTGCTCCTCCATGTATGGAGATTGAGCAGCGATAGTTGACGGCTTTTGATCTTCCTCACACGGTTGTCGATGTTATCCTTGCTGCTAGACGCCACTCTACAAAGGCTGTCTGTATTTGGCACTGGAACAAGTTTGCAGCCTGGTGTCGCAATCACATCACTGACCCGGTACAGGTCATACTGTCAGATGTCTTGTTATTTGCTTTATCCCTAATCCAGGAAGGACTTGATGTGGGCACCATTAAAGATTTGTTAATCTTTTTGAGTTTACCAGACTAACTGTCCTTTCGTCACATCATCTCTTGTGATGAGGCTTCTAAAAGGGTTAACTTGTTTGTTTCCCCTAAACCCTTTGTGACACCAAAGTTGGATCTTAATTTGTTTCATGTGAATGTCATTTGAACACATGCACAGCTATCCTTGGTGCCTCCTGACTCTGAAAACTGTGTTTCTTGTCACGGTGACTTCAGCTCATTGCACAAGTAAACTCCAAGCTCTGTCGGTGAGTCCGCCTTCCACCACCTTTTTCCCAGACAAAGTTTTGCTGAAGACCGGGGCTGCCTTTTTCTTTTTTAATAAAGGGGTGGCTGTTTTTCACTTCAGGCAATCCAAACCTCTTCCACCGTTCCCTACCTCTTCCACCATTCGTTGCCCTACCTCACCTCTTGAAAGAGGAGGCGAGATACCGAAGTTTAGATCCTGAAAGAGATTTAGGCTTTTACATAGGTCACACTCAAACGCCATCAGGTGGGCGATCAGCTCTTTTGCAGCAAAAAAAGACTGTGCAGAACAGGACTATGTCAAGGTGGATAGTCCTCTGCATCAAGAGCTGCTATGCACTTGGTAAGAGACAGCCTTTGGAGGGGTTGAGGTCCCATTTGTCCAGGATCAAGTCTTTCTCTATGCTGGCGCTTGAGATCTGTCAGGCTGCAATGAGGGCATCAGTACGCATGTTCACATATCACTACTGCCTTGACTGCAATGTCCGAAGGGAGGAGCATTTCACCCATTTGGTCCTGCAGGACTTTTTGGTATGAGCCATTCTACAGACCCACCACATGGGAGCTACTGCTTTAGAGTCCGAAAGAGACAAATAGTTATAGATTCCTTACCTTTAGAATCACACCCAGGCGTCAGACTGGATCCGAAGAACTTTTTTCATCAGCAGTACCCCTGCGCATCGAAAGGTGGCTTCGGTCGGCCCCGTGTTTGTTGTTTGTGTCGTGGTCGCTGGGATGATGCCGCGGTAGCTACTTTGACGCCGCCCTCGCGCGCTGACGTCAGTTCTTACTATATCCGCGCCAACCAGCGCAGATCCGAAGAGAGCGGTACCTCCAGTCACTTTTTGACTGATTCTTTTTGCGTCTTTTGTCAACCCCGTCTTCGACTCCTGGTGCGCGTAGGGATAGCTGGTTTCAAGGCTTGCAGATCCTGCCGAAAGCTGGTGTCTGTGACGGATCAGCACCGCGTGTGCCTGTGGTGCCTGGAGCGCGACCATAACCCCAAGTCGTGCTCCAACTGCCAGACCATAAATCTGAAGTCTTTGCGGAAGCGGCCCCGAAAGCTTCTCGAGACCCGGCAGTCTGCTCCGGGTCCCAGTTGCACGGGAGGTCGAGGAACCGGTCACGGAGTTACCACCACTCGTCCTCGAAGTCTCCTCAGGTAAATCGAAGCACAAGAAGAAGTCGAAGAAGCATTGTCGCTCTTCAACTTCTCCCCATCCGTCGGCTGACACAACAATGGATGCGGATGGTGCCCGTCCCGCGGCTCCGCGTGCGGAGCCCGAAGGTTCGGCTCCAAGTTTCCCTCCTTTTCCGGGACCCAGAGCGACCCCTGCCCAGCTTTGAAGCTTTTACAAAGCGATGCATGCCATCTTTGGGTAGCTCGACTCCACTGGCGCGCCTTCTAGCCCCGTGGACTCGGCTGGGGGACCTGGGCCTATGATGCCGGCGGCTTCGGCCTCAGCACCGCAGGGTTCCCTTGGATCCAGGCCTGGATCAGCGCCGGTCGACCTTGTAACACCTCCCCCAGCACCGATTCTACCGGCACCACATCTGCAGCCGACGCCGGTTGTGCCCCCAGCCGGCATCGACCCCGGCCTCCACCCTGACTTGGACATGGAGCCGGACCGACGCCGAATCAGGCGCTGATGGGTACTTTTGTACCCCTGTTCTACCTTGGTGTTCCTCTCAGGCCAGATTGGCAACCAGAGGAGGGTGAGGAGGACTGGGAGGGTCTGGAGACCCTTTAACTGATTAGCTGGATGAACCGGACTGGAGAGAGGAGTTGTGGGTAGCCAGTGGTCTGGATGCCTCCCCAGACCTTGGCATGTTGTCTCCTCCTACCGTGTCTACGGAGGAGGGAGCTTCTTACGCAGTAGTGTTGCGTGGGGCGGGCGAGGTTCTCACCCTCGAGCTACCTACGGTGGCAGTCAGGACTAACCTCCTGACACATGGGCTTCAACCGGCAAGGAGCTCCTCGGAGCCCCTGCTTCCGTTCAGTGAAGTTCTAACTGACATCCTTTTGGGCACCTGGACCAGGCCCAACACATGGGCTCCCGTGGATAGGATGATTGCCTGACGCCACCGGCCAGCTCCGGGCGACCCCACTTTGGTCCAAGCCTCGACGTCCAAAGGCGCATTCCCTAACGCTCCACCTGATAGGGAATCCAAAAAGCTGGATCATCTTGGCAAGAAGATGTTTTCTTTCTCCAGCTTGGGACTGCGGTCGGTAAACACCGCATGTCTGTTGGGCCGTTACACCCCCTCCGTGTGGGATACGGCAGCACAGGTGCTGCCCCAGTGCCCGGAAGAGGCCCGGGCTGAGCTCTCCCGTGCAGTCGCTGAGGGGAGAGACACAGCCAAGTTCACCATACAATGTGGACTGGACACAGCCGACTCGCTAGGCAGGACGATTTCAACATCGGTAGCCCTTCAACGCCATGCCTGGCTGAGATCAACTGGTTTTTCCGGGGATGTCCAGGCTACCCTGTTTGGCGACAAAGCAGACAACGCGCTGGAGCACTTAAAGGACTCTCGGGCTACGGCCAAGTCCTTGGTCCTCTCTACCACCCACCTTGCGTAGTCTGCTTTTCGCCTCTTTTGTGGCTACCGAGGGGGTTGCCCCACCATGTTCCACCCAGAGCCACAGGCCGGTGCAAGCTGCTCAGCCCTTGCACGGCCGGGGACGTGGGTCTGGTGGCCAGCGAGCGGGCCAGTCCACCCGTGCCCCCTCTGCAGCAGCCTCCAAACCCTCCTAGTCCGACCTTTCAGGGCCACTGATCACCAGTGGGTGGCAGGATTCGCCATCACTTGCCCCACTGGCCCACCATCACGTCGGAAAGGTGGGTTTTGCAAATAGTCCGGAGGGGCTACTCCCTCCCCTTCGAGACTACACCCCCAGCCATTCCACCTCATTACCATTGCATGTCGGAGGATCATCTGGCCCTTCGCCAACAGGACGTTACAGCTCTTTGGCCAAGGGAGCCATCGAGTGAGTTCCTGCCCCAGAAGTAGGTTGTGGTTGCTATTCCCACTACCTTCTGGTGACCAAGAAGGACAAAGGCCTGCGTCCATTGGATCTCAGGAACGTCAACCGCTTCCTCCGGAGGGAGAAGTTCAAGATGTTCACGCTCGCACAGGTCCACTCTGCCCTCAACCCTGGAGACTGGATGGTAGCATTGGACTTGCAGGACGCTTACTTTCACATTCCCGTCCTGCCGGCCCACTGGCGTTATCTGCGGTTCACGGTAGGCCACGGGCACTTTCAGTTTTCTGTGCTCCCCTTTGGCCTTACCAGCGCCCCTCGGGTGTTTGCGAAAGTGATGGCGGTGGTCGCAGCTCATCTGCGCAGATCAGGTGTTCCAGTCTTCCCCTATCTTAACGACTGGCTGTCTCACTGGGGTTCACTATCAATGTGCTGAAGTCACACCTGACTCCCTCTCAGAAGCTCCTTTTCATCGAAACAGTTCTGAACACGATGCAGTTTCGGGCTGATCCTCCCGGGCAGCGAGTCTGGGATATTCGGGCTATGATTCCGATCTTTCAGCCTGTGACCGGGTGGACTCACCGGCCCCACAACGTAACCCTGATATGGACTGGTGGACCGCTATATCTCCATCTCTCCCTCTTTTCCCTTCCCAGCAGGGCAAATGAAATTGGGAAAATACACCATTGTTGACATCACAGGAAGAAGAGGCCGGCACTTTTAACTGGGCCTTTCAGTACGACGAGGCCCCGCCCCCAGCAGATGTCAGTGCGTATCCGATGCTAAAGGCAGAGGAAACCCGGAAGCCGGTGTGCATCGACACCGGAGTAGAGACAGAAGACGAAAGAGTTGTAGCGGTTGCAGTGGTGGAAAGAACAGGAGAAGACGAGGAACGTTGAAGAGACGGAGCGTCGATACCAGCAGGCGCCCGGGGTGAGCCAGGAGGCCAACGTCCCCACACATCGCCGAGCCACGCTCCTGGAGCGGGGCTTCTACAGGTATGAGAGTTAGTCTCGGGGTGGGTTGGGAGGCGGGGACGCCCGACTGTGTAAAGCGGGAAAAGCCCTAGATCCCCGTACAGACTCACAACCTGATTTTTACCTACACCCGTTCACTCATCACTTTCACTACCCTCCCTCCTACGAATCCTCTTTTTGTTGTGTGGTCTAATAGCGTGCACAAGTGAGTGGTGATCCCTTCACTCCCCGGTCCCTTGGCTATATACATCCCATTGGACGCCGTCCTGACACTTTGTTTCTTCGTCCCTACATGCCCTTTCTACGGCCGGTTTACTGAGAGACCTGACCGGACCCTAAGAAGCAGAGGACCAGGCACGAAGATAGAGCCAAGAACCACCCGGCATCACGGATCCTGCCAAGTTCGCCGCAGAGAGACTGACGAGTCGCCATAAGCGGGTGTTTGGAAAAATAAAACCTTATCTAACCAGACCTGGCCTCCGACCTATCATTCCTACCCCACCACACAGCCTCTATCCCGGTTTCTGTCAGAATGACCCTGAGGCTGCAGAGCCTCTTGGCCTCCTGCATCCTGCTGGCAGATCATGCCAGGTGGCATATGCGGGCTCAGCAGTTGGACCTGAAGTTCCAGTGGGCACAACATCAGGGGAATGTGTCCGATTGTGTTCAGAGCTCGGAGGGCACTGCACGTCAATTGCAATGGTAGCTAACGAACTAGGATTGGATCAACGGCAGACCCCTCTCCCTTCCCCAGCCGGCGTTTACAGTGGTGACAAATGCATCACTTCTGGGGTGGGCGGCCACATGGTAGAGGCGGAGATCAGAGACCTCTGGTCTCTGGCGGAGTCCGGGCTCCATATCAACTTTCTGAAGCTCCGGGTATTCCGTCTTGCGCTAAAAGCATTCCTTCCCTCACAGATAACACCACTGCCATGTGGTACTGCAACAAACAGGGCGGGGTCGGGTCGTGGACCCTCTGTCAGGAGGCTCTATGCCTCTGGACATGGCTGGAACATCAGGACGTTATCCTGGTGGTTCAACACCTGCCAGGTTCTCTGAACGCCAGGGCGGACGAACTCAGCCGCAGGTGCATGATGGATCACGTATGGCGTCTTCACTCGGACATGGCGGGGGGTCTCTTTCAGCAGTGGGGAGAGCCTTAGTTAGATCTATTCGCCACCGAAGAGAACGCGCAATGTCATCAGTTCTGCGCGTTGGAATTTCCAAGGCGGCACTCGCTCAGCGACGCTTTTCGTCGCGAGTGGAGTTGCGGTCTGTTGTACGCCTTTCCGCCTATACCACTTCTGCCCAGAGTGCTGAAGAAGATCAGGCGTGACCGGGTTCAAGTCATCCTTGTGGCTCCGGACTGGGCTCGAAGAGTATGGTATCCCGAGCTACTCAGTATGAGCATCGATCCCCTGATCTGACTGCCTCTTCGGGAGGATCTTCTGTAGCGGCAGCAGGGGACGGTCCTCCACCTGAACCTGTCCAACCCCCACCTCTTTGAACGGAGATTGAGTGGCTGCAGTTGATTCCTTTTGACTTGCCTCCTGAAGTTTGTGATGTCATTCTGGCAGCCAGGCGTCCCTCCACTAAAGTGGTATACGCCTGCAGGTGGAACAAATTTGTGGCATGGTGCACAGCAAAGGCTGTAGATCCCCTTTCTGCCCGTCTTTCAGAAGTCCTTTTGTTCCTTCTTTCTTTGGCCCGGCAGGGCTCTGCTCCGGGCACTATCAAAGGTTATCTTTCTGCCATTTTGGCCTTTCTCAGGCTCCCTGATCAGCCCTCTCTTTTCAAGTCCCCAGCTGTAAATAGATTTCTCAAAGGCATTACACACCTTTTCCCTCCTATTCCGTTTGTGCTGCCACAGTGGGACTTGAATCTGGTTCTTACTTATCTTATGTGTGCTCCTTTTGAGCTCCTTCACAACTGTCCTTTTCTTCTCCTGACCTTGAAGACTGCCTTCCTGGTTGCCATCACCTCCGCTAGGCGAGTGAGTGAGCTCCAGGCTCTTTCTTGTAAACCTCCCTTTCTATCGGTCCATACGGACAAGGTTGTGCTCATGCCCCGTCCTTCCTTTTTGCCAAAAGTTGTTACGGCCTTTCATATTTGGCAGACCATTACCTTGCCCACCTTCTTTCCGCCTCCGCATCCTTCCATAGAGCAAGAGAGGCTCCACCGTCTGGACCCAAAAGTGTGCTCTCATTTTATCTTACCGCACACAACAGTTCCAGGTGGATGACCAACTCTTTGTTGGCTACGTTGGCACCAAGAAAGGTTGGGGGCGGTACACAAGAGGACTATCTCCCGCTGGGTCGTCTTGTGTATCAAAGCCTGTTACTCTTTTGCTAAAAAAGAGCCTCCGGTGGGGCTGCGTGCTCATTCCACTAGAGCAACTGCAACCACTACGGCATTGAGACGTGGTGTCCCCCTGCAAGACACCTGTCAGGCAGCCACGTGAGCCTCGCTGCACACGTTTACTGAGCATTATTGCCTGGACAGCCAAGTCAGGAGAGACGGCGTCTTTGGCCGTTCTGTTCTCCGTGACTTTCTGGTGTGATCTTGGTTCACAGACCCACCATCGGGGTTGGTATTGCTGGGGTATCTATTCTAACGTAAGGAATCTATCACTATGTGTTTCTTTCAGATGAACAAGTTACTAACCTTCGGTAACAATATATCTGTAAGAAACATTAGTAGTGATAGATTGCTTACCGCCCAACCCATCCTCCCCGTTCTGCGAACTGATTTCTAGGGTTAAGGTCATCACTTTCAGGGCCCTAGTTTCAATGCACCAGTGGTCAGTATCTTGCATGGCTCTGCGTTCCTGGCGTGGAAAGTCGTGTACAGAACTGATGTCAGCGTGCATGGGCGGTGTCTAAGTAGCACCCCTGACGTCATCCCGGCGACCACGACGCCAACGACGGACGCGGAGCCGTACGACGCCACCTACCGACACACAGGGGTACTGCTGACGAAAACTTTCCGGATTCAGTCTGACGCCTGAGGGTAATTCTAAGGTAAGGAATCTATCACTACTAATGTGTCTTACAGATATATCGTTACCGAAGGTAAGTAACTTGTTCGTCAGGCAGCTACATGGGCATCTCTGCACACGTTCACAGAACACTACTGCCTGGACAGCCAAGTCCAGAGAGACGCGTTCATTGGCCGTTCTGTTCTCCGGAACTTTCTCGTGTGAACTTGGTTCGCAGACCCACATCCGGGGTTGGTATTGCTGGGTATCTATTATTCTAAAGGTAAGGAATCTATAACTAATTGTCTTTTTCAGATGAACAAGTTACTTACCTGCAGTAACGATATATCTGTAAGAGACGCAGATTAGTTATAGCTTCCTTACTGCACCACCCATCCTCCCCATTCTGCGTACTGACTTCTAGGACTAGGGAATCCCTTTCAGGGCCCTAGTTTTGTGCACCAGTGGTCAGTGTCTTGCAGGGCTCTGCGCTTCTGGCGTGGAACGTCGTGTGAAAGAACTGACATCAGCGCGCGATGGCGGCATCTAAGTAGCTACCGCAACGTCATCCCGGCGACCACAACGCCGACTACGAACGCGGAGGTGACCGACGCCACCTTTCAACACCCAGGGGTACTGCTGGCGAAAAAAGTTCTCTGGATCCAGTCTGACGCCTGGGGTAATTCTAAAGGTAAGTAATCTATAACTAATCTATGTCTCTTACAGATATATCGTTTCCAAAGGTGAGTAACTTGTTTTTCAATTCTAAAGGTGAGGATTCTGTGGTTAGAAATATCCTTCAATAGTATAAGTTACTTACCTTTTGTAACTCTTTCTGGCGCTTACTCTAAACACACACACACACCACACCACACTCTTCCTTGCTCTCTCATTCTCTCTCGCTCTTTCTCTCTCTTGCACTCTTTCTCTCTCACAGTTTCTCTGCACGCTCTTTCTCTCTTGCGCACTCTTTCTCTCTTGTGCGCTCTTTCTCTCTTGTGCGCTCTTTCTCTCTCGTGCGCTTTTTGTCTCGCGCCCTCTTTCTCTCGTGCTACCTCTGTCAATTTCTGACTGCCCCTTTTTGACTTTTTATCGAAGTCTTTTTGGGAATCTTCCTCTGGTGTGGCAGGATTTCAACTAGGAAGGCCGACTTCAAGCACTGCGGCACCTGTCACTGACAGATGTTGGTGATGGACCCGCCCCTGGTTTGCCTCTTGTGCCTCGTGCCCAACGCGAAGGTTTGCGTCAACTGTTCCGCCATGCACCCCAAGGCCTTGAGGGTGCGCTCCCTCAAGCTCCTTACTGCTCAATGTGCACTGATGCAATGGACTTGATCCCAGTTAAGAGGAAGGTCCCGAGATCGTTCGCAGAGCTCAAGATCCTCGTCGCACTCAAACTTGTCTATGGGTGAGACCCACGGGAAAAAGAAAAGTAAAAAGTAGAAGAAATTTTCGACTTCGCCCTGTCCGTCGGAGTTATCCAACGAGACGAGTGAGCATCATCATTTGAGGCCTGGTTCCGCCGTTGAACATGCGCCTGGGCCCCCTCCCCAAATTTCTGGGAGCCATAGTGACCCCTGCCCAACTTCGTGAGTTCTATGAGGCCATGCACCTCATACATGGGTGGTTCAGGAGGGGCCCCCACTGGTTCTCCACTGGCAGTACTGTCCCGGCCCCAGTCGGGCCCCTTGGATCCACAAGATGAATCCGTATCTGTGCTGCTCTAACCACCTCGATCTTCCCTAGCACCGATCCAAATGTGGACGCTGCAGGTGCCGCTGGCATCCCCAGTGGACGCTGTCCCCATCCTCAACCCCGACATGGTGCCCAAGCCCTATTCCTATGGGCTTGAAGTCGGGGTGAATTGGGAGGGGTCGCTGGACCCTGAAGAATGCCAGCCTCTAGACCTTAACTTGGCCCTGTGAGGAATTGGCGAACGTAAGTGGACTGAACACCTCTCCTTATAGTGGCATGGTCTCTCCTCCTACTGTAGCTATGGAGGAGGGAGCCTCTTTTGCTATGGTGGTGAGAAGGGCGGCTGAGGTCCTGGACCTTAGCCTACCCTCATTGTCAGTCAAGACTAACGTCTTGACTGAGGTGCTGCAGCCAGGAGTTCCCTCCTCAGAAAAGCTTCTCCCATTTATGTCCTGCTTGGGGCTTGGTCCATACCCTGCACATGGGTTCTTGTGAACAGGACGATTACCCACCGCTCTGCCCCAATGGACCCTAATTTCCTCACGCAACACCCTATCCAGGAGAGCCTGGTGGTCCAAGCTACAACCGCCCAAGTGATTCCTGGCGCATTCCCTACAACTCCACCAGATGAGGAATCCAAGAGGCTGGATACCTCAGGGAAAAAAATGTTTTTCTTACACCAGGCTGGCACTGTGGTCCGTTAGCACCGCGTGCCTTTTGGGCCGTTACCTCCATGCACTGTGAGATTCGGTTGTGTAGGTGCTGGACGTTGTCCCAGAGGAGGCCCTGGCCCTACTTTCCCATGCTATTACAGACAGAAGAGATGCAGCCAAGTTCACGATCTGATGTGGTCTGGACATGACCAACTCGCTGGGCAGAGAGGTTTCTTCGTCGGTGACTGTAGGAAGCTGGCTCTGTATATACTATACCAAAGTAAGGTATAGTGTGCACAGAGTCCAGTGGATCCTCACAGGTATAGCAGAGGCTAAATTAGACACTCACTAACAGCTCTCTTTGTGGTAGTTCAGCTTATCAGAGGGTGTGTTAAGCATTTATTGTATTCACTCAGGCAAGAACTGATGGCACACACACAGACTAAATCCAGACCAATTAGGTAAGTATAAAAAAGGTATACTTATGTTTTATTTCTAGAACCAAGCAGTACAGGTAGATAAAATATACTTTCAAGTGCAAGGTGTGAAGGCTGAAGGCTTCAGGTCCAGAGTTGCCAATATCCACGGGAGCGAAGCTAATGTCTGTACTCTCCTCCAGAGACACCGCTCTCCTCGGTTACTAGGATACCACAGGAGGAGGACGATATATCTAGGGAGTGAAGAGACCGGAATGAGCCACCCGGAAACTTCGGGGATTTCTGCAAGGAGGGGGCGAAGGAGCTGTATCTCCAAAACAACCTGCAGCAACACAAGAGTAGAAATAGGGACAGGTTAGGTCAAAACGCCTAGTCTAACAAAGGCATCCGGTTATCACTTATTAAGTATTAATGTGTACCCTCACATACTTACACCCACAAAGGCTGATGAAAGCTTTGTACAGCGTGGATTGTACCCTGGGTGATAGTTCATGACTTTTATCCACGTTGCTACCAGAACATCAGCACCCTTGGAAAACAACAAAGGGGTACTCACAACAGCGCAGAAGTCTCTCCCCACGTGTCAGTCCCGGAGAATATAATCCACGGGGAGATATGCACCAGCAGCGAGCAGGTTACTGTTTTCTGTAAAGGTAGCGGGGGCACGGAGCAGTTTAGAAGGTCAAGTTTGGCAGTCTGGGATACACTCCTAAGGACAGGTGGCTAAGAGAGCGACCTTTCACGGGAGTAGCGGGAGTGCAGCGTCCCGCACGACGTTCAGAAGCGAGCTTGCATGGTAATGGAGGAGTCCGTGTGGCCGCATTCTTCTCTCTCCTTTCCAAGAACACAGAGGTCGGATTCTTTAAGTTACTGCCTCAGAAAGGGTCTTGTGAGCTGAACCGCAATAAGCACTGCATCGCGCTTTCCGAAGTAGCAAGTCTTATAACGCCGTTGCCCACCTTAAAAAAAAATAATAGGTGCAGAGCACAGCGCAACTCGCGCTTTCAGTTCTGTAACGTCTTTCGTGACGCTTAAGCGCCTCCAGGCGCTTTCAAGTTTTCTAGGTGCTCTTGAAGAAGTGAGTAGCCTTGCACAACGACAAAGACTACGAGGTTCACGAATATATCCAAAAATAGACTATTCATCCGGCCTCAGGGAGAGAAGGTCGGGTGAACTTGAAGGTCGATCAGGGCGTGGCTCCATACACAGGAAGCAGGAAATCAAAGCCAAGCACCCGGAATTCTGTTCTGTTTGCTTATAAGCTGAGTTAATCAGCTGATGAGTTCCCGGTGCAGTATGGGAAGGCACACATTTCACCTACCCTCCAGATGCATTGTGGGACTGGAAGTTTACCGTCTAACACAAGGCTGTACACAGAAATGCAATTGTGGATCAAATTGGAATCATTACAGGTTTGTGTTTGCTTTAAAAACAGTTCAGAATAGTTTGAAAATACTTTGGATTACTTTTGCATTACTTTTTAGTTACATCGACTACTTGGGGTGATATACCTACATAGCACACTATTGGTCCTACAATACAAAGGTAAGTAAGACAATTTACTGTTAGTACAGTTACTTTTGCTTCATACAAGAAAAACAGGTTGACAGAAATACCACAACATGGGTTCCTATTGAGAAAAATAATCTTATTGGTTTGCAGATAAGTAAACGACTTAGAAGGCTGGGTGTCTGGGGAGCCATTCAGGAACCACACCCGGGCTGGTCGTTTTTCAGGGGGCACCTCTAAGCTGCCCTTTGAGTACATTTTATATTAAAACACACACTGGCATCAGTTTGGGTTTAATGTGCTGAAAAGCTTGCTACCAAGTTTCCCAGGTTTCAGTAAAGTAATTTTGGAGCTGTGGAGTTCGAAATGACCAACTCCCAGACCATATACTCTTTATGGATTTACCGCACTTCCAATGTCTAAGAATGGACTTAGACACTGTAGGGGTACAGTGCTCATGCAACTGTACCCTCAACTGTGGTCTAGTGCACCCTGCTAGAGGAGTGATTTACCTAGGCCTCAGGCAGTGGACTGCAGGCATGGCACACAGGGATGTGTGTCATGTCGACTCTTCACTTTTTTCTTCATCAAAACATGCAGCCTGCAAGGGGCTTACCTGTGGCCAGGGATGTTTCAATTGTGTGTACAAAGGTAAAGTTTTAAAAAGGAACACCCGTGCTGGGTCCTGGATAGCAGGATCCCAGCACACACTCAGTCAAGGTGGCATCGGGTATCTGGCAAAAGGTTAGGGGGTACCCATGAAAAAAGAGGCACTTTCCTACATAGATTATTGGATAATCCTGGAATAGGATGTTTGAGAGTTGGAGAAAAAGGTGTAGTCCCTAGTGTCAAGGTGATGTAGTCTCTAAGTAGTGTGAAGACTGTATCTTGTGCAACGTCTGTGGAGTGATTTGTGGGACCTAGAGGGTAGAAGGGGAGATCTGGACTGTCTGTCAATGGTCACGTTTAGGGAAAGATTGAGATCGCCGCCCAGGATATTGAGATCACCGCTTGGGATTTGATTCAAGGGGAGGGTAAGGGAGTCCAAGAATTCATTGTCATCGGAGTTTGGGCCATACACTTTAAGGACATAAAAACGGCTAGCGGTTTTAGAGAACTTCCACAGAACCCATCTACCTTCATCATCTGCTATGTGTGAATCGGTGGTCAAACCTAAGTTCTTAGAGATCAAGGTGGCAACAATCCCCTTTTTACTGAAGTCGGGAGAGCAGAGACCTTCCGCGATCCAACTCTTATCAAAGCCTGCCAGGTTTCCAATGTGAGATTTTCATTTCCTGTAATAGGATTACATCAGGCTTCGGTTTAAATAGGTAGTTTTTAATTTGTTTACATTTAATTGGGTGATTAAGCCCCTTGACATTTAGAGATACACATTTTAAGTTACTATATAGTGGGATATTCTTCATATGGTAGAGATATGAGTTTGGATATGTGGTGGTACGACATAGAGGTTGTGGATTGTGATTGTGTAAAAGATGGATAGTCTTGAGCCTGACTAAGAGCCAGCATAGGGTTGTGTAGTGCCTCTTAACTGGAGCCAATGGCAAGGAATAGCGCATAGCTGTCGAGCCACATAGGAAGGCAAATGTAGAGCAACATAAATACAGTAAGGCCGAATTAAAAAAGACATAAGAATGAAAAAAAATAGACAAGAAAATAGCCCAAACTCCCAACTACCCTCAACCCCCCTCCCTCACCTTCCACCCAATCCACCCCGAGTAGTGAATGTGAGGGAGGTGAAAATGGGTGATACCCGCACTCGCGGGCTAACGACAAACAACAAACGAATTATAACCTGAAATCTGTGGACTGAAGGAGAATTACATGGCAAGGGCCTACAGGGCCCATAGGCCCGATATTTCTGACATTAGAGGAGTACCTGCTCTAGTTGTCAGTAAGTGTATTGATTATGAGTTTTAGATTTGAATGAAGTCATTGTAGGAGGGGTCGCTTCATAGGCATGCAGGGATGCAGTATATCTGGCAAGCATGGGCAGTTAAATAGTTGTCGATCATGGATAAGATCAGCGAGATTTGGGAATTCATTAACAACCCGGATCTCCCATTGTTTGTTTTAAGTGGATCCTTAAAAGATCAGGAAAGAGGGCGCCCCAGTTCCAGTGGGTGATGGAATGAACAATGTAAGATCTTAACCATCCATGATCTAGTATTGAGTGACTTAAGAAAAGATTATGATATTGAAGGCCCCAGTTACATAAAATTAGAAATAGTGAGAGTGGATTTGTTAGGGGCCTGCAGCACCTGTCTTGGGTCTGGGTTGCGTATGATGAAATATGGCCGCAATTGGCGAGTATCACTGGGCCAAGGGGGCTGCCAGTGGGACACTAAACCAAGGTTGAGACCATGTACTCTATGTATTGAATGTACGAGAAGACATATAGCACTGTATAACACTGTAGAACATTGTGTAAGAGTGCAACTCTGCTAAACACTGTGGAACAATGTATGGATGGAGCCTTGTAAGGTGGACTCAAACTGAGTACGTTTAGAACGGGCTTAGTTGTTGTGATCAGCATAGGTGCAGAAAGAGGCATCTGTGAGCCCAGCCAAACATAGGAAAAGGATATAGCTTTAGCAGGTGAACGATGGTGAAGATCAAGACTTGGTAGAGGGCGTAGGTTGAGTGTCCCCTTTCCCCCCCCCCTTTTTTATCTTAGATCACCCTCAACTGTGTTTAGGTATTTTTCCTAGAATACCAACGTGGTAGGTAGACTGTGATAATTACCAACCACAAGATGTAGATAGTTTTCAGATGGGCCCTGATGAATTGCCGTCCGATCTCCTGGATGTTGTGGCAAGAAACATGTTGACCGTTGTAGAGTAGAGCACTAGAATCTTGAACTAATAAATTTAAGATAGAAGTTGCCACTCTAGTCTTATTTTAACCAGGTAGGAGCCATTCTATTAAAATATCATTTTGGACTACCTAACCTGTTTTAAATTGCACTTTCACCTCAAATACATCTACACTAGCCTAGGCCCCTCACCCACACCTCACCAAATGGCAAGGAACAAAATATCTCCGCCAAAGAGCCCCATCATTGGGTGCCCGTCTGGTATTGCGGCGCCGACCCGACGAGGAGCAGTCCCGATGATGAAGCATGGCACCTTGCTGGCTAGGTGTGTGAGGGTACTAGTTCCAAAAGGCGGAATTCCCGCTCCTTTTCCATTTCCCTTTCCCTAGGACACATTGTCTTAGAGGGAAGTGAACACTTCCTAACTCTCTGTACTCACCATTGGTGACCCCCCATAGGAACTGCATACCCTTCCTGTATCCTGAGCTCTTAAACATGGCAAACGATCCTCCGATCAGACTGCCTCTTAGGGAGGATCTTCTGTTGCAGCAGCAGGGGACGGTCCTGCACCCGAACCTGTCCAGCCTTCACCTCCTTGCGTGGAGATTGAGCGATGACAGTTGACAGCTTTCGACCTTCCTCCCGAAGTCTGTAATATTATCTTGGCAGCCAGGCGTCCCTCCACTAAAACAGTATATCCCTATAGATGGAACAAATTTGTGACATGATGCACAGCAAAGGCTGTGGATCCCCTTTCTGCTCCTCTTTCTGAGGTTCTTTTGTTCCTCCTTTCTTTGGCCCAGCAGGGCTCTGCTCTGTGCACCCTAAAGGGCTATCTATCGGCCATTTCAGCCTTTCTTTGGCTTCCTGATCAGCCTTCTCTTTTCACGAACCCTATTGTAAATAGATTTCTTATGAGGATTACTCATCTCTTTCCTCCTGTTCCTTTCGTAATGCCCCAGTGGGACTTGAATCTGGGATTGACTTACCTTATATGCGTTCCTTTCGAGCCACTACATAATTGTCCTCTCAGACTTTTAATTTTAAAAACTGCTTTTCTGATTGACATCACCTCTGCTCACAGTGATCTTCAGGCTCTGTCTTCTAAGCCTCCTTTCCTTGCTGTTCATCCGGACAAGGTTGTCCATCGAACTCAGCCTTCTTTTCTCCCCAAAGTGGGTACCTCTTTCCACATTGGACAGACCATCACTTTGCCCACCTTCTTCCCGCCCCCGCATCCTTCAAAGGAGGAAGAGAGGCTCCACCGTCTGGATCCAAAACGTGCGCTGTCTTTCTATCTGGATCGCACCAAACAATTCCGGGTGGATGACCAACTCTTTGTTGGCTATGTGGGTGCCAAGAAAAGTCGGCCCGTGCAAAAACGGACCATCTCACGGTGGGTTGTTCTTTGCATCAAAATCTGTTATTCCTTGGCAAAGAAGGAACCTCTGGTAGGACTGCGTACCCATTCCACCAGGGCGACGGCAGCCACTTTTGCTTTGGGACGTGGAGTCCGCCTCAGTGACATCTGCCAGGCAGCCACGTGGGTATCCCTGCACATGTTCACAAAACGCTACTGCCTGGACAGCCAAGTCCAGAGAGACAGCTTCTTTGGCCGTTCAGTTCTCCAGGACTTTCTGGTGTGAACTTAGTTCCCAGACCCACCTCTGGGGTTGGTATTGCTTCGGTATCTATTCTAAGGTAAGGAATCTATAACTAATAGTCATTTTCAGATGAACTAGTTACTTACCTTCGGTAACGATATATCTGTAAGAGACATATATTAGTTCTAGATTCCTTACCGCCCTCGCCCTTCTGCAAACTGACTTCTAGGGTAAGGGACTCCCTTTCAGGGCACTAGTTTTGTGCACCAGTGGTCAGTGTCTTGCATGGCTCTGCGCTTCTGGCGTGGAATGTTGTGTAAAGAACTGAGGTCAGCGCGCAAGGGTGGCGTCTAAGCAGATACCGCGATGTCATCCTGATTAGTAACCTGAAGGAAAGATTTCATGGACTCTATTTTTTGATGTTCCTTCCTAACTGTACCCTAGGTGGTAAGGGCCCTTTGTAAGCCAAGTTGGGTTCTTGACATCCAGACCGCGTCGTCCGCGTAGAGAAGGGAGACAATCTGTTTGTTATTAACCTGTGGAGAATCTCTCGCCTTAGCCACAAATTCCTCTTCCGAGGCGTTGGTATAAAATGAGAAGAGGAACGGGGCCAGTAGACAACCTTGTCTGACACCCCTCTCCACGCGGAACGGCTTGGTACATTCACCCTTTAGGCCGTACCTCTCCCTGGCTGTGGCTCCTGCGTATAATTGCCTCAAAAATAACACCAGGGAGGACTCGACCTTCAGGCCCTCCAAAATTTGCCATAGCCTACTATGGACAACACAGTCTAAAGCTGCGGTAAGATCAACAAATACCACAAACAATTTCCCCTCTTTTGCATGAGTATATTTCCCCTGTCATATAAAAAAATGTAAAACTTGTTCTACGGTTCCCCTACCCTAGCTAAATCCATATTGGACTGGACTTAAGATATTATTGTGCTTGGCCCACTGTTGGAGTCTATTAAAAATGACCCTTTCAGCAACTTTCATAAATGAGTCTAGGAGGGATATAGGCCGGTAACATGCGGGGTTTTCCCTATCCCCCTTTTTAAAAATTGATATAATAACGGACTTCGACCACATTTTAATAAAGCCCTCGGCACAACAGGCTGCAAGCACTCGGGTTAGCAACGGAGACCAAACTTCCGTTGTAAATTTATACAGATCGATCGGAGTCCCATCAGGGCCCGGGACCTCTCTACCTTTGCTCTCATTTATGGCCATCAAAACTTCACCGTGAGTGAAGTAAATATCAATCGGGAGAAAGGGGGTAACAATATCCGATGTTAATGGGTCTTGTGAAATGATAGCGTTTTTACCCTTTTTACCATAAACCTGGGAGAAAAAGTCTACCCAGGAGTTCTCACTAATTGCAACCTCTACTCTAGCTCCCTCATTGTTAGCAAAGAACGGTGCCTTTACTGCCTGCCAAAAATAAGAGCAATCCCTGCGAAGAGAAGCTTCGTAGAGATTCTGCCAAGCCTGATCTTTAATTTCCTTCTTTCGTTTGTTCCTTGCACAATGATATGCCTTCCTATACCCCCTGATTTCCTCATAATCCCTGTCTGTTTTATTTAAAGCAGACTTTAGTGCAGAATAAGCCTTGGTACATGCTGCATCAAACCAGCCATTCTTATTATTGGGTAACGCCTTATGGGGACGACTCAGCGTTTCTTGTATCACCAGTACAATCTGCGAATACGCAGTCAGTATATCCTTGTACGCGATCCTTTCGCGTAGGCACTCTAAAATGTGGTCTCTAGCCTTGGACATAATATTTAGATTCAGGACCTCGGGATCTTTTCCACCCCATCTCAGAGAGTATCCGTTTTGGCGATCCACTACACTATCTTGTGACCATGTCAAACTTTCAACCACCGAAACAGTGCTCTTAATAGGGAGCATGATCTTAATGCTCAGCGGGAGGTGATCGCTCAACCCGTTAGGGTGAATAATACATTCATTGATCCAAGTTGCATACCGATTTGGAATAATGATGAAATCTATCGTAGAACTAACGCCTCTGCCAATAAATGTGGGACCAAACTCTGCTTGGGGGGAACAAAGCTTATTGGCAAAACCAAGGTTATGAGCAGCCATTACCTCATTATAACTTTCACCCCTATCGAAATGAACAAAGTGGGGTGTATAGGTGATATAATCTACATCATTGTTCCATAACCCACAATGCGCCTGGGAACAAATACCAGTATTAAAGTCCCCTCCCCAGATTGTAATTAAATCCTTCCCAATAGGTGCAGATAGATTACACATGTCGTCATTAAGATTTTTTAGGACCTTAGTAAAATTTCCCTTGTCTATATTATTGTAGAAATTAATAACCACTACCACAATTTGTTTAGAGAAATGAATATTAACAATTTGGTAATAGGTAGATGACTTAAATATTTTAATCTTAAAGACCCTTAACATATTTGAAATATAGACGCAAATCCCCCCTTTATTCCTGCCATGAGCTGATCGCAGTGCTGGTATAGGGAAGGTTTTAAAGCCATCTGTATGTAGTTCATTCAACAGCCACGTTTCCTGGAGGCAAAGAATGTCGCAGTTCCTTATAAAGTCTACCCATATCCATTCTTGGTAAGCCCGTGCAGACGTCGTGATTTACATAATTACAAAGTGTTGTGGACAGAGCCACAATTCCCCCCCCCCCCCCCTTCCCCCCAAGTATCAGTTTACATGTTAACAGCTAATTCTTCCAACAATCCCAAAGAATTTCCCATTCCAGAAATTATGGAAGCCCGGTCAACTACAGTAGCTTGATGTCCATCACTATCCTGGAGTCAATCGACCTCCTCCAGTGAATGTAGAGGCCCATACCTGTTTGTTACTTCTAAATTGTAACTCCAGTTGTTATTCGGGTGGGGGCTCCTAAGAAAACCAGTGTTTCTCGCCAACATTCTCGGCCGATAGAAATACCCCAGGGGAAAAACTTTTATGCCCTCAGCCGTAAATTCATTTGCTCCTGCTCGAGTAACATTGCTTGAACTAATGCAGGTGATCCTAGGGACAAAACAACACAATCGCCTTTGAAAGTTTTGCTATGGGGGCCCACCCACGGAACGCGTCACACTATTTTAAACGCTACAAACATCTCCCTTGTCAATTTTATTTTAACACCTAAACAGTGAATAGTTCTATTACTCAAGGAGACCCAGGATTCCTTAACGCCCCCAGGGGACGAGGGAACATTCGTCAAGACTAGGGTGTAAGGAACCGCTGCTGGTGGAAGATTCAGACTAGTGAGGTTGGACGAAGGTTCCTGGGCATTAGCCACGATGTTTCTTAACTTAGGACCATTATCAGATGCATGTAAACCGCCCTTTTTCATATCACTAGCCGCCTATACTCCCCCATTCACCTGGATGCCCTTAAAAGAGGCTGTAGTAGGGGCGGTTGGTGTCATTGACATGGTATCTGGAAATGAGCTGACTCTCTCTCTTCCAGTAATCTGCACTCTGTGTGTAGTGATACCTGTGCACGTTTTCTAACTACAGTTATTATCTAAACCCTCCATAAGGAACTTCGAGATTGATGCCAAATCTGACTCAATTTTTTCTAGTCTCGAAACCAGGGTGCCAATGGAGTCTTTAACAAACGAAGTTAACTGGGTAAGCATATTTGTTATCCCTGGCATACTGTTAGAATTTTGACCTTTGCTTTTGTTTTTATTTTTATTTTTGGAGCAAGATGCGCGCTCTTTGGCATTGATAGCAACAGGCGGATCCTTTCCCACACTTAACCCAGGATTAAAACTTGGGGTAATTGGTGTAATCAGAACCTCATGTATCGGTGGAGGTCATTCTATAGGGGTCTCTTTTTTCTTAAAGTTGCATGGTCGTTTTGGTGGGGGTAATGTTGCGACGTCATTATCGATTAAAGAAATTTTGGGGCTCCCTGACTGAACACTACCATTAGAGCCATTAGAAAGACCCAAATTTGTTGCTAGGGATTCTATCCCCCCCACGCGCTGGTCATGAGTGGGTGTCCTAGCATTCATGTTAATAGTCAGGGTTTGCGACTCTTTATTTAAGGCCTCCTCCACATTAATAATTTGTTTCTCCAGAACGCCCACTGCCCCCGTCAGGTATTTCATTAAAGATGTACTGGGATCAGGTACCTTTTTTGATTTTTGGCCAGGGACGGAGGTATGAAGTTTTCTTTTCCCCATGTTAATATCCACAGTTAACCCGCTTGCTCCGTTTTTATAAAACAGCTATTAGTCAAAGAGTTTTATAAACAAAGCACCTCTGGTGTTAGTTTGAAGCTCCTAGGCGAACTTATAAAACAACTAGCTGCTCTAGCCCAACACTTCAGAGCAAACGAGCATGTTGGACATAAGCAATATGGGTCTTTGCAGTTCCAATGTATACCCTGCTACAGATAAACTAACTATTTAAAAATCGCGACACTAATCAAAGTCTCCTAAATTACCATGAGTATACATGTTAGGATGTCCTGCTGAAAGACCAAGAGCCGCGACCAAGCCCAGCCTCCTCCAGGCAATGACGGGCAAGGACGGGCCCGGGCGAGCCCGTGCGCGTCCCGCGCCGCGGGAGGTATGCCGGATTTTTAAGCGCCGGATGGCGCGAACTGGTACGTGACATCCTTCCTGCCGCAGTGCCCCCCTGGGACTTGTAGTCTATGGGGTGGTCCACTATGTCAGGGCGTCAGGCTCCTACCGGGCAAGTAAAAAGGTAAATTCATTTAGCAGCAGCTTTTTCTCGCGAGTCCCAGGCTGCGGGAGGACCGCCGGATTTTTAAGCGCCGGATGGCACGAAGCTGGTGCGTGACTTCCTCCCTGCTGCAATGCCCCCCTGGGAGTTGTAGTCTCTGGGGTGGTCCACTATGTCAGGGCGTCAGGCTCTTCTTCAGAAGGATGATGTGTTTATTGCATCTACATGAGCCCCCTCCACTGCCGCATACCAGGAGTCAAGACTAAGATTATGATTAAGATGGAGGAACAGGAAAATAGACAGCGCCGGAATAACCTCCGCCTATTAGGGATTCCTGAAGGGACGGAGGGGGTCGATCCGCGGCGCTTTGTTGTCAAACTCCTGAGGGATGCTTTTCCTGAACACTCTAACTGGAATTGGGATCACAAGATCCAGCGGGCACACCGCTTCCCTTTCAACTTAAAGAAGCGACAGGATGGCAGTAGTTATAGTGGAGATAAGCCTAGGGCCTTTTTGGTGTATTTTGGGATCTTTTTGCTTAGGCAGTTGGTCTATGATCAGACCTGTCCCAATTCCCAGAAGGGCTCTAATGGGGTGTTGTTCTTCGCTAAACCTGATCTTTGTCACGCCACAGTGGAGCGGAGGTGGCGTTTGCGCCAGCTAATCACCACATTCCAACAACAGGGTGCCCCAGTTTTCCTAATGAACCCGGCCAGACTTAAGGTTATCTTGAATGGGTCTTCTCGCATCTTTCTATCAGAGATTAAGGCAGAGGAGTTCCTTGGAGAAGTCAAGGCCAGAAAGGGGAATAGCTGGTTAGCACTTTAGTTGATAAAGATTGATATTCTTAGTTTAGGTCGGTCCTCTTCACTCTTCTACTGCTTATGCTCTCTTTTTGCTTTTTTCTTAGTAGTGGTTATGGCGGTGGATAAGCTTGGGGGCTTGCAAGGTTTTCTAATATGAGTTCTTTCCTCACAATTTCCGGCTATACTTTAAAAATTCTTAGTAAATAAACACTGCTTGGATGGGTGGCGGGATTTCATATCTGATGACCATCATTCAGGGCATTCCTGATTGCTCTTTTTTGTTTGGAGGGGGGGGGGTGTTATTTTTTTTCAGGTAGAACGGTGGCGGGAGAACAATTAGTGCTAATCACTTCGATTGCTTTAGTTATTCTGAGAAGGAATCCAAAGGGGAAATGTGCACAGTGCAAAATGTGTGTTGGAGAGGAAAAATAATTTTTTAATGTACTTTAAACAAGATAATGATTTAGTTCATGCTCAGAAGGGTGGGGTTGTTTGTGATAGATGTCAGGCTTATTCAAATTGTATTTCATATGTAATTGTATATTGTTTAATTTTTGGAAATATAGTTAGGAAGCAATATGAATAAGACAACTAACTTAAGAATTGTATCAGTGGACATCTGTGGCATGAATAATGCTCAGAAGAGGCAGAAGGTAGCACACGGACTACATATGCTGAGGGCAGACATTGTCTCCAGGAAACCCACATTGAGGGATCGCAGAGACATCTTCTGAATTCATTAGGGTATAGAGTACTTGGGGGGACATCCCAAGGAGCACGAGTGAAAGGTGTAGGGATTCTGGTTCAAAAGAATTATCCACTTAACGCTGCACGGGTTTAAATCTGACTCTCTTGGAAGGTGGGTTATAGTAGAATGTTGTTTAGTGCCCGATTTTTCTTTTACTGTATGCTCCATGTATGGAAGTAATGCTGACTATCCTGGGGTAATAAATAGGATCTCAGAAGAATTAGCACACTGGCCTCTCCCAGTCATTATCTGTGGTGATTTTAATATCAGTTAACCCAGTAATTGGAGAGCTATTAACTCGTGGAAATATACAGGCAGGAAGCCAAAAGTGCAACAGGCTTTATTAAACCTAATGCATACTCATGGTCTTAGTGATATGTGGGCTAACCTAAAACCGAATCAACCAGGGTATACGCATTATTGAGCTCCGCATCTTTTGCTCGCAAGGCTGGATTATTTTTTGGCTTCATCATCTCTGGTCCGGGACTGTACTATTGATACAGCCCCGCGATTCATGTCAGATCACAATCCGCTCATCTTAAACTTAAAGGGGCTGGGTTCCAGGGAAGAAATCTCGTCCTGGAGTTTTGAAAGAGCGCTCTTGTATGACACCGGATACCAGATGCACATGAAAAACTGGATCCAGGAGTTCCTAGAGACAAATATGGGGTCTGCACCTGTTATGGTGGTGTGGGACACGCTGAAAGCTTGTATCCGTGGGGAGACCTCACGGTACTCTATAAGGAAAAATAAACACGAAAAAGAGCAGATTTTAAAGTTACAGGACGAGATGGCTAAGGCGGAAGAAAAATTAAACGAGGCTGTTCAGTCAGTGGCTGAAATTGAAGCCGCACAGCTTGAAGTGGTAGCCATTAAAGCCAATATTGGGTCGATATTTGCAGAGAAGGTCGCTGCTAAATGGGCTTCAGTCCGGGAAAAAACCTATGAGTGTAGTGAATTTATTGGCCGTCAATTGGCCATGCGAACCAGACAACAGGTATCCTCCAACGAAATACTTGTGATACAAATTACTGCGGGGGAGGCTACTAATGACCCTATTCAAATCCAAGCATTTCGAGAGTTTTACCAAAGCTCATATACAGAGGAGAATATTAGTTTATCCGATTCCAGGGAGGCAGAAATTTGTAACTATCTGAACACAGTTTCGCTTACACAACATAGCGAAGAAGACCATGATCAATTAGAAGATCTGCCATCATTGGGAAGAAATTGTCTTAGCCATAGCAAACTTACCAGATGGTAAAGCCGCTGGTATAGACTGCACCCCTGTGGAATTCTATAAAAAAAAATCCCTCCAAATAAAAGATATGTTTACCACACTGGTAGTTTCCATCTTCAATGGGGCCCCACCTCCAGATTCATGGTTATCTGCTTAGATTGTAATCCTTCCAAAGAAAGATAAGTCGCTGCTGGTTATGGGCTCTTATTAGCTGATCATGCTTATTAACTGCGACTCTAAGGTGTATTCCAAGATTCTCGCGACTAGAATATCTTCTAGAATTGAACACATTGTGTCCAAGTGGCAACATGGGTTTATCCCTAAAAAAGGGACTACCGAACATATTCGACGGACCATCACCTTGTTTGATGCTGCTCAAGTTTCAGGAGACCCGATCGCATTAATTCTACTTGATGCTGAAAAAGCATTCGATCAGGTGTCCTGGCTATTTCTCTGGGGCATCATGAGGAGGATGCATTTTGGTCCTAAGACGATTCAAGCAGTGCAGGCCTTGTATGTAAATCCCACTGCCAGAATCTTAATAAATGGGGAAATTAACTGAGCCGATTGAGATATCACGGGGTACTTGGCACGGATGCCCTTGTTCTCCATTGCTATTTGCGATGTATATAGACCCCTTTATTAAAAAAATAGAAAACAATCAAGAAATTCTAGCTGTGAGGAGACATGGTCTGGACACTAAAATTATGGCCTACGCCGATGATCTTGCTTTGGTTACTCCGGACCCTGAGACAGCTATCCTAGCTATAGAACAAGAGGCTCAAGAGTTTGGTAAGATCTCCGGTTACGAACTTAATAAAGAAAAGACACAGATCATCTTAAATAAGGAAATTTCGTGGACAGATAGCAGGGTTGTTCAAAAGGCTAAATATTTAGGGGTAAACATCGTGGCCGATATCGAGCTAATTGTCAGTGAGAATTTCAACTCGCTGGCAGTTGAAACCAAGAAAGCTCTTAACCGGATCAATAATCTGCACCTGACCATAGTGCGCCGGTGTAACGTCCTTAAAATGATTTTTTTCCTAAGTTGCTTTATTTATTTAGGGCCATTCCCCTGGAATTTAATAAGATAATGCTTCAGAGATTCAAGCAACTTTTTACTCAATTAATTTGGGCATACTCTCAGCCGAGAAGGCCCTTTAAGTTTTTATCCCTTCCTCTGGAAAGAGGGGGGTGGGCGCTCCCCAATCTGAAGTTGTACTACTGGGCTACGGTCCTGCAGAATTGCATTAGTTTACTGAACGAACAACCACCTACTATAACAACAGAGCTGCCGTCTCCCTTTGAATTATTACTTGGGGCTATAGTCCGGGGTTGCCTATGGGGACAGACAGAATATGGATACTTCAAGCGGGTCAGATTTAAGATTTTGTTGGGCGCTTATAGGGTCTTTCCTAACCTGCGCAAACTTTTCTGTGTAGGGAGATGAAACTCTTATACCCCTATAAATGATAATGCTAATTTCCCCGCAATTTTCGGGAAATCTTACTGCCCTAATTAGCACAAAGCGGGCATATTAAAGTTAGGAGATTTGATAACTATCGAAGGTATCCGGCCCTTTAATGATCTTAGGACCCAATTCAATTTGAACCATAGTCCGGCCTTTACATATATAGCCATTAGGGACTTCTTGGTACGTAAGGCTGGTTGGCCTGTAGGTTTTGCTCCAGTCGCCCTCATTGATAAGTTAAACGATCCTATTGTGCCTCGCATTAGGATCATATATTCTATATTGAATAGTCAAATGCCTGACAACATGGTTAAGATTGCAAACAAATGGCAACAAAAATTGGATACTTCTAACAATACCTTCTATCTTGCCATGCGAGCGGCCCAGAGCGACCTGCTATCCGCCAAACTAAAAGCGCAGTTCTACAAAACTGGCTTTTCCTTGTACATCACGCCCAGCAGAATCGCAAAATGGGGGACAGGCAAAGGAACTCTCTGCCCGAGATGTGCGGCATTTAGTGTCGACTCTGTTCACATGTTTTCCACCTGTATAAAACTTGAGCCATTACTTAACCAAATACAGAATTTCCTAAGGGTAGTATTATCGTGTGACATCCGATTAGCCCCCACTATCATCTTACTAGGCATACAGGACAGGATTGGCAGGAAGAGTGGTGGGGCATTAATCTTTGTGACTATGACCATTCTTAGAATCTGGATAACCTTTGCTTGGATAGACCCAAAACCTCCTATATGCTCCCAATGGTCTTTACACTATATAATGTCTGCGACATTCACACAAGAAGCACAAAGCTCTTTATTACCAATAGTCTTCTAGCAATTGTAGAATCATGTTCATAGTCTAAAAAAAAAAAAAGTTCTTCATTGGCACTTTATTTTGTCAGCACTTTCGGTTTTAATAGTTCGTATGATGTTAGCATAACAATTTGTTTTTCTTTTTTTCCTTTTGATGATGTCAAATTGGGAATATTGTATCTGAAAGAAACACGTTAGTTAGTTTCCTCACCTTAGAATATCCCCAGGCGTCAGGCTGGATCCGGAAAGATTTTCTATGCAATACCCCTTGCGTGTCGGTAGGCGTCGTCTGCGGCTCCGCGTCCGTCATCGGCGTCGTGCGCCGGAATGACGTCGTCGGAGTACTTAGACGCCGCCCTCGCGCGCTGACGTCAGTTCTTCTTTTTTCCGCGCCAGTAACCGCCGATCCGGGAAGAGCTTACCCCTGGTAATTTTTTGACTAACTTTTTGACTCCTTTTGGTCTATCGACTCGACTCTGGTGCCGGTAGGATGCCTGGTTTCAAGGCCTGTGAGGCCTGTCATCGCCTGATGTTGGTGACGGATCACCATCGCCGGTGCCTGTATTGCCTGGGGCCCGACCATGACGCGGAGTCGTGCCTCGATTGCAAGGCCTTGACGTCTAAAGCTAGACGGGAGCGGTCCCGTAAGCTTCTCGAGCTTCGCCACTCGCGGAGCCGCAACCATCGTCATCGCTCGTCGGGGTCTTCGGGTAAGTCGAAGCACTCCAAGAAGTCCAAGAGACGACATCGCTCGTCGGACTCCCCTGGCCGGTCACGCGACTCGGCTGAGGGTCTGGGTGGTTCCAACCCCGCGGCTCCGTCGCAGGAGTCGCGTCCGTCCCCATACCCGCCAGTCCCTGGGACTGACGCGACTCCGGCGGAGGTCAGTGCCTTCCTCTCGGCCATGAGGAGCCTGACTTCGCCGTCGACGCCTGCCGGCGCGCCTTCGGGCCCCGCAGGCTCGACTGGGCGACCTCGCGTGCCGGCGGCTCTGGCCCTGGCACCGTCGACGGCTCCGGCCTCGACGCCGCAGGTCCCCGAGAGATCCAGGCCTGGATCTCAGTCGGCACCGGTCGACCTCACGGCGCCTCCTCCGCCGACACCGGTTCCACCTCCGGCGCCGTCTCCGGATGACGCCGTTCCCCGGTTCAGCCCCGGTCCGGACCCGATGCCGGTGCGGCTCCGCCCGGCGCCGCACCTGACGTTGATGGATGACAATTTCATCTACCATCCGGCTCCGATCGTTCCTCCTGTTTATAAGGAATCGGATGACGGGGGCGACTGGGAGGGGTCTGAGGACCCTATGGCCTCCAGGGTCAACTTGCACAGGACTGGGCAGACGAACTGGGGGATGCCAGTGGTCTGGACACTTCGCCAGACGCTGGCTTCATCTCTCCTCCGACTGTGGCCTCGGAGGAGGGTGCAGCTTTTTCAGTGGTGCTGCGCAAGGCGGCCGAAGCCCTAGGGCTGGAGTTGCCTGCTGTGGCCGTGAGGACTAACGTCCTCACAGAGGTCCTTCAACCGACAGCAAGCTCCACTGAGCCTCTGCTGCAGTTTAATGTGGCCCTCATAGACATTCCACAGGGCACTTGGTCCAAGCCCTCCACAGTTCCTCCTGTGGACCGGAACGTTGCCCGGTGCCACCGCCCTGCTCCGGGCGACCCCAGTGTCCTCTCCCAACACCCCACCCCCGAGAGTCTGGTTATCCAGGCCTCAACCTCCCAATCCTCCTTCCCGTCCGCTCCTCCGGATCGGGAATCCAAGAGGTTGTAACAGTTTGGCAAGAAACTGTTCTCGTCACTGAGTTTGGGGCTGCGGTCTTTAAATACCGCTTGTCTTTTGGACCGTTATTCCCACTCTCTGTGGGATACGGTGGAGGACGTGCTGCCCTTGTGCCCGGTGGAGGCCCGGGCACGGCTCGCTCAAGCACTTGCTGACGGTCGAGATGCAGCACGGCATGCCATTCGGTGTGGACTTGACACCACGGACTCGATGGGTCGGGCGATTTCCACCACGGTGGCGCTTCGGTGTCTCGCCTGGCTGAGGTCCACGTCATTTTCGGGGGATGTCCAGAGTTCCCTCATGGACATGCCTTTTGATGGCACTCGCCTTTTTGGTGAGAAGGCGGACAGTGCGGTGGCTCGGTTCAAGGACTCCCGGGCCACAGACAAGTCCTTGGGTCTTTCGGCCCCGCGGCCGCAAACTTCCGCCTTTCGTCCCTTTCGTGGCCAAGGAAGGGGCGCCTCCTCATGTCCGCCCAGCCACCGGCCGCAGAACCAACCTGCACGCGGTCGCGAACGTGGATTCCGCCGAGGCGGTACTGGAGGTCAACGTGCCGGTCAGTCCACATCTACCCCGGCAGCATCCGCCTCAAAGCCCTCCTAGTCCGAGCTTTCAGGCCCATTCAACGCCAGTGGGCAGCAGGGTTCGCCATCACCTGCTCCACTGGCGCTCCATCACGTCGGACAGGTGAGTGCTGCAAATCATCCAAAGGGGCTACTCCCTCCCCTTCGAGACGACCACTCCAGCCATGCCACCGCTGAACCACCGTATGTCGGGGGATCATTTGCATCTTCTACGAGAGGAAGTTTCGGCCCTCTTGGTCAAAGAGGCCGTCGAGCGCGTTCCTGGTCCGGAAGTAGGTTGTGGTTGCTATTTCCACTACTTTCTGGTTCCCAAGAAGGGCAAGGGGAGCCTACGCCCGATCTTGGATCTCAGGAGCATCAACGCCTTCCTCCAGAAGGACCGTTTCAAGATGCTCACCTTAGCTCAGGTTCTGGCTGCCCTAGACGCTGGAGACTGGATGGTAGCGTTGGACTTGCAGGATGCTTATTTCCACATCCCCGTCCTGCCGGCCCACCGGCGTTACCTGCGGTTCACGGTGGGTCAGGAGCACTTTCAGTTCACCGTGCTCCCCTTCGACCTCACCAGTGCCCCTCGGGTGTTCACGAAAGTGATGGCGGTGGTCGCAGCTCATCTGCGCAGATCCGGGGCCCCAGTCTTCCCCTATCTCGATGACTGGCTGTTAAAGGCGGGCTCGCCCCAGCAAGTCGTCTCACACCTCCAGACTATGGCCGACCTCCTGCACTCGCTGGGGTTCTCCATCAATGTGCCGAAGTCGCACCTGAGTCCCTCCCAAAAGCTCCTTTTCATCGGGGCGGTTCTCGATTCGGCGCAGTTCCGGGTCTATCCGCCGGCACAGCGGGTCCGGGACATTCAGGCCCTGATTTCCATCTTCCGGCCTCTGTCCTGGGTTTCGGTCAGGTTGGTGCTGCGGCTTCTGGGGCTGATGGCCTCCTGCATCCTGTTGGTACCTCACGCCAGGTGGCGGATGCGGGCTCTGCAGTGGGACCTGAAGTTTCAGTGGGCCCAGCATCGAGGCAACCTGTCCGACCACGTCTTGATCTCGGAGGGCACTGCGAACCAGCTGCAGTGGTGTCTCACGAATCGCGATTGGGTCAGCGGCAGATCCCTCTCCCTACCCCAAACGGAGCATGTCTTAGTGACGGATGCGTCCCTCCTGGGATGGGGGGGGGCCATATGGGAGAGGCGGAGATCAGAGGACTCTGGTCTCCGGCGGAGACTCGGCTCCATATCAATCTCTTGGAGCTGAGGGCGATCCGACTTGCACTACAAGCCTTCCTTCCCTCTGTCCGGGGAAGTGTCGTGCAGGTGTTCACGGACAACACCACCGCCATGTGGTATTGCAACAAACAGGGCGGGGTGGGGTCCTGGACCCTTTGTCAGGAGGCTCTGCGCCTCTGGACATGGCTGGAACATCAGGGCATCACCCTGGTGGTTCAACATCTGCCGGGCTCTCTGAACGCCAAAGCAGACGAACTCAGCCGCCGGTGCATGATGGATCACGAATGGCGTCTGAACTCGGACGTGGCGCAAGGTCTCTTTCTACAGTGGGGAGAGCCTTGGTTAGATCTATTCGCCACCGAAGAGACCGCGCAATGTCAGCAGTTCTGCGCGTTAGAATTTCCAAGGCGGCACTCGCTCGGAGACGCTTTTCGTCGCGAGTGGAGTTGTGGTCTGTTGTACGCCTTTCCGCCTATACCACTTCTGCCCAGAGTGCTGAAGAAGATCAGGCGCGACCGGGCCCAAGTCATATTGGTGGCTCCGGATTGGGCACGAAGGTACTGGTATCCCGAGCTTCTCAGTATGTCCATCGATCCCCCGATACGTCTGCCTCTTCAGGAGGACCTTCTGTCGCAGCAGCAGGGGACGGTCCTACACCCGAACCTGTCCAGCCTCCACCTCCATGCGTGGAGATTGAGCGGCGACAGTTGATGCCATTTGACTTGCCTCCTGAAGTCTGTGATGTCATTCTGGCAGCCAGGCGTCCCTCCACAAAGACGGTATACGCCTGCCGGTGGAACAAATTTGTGGCATGGTGCACAGCAAAGGCTGTGGATCCCCTTTCCGCCCCTCTTTCTGAGGTTCTACTCTTTGTTCTTTCTTTGGCCCAGCAGGGCTCTGCTCTGGGCAACTTTGAAGGGTTATCTTGCTGAAATCTCTGCTTTCTTAAGGCTTCCTGATCAGCCTTCTCTTTTCAAGTCCCCTGTTGTCTCCCGTTTTCTGAAGGGCATTACTAATATGTTCCCTCCTGTCCCCTTCGTAATGCTTCAGTGGGACTTGAACCTTGTTCTCACTTTTCTGATGTGCGCTCCCTTTGAGCCCCTTCACAACTGTCCACTTCATCTACTGACTCTGAAAACTGCCTTCCTGGTGGCTATCACCTCCGCTAGGCGGGTGAGTGAGCTCCAGGCTCTGTCAGCTAAGCGTCCCTTCCTTTCGGCTCATCCGGATAAGGTTGTCCTCCGGACACGTCCTTCTTCCCTTCCTAAAGTCGTGACTCCCTTTCACATCGGGCAATCTGTCACGCTGCCCACCTTCTTTCCGCCTCCGCATCCTTCAAAAGATGAAGAGCGGCTCCACCGTCTGGACCCAAAACGTGCGCTGTCCTTTTATTTGGACCGCACAAAACAGTTCCGGGTGGACGACCAACTTTTTGTTGGATATGTAGGTGCTAGGAAGGGTAAAGCTGTGCACAAGCGGACCATCTCACGATGGGTCGTGTTGTGTATTAAGATCTGCTATTCCTTGGCGAAAAAGGTCCCTCCTGTTGGGCTGAGAGCCCATTCCACCCGGGCCACAGCGGCGACAACTGCCCTGGGGCGGGGAGTCCCCTTGCAGGACATCTGACAGGCGGCAACGTGGGCTTCACTGCACACGTTTGCCAAACACTATTGCCTGGACAGCCAAGTCCAGAGAGATGGCCACTTTGGCTGTTCTGTACTCCAGGACTTTCTGGTGTGATCTTGGTTCGCAGGCCCACCTCCGGGGTTGGTATTGCTGGGGTATCTATTCTAAGGTGAGGAATCTAACTAACGTGTTTCTTTCAGATGAACAAGTTACTTACCTTCGGTAACGATGTATCTGTAAGAAACATTAGTTAGTTACATTCCTCACCGACCCACCCAGCCTCCCCGTTCTGCGAACCGACATCTAGGGTTAAGGTTCTCCCTTTCAGGGCCCTAGATTTTTTGGCAGCAGTGTCGGTCTCTTGTATGGCTCAGCGTCCCTGGCGCGGAAAGCTATGTATAAGAACTGACGTCAGCGCGCGAGGGCGGCGTCTAAGTACTCCGACGTCATTCCGGCGCACGACGCCGACGACGGACGCGGAGCCGCAGACGACGCCTACCGACGCGCAAGGGGTATTGCTACAAAAATCTTTCCGGATCCAGCCTGACACCTGGGGATATTCTAAGGTGAGGAATCTAACTAACTAATGTTTCTTACAGATACATCATTACCGAAGGTAAGTAACTTGTTCTTTATGCTAATTCTATTCTCCTTGCTGCTGTGAAAATCCGTTGTTCTAGATTAGAGGGTGGGAGGAGGTGGGTAACACGGTTTCGAGCTACTTTGTTTTGTTTTTGTACTGCATATCTATAAAATAAAAAAATATATATAAAAAAAAAAAAAGGAAATAGAATTTGTAAAATCTGGACATTTCCCTTTCAAGCCTAATGGATGGATGAAAAAAGTTGGACTATATGCAGATACATTGATGACATATATTCAGGACCTCGCCAGCTCTTTCTTTGCTACTATGCAAACTCTGAATGATTTTGGGAGGGTCTTCGAATATTTAGTGAATCAACAAAAAATTAGAGAGCAAAGGTCTTGGAATACCCATTGTGACAGTCCCCTTGAAAATAAGCAAATACGGTATCTGGGGGTTCAGGTAGTAAAGGAGCTTGTGAAGATGACCCAAGCAAATTTTGACAAACGTATGACGGAGACTAAGAAACTACTAAGATCATGGAGGTGTCTCCCCCTCCCGATACTAGGAAGGACTAACATAATAAAAATGGCAATGCTCCCGAAATTCACTTTTTTCTTTAATGCGATCCCGCTACATTTAAGAACAGAATGGCTTAGGAAACTACAGGGAGAGATAAGCAGCTTTATTTGGTCATCTAAGGGAGTGAGAATTGCCTGAAGGCAATTAATCAGAAATAAATCAGAAGGCGGCATAGCATCCCCAGATTTTAATGGTTGGGCTTTTCAGCTAAAGAAAATAAGACTATAGTTAATTGGAGGTTTTCAGCAGATCTCCCCCTTATTCCAAGGTTTAAGAAAATTTTTGCCTCAATGGGATGATCCTTTTCTTTTGAAATATGGTCATCCTAAGTTCTTTAAGAAGATTCGATTGAAGACTCTGACCGTCTCTTGTCTTGTTAGCTATGGGCCAGATTAGACGTGTGCTAGGGGATACCCTATTATAGTGACTTTGCTCTGATATGGAACTCACCTGGAACACCAAAAGACCTCTGAAGGAAGCTGGATAAAATAGATGGGGCCAGATTATAGAGGCGAATTTCTTGGTGTCCTTGGAAACCCTAACTCGGATCACGAACAATAGGCTATCAACATTTAAGTTCTATCAATTGAGAAAGGAAAGACAGAATGGCTGTCACATTCCATCCCCCGAAGAGAGGTATAAAAATGGGACTGGATGCTGGTGCAAGGCATCAATTGAGCTTTCATGCTTCCAGACGAGATTTGGAGGAGGGACCTGCCAATGCTGGAGTTAATACACTTATGGCAAGTATCTTTGTCTACCTTAGGACCTCAGTAAAATCTTCACTGCTCACAAAGAATCATTTGTTCCCTGTACACAAGGCTTATTGGACCCCAAGGAAGTTATCAAGTCTAGAAGCCCAAGAGACTAAGTACTGCTTCAGGTGTTGTTTGGCGGAGCAAGATGATGTCCATATGTTCTGGCAGTGTCCCGCTATCCAACTCTTCTGGCAAGAAGTGGGTATGGCTATGTCAGGCATGTTAGGTAGAGAAATCAATGTAAGCCTTACACTGGTGATCTTTGGCATTTCAGTAGGTTATGGGCCACCGAAAAATTTGCGGAAGACTGTAAGCTATACTATTTTTACTTGCACAGGGGGAGATGTGTTTGAAATGGCCGTCACCGGCACCTCCGGTCTTTATGGATTGGGTTATATCGGCTAAACGAGTCAGCAGGCTGGATTGCTGCTGTCACTCTGTTAAAAGGGCAGAGATGTGGGAGCCTTTAAAAATCTTGTGTAAGAGTTTGACTAGATAAATATAAGTAAGCATACTGGTAGCGACTCAGGTGTCCTATGATTATGGCACATGTAGGAAAGAAGGATCTGCTTTCATGGTTACACCCACTTTTTGCTGATGTCAGTCTGTTTTTTGACTAGTCTGACTAGGATCCTGCTGATCAGGACCCCAGTCACTGTGCTTCCTCCCTAAATTTGACTTGGTAAGTACTTCTGTACCTCCACAATTGGCTACTGGTGTACCCTTGAAAGTCCCTAGTATATGGTACTAAGGTTCCCAGGGCATAGGTACACCAGGGGTCGCCCATTGGCTGCAGCATATATTGTGCTGCCCATGAGCGACCACTCAAACTGTGACTACAGGTCTACCATTGCAGCCTGTGTGAGTTGGTGCTTGCACCTCTCACGACAGATATGTTTCCTTCTATCTGAGGTCACTCCACTTAAAACCTATAAGTCACCCCTCGAGCAGGCCTTTCAGTCCTGAAGACAGAGTGCTTGGTTATAAGTGTGCAGGACATCTCTACAAACCCCAGAGTTGATTCTCCAGGCTTTATTAGTGCGGTCAGCCATTTTAATAAATATAGTGGACATCAGTCATTACGAGATGTCTAACTATATAGTGGCTGCACCAAACCCGGTCATGTTTGGTATCGTACATGTTGGAATCATACCCCAACTCTGATTCGAGTGTGGGAAGTATGATGCCATGTACTGGGGGACTCACTTGGGGTACCCCCCTGTAAACCCTTATACAGCCTTTCAGGGTCTGCAACCTAGTGATGCTGCCGACCACAGACATGATTCTGCCCTCCTGCTGTATGAGCCAAACTTGAGCAGAGGAAGGTAGAACAATAGGTTTGCACATCCCCAGACAGGACTTAGTGCTTTCGGTGGTTGTCTAAAATCACCATAAGGGTTGTCTGGATTAGTGCAAGGTGCTTCACTTAAATAAGTGTGTACCATATACTACGCCAGCCTCCTACAGCACATAAAACCAACAAATGAGGAGCACTGGGGCCGTTGTGAATCTCCTACCAAATGTTTGATGAGGTATCTGATAGAGACATCTAGCCTCAGATTTCTTCCCTCTGAATTATCCCTTGGTGCCTGTACCTCTGCGTGTCAGTAGATTGCATCAAGTGACTCTGTAGTGACGTCTTTTACCGGATGTGACATTGATAGAGTTCATATAAGGCCTTCCCTGATGTGCTGACATTAGTTTCTACCTTTACGCGCTTCCAATGCAGGTCCAGTGAGCGGTTCCTTTGGCTGCTTTTTGACCTATTTCAAAAAATGTTGTCAACAGAACAGTGTGCTTTTTTCTGGCTGTCCTTAGGGTTCAAACCCAGTGGGTCCTGTGGATGACAGATGTCGGCCACAGACTCCAGTCACCAACTTCGGCGAGAACACCACAAGAAGCTCTTGGCGGCGCGGTTGTCACAGGCACTACCTTAATATGCAGTCACCTTTTCGTTCCAAGGAATGCTTGAGAGCCCTCTCCAGAAGTCCTTTCCGTGGGCATCCATCGACCTCGATGTCCAAGGGTTAGGTGCGACATAAGCGGTCGAAGTCACAGCACTCCCTGGCTTCACCACATATGCACAGCTTCTCTGACGTCCCTCACCGTCCTACGGTTAAGGAGTTGTGGCGAGAATCTACCCCGTGCCTCCCACTATTCCATGGAGCCGAGGCAACTCTGGACCAGATGAGGGAATATTATTTCTTCCTTCATGCCATCTTTGGATCTCCGCCTCCTTCTGATGCGCTTCCCAGCCCCAAGGAGACCAGAGGAGCCTTGACTGAATCCACGCCGGCGGAGTCTCCCTTGGCGGCCCTCTGGATCCGTAGTTGGATCCGTGTTGGCTCCGGTGAACAGCTCTTTGGAGTTCCCACCTTCAATGCCAGTGTCTGATCAGCCGGCTCCGACTTAGGCGGCGCCGATTGGCACTACGTCATCTCTCCTCTCCGACGCCGAGGTGTTGCCACATCTATGTCATACGGCATCGTGGAGAAGGAGAAGAAATAGGGTTTATTCCACCCATGACTGACACTGTTCAGCCCCCTCTGGAGGTTAGTTGGATATCTGAGTCAGGGACATCTTAAGTATTTTGGGGGCCCTGGGACAAACGCAATTTGGGGGTCCATGTTGCTGTCTGTTGTACGCCTTTCCGGCTTTACCACTTCTGCCCAGAGTGCTGAAGAAGATCAGGCACGACCAGGCCCAAGTCATTCTTGTAGCTCCGGATTGGGCACGAAGAGTCTGGTATCCCAAGCTGCTCAGCATGGCCACTGATCCTCCGATCCGACTGCCTCTTCGGAAGGATTTTCTGTCGGAGCAACAGGGGACGGTCCTCCACCAGAACCTGTACAGTCTCCATCACCTTCCGTGGGGATTGAGTGGCGGCAGTTGATGTCATTTGACTTGCCTCCCGAAGTTTGTGATGTAATCTTGGCAGCCAGGCGTCCCGCCACTAAGACGGTATACACCTGCCCGTGGAACAAATGTGTGGCATGGTGCACAGCAAAGGTTGTGAATCCCCTTTCTGCCCCTCCTTCCGAGGTTCTTTTGTTCCTTCTTTCTTTGGCCCAGCAGGGCTCTGCACTGGGCACTATCAAGGGCTATCTTTCAGCCATTTCTGCTTTTCTTCGGCTGCCTGATCAGCCTTCTCTTTTCAAGTCCCCGATTGTAAATAGTTTCTTGAAAGGCATAACTCATCTCTCCTCCTGTTCCCTTCATTATGCTTCAGTGGGACTTGAGCCTGGTTTTAACTTATTTAATGTGCTCTCCCTTTGATTCGCTTCACAACTGTCCTTTGACGCTTTTAACTCTCAAAACTGAATTCCTGTTGGCCAGCACGTCTGCCAGACGAGTGAGTGAGCTCCAGGCACTTTCATCAAAGGCTCCTTTTCTATCTGTGCATCTGGACAAAGTTGTCCTCAGGACTCGTCCATCCTTCTTTCCCAAAATTGTCACTGCCTTTCACATTGGGCAGACCATCACTTTGCCCACCTTCTTTCCGCCTCGGCATCCTTCGAAAGAGGAAGAGAGGCTCCACCGTCTGGACCCAAAACGTGCGCTGTCTTTTTATCTGAACCGCACCAAACAGTTCCGGCTGGATGACCAGCTCTTTGTTGGCTACTTGGGTGCCAAAAAAGGTCGGGCCGTACACAAGCGGGCTATCTCTTGATGGGTCGTTTTGTGTATCAAAGCCTGTTATTCTCTGGTGAAGAAGGAGCTTCCAGTGGGGCAGCGCTCCCATTCCACAAGGGTGACGGCAGCCACTACTGCTTTAAGGCGAGGAGTTCCTCTGAATGACATCTGTCAGGCAGCTATGTGGGCATCGTTGCACTCCTTTACGAAACACTACTGCCTGGACAGCCAAGTCCGGAGAGACAGCTTCTTTGGCCTTTCTGTTCTCCAGGACTTTCTGGTGTAATATTGGTTGGCAGACCCACCTCCGGGGTTGGTATTGCTGGGGTATCTATTCTATGGAAAGGAATCTATAACTAACGTGTTTCTTTCAGATGAACAAGTTACTTACCTTCGGTAACGATATATCTGTAAGAAACATTGGTTAGTTATAGATTCCTTACCAACCCACCCATCCTCCCCGTTCTGCGAACTGATATCTAGGGTTAAGGACATTCTTTCAGGGTCCTAGTTTAGTGCACCAGTGGTCAGTGTCTTGCATGGCTCTGTGTTTCTGGCGCGGAAAGTCTTGTACAGAACTGACGTCAGCGCACAAGGGCGGCATCTGAGTAGCTACCGCGACGTCATCCCGACGACACGACGCCAACGACGAACGCGGAGCCAACCGACGACACCTTCCGACACGCAGAGGTACTGCTGACGAAAGAACTTTACGGATAGAGTCTGACGCCTGGGTATAATTCTAAGGTAAGGAATCTATAACTAACTAATGTTTCTTACAGATATATCGTTACCAAAGGTAAGTAACTTGTTCAATAATGCACCTATATGCTCTCTCTGTTGACATGGAATCAGATTGGATTTCCTCTGATCCATCCAAAACCCTGAAAGGAGCATACCAGAGCTTTGTGTTTTTGAGGTGGTGGGGTATAGACCAGCCAGTCATCCAGATAAGAGTGCAGCAAATTAAACAAAATCAGAATCTTGGGGGTAAGACCATGAGGATTAACCTCAACCCAAAGGGCAGTAATTTGAATTTGTATTGCCCATGGATAGTGCAAATTGTAAGAAGCACTGATTACGAGGACCTGCCAGAACGCGAAAATAAGCACCCGACCATAAGCCACATCAGATGGCCATTGTAGCAGCCCCTCCGTTATATGAAGGAGGACACCACAATAATTCTCCTTTGTTAGCAGAGATTGAAGACCTCAAATCTGCTACTGCGCCGTGTAGGTCACATATCTCTTGGATGAATACAGCAGCTGTGAATAACTATTTTAGCACAACAGTCAAATATCCCTCAACTCTATTTGTGTGCTCAGCGAATATATGCACCACATTCCCTCAGCAACACTGCCTTTGACAAACTGGAATTGAGATCCATCTCCCCAGAATATGTCTATAAGGCAAAGTACCATACTAGGTCAGCGATCCAGATGAAGCTGCACAACCTCTCAATTTGAGACCACAAAGCTTCAAAAAGGGAAAGATAGGTAGGGACAGATGTATGACCTGCCAAATAGCGCCTCGCATTTGTGACTCGCAATTTGCGAGGCGCTATTTGGCATGTACAATAGTTTGTTTAACACTGTTTGCGATTCCCAATGGGCTCGCAAATTGTGAGGCTTATGAATATTAATGAGCCTCTCGCAATTTGCGAGCCCATTGTGAATGACAGGCCCTCCCAGGGATGGTGGGCTGCTGGGCTCAGCAGACCACCGTGTCTGGGACTGCTTTTAAATAAAGCAGCTTTTTTTCTTAATGCAGCCCGTTTTCCTTAAAGGAAAACGGGATGCATTTAAAAAAAAAAATGAAACGTTTTAGTTTAGGGCAGGCAGTGGTCCCTGGGAGCTCTGCCTGTCCTTTAAAAATATTGCATGCATTTGCAAAGGGGAAGGGGTCCATTTGCGAATGCATTACCACCTACTTCAAGTAGGTGGTAATTTGCAAGTGTTTTGCAACTGTAATTGCGGTCGCAAAACATTGGTAGATAGCTTTACGGTCGCTATTAGGAAGGGAACGCCCCTTCCTAACAGCAAGTCGCAAAACTGTATTTTGTGAGTCACAATTTATTTGTGACTCGCAAAATACTGTTTACACATGGGCCAATGCTTCTTAGCGTGCGCAAACGGGTCTAAGACCTGTTTGCGCATGCTATAAAGCATCGTACATCTGGCCCTTAGTGCGGTGTAAGAACTCCAGCACCAGCACGGCACTGTAATGACCTGCAACTGTTGTAACTGCCTGAGCACCCTCAATGTGTTGGCAGTCATCCAACGTAAAAGACCTGCAGTAAAGGAAAAACAGCTTTAGATACCTGCCTTTCGTGCTTATCACCTATCAGACTTGATCCTTTGAAACCGAACAAGAAAATATGCAGCAGGTGATAAGGTTAAAGTTATGCTAAAGTGTGTACCTTGTGGGGGAGGATTTAAACATATTTTACACTTGCTAGACGCTTATCAAGGAGATGCTTTAACCTTTAACCTCGCATACAAGGATTTTAGTGAGGAACCATTGAAGTTAGAAGACACTTGCGGCGAATAAGCTTATGCGTCCTCCAAACAAATTAGCTGATTAAATAAAAGGTTTGATTCAAATGTTTAGTACGGTGTTGCTGCTTTGCTGGTAAATGTAACTTCTTTAGGTCAGGCACAATAGAATAGAGTGTTTAAAAATGCTACCCCGAACAGAAAACAATCATGGTTACCAATTGATTTTCCTTTGTATGCAGGGAATGTTAACTTAGTTGGCGAAGACGAGTGGTTGGGTATCCTCGCGCCTTGGAATATTCACAAAGAGCAATTCTCTTGTCGTAATGACATAAAAAGTATTTATGTGTCTGTTTTCTCTCTGCTTTAGCTTCCAGAAGTATATGTTCCTCCTGTTCCAATCACTGCACCTGTTATGAGTGTCCATTTTGATAGACAAGGTCTCCATACGCAGAATTCCTCACAGGATCGCACCCAGGCACCTCCAGGGGCTCCAACAGAAGCAAATATGCAGGTGATTAGTAATATACTGTAACAACTGATATTCAAATGATCCTGGGAATGGTGAAGGATTTGAATACATTTACTTTACCATACAAATGTCAATCTGATGAAGCAGGTCATACCACACCATAACTTCATGAAGTATAAGCACGGAGTTCAACAATTTAACTACAGGTACATATGGAGGCAACACATTAGAGATTTCTTGACCTTACCTAAATGCTTCTTTCACAATGGTCATTTGATATTTTAGTTAATTGTAAGAAAGGTTACGTGACAAATGTGGCAGGTATGCTCCACGTCATGCTAGAGAAGAGACTAAATATTAATGTCTGTTTCACTGTCTTACATATGTGTACAAAGTTTTATTGCACAAATTGATCTTCAGATGTGTCAAGGAGCCAGGGTGGCCACAAGGGATGAGCAGCAGGGGCTGCAGGCAATAGGCCCTGTCTTTGTAGCGCCATAGGTTGCCAAATGTATTTTTATGTCACAACATCAGACCCAACCTGTTTTGGGATATATTCATGATGATGCACTTTGAGAAATTGGGTTGTTGGTTGAGGGTGGTGTGAGTCCTCCTCAAGCAATATTCACAATCCTTGTCAGGGTGAACCACAAACATTCACAAAACTAACCTTCTTTTAGCTTCACAGGGAAGTGTCGCCAGATAGACTTACTGAATACTTCGATTCCATATAGTTGATTTGGCTTGACAATAATCACAGGCTTTACCTAGGTGCCCTCTTCACCACTGGATATTAAGTTCAGGCCATCAGTAGCATGTCTGGGGGAAAGGTCTCCAGCCCGGATGGACTTACAGTCCGCTTCTGCAAGGAATATGCAGAGTTACTGACCCCTCATCTTCTTGCCATGCACGAGGAAGCCAGGGAGACTGGCTACCTACCACCCTCGGTGCGGGAGTCTTCTTAGTCACGCTCCTACAATCCAGCAAATACCTGCGATACTTATTGGTCGCATTCTGTGATCAATCTGGACAACAAAATATTTGCCAAAATGTTTGCGGCCCATATCCTGCACCTACTCCTTGTGATCGTCAGACTGAACCAATCAGGTTTTGTCCCTGGCCATTCGACAAGCCATAATCTTCACTTTTTTGCACTAATCCAGACCTTGAGCCCGTAGCACCTGGCAGTTGATTTCTTCCTTGACGTAACCAAGGTGTTTGATTTTCTTGAGTGGTTGGATCTATTCCCTCTTCTTTGGCACATGGGCTTCAGCCATGGCTTCCTTGGGTGGATCAATCTACTCTATACTTTACCGAGTGCCAGACGGCGCATTAGCAGGAGAGTCTCTAAGCCCATAGCCATAAATGGAGGTACTAGGAAGGGCTGCCTTCCCCAATCCTTTACGCTTTCGGCAGTACCATGCTGATCGATGCCTCTGCTACACGTCACGATGGCTGTTGGTGTCTCTGTATGCAGACGATGTCAACCTCTATGTAAGGAACCCTGCCACGAATCTTGCACCACTACTGTGCGAGTTCATCCTTTATGCGGTCCTCACAGGAATAGCGATCATTTGCTAGAAGTCAACGTTATTTCCATGCAGTGAGCATTTTTCCACTGAATATCCTCTTAAATGGTCCACTGACAGTGTCCATTACTTTGGGATCGTCATTAGTAGGAATGTTTCTCAGATCTGGAGAGAGAATTATGACAGAGATTGCTTCGTCTCTTACCAGGCATGTCCCCATTGCCAAAATAGTGGTTCTGCCAAAATTACTCTACCTGTTTGTGAACATCCCGATTCCACACACAGTGGTGTTCTTTAGGCACATTTATTCCCTTTTGATACAGCTGGTGTGGGCTGGTGGGCAGCAGCTGCGGTTGTCTTGGGAGATGCTGACACTTTCTGCGTATGCATCCCTGACATTGTTATACTAGTATTGTCCTCAAGCACACATCACTCACTATTGGTTACACTCTGTCCAACACCTTCCACATACTGAGATAGAGACAGACGTTATCGAGGGATGTCCTCTGCGCACAGTGGTTTGCACCTCCCCTAGACATAAATACCATCCAATGTACTGTCTGGGCCTGACAGAACCTGTGCCGAAGGGCCAGACTGGAGTGCTTCTCTTCCGCCAATCGACCTCTTGCTGATAACCCGGTCTTGCCCCCTGTAGCACAGGAATCCACTAAGCGTCAGTTGCAGAGGCTGGGCTTGAGAAGATGGGCAACTTATATCCCACTGACGAGTTCCTGCCTCTAAAGGACTTTCAGGTTCTTGCTGCGTGCTCACCACTTGACACATTACTTTACTTTTGCTTGCGTAGCACCTACAGAGCTGGGCATGGCTCCTTCTCCCACTGCTCTACATGCCCTAGATTGTGTGCTCACTACTCCCTCCCCTAGAAGGCTTATCACCTGCTTCGTACTCTACAGTGCAAGACAGGGTCCCTGTGCTTCAGCCGATGACTTTGTCAAAGTGGCGGGCAGACCTGGGAGAGGACATGATGGAGGATAAATGAAGAAATTGCTGCTCCTTAACAGACTGTTGTCACCAAATTACAGATTGAAACTCATCCATGTAAAATTCATCCACAGCATATACCGCTCTCTGGCTGCACTGTGACGGATGAGTCTGGTTCCGGAGGCACCCTGTGTGCGTTGCAGGCTGCTGACCCTGACTTTATACAACTTGCTTGGTCTTGCACTGCAATTGCTACATATTGGTCAGCCGTACTAGATTGTATATACTCAGTGATAGCAGGCTCTTTTCCTCATACTCCACTCGTCGTCCTACTGGGGTTAGTCAAACATGTCCCAGACGGTGTCCGCCAGCTGACGGAAATGCTTCCCAAGAGAATAGTCACTGTCCACTGGGGCCATAAGGGCTGCCCACAACTATCCTACTGGGTTACTGAAGCTGCGCATTGCCTAGAGCACCTTGGAGAATACTTGGCGTTAATGCCCACCAGATCTTGCCCCATGGACTTTTGGAGCCCTTTCGGAACCTACCTTGTTGCCCAGGGAGGCTCTGGGTCCTCCTCTCCAACCCGGACCCTGTAGCGCCTATGGTCCTCATCTCCTAGCGCCACAATTCCAATTGTCTAATCACTGATTGCACATTAATGTTTCTTCCTTCACATTTGTTCATCCGAACTGTCTTTTTAACCCTGGAAATTTCACTGTGTTCTATGGTTTGTACTTGCTTTATTGCCCTGTTTGTACTGTGCATTTTTTACATCTCAAAAACTCAATAAACACAAAAGAAAAAAAAATACAGTAGCTTTGCACAAAAGCTGTACGGCTTAACTTAGTGGCGAAGTGTAAAGTTTTTATGTATCACTTAAACAGTAATAAAGTAAAAATACAACAAAATAAAAATCCTGCACCAATTCAGAAAAATAGAGTACATTTTAACAAATTATTTAACACCAAAATGACAAAAATCCAATTAGTTGGACCCGGAGATGTGCAATTTTCAATATTTAATTGGAAATAGTGATTAAAAGCATAAAGTGCCAACTGTGGTTATCTGGCTGCGTCGGACCGGGACAAAGTCACAAGTTCAGGCCGACTTTGATGGAGTGCTGGCTGGATACAGGGACCAAGCTAGGTCCACTGACCAAAGTACCTTAAATCCTGGTTGCGAAGCGTTACGAGATCCCGTGGTGAGGATGCATCGGGCAGTGGCAGTTCCGAAGAGCTGTGGGTGGCAATTCTAGGTCTTGCATTATCGTCGAGGATGCCCTTGATGGAGGCTTGCGATGCTTCTAGGATGGGTCACGAAGAGGTGGCTCCAATGCGGGTCTGCGAGGAGATGTCACACTGCACCGGTTCTGGCCAAAAGACCACTTCTGGACTGGCAGAGCACCTTCAGGCCCAATTCCAAGGGTGCAGGACTAGGGTGGCACCACTTGGGGGGCAGGACATACAGCAGAGAGAGTCAAAGTGCTGGGTTCAAGGTTGTTGAAGCCTTTTCTGTCCCTACGGCTCTGATTAAGAGGCCTGTCAAATAGCCCTTAAAATCACTCTGCTGGTCGTGGGTTTAATATGCAGGTCCAGTCCTTCTCACTCAGGCAGCAGAGTATCAGTCCTTCTTGCAGGAGCAACACAACAGTCTTTCTGAGTCTTTCACAGGTAAAGAGGTGCACAGAAGAGTTGGGTCTGTGGCTCCAATATTTATACATGGTGCCAGTTTTAAAGTAGGATAAAGTTCTGAAGGTTTCCACCTCAGAGGTATTTGGAATTTCCTGCCTCCCTACCCTGGCCCCCGCTTGTCTGGGGACACTACAGACTAGTATCTGAAAGAGACACGTTAGTGATAGATTCCTTACTTTAGAATATCCCCAGGCATCAGACTGGATCCGGAAAGTTTTGCTAGCAGTACCCCTGCACATCAGTAGGTGGCGTTGTGCGGCTCCGCGTCCGTCGCTGGCGTCGTAAGCGCCAAGATGACGTCACGGAGACTACTTAGGCGCCACTCATGCGCGCTGACGTCAGTTCTTTCTTTTTCCGCACCAGAAAGCGCAGATGCGGTTAGAGCACGTACCTTCATCACTTTTTGACTAACGTTTTTGAGACTTTTGTCTCCTGTACAATTTTGGTTTCCTTGGTGCACGTAGAGATTGCCGGATTTAAGTCTTGTGGGACCTGTCGTCGCAATATGTTGGTGGCGGACCCCCACGATGTCTGCCTCTACTGCAGTGGCGGCTGGTGACATTTGAAAGTGGTAGGGCGTAAAATAATTGTCATACTGCGCTGTGGCGAGCGAGCTTAGCGAGCTAGCATAAATAACCTGCGGGGGATATTGGGGGGAGCTACCTCAGAAGAAATTTTTTTGAAAAAGGAGTGGACAAATGGTGCATTTTCAAGCAAATTTGAGGTCACAGAAGCCCCCCTTGACTAATTTGCAAATGTCCACTTTCATCTCGTCAATGTTAATACCAATGAGTGGCTGAACAAAGTGCTGCACCTGACCTGCACAATGACGCCATCAGACAAGGCATCCTGTCTTCCGTGGTTTTACTGCCCCATAAGAACAACATTTCAATTGCTCAGTGACAAAGGCCTGCCAGAAATGCTCCATCTTCTACAGATGGGTGTCTCAAAGTATTCAGAAAAAATCCACCTTGTGACTAACATAACTGAACATGTTGGTATTGTTACTTATTGCAACCGAACCGCACTGTCCAGTGTTTCACATACTGTTTTCAATAAACATTATTCTGCGGAAGACACGTATGTTATTAAAGCTAATAGAACCTGAAATAAACATGCAGTATAACAAATACAAAAAGCTGTCTTTGTGTACTTTGTCACCAGAACCCCTACCGTGATGGAGCATACATATCACTGAAAAAGTATAATGTTTCTCTCTCCACACTCTCTCTCTCTTACACACACACATGCAAACACACAAACACCACATGCACACACTGCACTTCGAAAATTAAAGATTTAGCAAAATCTTAATTGCAGAATAAAATCGTTGCTCATTCCTAAATATGATTGAGAAAGTGAGCCACAGTACACCATCTAAACCAGAGTGCCTGGAAACACTTGCTGGCCTCAGTGGCCTGAGGACTAGGGTTAAACCTTCCTGGGATCAAATTTAAGAGCTGGCAGGTTGGGATCCTTATAGCCAATTGGAAGGCTCTGTGTACAACAGGGGCCGCGGTGACAGACAACCATGCCTGTCCGGAGCAGTGGGAAACTGGCCTAGGTGGACATCATGACCGTCATTTCCCCGGCCTTCCCGGCCTTTCAAAATCAAGCACAGTCGGCAGATCTTTCTATTTTCTTGTAAGCCTGAGGCAATGTGGTAACCTCAGAGAAGGGCCCTAATATATGAACGGACCACCCCGCACCCCCAATCAACATGTGTTAATAAAAAACAGCTATAATTTGGGGATGCAATGGGCCCCTCTGATTCCGGGGTTGTGGTGCCACTGACCTTGCTGCACGTTTGATATCTACGTCTCTTGCTGTAAGGAAGGGAAAGTAATGAAATCAGGAATGCGGATAATATACACCAAATCGCTTTATTTATGTAAACATTGTTTTTTTACCTGGGAATGGGACAGCAAGCCGTTGCATACAAAAAGGCAAGAATCAGAAAACTCTGCAGTTACGAAGCGCTCTATAAATTTCCACACAATGGAATACAATGTTGTAGTAAATGGCGCTGTCTCTTAAAAAATTAAACACTGTTGAGACACACTGGACTTGCATTGATTAATTAACACCACAAGCAATGCAGGCCGTTAACTTGTAAGACACTACGCTAATGGAGTAGACGTGGGCTCATGGATGTTCTTCAAGTGACAACAAAACACAACCAGAAACAGCATAGAGTCCCCCCCTCCGCGTACCACCAACAGAAGAAGTGCAGACAGAGATCATGAGACGCCAGCTGTCCAGCGACAGGACAGCCTACCCAGTCAGTAAAACACAAAACTTTCAATCCCAGTGATAGAACCCTCTCAACCAAAAACTGAAGCGCCAAATACCGCACAAAGCCAATGATAGCACGACAAACCAGCAAGGAGTGGGGAGCACTGGACCACACGCACGCAGTGACTGGAGAACCAACAGACAGTGTCAGTGAAAGCTCGAGAACCCACCCGAACAGGGACAGGAAACTCGGCAGGGTAATTACAAGAAAACGCACCCAGGCAGGGAATTAAGATCCCACCCAACTAAATCACTTGATTCACTTCACATCAATAAATAATACGGGGGCCGCGGCCAAAGGCAGCGACGGCCCGGGTCACAGTCAGGAAACCACCCTAAAATAAATTAAAAAACACTTACCTGACCGGTGACCGCCTCGTCTTCTCCTGGCCCGCGTTAGCGCCTCTCTGCTCCTTCAAACGGTCCGGAACACCACGTCCACGTGACGCAACAGTGACTGCCTGCAACCCGGCCCTCAGCCAATCCTGGCGTTGCAGCAGCGCCAGGATTGGCTGACGGCACCGCCTACTCCTCGCCCGCCGCCTGCCCATTAGGAGACCGAGGGGCTCCTAATGGGCATGCGCAAGGCAGCAAAAACACAAGTACGCATGACTGGGCACGGAGTAAAAATTAAGCTCCAGGCCCACTCATGCGCACTTGTGCTGCCTTTCCTAAAGGCGTCTGACAATGATGTCAGTCAACATGACGCCGGACCGCCCACGGTCCGACGTCATGCTGACTGACATTCACAGAGGAGGGAGAGCCTGACATTCACAGAGGAGAGGAGGGAGAGCTGCAGGCGCGAGGCGCGGGCGGGGGGGCTACGCCCCCACGCCCCAATGGACGCACCGCGCCTGCTCTACTGTCTGGAGACTGACCACGACTCCCGGGACTGTCAGGCCATGGCCCCGAAGGCCTTGAGGGAGCGGCGCCGGAAGCTTATGGAGGTCCGGCACTCATCCCAGCGCCGTTCCCGGGGCCATTCCAGGGAATGCTCGCGGGGCTGCAGTCTTCGCTCCTCAGGCTCCAAGACTTCACCCTTGGATTCGGGCTCCAAGTCTTCACCCTCGGATTCGGGTAAGAGACGACACAAAAAGAAGTCGAAGAAGCATGTTCGCTCTTTGACGTCCCCCCATCAGTCCCCGGATGCGGACGAGGGGGACGGGTTCTGTCCCTGCGGCTCCTTCAGAGCCTGGGAGTCCCGCGGCCTACCCACCTTACCCGGGTCCGTCGGCGACTCCCGCATAGGTGCAAGCATGGACCGCCTCTTTAGGCCTCGGGCTCCTGCCGGTGCGCCTTCGGGCCCCGTGGTCCCGTGTCCGGATCCTGTTGGGCCGGCGAATCCAGCTGCGTTGCCACAGGATCCTGCGCCGTTGAATCCGGCCACGGCGCCACAAGGTCCAGCGCTGCCGGCTCCGGCCCCAGCTCCAACCTTGGCTCCGCCGCTGCAGTGGGTGCCATTTGTCCCACTTTTACCCAGGTTCCAGGACCATTTTGTTCCTGCCTGGGATCCGCATTGGAACGCGGCACCGGCTCTGCCCCGGCCGGCGCCGTTCCCGATGCCGTTTGTTCCTTCTCCTGCTCTGCCGCTGCGGTCTGTCCCCCATGCGGCGGAGGTGGAGGACGACTGGGAGGGGTCCGAGGACCCTCTTACCCGTCAGTGTGACTCCGAGCAGGACTGGGTGGATGACTTGGAGAATGCCGGTGACCTCGACATCTCCTCTGACCCGGGGTTTGCCTCTCCCCCGCCTACCATGGAGGAGGGCGCCTCCTACACGATGGTGCTCCGTCTGGCTGCTGAGGTCCTTAACCTTGATCTCCCTACGGTGGCCCTCAAAATCTTCTCACTGAAGTGCTCCAGATGGCGTCCACTTCGTTGGAGCCCCTGCTACCATTTAATGACGCCCTCACTGACGTCTTGTTGGGCACTTGGTCGCGGCCGGCCACAGGGACCCCTGTGGATAAGAATGTCGCCAGGTGTCACCGCCCAGTGACCCAGCGTTTCTGACCACTCATCCTACGCTTAAGAGCCTGGTCATCCAAGCCTCGACGTTGCAGAGTGCCTTTCCCACGGCTCCGCCGGACAAGGACTCTAAGAAGATGGAGCAGTTCGGTAAGCGGTTGTTCTCTTCTGCCAACTTGGGGCTGCGGTCGGTGAACCCCGCATGCCTATTGGGCCGCCATTCCCACACGGTGTGGGATACAGTTGCACAGCTGTTGTCTCAGTGTCCTGAGGATACCCAAGCTGTGCTGTCCCAAGCTGTTGCCGTGGGTAAGGATGCGGCTAAGTTCAGCATTTGGTGTGGGTTGGACACCTCGGACTCACTGGGTAGAGCTATCTCTACGACTGTGGCACTTCGTCGCCACGCCTGGCTGAGATCTACTGGGTTCTCGCCAGATGTCCAAAGCTCGCTCATGGATATGCCCTTTGATGGCACTATGCCCTTTAATGGCACTTGCCTGTTTGGCAATAAGGCCGACAGTGCACCGGAGCGTTTTAAGGACTCGCGGGCCACGGCCAAGTCCTTAGGTCTTTCCACGAAAAGCCCAGCCACTCCTGGGTTTCGTTCCTTTTGTGGCCATGGCAGAGGCGCCCAGGCACGTTCCTTCAGCAAGCCTGTGCAGAACCAGACTCAGCGCAACCACGACTTCCACAGGGGCGGGTCTGTGAATCAGCGTGGACGTCAGTCCACCTCTGCTGCTTCTACCTCCAAACCTTCCTAATCCGTGCTTTGTGGAGCACCCCACGCCAGTGGGTGGCAGGATCCGCCATCACCTCCCCAACTGGCACGCTATTACATCAGACAAGTGGGTGCTGCAGATCATCCGCAAGGGCTACTCCCTTCTCCTTCAGTCCTCCCTTCCAGCCATGCCACCTCAGTACCACCGCATGTCGGGGGAACACTTGGCAACTCTCCAACAGGAAGTTACGGCCCTCTTGGCCAAGGGGGGCATCGATTGCGTTCCTGGGCAGGAAGTAGGGAGTGGTTGTTATTCCCCTTACTTTTTGGTCACCAAGAAGAACAAAGGGGGTCTGCGTCCCATCTTGGACCTCCGGAACGTCAACCGCTTCCTCCGGAAGGAGAAGTTCAAAATACTGACTTTGGCTCAGGTCCTGGCTGCCGTCGACCCTGGAAACTGGATGGTAGCGTTGGACTCGCAGGACGCATATTTTCACATCCCCGTCCTGCCGGCCCACCGGTGGTATCTGCGGTTCACGATAGGCCAGGAGCATTTTCAGTTTGCCGTGCTCCCTTTCGGCCTTACCAGCGACCCTCGGGTCTTCACGAAGGTGATGGCGGTGGTCGCAGCTCACCTGCGCAGGTCAGGGGTGTCAGTCTTCCCTTACCTCGACGACTGGTTGCTGAAGGCGGGCTCGCCCCAGGCAGTCATCAACCACCTTCAGACTACGGCCGACCTCCTGCATTTTCACACTAGATACGGTGGTGTAAGTAATAGGATAAAGGCGCCTATTGGTAATTACACCAGGTATTATGAAAAGTGACCTCAATTATGACGGTGCTTCAGGTTTAGAGAGAACCACCTGCCTCCCTGGACTTTGTGGCAAACGCAACAAGATATCATATGTTAAATACCCAAGCACACGTAAATTTCACCTGATAGTTTCAGAGGTTAATCACACATAAAGCACAATAAGTCAATCCGTTTCTTTCCTTCTTTTTTAATTGGTCTTCACGTTTTCAGTTAGTAAGCAGTTCCCAAGCCAACACGTGTTTCGTCGCCTCAGTATAGTTGTACATGCGACTTGTTCACGGCTGAACAGATTAACTGTATCAAGATTTAAAGTGAGGCGATAATTCCAAGCCACAATACTCCTGTGGCGTGAGGGGAAATCCCAATATGGACTGCTAGGCCGGTTTCCAGAGAATATTCGTTACTTTGCAAACTTATAATCCAACTCTGTAGAATATACAAAAACGAGCCGCCGATAAGCGGACTCTCCTCCTCACGCCGGACTCCAATATGCGAGTCCGGCGTGAGGAGGAGAGCCCGCTTATCGGTGGCTCGTTTTTTCAATTAAAAAAGAAGGAAAGAAACAGAAAGAAACTGATTGATTTATTGTGCTTTATGTGTGATTAACCTCTGAAACTATCAGTTGAAATTTACGTGTGCTTGGGTATTTAACTGATGACCTCCTGCATGTGCTGGGGTTCTCCATCAACTTATCAAAGTTGCACCTGAGTCCCTCTCAGAAGCTTCCCTTCATCGGAGCGGTTCTGGATTCGACGCGGTTTCTGGTTTATCCTCCCGAGCAGCGAGTCCGGGATATTCGGGCTATGATTTCCGATCTTTCAGCCTCTAACCCGGGTTTCAGTCAGGATGATCCTCCGGCTCCTGAGCCTGATGGCCTCCTGCATCCTACTGGTGCCAAATGCCAGGTGGCATATGCGGCTCTGCAGTGGGACCTGAAGTTTCAGTGGGCGCAGCATCAGGGCAACCTGTCCGATCATGTCCAGATCTTGAAGGGCACTGCACGACAATTGCAGTGGTGGCTCACGAATCGCGATTAGGTCAATGGCAGATCCCTCTCCCTTCCCCAACCGGAGCACACAGTGGTGACGGATGTGTCCTTCCTGGGATGGGGAGGCCACTTGGGAGAGGTGGAGATCAGAGGACTCTGGTCTCCGGCGGAGTCCCAGCTCCATATCAACCTTTTGGAGCTTCGGGCTATCCGACTTGCACTGAAGGCATTCCTTCCCTCTGTCCGGGGAAGTGTGGTGCAGGTGTTCACGGACAACACCACCGCCATGTGGTATTGCAACAAACAGGGTGGGGCAGAGTCCTGGACCCAATGTCAGGAGGCTCTGCGCCTCTGGACATGGCTGGAACATCAAGGCATCACCTTGGTGGTTCAACACCTGGCAGGTTCTCTGAACGCCAGGGCGGACGAACTCAGCCGCCGGTGCTTGATGGATCACGAATGGCGTCTGAACTCGGACGTGGTGCAAGTTCTCTTTCAGCAGTGGGGAGAGCCTTGGGTAGATCTATTCGCCAACGAAGAGAACGCGCAATGTCATCAGTTCTGCGCTTTGGAATTTCCTAGGCGGCACTCGCTCGGCGACGCTTTTCGTCGCGAGTGAAGTTGCGGTCTCTTGTACACCTTTCCGTCTATACCGCTTCGGCCCAGAGTGCTGAAGAAGATTCGGCGCGACCGGGCCCAAGTCATCCTTGTGGCTCCAGATTGGGCACGAAGATACTGGTATCCGAGGCTACTCAGCATGGCGATCGACCCCCTGATTCGTCTGCCTCTTCGGGAGGATCTACTGTCGCAGCAGCAGGGGACGGTCCTCCACCCGAACCTGTCCAGCCTCCACCTCCATGCGAGGAGATTGAGCGGCGACAGTTGACAGCCTTCGATCTTCCTCACGAAATCTGTGATGTCATTCTGGCAGCCAGGCGTCCCGCCACTAAAACGGTATACGCCTGCAGGTAGAACAAGTGTGCGGCATGGTGCACAGCTAAGGCTGTGGATCCCCTCTCTGCCCCTCTTCCTGAAGTCCTTCTGTTCCTTCTTTCTTTGGCCCAGCAGGGCTCTGCTCTGGGCATTATCAAAGGTTATCTTTCGGCCATCTCTGCCTTTTTACGGCTTCTAGATCAGCCTTCTCTTATTAAGTCTCCGGTTGTTAACGGTTTCCTAAAAGACATTACACACACGCTTCCTCCTGTGCCGTTCATAATGCCTCAATGGGACTTAAACCTTGTCTTGACATATCTGCTGTGCGCTCCCTTCGAGCCCCTTCATACCTGTCATTTTGCGTCTTCTCACTCTCAAGACGGCCTTCCTGGTAGCTATCACCTCTGCCAGAAGAGTGAGTGAGCTCCAGGCTCTTTCTTCCAAACCTCCTTTCCTTTCTGTTCATCCGGACAAGGTGGTTTTAAGGACCCGTCCTTCTTTCTTGCCAAAGGTAGTCACGCCCTTACACATTGGGCAGACCACCACTTTGCCCACCTTCTTTCCGCATCCTTCAAAAGAGGAAGAGAGGCTCCACCGACTTGACCCAAAACGTGCGCTGTGGTTCTACCTGCAGCGCACACGCCAGTTTCGGGTGGATGTTGGCTACGTGGGCGCCAAAAGAGGTCGGACTGTGCACAAGCGGACCAGCTCTCGGTGGGTCGTTCTCTGCATCAAGGCCTGTTACTCGTTGGCTAAGAAGGAGCCTCCTGTGGGGCTACGTGCCCATTTTACCAGGGTGACGGCAGCCACTACTGCCTTGGGACGCGGTGTCCCCTTGCAGGACATTTGTCAGGCAGCTACGTGGGCCTCACTGCACACGTTTACCAAGCATTACTGCCTTGACAGTCGGGTCCGGAGAGACGGCTTCTTTGGACGTTCTGTTCTCCGTGACTTTCTGGTGTAATCTATTTGCAGACCCACCACTGGGGTTGGTATTGCTGGGGTATCTATTCTAAGGTAAGGAACGTGTCTATTTCAGATGCACAAGTTACTACTTGTGTAACGATATATCTGTAAGAGACATTAGTTAGTGATAGATTCCTTGCAGCCCCACCCATCCTCCCCATTCTGCGAACTGATTTCTAGGGTTAAGGTCATCCCCTTCAGGGCCCTAGTTTCTTGGCACCAGTGGTCAGTTTCTTGCATGGCTCTGCGTCCCTGGCGCGGTAAGTCGTGTACAGAACTGACAGCGCGCATGGGTGGCGCCTAAGTATTTTCCGTGACGTCAACTCGGCGCTTATGACGCCAATGACGGACGCGGAGCCGCATGATGCCACCTACTGACGCGCAGGGGAACTGCTAGCAAAACATTCCGGATCCAGTCTGATGCCTGGGGATATTCTAAGGTAAGGAATCTATCACTAACTAATGTCTCTTACAGATATATCGTTACACAAGTAGTAGCTTGTGCGTCAAACCGTTTGTGAGTGGGCTGTGGTAGAGGCTTGGTAATGTGCAAGTGTGGTAGGTGATAGCTCTGCCCATCAAGTCAGAGATGGCCAATTCCGCATACACCTATTCCCCCTTTGGTTCACTGTCTGGCAGCAATACACAAAGACCAACTGCTAGCTACACTTAGTCATGTGACCCAGGATACGGGCTGCAGGCACTAAATGGTTAGGGAAAGAAAATGCCACCTTGCTAAATGAGGTATTATCAGAATTGTGACTTAAAATTCAACTTCGCCATTAAAGTGAGTTTTAAATTACAATTCTTTAATCACAAAACCCGACATTCCTGTATGCTCTTGATTGAAAGTGATCTCTTCTTAAATGTAATAGGGTTACCCAATGTTATGGGAGAGGTAGGATTGCAGTAGTAAAAAACACATTTAAGAGTTTTTCATTACCAGGACATGTAAAAGCTAAAAGTACATGTCCAGCTTTTTAAATAGATTGAACCCTGCTTTTGGGCTGTTTAGGACCTACCCTAGGCGTCACTTATATGTATTAAAACAGAAGGTTTAGGTCTGGCAAAAGGTTGATTTTGCCAGGTCAAAATGGCAATTTAAAATCGAAATGGTAGTTCAAAACTTCATACATAGGCTGCAGTGGCAGGCCTGAGACATGTTTAAATGGATACTTAAGTGGGTGGCACATCAAGTGCTGCAGGCCCACTTGTAGAATTTCATTTACAGGCCATAGGTATATGTAGTACCACTATACTAGGGATGTACAGGTAAATTAAATGAGTCAATTGTTTGTAAGCCAGTCTTACCATGTTTTAGGGAGTGAACACACTTACTTTGGTACTGGTTAGCAGTGGTAAAGTTGACAGCGTCCTACGGACAATACAAACAAGATCAGACAAAATAGTAGAGCAAAAACATTTGAGGGAAGACCACCCTAAGGCCAACAGGTCTAACACTAAGCATAGTTAAATGTTACTTGTCGCCCTTTCACCTCTAAATGTTTAACAAACTAGCCTTTCCACTTCAAGTCACCTGTTGGGTTGTGCTTACTGAAAGGCCTAACACATGTTTTTTGCAAAGCCTTTTATTATTCCACTATGAGACTATAACTTGGTCCCCCATTTCTCACACCCACATCGTTGAAGTAGATATACTACTGTTCCCTGTGGATTTTAACTGTTAAGACAATTTTTCTGATTGCTTTTACCCCGTTCCACGTTAGCGAACTGAGACACTGTCTCTGCATTCTCCTTATACCACTACTTTCCCCAGACAAATTGGTAAAGAGGACCATGCCCCATTCTTACCTAAAGTTGTATAGCTGTATCTGAAATAGACTATTAGTTATAGATTCTTTATCTTAGAATTACCCCCAGGCATCAGTCTGGATCCAGGGAATTTTTCTTCAGCAATACACCTGCGTGTCGGTAGGTGGCGTCTGTCAACTCCGCGTTCGTGGTCACTGGAATGACGTTGCTGTGTCTACTTAGACGCTGCCCCTGCTCGCTAACGTCAGTTCTTTCTTTTTCTGCATCAGCCTAGTGCAGATCCGGAGAGAGCTTGCCCCTTAGTCACTTTTTGACGAAATCTTTTTCGACTTTTGTCAACGTCTTTTTTTGAGTCTTCGACTCCTGTTGCGCGGGGGATGTCCCATTGTTGGAACAGATTCAAGCCTTGTGACTCCTGTCATAAGCTGATGTCCGTCACGGATCGCACCTCGAGTGTATCTGTTGCCTGGAGCGTGACCACGAACTGAAGTCTGCTCCGACTGTCTGGCCATGAATCCGAAGTCTTTTCGGGAGCGGTCCCAAAAGCTTTTGTAGGCCTGGCAGTCGGCTCTGCGTCGCTCCCGGTCTCCCTTGAGGGGACGGTCTCGAGACCAGTCGCGGAGCCATCACTCCTCGTCAAAGTTTTCGCACTCATCTGGTAAGTTGAAGCACAAGAAGAAGGCGAAGAAGCACCATCACTCTTCGCCTTCTCCCGTCGATCGGCCGACGCGATGCAGGAACCAGAGCTTCGTCGCTCTAAGGCTCCCTCTCCGGTGTCTGATTCTGGGTTGACTCTGTGCCTCCCCCCGTTTCCATGAGCCGGGGAATCCCCTGCCCTACTTCGTGCATTTCATGAAGCCCTCCACTCCATCTTTGGGCAGCCCGACTCCGCTGGTGCGCTTTCGGGCCCCACAGAGCCGGTTGGGGACCCTGGGTCTTCGATGCCGGCAGATGCAAGGTGCCCACGGATCCAGGCCTTGATCTGGATCGACACCGGTCGACCTTACTTGACCTTCCCTGGTGCCGATCCCGGCGACGACGTCTCCACCCTCATCCTCAAGATGGAGCCGGATCGACATCGGCCGACGTCAAATCTGACGCCGGAGGGTACTTTTGTTCCCTGGTTCATCCCAGGTGTTCCCTATCGCCCTGAGGGTGGTGATGAGGACTGGGAGGGGTCGCTGGACCCTTTAGCAGACCAGCAGGAAGAGCCGGACAGGAGAGACGAATTGGGTGACCCCAGTGGTCTGGATACTTCCCCAGACTTTGGCATGCTTTCTCCCCTTACCGTGGCTGCGGAGGAGGGAGCGTCCTATGCAGTGGTAGTGCGTAGGGCAGCCGAGGCCTTGGGCTTGGAGCTCCCTACCGTGGCAGTCAGGACTAACCTTCTGACAGAGGTGCTTCATCGTACGGCAACTTCCTCCGAACCCCTCTTGCCCTTTAATGAAGCCCTCATGTATGGCCTTCTGAGCACCTGGTCCAGGCCCAGCACAGGGGCTCCTGTGGAACAGACAATTGCCCGCCTCCACCTCCCGGCTCTGGGCAATCCCATTTCCCTCTCCCAAAACCCTTTCCCCGAGAGCTTGATGGTCCAAGCCTCTTCGTCCGAGGGCACATTCTCTTCTGCACCCCCGGATAGAGAATCCAAGAAGATGGATCACCTTGGGAAGCGTATGTTCTCTTCCTCCAGCTTAGGGCTGCGGTCCATGAATACCGCATGCCTCTTGGGCCGCTATACCCATACAGTGTTAGAAATGGTTGTGCAGGTGCTGCCGCAGTGTCTGGAGGAGGCCCGTAACATTCTCTCCCAGGCAATGGCAGATGGGAGAGATGCAGCAAAATTCACAATCTGCTGTGGACTGGACACCGCCGACTCTCTGGGCAGAACAATTGCCACCTTGGTAGCCCTTCGGCACAACACCTGGCTGAGGACGTCTGGTTTTTCGGGGGATGTCCAGGCAGCTTTGCTGGACATGCTCTTTTGATAGCCGTCGCCTTTTTGGTGACAAGGTGGACTCGGCGCTCGAGCATTTGAAGGATTCTCGGGCTACGGCCAGACACTTAGGCCTCGCAGCGCATTCCCTTCCCCCACAGACTGCCTTCGGTCCCTTTCGTGGCTACAGAAGAGGCACACCACCACGTCCGACCCAGTCCAGCCACCGGCCCATGCAAGCTGGCCAGCCTCTGCGTGGCCGCAGACATGGTACCCAGCGACACTGGATGGTACCCAGCGACACTGGTCTTGGAACCAGCAGGCGGATGTATGACGTTACAACGCACACTTTTACAACGCATGCACTTACAACGCATTTTTTACAACGCATAATCCATTACAACGCATGACATTACAACGCATGACACTACAACGCATTTTTTAAAAATACCTTTACAACGCATTACCATTACAACGCATACTACCTTTACAACGCATACCATTACAACGCATAATATTAAATTACATTTAAGGTAAGTATTAGATAGTATAGGGGTAAAAATTACTATTCTAACTCCAGGGGGTGCAACAGTAGGGTAAGTGTTGGATAGTATAGGGGTAAAAATTACTATTCTAACTCCAGGGGGTGCAACAGTAGGGTAAGTGTTGGATAGTATAGGGGTAAAAATTACTATTCTAACTCCAGGGGGTGCAACAGTAGGGTAAGTGTTGGATAGTGTAGGGGTAAAAATTACTATTCTAACTCCAGGGGGTGCATCAGTAGGGTAAGTGTTGGATAGTATAGGGGTAAAAATTACTATTCTAACTCCAGGGGGTGCATCAGTAGGGTAAGTGTTGGATAGTATAGGGGTAAAAATTACTATTCTAACTCCAGGGGGTGCATCAGTAGGGTAAGTGTTGGATAGTATAGGGGTAAAAATTACTATTCTAACTCCAGGGGGTGCAACAGTAGGGTAAGTGTTGGATAGTATAGGGGTAAAAATTACTATTCTAACTCCAGGGGGTGCATCAGTAGGGTAAGTGTTGGATAGTATAGGGGTAAAAATTACTATTCTAACTCCAGGGGGTGCATCAGTAGGGTAAGTGTTGGATAGTATAGGGGTAAAAATTACTATTCTAACTCCAGGGGGTGCATCAGTAGGGTAAGTGTTGGATAGTATAGGGGTAAAAATTACTCTTCTAACTCCAGGGGGTGCATCAGTAGGGTAAGTGTTGGATAGTATAGGGGTAAAAATTACTATTCTAACTCCAGGGGGTGCATCAGTAGGGTAAGTGTTGGATAGTATAGGGGTAAAAATTACTATTCTAACTCCAGGGGGTGCATCAGTAGGGTAAGTGTTGGATAGTATAGGGGTAACAATTACTATTCTAACTCCAGGGGGTGCAACAGTAGGGTAAGTGTTGGATAGTGTAGTGTAATATTATGCGTTGTAATGGTATGCGTTGTAATGGTAGTATGCGTTGTAATGGAATGCGTTGTAAAGGTAGTTTTTAAAAATGCGTTGTAGTGTCATGCGTTGTAATGTCATGCGTTGTAATGGATTATGCGTTGTAAAAAATGCGTTGTAAAGGTACTGCGTTGTAAAAGTTGCGTTGTAAAGGTTGTTCCCCCCAGCAGGCGGGCCAGTCCACCCTCCCCCCGCGGCAGCCTCCAAACCCCCCTAGTCTGACTTTTCAGTGCCATCAGCGGCCAGTGGCTGGCAAGATTCGCAATCATCCGGCCCCACTGGCAATCCATCACATCTGACAGGTGTGTTTTGCAGATAGTCCAAAGATAGCTACTCCCTCCCCTTCGAAACTACCCCTCACTCCTTGCCACCGTTTCTCATTTGCATGTCGAAGGATCATTTGGCGCTTCTCCAGCAGGAAGTTTAAGCTCTCATGGCCAAGGGGGCTATAAAGAGGGTACCTGCGCCAGAAGTAGGTCATGCTTTCTATTCCCGCTACTTTCTGATGCTCAGGAAGGACAAAGGCCCCCGTCCTATCTTAGACCTCAGGGCCCTCAACTGCTTCCTCCAGGAGGAGAAGTTCAAAATGCTAACCTTGGCTCAGGTCCTGTCTGCCCTGGAGACTGGATGGTAGCGTTGGACTTGCAGGACGCTTATTTTCACATCCCCCTCCTGCCCGCACACAGGAGCATTTTCAGTTCACTGTGCTCCCCTTCGTCCTTACCAGTGCCCCTCAGGTGTTCATGAAAGTTATGGTGGTGGTCGCAGCTCATCTGCGCAGATCGGGGGTTCCAGTTGTCCTCTATCTCGATGACTGGCTGTTGAAGGCAAACTCTCCCCAGGTGGTACTCTCCCACCTCCAGACTACGGCGGACCGCCTGCATTCGCTGGGGTTCACTATCAATGTGCTAAGGTCACACATGACACCCTTTCAGTCGCTCCTTTTCATCTGAGCTGTTCTGGACACAGTGCAGTTTCAGGCTTAGCCTCCCGAGCAGCGAGTCTGGGATATTTGGGCTATGATACCGATGTTTCAGCCTCTATCACGGGTTTCGGTGAGAATGACTCTGGGGCTGCTGGGCCTCAGGGCCTCCTGCATCCTGCTGGTAGATCAAGCCAGATAGCATATGAAGGCTCTACAGTACAGTGGGACTGTAAGTTCCATTGGGTGCAGCATCAGGGGAATCTTTCCGACTACGTCCAGATCTCGGAGAGGTGACTGCTCAACAACTGCAGTGGTGCTTAACTAACCAGAATTGGGTCAGAGGCAGATCCCTCTCCCTTCCCCAACCAGTCCTCATGGTGGTGACCGATGCATCACTCCTAGGATGGGGCGGCCGCCTGGGTGAGGCGGAGATCAGAGGTGCCTGATCTCCGGCGGAGTTCGGTCTCCATATCAACCTGCTGGCGCTCCAGTTGATTCGCTTGGCACTGTTGGCATTCCTTCCCTCCCTCAAGGGCAAGGCAATGCAGGTGTTCATGGACAACACCACCGCCATGTGGTCCTGCAACAAACAAGGCGGAGTGGGGTCGGGGACTCTTCGTTAAGAGGCTCTTCGCCTTTGGACATGGCTGAAACATCAGGGCATAACCCTGGTGGTTTAACACCTGGCGGTTTCTCTGAACACCAGGATTGACGAACTCAGCCGTCGATGCACGGTGGATCAGGAATGGTGTCTTCACTGAGAGGTGGTGCAAGGTCTCTTTCAGCAGTGGTGAGAGCCTTGTTTAGATCTGTTCACCACCGAAGAGAATGCGCAATGTCAGCAGTTCTGCGTGTTGGAGTTTCCAAAGCGACACGCGCTCAGCGACGCTTTTCGTCGCGAGGGGAGCTGCTACCTCCTGTACGCCTTTCTGCCTGTACCACTTCTGCCCAGAGTGCTGAAGAAGATCAGACGTGACCGGACCCAAGTCATTTTTGTGGCGCTGGACTGTGCACGAAGAGTCTGGTACCCCGAGCGCATGAGCATGGCCATCGATCCTCCGATCAGACTGCCCCTTCGGGAGGATCTTCTGTTGCTGCAGCAGGGGACCGTTTTACACTCGAACCTGTCCAGCCTCCACGTCCTTGCATGGAGATTGAGCGGCGACAGTTGACAGCTTTTGACCTTCCTCCTGAAGTCTGTAATGTCATCTTGGCAGCCAGGCCTCCCTCCACTATGACTGTATACGCCTGTTAATGGAATACATTAGTGGCATGGTGCACAGCAAAGGCTGAGGATCCCCTTTCTGCTCCTCCTTCTGAGGTTCTTTTGTTCCTTCTTTCTTTGGTCCAGCAGGACTCTGCTCTGGGCACTCTTAAAGGCTACTTGGCAACCATTTCTGCTTTTCTTCGGCTGCCAGATCAGCCCTCTTTGTTCAAGTCCCCTATTCTAAGACGCTTCGTTAAAGGCATTATTCACCTCTTTCCTCCATCTCCTTTCATAATGCCTCAGTGGGACTTGAACCTGGTCTTGACGTATCTTATATGCGCTCCCTTCGAGCCGCTTCACAACTGTCCTCTCAAGCTTCTCACTCTGAAGACTGCCGTTCTTGTTGCCATCACCTCTGCTCACAGAGTGAGTGAACTTCAGGCCCTTTCTTTTAGGCCTCCTTTCCTTTCAGTCCATCCGGATAAGGTGGTGCTCCGAACGAGATCCTCTTTCTTACCTAGAGTAGTCACTCACTTTCACATCGGACAAACTATTACTCTGCCCACCTTTTTCCCACCTCTGCACCCTTCCAAGGCGGAGGAGAGACTCCACCTCTGGACCCAAAACGTGCGTTATCCTTCTACCTTGACCGCACAAAAGGGTTCCGGGTAGATGATCAACTCTTCGTTGACTATGTAGGTGCCGAAAAAGGTCGGGCTGTTCAGAAGCGTACCATTTCTAGATGGGTAGTCCTTTGTATCAAGATTTGTTACGCTTTGGCTAAAAAGGATCCTCCAGTGGGGCTGCGTGCTCATTCCACTGGAGCTACGGCAGCCATCACTGCTTTGTCGCAGGGAGTTCCACTCATCAATATCTGCCAGACGGCCATGTGGGCTTCTATGCACACATTTACCAGACATTACTGCCTGAATAGTCAAGTCCGGCGGGACGGCTACTTTGCCCATTCTGTCCTCCAGTATTTTCTGGTGTGATTTGGTTTGCCAGTGTGAATTTTCATGCCGTTCACCAGTGCTAATAATTGGAAGGCCGTACAGAAGAGGGCTGTGAAGATGGATCATCATATGCAAAACAATGTGCTATACTATATCCAAGAGAGAGACCCCTGAAGGACTGTGTGGCCATTCCATCAGAGTGAAGGTTGCTACCACGGCATTAGCAAGGGGATTTCCTGTCTTGGACATTCGCCAAGCTCTACTTCCTCCGCAAAGAGGTGTATTTTGTCCGCTCAGTCCTGCAGACACTCCACCTTAGAGACGTAATGCCTAGATATCTGTTCTAAATGTGAATAATATGTGGTTAGCAGCAATGTTCCCTCAAATTATATTGTTTGGTCAGCGACGATGCATTATCTTTGTGCACACTGTTCTGAGCTGTGTGTGCACATGGAACTTGCCTTGAGCCATTACGCAAGCGAGTTTGCTACCTCTTGGGTGATCGGGTGAAAGAACAGTTTAAGTTTTTTTAAACAAAGGAACTAAATGGTAAATTATATTTTGGAATGTTGTTATTCAAACTGTGTTGTCCAAAATAGGTAGTAGTGACATTTTGGAGAGGTTGTGCTGCAGTTCGTGCAATAATCAAATCTTGGCAGTCCCACAGAATATCCAAAGAGGGGGTTTGTTAAAGTTAACATGCTCCTTTCCTAGTTCACTGCAGCTTGTCCACTGCCCTGGTTCCTTCTGCTGACAGCCCCAGAGTGCAGGTTCAGCCTCTCATGCCCTCAACACCATCTACCAACGAAGTAGTGTCAGCAGCACCTCCACGGTGCCAAACTCACGCTTAGATGCAGTGCTTAATGTGTGAAAAAAATGGGTGCAGATTCCCACAGTTTTTTTTTTCAGGGTACCCTAAACCACTTGTACTGGCACAGACCCCTTATCCCGCTGACACTTCTTGCTGCCTGCCATGCCCAAAGCTGGATTTCAGCAAAAAAGCCATTGAGCCTGCCTTCAGCAAAGGTTTAGCCCCAAGAAAACTTTGATAACATAGCATCCAATAGTGCACCTTAGACCCAAGTTTGATATATATTTTAAAAATCTCGCAGTCCGCGTCTCTCTCTCCCCCAGCCTCGGCCTCCAGTGCAATCAAATTTGGCAGACTGCGAGAGGCCGCGGCACTGGCGCAGTGTGGCAACCCCTCTCAGCCAATACAGACGCTGCTCCAGCAGCGCCAGGATTGGCTTAGCAGGGTTACTCGCCGCCCATTAGGAGACTGAGGGCTGCGGCGTTGATCAACCCTCGCTCTCATAATGCACAGCCGCCAGCCAGAGAAAACACTAGTGCGCATGACTGGGCTAGTCGGAAAAATTCTCCAACCCAAACCCAACATGCGCATTTAGGCTGCTGCCTGCTGTGCACTCCGCGCCTCCCCCTGGCCTGCTGAGTCATGTCAGTCAGCATGACGCCGGTTGGAGTCAACCTGCTGGCTGCCCCGCCCACCCCCTTCAGACAGTCAGACTCAGAGCCGCTGAGGGAGCAGCTGAGCCTGTCTTAATGACTGCCTCGGGAGAGTCGGGCGCGGCTTGTGGGTCAACGCCCCAGTGCCCTAATGGACGCACCGCCACTGGAGGTGCTGCCTGAGCTTGCTAGGTCTCGAAAATGCTGTTTATCTCACTCACTTCCTAAGATTCGGTCTTTTACTTATTCTAAGTCTCTCTTGTTTGCTTTCTGCCTTATCACTAACACTGTAATGGATTCACATTTAGCCACGGTCTTTTAGTCGTTACCTCACTCAGGCCCTCATTACCATTGGGCAGCTAATGAGTTTCAAGTGCCAATTTTCATATGTTCCAGAACTGGGTTTACAGCTCTTGTGCAAACTGTGCGAGATATGCGGCTGTACCCTTAATTTATGCCAAGGAAAACCTTGCATAAAGTGGGGGTTAGAGCGCCTAATAATGCCTTGCACACCTCCGACTGCGTGAAATCATGTGCAGTTTGCACTTGTACCTTATTCTGCGCACTGCAACTCCTAACTGGGTGCAAATTGTACACTGGCTACTTACCACACCCCACGCAAATGGTAATTTTTTGTTTGAAAATTTGCACCTGCAGTAGCACAAAAGTGTGGTAATTAGGCTCTCACTCGTCTTCGCTTTTCTGCTTAATATTTATTTTGCTCACTATTTCGCTTAGGAAAAATCAGTCATACTTTAATCCAATATGGCCTGCTACTGTCAGATAACTACAACGCTGGGCAATGGACATCCATAGCAACTGACAAATGCTTCCAGATACGATGGAGATCACCCCATCCATAGGTGCAAATGATTGATTTTCAGGTGAAAATAACCTCTTTTGTTTTCATTTCTAGTCTATGTGCTTTCTCCATTTAGAACATAATGGTCTCTCCTTTGAAATGCGCGTTACAGTGTGCCACTGCGCGGAGATTGATTTCACCGGCACGCACCTTGGAGGGACCAGTGGTTAGAAGTATCAATCAGAACCGAATATCAAGTTACTTCTCTTCGGTTATGCTCTCTCTGGTGGATACTCCTATCAAACTGCAGATTCCTCACCGCCTTCCCGCCAATCCATTCTGTGGAATGGATTCCTGGACTGATTAAAAAGGTCCCATGTGTGTTTTTTCGCCACACTGTCACTTGCAATTTGTCTCAGTTGATTCACATCTGAGGGTATGGAAGAAAGATACAGGAACTGACTTCCATGTGTAAGTGTTTTGAGCATATATGGATCGGCCCCACTCTGCATCTTGGGGTATGGCACAAGGTTGTCTTGGAGTCAGATGGCTCAAGGCTGTCTTGGAGTCAGATGGCTCAAGGCTGTCTTGGAGTCAGATGGCACAAGGCTGTCTTGGAGTCAGATGGCACAAGGCTGTCTTGGAGTCAGATGGCACAAGGCTGTCTTTGAGTCAGATGGTACAAGGCTGTCTTGGAGTCAGATGGCGCCATATAATGGCAGGCGCAAACCTTTCTAAATTCAGTGGATCCAGTCTGGTGCCTGTGAATGTCCTGAAGGTGAGAAATCTGCAGTCAAACAGAGTATCCACCAGAAAAAGTGTTACTCAAGACAAGTAACTTGTGATTTTGAGCAGGTGGAGTGATGAACCAGACAGACTTCAGCAGTGAGCAGTGTGCTTGTCCCGCCAAGCAGATTATAAGTATGTGGCAAGCAAAGCTATAGAGATGGTGAGAGATAATGAAAATGAAGAAAAAAGTAGGCGGGAGAATGGTGTAGGGATTGTTAGATTTGTCATGTGCTCCAGGAGTATGTTGATTTTCTGTATTGACGTATGGCTATCTAAATACTTTATAGTACATTCTTCATCCTGCATGTTTTGTTTTGACAGCCAATTCATCAAATGCCAGTGGAGAGAATCGAGAAAAAAGCATTGCCATCAGAACACACCATTCTAAAGAGTGTCTTCGAAGGGCTGGTACAACGCTGTTCCGTGGTTGCATCAGATCCAGTAAGTTCTGATTTGCTCTTTTGGCATTTTGGTCTCTTCGAGCACTGAATATTGTCGGTTGTGTATTCGGCTATTTTATTTCAAATCGTTTTTATTAATGTTAAGAAGAAATTACAAAAAAGGCTGCTCATGGCCGTAAATCTCACCTTTGTCCTCACTTTATAGACTTTCCACTTGTACTCAGAAAATACCAGTGGCATTCTATGTATTGTAGCCATATTGAATCATATTTCCAATTTCAAACAGTAGTAAATTAGTATTCACTCTTAAGGTTTCCTCCAGCAGCGTCCATGATGCAAAATAGAGGGCGTGATCATTCTATTTGTTTAGTCTTCCCATCCTTTATTCTTAGTGCTGTCTAACGGCTTTCCCCTATAAATCTTCAGCTTAGCAATCCTTTGTGCAAATGGTTCTCAATTGCAGGAAGAAAGCTATCGGACAGAGGTATTTTAGTTCTTAGAGTGGGCTTAGGAACTGGATGCAATCCTGGCATTGAAGATACTTTGGTGTACCTGTGATACACCAACCTGGAAAGTCATTAATAGGTGTTTAATTGCCTAGACATTTTCGCCGCAGGACATGTTTTTTTAACTTTGTTTATTGTAAGTTTTTGAAATATTATAACATAATAACTGGTAGCAAAGACATTGTGAAAAGAATTCCTTCTATAACAATATGCAATGTTCAGAATATATATATGGCTCCATTTGGAGCTATCATATCTATAAAAGGAATATGTGAGTTGCTGTGGCATACACAATACCAATATGAACAGTATTGACACAGCGTACATCTCCCCCAGAATCCACGTCAAGCATCAAGTTTCTTCTTTTGTAACAAATAAGTGCTGAATAACTCGACAACATATGCTCCCATTGACCTTCAAATGTAGGTAGTGCTTACTTTTTAAAATAAAATAAGTGCCAAGTCCCTTGTCAAGGGGCCACTGTCTCTTGCACTGCCCATTGCCACTGTTTGCACTACCAATTACAGTATCCACTCAACTACTAACCATCAACTCCTACAAGAGTGACATTTCTGACTATCCCAGGTCCCAATCGATTTGGTGGCAGTTAGTAGTCATTTTTAAGGTCTATTGAATCAATATACTGTTGTACTCCTCTCTAACTTGGACTACTAGCGCCCTCACATAGCAGACTGTCATAAATGCCGGTGTTGACAAGTAAGTGCTGGTGCCGAGCACCTAGATATATATTGCAAGGCAGACCATGCAGGAAACGCACATTCGGCATTCACACTTTGGACATCTTTCTACCGTATTCGGGATGAATGTAACAATGCTTTTGGAGTGTAGTAAAAGCGTTATATAAATTTAAACTGAACCTGTTTCTGCCAGTAATTGATCAGTGTATCTTTAATTTGAGAACAAATATAAGACCAAACTTTATTAGACAATCAAGGGTTTTGACATACTGCCAATGACCTTAGAGTACAAGAATGAAAGACTTGCCCGCCTCAGTTCAAGTAATGTATTCAGTGTGCAATGTAAATTTCGGTGGGAGTATAGGAAATTCAGAGAACACTTACTTAATAGCTGATTTAGCATGAAGATAAAAGAAGGTAGTTGATGGTGTATTTCCCCTTTGTTCCTAAAGTCAAATAGACTAAGGAATTTTCCATTTGGGAATATGTCTCCTAGCATGTCTATGGTAGTATCACTGAATATCTGTCCAGCTATTTTCTTCAGTGTTGGAGGGAGCATGGGATTTGTCATTCCTGGCAATAATGGAGAATATAGCATTGCGTAACTAAGGTGTTCTGATAATTCCCACCATGCTCGACAAGTCAAACCAACTGCGTTTACATCATCCATGTGTTGCCACGGTTGTTTACAAACATAGCTAGGAAGGATTTGGCATGAATTAGCATGCAATCTATCTTTGCATGTGTAGGTACATCCTGTGCCGGCGACCAGTATTTAATAAAATGCGCTTGCACAACTAAATAGGAAAGATAAGTCGGGCACAGCAAGGCCCGCTCACACATGGGATATGTGAGAGTTGACCATTGTCGCCCAATATCATTTTAGTGGGTGATTGTTTAAGCTGCTTGAAAAAGGGTACTGATATACGAATAGTGTGGTTTGCAAACAGCTAAAGAAATCTGAGTAAAAAAATCATTTTAATAATAGAAATGCAACCCAACATAGAGTGGCACTAGGCAAATCTAATGGTCTACCTGGGTTTTTAGGGCCTCAAGCGCTGTGCCAAATTTACGCCTACGAAGTTCAGAAATATTTCATATTATATGAATTTTAAGATATTTAACATCATCCAGACTCCACCACTGTGGTTCTCTTATACTGTTACTTACAGACACCACAGTATCTGTCAACTGTTGGATCTCTGATTTCCCCCAATTTTTTTTCAGTCCCTAATGGCCGCCAAATCATATGAATTCCCATATCATGGGCAAAGGTTCTCAGCAGGTGGCAGGACAAAGAGTACCATATCTTCAGCATGTAGTGACCAGGGGCCTGTTACTTGCAAGACTTTCCCTTTCAGAATAAAATCTCAGGATAATGGTTCCACAGCCAATACAAATATTAGCGATGACAAAGGGCACCCTTGCGTTGTTCCCTCATCAATGGCTATGGTGCTGGAGTTTAGGACACTTACCTTGATCCTAGTGCAATGTGCAGTGCATAGTAGCCAATAATCTTTTAAGAATTGGGCTCTCAGCCCTAACTGCCAAAGAGTTTCACACATACCGGGCAACTGCAGAGCGTCAAACGGTTAGTCCACATCCAACAGTATCGCTATAACTGGCAAACTGGGGTCAACACAGTGGAGCATAGCCAATAGAGTGCGTAAATTGAAAGTGGTAGATCTCTGAGATATAAAACCTGACTCCTCTGGGAGTACTAGGAAGATTAATAATGGCTGTAGGTGCTAGGCTAATATTTTGGAAATAATCTTTATTATTTCAATTAAACAATGATAGTGGTCTGTATGAGGAACTTTGTGTTAAGTCTTTGCCCAGATTCAGTATGATTGAGATTGTCAGCTCCATTAGAGAAGGGGGGTCCGTAGCCCGTATTCAGAGCATCGCAATACAGTTCTAGGGCCTAGGAGATCTACAAATTCCTTCTAAAATTCGATATGTAGGCCATCTCCTCTCGGGCTTTACCTCTAGTGAGACTCATAACGGCACGTTTTACATCTTCTCTTGTTACTGTGGGATTCAAGAATTCTCTCATTTCACATTGAGCCACGCCAGTGCTGTGTTCTAGGTATGTGCTTAAACCCGCGACCTCTGTTTGGCATCTGGAGGTATAAAGGTGCTCATAATGTTTTCTGAAAATATTTAAAACGGCTGGGTGAAAAAGTGATTTTTACCTGTATTTGAGTTAATGGTCGATACCTGAGTACTACTGTCAGTGCTAGATTTGAGCATTTATGCCAAAGTCCTACCCGTTTATCACACTCTCACAATTTACAAGCTTGTACATGTTTACCTATAAATAGGACCCCTCTGTCAGCCCTGTCATGTAACTCTTTCAATTTTTATTGGAGTGTATTAATTGTAATGCATTTCTTGGTATCAGCATATTCCTTTTCCATAGCTTCAGATATTTGTTTAGTCCCTGTAGTATCCCCCATAGCAGCTGAAAGATATCTGACCCGTCGATGCACAACCTTTTAAAAGAGCTATTTAACAACATGAATGAACTAAACACTTAGCACAGTTTACTTGCTTGTAACAGTCTCATGTGATCACTTAGCAGGATTGTCTACAGATTAAGACAGGAAAGTTCAAATATATACTGAACCTGGAAGATTTTATCTGGCCCTGCATTTGTCCTGTGGAACTTCAAGCCGCCATCTGCACTTGTCTGGCCAGCTCTTCTGTCTAATTTGTGTGAGCTCCCCTCGTGATCCCTGTCCTGATAAACACAAAAAAAATACTTAGTCCTTAAGTAGGTTCATTTATTTTGCATTCAGTTATTCAGCCATCCAGTACATCTACATTTCTTTCCTACTGTTGGTGTCAGCGGAACAGTGTTAAACTGCAGTTACTCTTTTTTTGTCAAGCACTACCAATTGATGACTCCTTCAATTTCTGACTCAAAGTTTCAAAGTTTCAAATGACTTTTATTCGGTTGATATGCATCAGCCATATAAGCACAGACATAATAACGGACAACATATAAAAGCGCAGCTTTCCTTGATATAAATACATAGGAATTCATAGATATATATTAGTCTTAATACGTAAAGTGCAAATGCATTAATACAGTACATATGAGTATCCTTATTTACTGGCAAACAGAAACAGTAAGTACAAATTGCCTATTACAATTAGGTTGTATGGGAAATGTAACTAGACAGGGATCAAAAGTGCAAATGCAATAATACAGTACATATGAAATCCAAATAGACTCAGTATCAAAAATAAGTGGACATAGATTTCCTAATACCAATGGATTGCAGGATAAAAGTAGCTAAATGAAAACACAATCCTGGATCTTCTAATTTAAAAAGCAACTTCATGGCATCTTTAACCGACCTGATATTATAAAATAAGAAAAAAGGTTTCAGATAAAAATTTCTAAACTTTAAGTAAAAATTGCAAATTAATAAAAAATGGCAGCAGCTTTGGTGAGATGTACCATCACATGGGCATCGTTGGACAGTACTCTGTTTCATGACTGGAAAATTGACAAGGTGATGTAATGTACCCAATCTTAAACGTGTCAGCACATATCGGTGTGATGCTCTGGTCACAACTGACAGACAAGATTGGAAACCCTCTTTAACTTCCAGTTGCTGGTAGAGCATAAAGGTAGTTTGTTTATTGAGTACACTAAAACGGGCCTTCAATTGCTGTGTACGGAAGGTTGATTTTATCTCATTTTTAGAAACAGAGGCTATACACCCGGGGTCCAGCCGTATATCATAATTGAAAAGAGTTTTGTACCAGTGCGAGATGTATTTAAGCCATGGTATTTTTAAACAATTTTCCATTTTAACGCAGTCCCGTATAATAGATTGGCTGAACCTAGTCTCTTCCTTTGACCAAATTGATTTCCATCGGAGGAGAGGTCGTAATGAAACAATGTCTGATATATAGGCAATGCCCACTTCCCGGTGAATAAGTTCCGTAGAGGCGGAAGGGGGGGCACACAGCAAGCGTTTTAAAAAGGCATTTTCTGCTTGTAAAAGAGAAATTGCTTGAGTGTGTCCCCAAACGCCAGCACCGTAAAGGGCGGCAGAAACGCATCTTGCTTCATAAATTGCCATCATATCTTTTATACGACAGCGGCCCAATTTAGCAGTAAATCTAAAAATGCCGTTAATATTTCTCTCCATCTTAGAACGGGCATTCTCCTGTTCCTGTGCCCATGACCCATTTCCAGCGAAAGTGATACCCAAATAACAAAATGATTTTACAGTTAATACTTTTGAATCCTCTATGTAAAATCGTCTAGCTGTTATTGGGTTCTTGCTGCAAACCATGGCAAAAGTTTTTGATTTATTAATTAAAAGCTTTCTTTTAGTAATATATATATTAAAATTGTCGATAAGACGCTGGAGCCCAATAGGGGTCCGGGATAATAGGACCACATCGTCAGCGTATAAAAGAATTGGGATAGGGTTTCCTTCAATCCTTGGTGCATCAGCTTCAAATGTTTTCAGGGTGGCATCAACATTATTAATAAATAAAGAAAACAGTAATGGAGCCAGCACACACCCCTGGCGGATGCCTCTCTTGACTTTAAAGGGGGGGGTATACTCGCCTGAAAATCCATACCGCACCTTACTAGTTAAAACTTCATATAATCTTGCTAGAAAGTAGACTATATCTTTTGGGGCACCCATTTCTAGCAAGAGGGGCCATAAAATCGAGTGATCAACTGAATCAAAGGCGCTACTCAGATCGGCAAAGCATAGGTATAGGTTGCCCTCCTTTGCCAGTGTGTACTTCCCGATCAAAAGATCTAAGTTTACACACTGCTCTAATGTTCCCAATCCTTTCCTAAACCCGTATTGGGCTTGTGAGAGGATCGTCTTTTCTGTAGCCAATCTTCTAATCTTGAAAGCAAGACCCTGCCAAAATCTTTATAGAAGAGTCCAACAATGAGATTGGGCGATAGTTACGAGCATCAGTCTTTACTCCCTTCTTATAGATTGGGATTATTATTGACTGTCCCGATGATGTTGGGAATACTGTTTCAGAAGCAACATTAAAAACTCTAGTTAAAAGGGGTGACCATAAATCCATGTTGTTCTTATAAAGATCAATCGGAACCCCATCTGGACCGGGCGCTTTACCACCCTTACTACTAGATATACCATCTAAAACCTCCCCATTACTAATCATCAGAGGTATAGTTGGCCATTGAACGGGCATATCATATGGTATGGCAGGCAGGGTATTGCAATTAATAGAATTAAAAATATTTGAAAAATGTTCAACCCAGGAGTTACTAGTAATGTGGGAGTTAAATTCTGGTACATGATCATCTTTCAAGAAGGAGCTATTAACAGTATCCCAGAATAGCTTACTATTTTTTGTATCAGCTGCATAACTTAATTTTTCCCATGCATCATCTCGAAGTTCAGCTTTTCTTATCTCCAGGGCAGAATTATACTCTATTCGTAGAGTCCTGATTTTATCCCGATCTCGTGGATTACACCCCAGGGCTTGTTTAAGGTGATGTAGGGCAGCTGTACAGTTCTTATCGAACCAGCCTACCTTGGGTTTTCTTTTACCATGGGCAGGTTTCGTCAAAAGATTCTCAATGACCTTATTGATCTTAATAAAATTTTCAAGCAAAGATTGAGGATCAGTCTATTCCCCTAAACAGAGTTGTAGTTCAACCTGACATTGTTTAATGACATCACTCTGGATTTTTGTTGGATTCAAACCTGTCCATTTTATACGCACACCATTAGGTCTAATAGGGGCAATACATGGACTGGTAGATACATCAATGGGGTTTTTAAAACCCCAAGTAAATAGGTTAAGGGAGATACTATTATGATCACTTATAGGTTGCTCCGTTACCAATGGTGAGGAAAACAGGTGTGCACTGTTACTAGAAATTAAAATATGATCAATATTAGACCTTACATTTCTCCCTGTGAATGTAGGACGTTTCACATTATTTTTGTCCATAGTACAATCCAGCAATTCCAGATCCAATTTAGCAGCAACATTATTTAAAGCAACACCATAATCACAGTGGGGGAAATGCATATAATCATCGCTTTCGATTTCCCCCTTCCTATGCCCACATACTTTAGTCAAAGATAAGGGACACGCCTGGATATTAAAATCACCAACCCAAAGAATAGTAGGTGGGTTCCTAATGGTACTGATCAACTTGTCAACTTCTCGCTCCAGGGCAAAAACAACTGACCCTCGGGTTGAGTTGAACAGATTGTTATAAAAGTTGATCAGAATTACATCTTTTCCCGCCATGGACACCAACCACATAATCTGGGCATAAGCACCAACAGTAATACAACACTTAATATTATATTTATTCAAGTTGATAGCAATCATAATAAAAAGTCCCCCCCTGGATCTACCTGAAGTTGATGGCAAGGCCGGTAACGAATGAGTAGTATAACCCTCTACATATACTGGCTCCGTGCACCATGTCTCTTGGAGACATACAATATCATGTTGGGCTGAGATAAAATCTAACCATGCCGGGGCACCTATCTTACTCTTAAAACCTGATATATTCCAGGAGGTTACTAAATGACCAAAACCTGGTACAGGCTCGGTGGCCTCAATAACTTCCGTTTGGAGTATGTTATTATCTACTTTATCATTAGGGAATGATGAGATTAAAGGGGGACAAACATAGTTGTCAGTGGTGGGAGATAAAAGAGTTATACTAGGAATATACCCACCACCCGACTTTATCCCAGTAGATTCCGTCTTACCCAAATTAGTAATGTCTTCGACCTCCATTCCCCATACAGGTTCGGCACATACATAGCGGACCTGTTGTACCTGGTTCATCTGTGGATGTCCCTTACGTCAATCCTTAGTGTTGAGGTCACTCAGGGCCTGAAATCTATTAGCCAATGAAATGGCAGGGTGTAATAGGGAGCAAGAGCTCGGAGGGGCTAAGAGGGATCTATTTCTGGGACGGCTGTCAGTTTCCTGTATTGGCATTACGTGTCTATAAAAATACCCTAAGGGAAAAAGAGTGATATTATATTCCATACAGGAAGGAGAGGGAGCATTATTAAGAGTTTTACTAACCCAACTTGGGGATCAGAAGTTAATAATAATGCAATCACCTTCAAAGTATTTTTGTAATGGGCCGACCCAGCTCACTCGGCGTGTGGTCAGGATCTGGTTTACCCCGGCTATTGGATATCCACAATTTTTAGTCAACCAGAACACCACTTTGTTCAAGAGAGAGCCGTGATCTTCTGTCTGTCCTACTAGGAGTTTGGGTACATTAGTAAGGACAGCGACATAGGCACTACACTCAGGCGGTAGGTTTACAGACACACAGGATCTTCCGTCCCTAGGGGTCGCAGTTCTTAACTCTCCCAATTTTACGGGGCCCTGTATGTTGGAGTTACATAATTTTACTTCTTCATTAACTCTCGTGGGTGAGGCTGAACTGTGGTTATCAGTTATTCTACTCATTAACGGAGCTTTAGAGGCTTTTGAGTTTACCCAATTTGCCTCATTTATATGATGAGGGGCCTATCCGTTGGATTAATGCTAAGTTCTCTAACAGGACAGTTGTTAATAAGTGCTGGATTAACCTCTAACATTTGCGTCCGAATACTCTCGCTAGTGAGTCTTTCATTAGCTTTAGTAATGGAACCACTTATCTTGTTAACTTCTCTAATGAGGATATCCAATTTGTCATAGAGTGGCCTAAGTAATTCTATAACTTTATCGGTTATAACTGCTAGGGTTAAATCATGTTGCAAAGGGACTGTTTTAGCCAACTTTTCACCTAGTAGGCCTGGTTTTCCTATTGAATTATCCTTTTTATCTTTTTTTGGCCTAAGGTTAGGTTTAGGATTTCCCTGTCCCAAGGTGCTCTTTCTGCCACATCCCCTAGTATTTTTCATGGGCAATGGGCACGCTGGAGTAAACAATGTGGGAGACATGGATATCCGAGTACAATCTTCGATGATGTCTCCCTCGTTGGCAGTGGCCGTAAGTGTCACCTCAGATATCTGCGGATCGATCATTAAATCAACTGGGCAAGACTCGCTCGGTGGATTAGCAGATGCCATGACCTCATCCCCATGTGCGACACCCAGTTGGCTATGACCCATAGATAGCCGCCTCTCCGTGTGGTCTATCTCCTCTGATAGGACCTTCACTGCCTTAACCAAATATAAATCTAGCGAGGTACATGGTCTATCGATAGATGGTTTACTAACCTTCCTTTATGCCATGATAAATATAGTGTTTTATTAATCTTTTTCTTTTAGTTTATCAAATCCTGAATATCAGAGAGGTGGCCCTGCCCGGCCTCTGTCGGTCACAGACGGGCAAGGACGGGCCCGCCCTTGGCCCGGGCACCGCCGTGCGCGTCCCGCGTTGCGTGGGGCGGGGTCGCTTTTATCCGAGCTGCGGCGTCGCTGTTGCTGGCGTCACAGAGCCGCACCAGCAGGGGATCATGGGAATTGTAGCCCCCTTCTCTGCGGCGTCGCTAGGGCAGCAAGTGAAAATCGATGGCCGTTCCCCTCACGGCGTGGAGAGCAGTTGGCAAGCCGTTTCCCTCACGGCAGAGTAGAGGTATGTGGAGTCTGTGAGCGCATCCCGCGTTGCGTGGGGCGGGGTCGCTTTTATCCAAGCTGCGGCGTCGCTGTTGCTGGCGTCACAGAGCCGCGCCAGCAGGGGATCATGGGAATTGTAGTCCCCTTCTCTGCGGCGTCGCTAGGGCAGCAAGTGAAAATCGATGGCCGTTCCCCTCACGGCGTGGAGAGCAGTTGGCAAGCCGTTTCCCTCGCGGCAGAGTAGAGGTAAGTAGAGTCTGTGAGCGTGTCCCGCGTTGCATGGGGCGGGGTCGCTTTTATCAGAGCTGCGGCGTCGCTGTTGTTGGCGTCACAGAGCCGCGCCAGCAGGGGATCATGGGAATTGTAGTCCCCTTCTCTGCGGCGTCGCTAGGCAGCAAGTGAAAAGCGATGGCCGTTCCCCTCACAGCGTGGAGAGCAGTTGGCAAGCCGTTTCCCTCATGGCAGAGTAGAGGTAAGTAGAGTCTGTGAGCGCGTCTGACTCTATATAACTGTTTGTCTGCTGGACTAACCTTTTTAACTACGATTCAGCATAACTTATCCTAAAACACTGTGTACCACCTTGCTGTACACTTCTGGGGTGAGGTTCGGCATATCTGCCAACAACCCCAGCTTGGGTCTCACCTTGAACACCAAGGACAGTGGATGCCAGAGATTTTTCTCAAGATCAATCTGTAGAAATCAAAAAATCTTTAAACTCCACCTAAAGCCCAACAGAGGAAACCTTCTGGGTGGCACCCTGTATGAGCTAGTGTCCATTGCGCCACAATGAAGTACACAATCTCTGTCTCTCTGTTAGCCATGGCTGAGCTCAGCCGTCCTTGGTGTCATATTTTTCAACCATCACTAAATTCTCTGTTATTTCCATTGTGGGATGTTAAAATCGATTCTTCTTTTTCCATCCTTCACTCTTTGAATGATGGATGCAAATGCTTTTTGTCTCCTGTTTGGGCTAACGTAATGTGCTGTTCGTTCCCACCTTCCTGATTATTTGACCACTACAGTTCAGACTATTGAACACTGCTGCAAGAATATTCCTTAAACAAATGAGGTTCAGCCACATTCCCCTTGGTCTGCTTTTCGCCTACGGTCTGTCCGTGCAGAACTAAATGTATGTCAAATAAAGATATTTGGCACATTGGTCAATTGGCCTCAATTCCTTTTTCTGGTCCTACAAGTTTTCATGTTCAGACGGGACAGCTTTTTAACGTCCTAGTTATATCGCTACCATCTTAGTTTTCTTGCAAAGTCCTCAAGACCTGACTTTCAGAGTTGAGACTGTATTTCAGTACCGTCAGTGTTTGTGGTGACTGCTCATGTGCCTGTGCCAGGAGGGGGTGGGGGTTCTTTCTTTGCTGGATGACTGATACCGAAAAGTTATCTCCAATCAGACTATTTTGTTTGCCCTTCAGACAATATTCACTGTGATGCGTGAGTTGTTTTTCCCCTGAACCAGTGATGAGTGCTTCTTTCTTGAAGGTGTTACTGCCATTAGAGATGATCCATAAGTTAAGGCTTGATTCATTTTGTAGTGCTGAGCAAGTCTGATCAAGCATGCGCTTTCCTGGAATCATAGTGCGATGCTGTGGTGCATCTAGTTAGTGCTTTCTGCTAGGCTGGGGATTATGTCGCTTGTCATTATTTTGATCACAATATCTTCAGTAGATTAATTAGTTGTATGGGATATCAGAATTTTCACAGTCTGGTGTGGAGGACATGGGGTGAGAATCAGTTAATAGAGAACAGTTATGCTCTCCAAAATTTCAAGGTCTTCTGGTGATGGATGCTTTCAAACAGGATGGGACATGCATTCGAAAAATCTGAATGTAAGTGGCCTTTAGCTGTACAACCAGATTAAACTACATCCGGTTGTTCAAACTCAGTTTGATAAGGTTGACTCGCACTGCTTTTCTACCTCTGGTGCAGGTAAGATGTTTGTTTGAGGGGAATACCACTGCTATGCCCTTTGTCAACAAATGTAGTGGAGTCTACTCTTTAAAGCAGTTCTGAAAACCAGAGGTGCTGTGGCATTTGGTAGTCCTGAGAGATTTCTGAATTCATTCTAACTCCTATGGGAGGGAATACCAAAGTTCTGACAGATGCTGGATGCATCCTCTAGTTAGATTTATTTCTCAGAGTCTGTAACAACGCTGCCTCTGGCTCAAGTCTATACTCGGCTGCCGGCCCCACGTTCCACGCCAATTCCTTGCGCCTCAGCGTTGAAGCAGAAGCCGTTGATGCCAGAAGGCGAAGCTCCAATGATCCCCTCAGACACTGAGTTGGTGCCAATTCGACCTCGAAGTTAGGCCCGACTGCTTTTGAGGTTCCAGTGATGATACAGGCCAACCTAATCACCAGGAGAATTGGTATGATAGTTTGCGGGAGGATAGAGGCCTTGATACCGCTCCTGAATCTGAATTCCTCTCAGGCCTAGCCCCACCACTGAGAAGAGTGCTTCTTATGCCATGGATCTGCGTAGAGTGGCCAAAGTCCTTGATCTCTAGCTCCCGACCTTAGAGGTCAAGACCAATGTACCTACAGACGTTCTTCAGCATGGGCAGACATCTGCAGAGCTTTTCTTACCGTTTAATGAAGCCCTTACTGGGGACATAGGCCAAACCTTGCTCTGGTCCCCTGGTCCTTGTAGGTGCATGCATCTATGAGTAATACTAACCACAACACTCCCCCTCCCTTTCCCCAATAGTGAGTTGAAACAGGGAGACCGGTAGAGAGGCTGAGGTCAGTGAATACCAGCTGCCTACTGAGTTGCTATTCTCACGCCCTTTGGGACTCGGAGCCACAAGTCTTCGCGGGTGTCCCTCTCAATCTCCGACCGGTCCTTGTCCAGGCCATGCAGGACACTTGTGAAATGGCCAATTCTGTTGCACCAGTGTCGCTAATCACTTCAATGCTTGGGCATGGCTGCATTCCACTGGATTTTTAGACGATGTCCAGTCGTCTCTCATTGGAATTCCATTTAACTGGTCTCGACTGTTTGGAGATAAGGCATAATTTGCTCTTTAGCTGTTCAAGGAGAGCAGGGCATTCTACCTAAGCTTACCTACCACACCTCACCAGCTGCTTCAGCCCTACTGTTCTTTTCGCTGCTTTGACAGAGGTACCCCATATTAGCTAATCCAACCTCAGGACAGTGCCCAGCAGCTTCGCAACCATGGTGCCCACCGCCCCTGTAGTCAAGGTCATCGGCTTACCCAGTTCGCTATGAAGCCTGCAGCCACACCTTTCAACATGCCCTTAGTCAAGCACAGCCACCCAGTGGGAGGCAGCATTCAACGATTATTGTTGGTTTGGTGAGCCATATATCAGACATGTCGCACCTTCCACTACCCATCTGCAGGACCGAGTGGGCATAATGCCTCTCTCTGAGAACTTGTCTATCCAGTCAGTAGAACTTTATGAACGTATGGAGGGACTCTCACATAGCTGCCTAGCAAATGTCCAGTACAGGGACTCCACATGCTAAAGCAGTGGCAGCAGCCTTGGCCCTGGTAGAATGAGCACACAGTCCTTTTGGAGGCTGTTTTTTACCCAGAGCGTAGCAGATCTTAATGCAGAGCATGAGCCCAGTGGGAAATGGCTCTCTTTGGCACAGCCTTGCCATTTTTCACTGCAGAAAACCCCACAAAGAGCTGATCTTCCACCTCGTGTTTCTTTGGTACAATCTGTGTAAAACCGCAATTCTCCTGGGGTCCAAGCGCTGGAAGGGTAAGGCGGAGCATAGAACACAAACAAGATGGTGTTTTGACTATGGTAGAGCAGTGTTCTAACTTTAGCCAAGAAATATGCCAGTGTACGCAAGATCAGCTTGTCTGGGAAGAAGGTGGTGTATAGCGGGCTGACCCAAAGAGCTTGAAGTTCACTCACATGCTGTGTCAATGTTATGATGAAGAGGAACACTGCCTTGAGGGTGAGGAGCCACAAGGAACAGCTGTAAAGTGTCTAAAATGGGGTGCACATCAGAAATACGAGGACCAAGTTAAGGTCCCACAGTGGCATGACAAAGGGAAAGAAAGGAAACAAATGTTGCAAACCTTCAAAAAAGTCTGGAAGAGTCCTAAGATACCCTTTAATTGGGCCCAAAGCAAAGTCTTGCTGGGCTGGGCACAAAACAGACTACAAAACGTCAGATAACTTTGCTTCAAACGGGTCTGAGTTCCAAAATCCGCACCCAGCCGAAGGGTCCTCCATCTGGGATGCCACTGGTTGGTTCATCCTCAGAGCCAGTTGGACCCTCTGATACCACTGCCACACCTCGACCAGTGCCTTTGCAGACTCCACACACAGCTCTACATCCTACGCTGATTCCTGGAACGTCAACACCGATGCAGACTCCATTGATGTTGGAGGATGAGGTGCACCCTATTGTGCTCTTCGACTCATTCCGTGCACCACTCCGAATTCGACTGAGGCTGTGCTCAGTTTACACAAGCCGTAGCCATTAACCGCTCTGTCATGTAGTTCCTATATTACCTATACAGAATCTGCATGTTTGGATAACATAAACTGTGGGATTGGTGGCAGACTGATTCCGTGCACCCCCACTGGATACGTTAGCCTGTTTGCATTAGATAGCTAGCTAGCTCACAGTGCCACTAGAATCTCCTCTTATCGGGGAGAGAATAGTTTCTGGCAACCTCAAAACATAACAGGGTTGTAGAAACCATATACTACTTTTCGCTCAGTCACTTGTGCTCACTTAGTTGGTCTCAGGGATACACAGAATAAACATACTGGGTGTTTGCCAATAAAGATTTATTGAACAGTTGTTATTGTAGTGTAGAATATATGAGCTGAAACAACCATTAGACAGTAGCAGAGATATATGATAAGCAATACTACAAACGTAAAGGGATGGTATAATTCTACCATCTTGCAGGAATCAATTGTGCCCAGGGGGACCCACCCAAGTTTGTGGGTGCGCGACCTTATGATAAAAGTATTTTGCGCTCTGGACCAGAGAGCGTTACCCCAGGAGCAAACTGACCAGTGATACACAACTGTGAGCAACCAGAGGTTGTGGGTGTTCACCCACAGACTTTTCATGCCCCTAAGTTTACCATCCGTTGTGGCCTGGATACCTCAGATTCCATTGGGCGAGCCATTGGCGTTCACACGCTCCACTGCCCAAACTGCATCAACCCTTTCAATCTTTCTGTGGCTCCGGCAAGAATGCCCCATACAGACAGCCACTTCAGCCTCAACTGTGTTACCTGCTGCGCCGTTTTGTGGTTGTGTCCATGACACAAACCTACCTCGCAGTCAAGGACTTTGCACCAGTCAGTCCACTCTCCCCACCTGCAGTTCCATCTGCGGGAACCATTTGACCTGCCCTTTGGCCACCAGGTTGGGTGCTGCATCCCACGAGTTTACCAGGTTGGCAGGCCATAACATAAGATAAGTGAATCCTCAAAATTGTACAGAAGTGAAACACACTACCATTCCTTGCCGCCACACCTTACCTTCCACCTACATCGGAAAGCCTGATGGAGGACCATTTGTCCATCTTAACGGCAGCAAGTGCAAGCCCTTTTGGCTGAAGGGGCTATTGAGAGGGTCTCTGCATCAGAAGTGGGTTGTGGTTGCTACTCCTGCTATTTCTTATTGCCAAAGAAGGACAGAGGCCTATGTTCGACCTGTGCCCTCTCAGCGCCTGCCTCCAGCTGGACAAATTCAAGATGCTGACCATTGGCCACATTTTGTCTGCCCTTGGCCATGTAGACTGGATCATAGTTTTTGACCTGCAGGATGCTTATTTTCCCATCCCCAGTGGTGAAGTTCTCTTCCATACATGAGGGGAACCATGGCTCAATCTCTTTGCTACCACTGAGAATTTGCAATGTTAGCAGTTATGCTCTATGGCTTTTCCAAGCCATCTTCCTCTCAGAAATGTGCTCTGCCTATGGTGGGACTCAATACTTCTGTATGCCTTTCTGCTGATACCTCTCCAGTTCAGAGTTCTGAAGAAAATCAGAAAAGACCGGCCCAAGTCATCCTAATGGCCCTAGATTAGGCACAGAAAGTATGGTATCTAGAGTTCCTGGGGAAGGGCATTTGTCCTCCAATCAGGCTACCCTTCCTGGAGCAACTGTTGTCGCATCAACGGGGCAGGGTCTTACAAGTAGGCTTCCACAATCTCCACCTTCATGATTGAGCAGCAACAACTGAACACATTTGACCTTCCTCTGGAGGTGGTTGGTGTGATCTTGGCATCCAGGTGTTCCTTGACAAAAACTGCGTACGCCTATTGTTGGGCCAAATTTGGGCTCTGGTGCAGCACGCAACAGGTAGACCATCTCCAGGCCAAGTTATCTGATGTAATTTCTTTTCTACCCCGCTTGAAGTCTGCATACTGGTCAATGCCAATGTTGTGTTGGTGCTCTGAGTCTAAGGGTGTGGATATCCTAGAAAGCAAATAATGTCAAATCGCAGGAGTAGTGCTTACATTGGCTCCGCATGTCATTTCCGTAGCGGAACAATGTCACACCTGGTTGTGCACTGAGGTACTGCTTAAGTGTTTCCTGATCTAGTCTGATGCCTGAGGAAGTATTGAAAAGGTGAGAAATCTGCAGCTAGATAGAGTCTTTAACAGAAAGTGCATTACCTAAGGTAAGTAATGTGTTGGTTCGGTCTGATGGGAGTGCAGTTTTGTCCAGTTAGTCCTGCAAGATATCCTCTTCTTAGTCCACTCCTCAGACCCTCCATTTTTGTGAGGTTCTGCTGTGGTATTTATTCTAAAAGTGAGGAATCTTGAGTTAGAAGTACCCATCTGTTCCTTACCTTTGCTAACACTCTTTATGGTGAATACTCTAACTGCAGATTATGCACTACCCACCCTCTTACCTGTTCTATGGAGTAGATTTTCAGAAGTAGCAAGGTTGCTGGTTAAGTCACACACACTGGTGATACAGCATGAAAATGACGTCCGTGTCAGCGCGGAAAACATCATCCGATAGATTGACCTCAGCGCACACGGGCGGTGGCGATATGCGTCTTGATTTTTTTCAAGTAGGGAGGCAGCTAAAGTTGCGATGGAAACCTATGATGCTATCTGCCAGTGCACAGGAGCTGTTGCAGATTGTTCCAGATCCACTCCTGCGGAAATTAACAAATTGAGGAATCTGTTCTTATCTAGAGTACCCACCACTAAGAGCGTTATCAAAATGAGTAACTTGTTATTCTCTACCTCCAAAAAGAGGGGCTAAAGTTACTAATCGAATTTAATTGATCTGGCAAATCACCTAAATCAAAGAGAGAACATTAACGGGGCCAAAACTCACTTTTGTTTCAGGCCATTGTGCACATCAGTACATTTGCAGAATTATATACCATTGCCACAGTATTATGAGTTCAGTGTCTTTGTGGAGCTGACAGCGGTCAGTTGTGAGAGGCCCTCAGAAATGTTCATCTTCTTCTGGTGTTTCTTCCAGAGACTGTCCGGTCCACTTTGTCAAAGGCACTGTTCAAGTGTCTTAACACATCATAATGCACATCGTATTTTAAATTGCATAGTTACTAGTCAGGACTTTTAGAACTAGACAATTGACCCCCGTTGAAGAAAATGAGTGGAAACCTGTTTGTTCAGAAAGTATTACATTATTTGAGAAATGCTTCAGTAAGTGTTTTGTAAACAGGTTTTCAGCGCAGTCTGGAAGTGTACTCATAATCTAGTTTATTTGGTTCATTAATAAAGCCTATGCTATGCATGGAAAATATTAGGCTACTTTGCCATACAGATTAAATGAATAAGGCCACTGTGCTTTATAAGAAAAAAAATATTTTTTTAAATATGATGCCCTCTCGATGTCACGATTCCGTCCCAGTCCGATACTCCTCAGGATTCGAGCGATGCTATAGGGTGTCCACCTCTTGACATCCCCAACTCCTGCACTTATGGCACGGAAGATTAGGGCGATCAAGTGAGGGAAATGAAGGAAGGGAACAGCTGGGAGTAGTACCTGTAAAAGAAGAACACACAAAAACAAATGACACACATAAGCAGGTAAGGCTACACTCATAAATTCTCGCTAGGACCAATGCTCCTTTCTGCCGGCTATCAGAAACAGAATACTAAATCTCGGTTTCTCGTGCAACCTTGTGACTCTTTCCTTGCAGCCCATGCAGCTAGAGACAACACATTCAGTATATACACACACGCTCTACAGGTGAGTGAACGAAAGAAAACACTACATATCCATGAATCAGGGCCAATGACGGGAGGTAGGTTCAGGCCGGTATGAACCCTTCAGATACCCCTGAATGTCTCCAATGTATCCACTGATGGCAGAGTACTGAGGTATGAATAGTCACTCAAGAGGCACCCCCACCCTCCTGAAGTCGGACTGTAGTTTTCTGGATTACTATTTGCGGTTACCGCACCGCACACTGGTTAATGTTATCCCCACTCTTAGTTCTATTAAGTTCTAGCGAGACTCCAGCGGTTACGTCACCGCCCTATGGCCCAGGTACCCCCCAAACTGGCACAAGAGTTCTGGCGAGGCTCTAACAGTTACTTCACCGCTCTCAGGATCCAAACAAAGCTCACTAAGAACGCTGGCTCCCCTGCTTTCCTCTTAATGGCACTACAGTTACTCCGGAGGGAGACAGAAGCACCGTTGCTCCCCTCTTGGAAGATGCGTTAACCAAATGCAAAGGACACAGCGCACTTAACTGGCAGCAGACGAAGATGGCTCCCGGGCACTTGTGATGCCGTTTACAGCTGGTGAACACCGGAAGTTTCAAGGTGGTGGGGGAATAACCGGCAGCATCCACCCGCAGATTACCGACTCATGGGTCCCGCCGGCAGCGGGCTTTCGTCGATTGGAACGCTTCCTGCTTCCAATGGAAATCGATGACGGACTCGTACTCTGAATTACGCACGACGTGTGGTGCGTGTATCGTCTTTTTAAGCTCGCGGCTCCTCCTCTAGTCCCACGGCATTCTGGGAACTGCAGTCCTTGTAGGCGCCCGAACCCGATTCCTGACACTCGACTGGTAAAGCTTCCATAATGGACCTAAGTAAAACATTTGGACCTTGTTCTCTAGAATTGTTTGCTTCGCCAATTGTTTTTATACTATTTTCATGGCTGTTCTTTTTTAGGTATGGCTTGCCACACAGCTTTTAGCAGTCTGGTTGCGAAACACCTTTTATAGGCCATATCATAAATATACAGTGGGACCATTTGTTGGCTTCATTGGCACTTTCATTTGCTTGCTTTTTATTCAATGGCATATCGTCCTTTCCTTGTATGGGTCCCTTCCCTGGAGCATTGCATCTTTACCGTCCTTTTGACTGCCTGACATGTATTCTTCTGCTGCTCACATTTGACAAACAATTTTTTTCAGCACTCTATGACAGCACTGTATCCTAGATCTCTCCCTTGTGTGCTACTTCATCCTTACAAACAACCCCCACCCCCTTTCCTCCCTTGTTCACTCAGCCTTGCACCCTCATCCCCACCGAAGAAAGTCCATTGCTCACCCAGACATTAGCTTTTTTTCCCCCCTCTCGCCTCCACCCTTAAGTGCCACTGTTGCTTCCTGTCACCCCCACAACCCTGTAGCTCCCCCAACCCTCACGGACCTTTATTTAAATTTTAACTTTCTTGGAGAGCCTGGAAGCTGCCATTTGCTGCCAGGACACTCTACAAGTCAAAATGTGCTTTCATGCTAGTACATTTTTTTTTAATTTACCAGTCCATGTTGCATACGCCATTGTGGCTCGCTAAATAAAAAGACTAAATAAAATGGGAACCATGTCGTAGGCACACGCAAGCATAGTGACGGATGCACACACGTGCATCATGCATTTACCTATGGAATGAGGCAATTATGCTGTTTTTTGCTCTCTTTGTTTGCTGCACATCATCAGCAATTTGGTTTTTCAAAAAGCTATATAGCATTGACGACAGGTGAGACCTTATTGGCTTTGCTAATGCCTGTTCATCCAGTCCCCACTTGAACTGGTCTGAAGTGCATATTATCCAGTGTATTTGCCAATATCTGGATTGGTCGATCTCTGGCATGCTTCATATTGCCTTTGCTCAGATCTGCCAGAATGCCTTGTATCTCTTCTTTGAGAGGGCTAAGTTCACCTAGGACCAGGTTCTTCTGCTTTACTCTTGATTATAATACAAGATTCTGACCTGATGATCTTTTCTGATCTTGTTTTTTCTTAATTTCCCTGAATGATCAGTTTTAGCTAACTGCCTTAGGGTATATTGTCGCTAGTTATGTTTAATACAAGCTGTGACCTTATGCCAACTTTGCAAGTTGCAGAGTTGTAAGTATTGTTCGCAGAAAATACTAATGACTAATATCGTTAATTTTCGTATTTTCCTCAGACGTAACCAACACTGTTTTGAAAGCAAGATGGCAGCTGTGTAGTTGACCATTGTTACCAGTGCAATTTATGGCGCTTATTCATCATTGGTTCACCAAATTGTTCTGAAACCTTAAACAATTATCTTAAAATCATTGTGTTGAACCAATTACTTTGTATATATTCTATATCACCTTATCACCACCACCTCTCGCTGTGTGCCTCACGTGTCACTTGCGCCGTCACCTGTTTGTCATGAGCACAACGTGCACCAAGTTCCTTAGGGTTACCTCTGCATTTATGCTAACAGTGCTGATATAACTGTCATGTATAATTTGTTTTAAATATATGATGCCATGAGCACATTTAACAAATCATTTGGAGTCTCACTCCTTTCTTTGTTTCCCTTCATGTAATGTCTTGTACATACATAAAAATCAATTTCCACTGAATCCGGTTGAGATTTTGTTGCTAGCTTTCTTCTACTACTGTGTAGTTCACCGCAGCACAGCTCCTCTCCTTAGCTCCCAAATGCACCCAGATGTATGGTAAAGTTCGTTAGGTTAACGCGGTCCTCTGTAACGCCATTCAGTTTACCTGCAAGTCTCGGAGATTGAATTACGGCTGAAAGATAGAGGACGGCGGCGGAGCTGAATTTTGGCAGATGGGCTGCTCGTCCCAGGTGGCCGCGGAGCTCCAGTTGGGAGGCAGGACGCGTGAGGAGGCACCAGGTAGAGCCTCCAGGCAGAGGAAGTCGGGGACAGGGTCAGGCGACGAGGCAGCTGGTGCAGGACGGAGGAAAAGCGGCGTGCTGGCTGCTAAAATTACTCTTACATTTTGCTCCACCTGGAGGCTGTGGGTGGACTTTGCACCTGCTCTCAGTCGCAAATTGGTATTGAGGGCACACACAGCAGTGTTTGGCTTTAGATTGGCAGCAGAACCTGGAAGTATGGCTCCGGAAACTTCGAGGCAAGTAAAAAGTCGTGGGGCGGAATTCAGTGCAACTTCATGGATCTAAGCAGGAGTCTCCACCGGGCCAGGCAGGTAAGCCTAATGAGCTGCTTAATTTAAAGAAACAAGTGGGCAGTGGAGGGGCTGGAAAGCGGAGGATCCCGGCTGAACGTGCACAAACTGGGGGACGGAAAGTGACCGCCTCAAAGATAATGGAAGAAGGGGGGTAACCCCCGACGGGGCTGATTTAGCCTCAAATCCTGTACCGTCCCAACCGCCAATACCGATTTCTTTCAATCTCAAGAGGAAATTCTGAGCTTATGTACTCCGGAACTTTTGCATAACCAGCATCTGGAGCTTCAGGATCAGGGCCCAAACGAGCATCTGGGGATGCTTTGGGTGAGATCCTAACGGTGCAGTTTGAAGCTCTGGAGGAGGAGGGGGTTAGCAATCCAAATGAGATGGCTCAGGATGCCATAGCGAGCGGTTCATGTACCATATCTGATTCCTCACCTGGCATGTTATTAACTGCACAAGAAGGTGCTTCTGGAGGGCCGGTATTCACTAGAGCTCCTGATGGTTTATCAACAGACGACATTATATCAGACAACACAGACACGTTTTTTTCTCTTGCCGAGGATTCACTGTCAGGTGTTTCGGATTCTGACCATAGCGGTGACAGTACCTAGACCTTGGACTCTAGCACTCTCGAAGCACCAGAGACTGCCTAAAGCGTCTAAAACACCGAAGGAGTTCTAAAGGGTCTAAGGGGCATGCCGAGATGCTAAGAAACCAGGGAAGGCGGCCCACAGGCTCTGGGCTGAAGTGGGATTATTCTAACACAAGGATCATTGGTCCCACGGAATTGGCTACGGATCAGGTCGGATACTCCACGGAGGGGCTACCTAAGGGAGCCGCTGATATGAACTCTGCGTTAAATATGATTTTAGAATCAATCAAAGAACAACGCGCAGAGACCAGGGCTGACGGAAAAAAAGCAAGACAGGCTACGAAGAAGCTGGAAGGTGCAGTCCGGAAAGTTGGCAAAGTCTGCGCAGAGATTGGGGAGCGGATGAATGCTATGAAAGAGAGAACTGTAGTTGTCGAAAGAGAACTGTCTGCTGTGAGGGAAGGAACTACATCCCATGAAGCACAACTAAAGGATGCGATGTGGAAACTAGAAGAAATGGAGAATCGTCAGAGGAGGAATAACCTCTGCTTTCTTGGGATCAAGGAAAGGCTGGAGGGGGAGGATATTCACTCTTTTATATTAGGTTTACTTAAAGAAGCTTTTCCAGAGCTTGCGGGTTGGGACAGGGAGTGAGAAATCCAGCGGGTACACCAGTTCCCAGCTGTCCTTCGCAAGACTTCTGGCAGAGACGCTAACCAGCCGAGGGCCATTCTATTTTTTTTTTGCCAATTATTTGCTTAGGCAGGCTATTTTGAGAAAGCACGTCCAGAGGCTAGAAGGCAGTATAAAGATGCTTCCTTTTTTGTGCGCCCCGATTTTTGCCACATTACTGTGGAATGCAGATGGCTACTACGGCAACTAATCAAACCTTACCAAGACGCAGGTTTTGAGGCATACTTGCTGGCCCCAGCTAGGTTGAAGACAGTTGTTAGCGGGTCCTTTAAATTCTTTACTTCTGAAATTCAAGCGAGAGGATATCTGAAACAAGTTCGGGGAGATAAGAACTATATTTGGCTTTAAAGTAGCTCAACGGTCTTACTTATCAGCCTCACTAAACGATCCCTGGGGGAAGTATGGCAAAATAGGGGATGTCTCCCTCTTCTTTATTTTGTTTGGGTGGTCCCATTTCCCTCTATTGGTTCTTAAGCGCTCTTAAGGACCGGATGGTTTGATGAGGGGGCGGGGGGGCTGCGGTGTTCTTTGCTCCCTCCATCACACGGACCCTACGGGTCCGGCTGCTTTCAAAGGCTGGGTGGGTAGGGTGGGTAGGGAATTGGATGGAGGGAATGGCAGGGGTGGGAGGTTGAAAGGGGGACACAGGGTAAAACGGTGAAGTGTGAACTGCAGCTGAAGTTTATCTTTTGTGATTTCTGGAGTGTATTAAAGACTAGAGATCATTCAGGAATGAAATCCGGACTGGAGGGTTTGGCGGGCAATATAATGTCTGAGATAAAAGTGATATGGTCTTACAGTTTGATAAAAATGTTCAATTGGTAAAATGGCTAAATTACGAATTGCAACTATTAATATCTGTGGGCTAAATGTTAATGCGAAAAGGAGAAAGGTTCAAGAAGATCTTTAAAGTCTTAAAGACCGATCTATACTGTCTTCAGGAAACCCATATCGCACAGAAGGACTGTGATCTGCTTAAATCTTTGGGGTTGAAGGTCATAGCTTATACAACACAAGATGTTAGGACTAAGGGTGTTGCTATCCTTACGAAAGATAGCGCCATTACTCCGGGGAAAAAGGTGGTGGATAGGAATGGTAGGTGGGTTATAATGGAATGTAGATGTAGTGCTATTTTATTTACATTATGCTCAGTATATGCACCAGTGTTAGCTGACCCGGGCTTATTTCATTTTCTAGCTAATAAACTACCTTCTTGGTCAGCACCATATGTGGTTTGTGGAGATTTAAATCTTAATGGTTCGAGAGGAATCTCAAGTGATACTAGGGTATCTAGCAAAGGGAGTAAACCACACTCTATGAGGGCGTATAATAATTTCTTAAAAGATATTGGCTTGGCAGATACATGGGCTAAACTGGAAGTCGGGGATCCTGGCTATACCTATTTTTCTGCCCCTCATGGCAAATTTGCTATGCTTGTTTTTTTTTTAATTTCCCCATCTCTTCTTCAGAAGGCTAGGGTGGAGCTCTTTCCCAGAGTAATGTCTGATCACAACCCTATTGTCCTGGAACTCCTACTTAGTGGAATACGATAGGAGTATACGAGCTGGACATTCGAGAGGGCACTTCTATCAGACAATGAATATGTTGAATACATGATGGGTTGGATTAGAGAGTTTTTTTATAATAATATTGGTAGTGTTCCACCTGGAATGATGTGGGATGCTTTCAAGGCAACAGTGAGAGGGGAGACATTGCAATATAGCTTGGCCAAACAGAAAAAAAGGGGCTGCACAAATTAGATTGTTTTATCAAAAGCTCCCCCGTCTGGAAACAGAATTAATATGCAAGGTGGCTAGGGGAGATGATCTCTCCGCAACTTTGAATTCTATCACGGTCACCAAAGCATGTCTGTCCGACTTTAATGCTGAGAGGACAGCAGGGAAGTACTTGGCCAAAAGGCAGGACTGATATGAATTCAGTGAGAACGTTGGTTGCTTATTGGCAGTCAGGGCTAGGCAACAGGTCGCGTCAGGTCATATTGAACAGGTCAAGAATATGAGGGAGACTGTAGTTACAGATCCCGGGGATAACAGAGAAGCCTTTGGGGAGTTCTTTGAGGATTTATATAGAGCTTCTCCATCTACTACTCCTTTGGAGGATGATGAACTGGGGGAATTTATTCCAAGAGAGATGGTCTCCCATGAGGAGGGTTCACAATTGGGGTTGGATATCTCACAGGAGGAGATATATTGCACACTTCAAGCCCTACCTGTAGGTAAGTCAACGGGTACCGATTGCATCCCTATTAAGTTTTATAAGGTTTTCTTTAGCGAGACTTGTCAGTCTCTGCTTGGCTTATTTAAGGAGGTCAGGGAAGGAGCTCTACCACCTGACTCTTGGGGTACTGCCAATATTATTGTCTTCTTAAAGAAGGGCAAAGATCCTATCGGTATGGGTTCATATAGACTCATTACGCTGCCTAACAGCGATGCCAAACTATACTCTAAGATCTTTGCCACTCGGTTGAACTCTGTGATGCATCAACTTTTTCAGTTTGGCAGCACAGTTTTATACATGGAGGGGGACGGCAGATCACATCAGAAGGATCATTTCACTTTTTGACGCTACTGAAGTTTTCACAAATCGTATGGGGGTCGCCTTCTTGGATGCCGAGAAGGCGTTCAATCGTGTGTCATGGAACTATTTATGGAAGGTTTTGGAGGCTAACGGCTTGGGGGATTCATTTGTGAACGCGATACGGGTCTTGTACATCAACCCCATAGCACGTCTAAGAATAATGGGGGAGGAATCAGAGGCATTTTCAATCGGCAGGGGGACTAGGCAGGGCTGCCCGTCCTCCCCCTTGTTATTCGCATTATATATGGACCCCTCTCTTAGATGGTTGGAGGCCTCGGCAGATATCATTCCTGTTAGTCTGCAGGGTTGGGATACTAGAATACAAGGCACTTGACAGTTTGAAAGCAAACTCAGCGATCACAATAAAACCGTCCGATAAAAACAGTGGTATTGTGATACAGGACACAACTGATTATGATAACGAGTGCATACGCCTGCTGAGCGACAGGACCAACTACCAACCACTTATGACCAATCCTTCTGCAGAACTCAAGGCTCATATCATCAACCTTGTGAGAGAGGCAGAGGACAATGGTCACATTACTAAACACGAGGCAGATTTTCTGACTACAGGAGATAGTGTAGTGCCCTATTTTTATACCCTACCAAAGATACACAAAAACAGACTGCCTCCCCCAGGTCGCCCTATTGTCTCGGGCATCGGCTCTCTTCTTGAGCCATTGTCCCGCTTTTGCGACTTCTTTCTCAAACCTCTCATCCAAAAAACTTCGACTTATCTCAAGGACACAAAGAACCTCCTTAACCTACTCCAAGACCTACCAATTGACACAGAAACCACCACACTAGTGACCTTAGATATCGAAAGCCTGTACACGAGTATTCCCCAGGACGAAACCATCAGAGTCCTGGGTGAGGCACTCGATGATACCAACTGGGACTACCAAACACCCAAGGAGTTTATTTTGGAATGTGCCACATTAGCCCTGATACGGAATTTCTTCGAGTACAAGGGAGACATCTATTTGCAGTCAACCGGGACTTCAATGGGCAGTACCCTTGCCCCTAGTGTAGCGGGTCTCTACGTTCATGATTTTGAACGCAGATACATCCAAAGAGCTACCAACCCGTATTCCTCTTCCATGATATTTTGGAAGAGATACATAGATGACATCCTCCTTGTTTGGAAAGGTTCAGAAAGTGACCTTTTGGCTTGCCTACAATGGTTAAATACTTTGGATCCTAATCTAAGATTCACTTACACCTGTAGCTCACAATCAGTCGTGTTCCTGGACGTTGTGATTTCTAAATCAAATGGGTGCCTCACAACCAAAACCCATTACAAACCTACAGCCAAGAACAACCTCCTTGATTTCTCCAGCTTCCATCCCAGACCTCTACGAGAAAACTTACCTTATGGTCAATATCTCAGGATCAGGAGAAATTGCAGCAATTAGGAAGACTTCAAAAAACAACCCACCGATCTCACCACTAAGTTGAAACATAGGGGCTACCCAGACAAAATCCTTAACAAAGGCCTTAAAAGAGCGCGGAACCAACCAAGAGAGGCGCTTCTGGAAGATAACCCCAAAGAAAACAAAGAAGTGCCTTTGACATGCGTAACTACCTACAGTAGTGCATCTAACTGTGTCAAAAAAGCTATCAATAAACACTGGGGTATTCTCACCAATAACAATCAAAATTGGCAAAAAACGCTTTTCTCCTTTTAAAAAAAGACGCAGTCTAAAAGATAGCCTAGTTCACACACGCACTAGGGAAAACCCTTTAAGAGATCTGACAATCACTGAGGCATGGGGCCTACCCAGAATCATGGGCCCATGCACGAACTGCAGTATCTGTCATTTGACTAAGCACACTAAGGTGCTAAATTTAGAGCATGGCAAAATCTGGACGCAACGGGCCCACACCAACTGTAACTCCACCAATGTGGTTTATCTGATAACATGCCCGTGTGATTTACGTTATGTGGGCATGACGACAAGAAAAGTGAAATTACGAATTGGAGAACATCGTAGCAACATCCGCAACACCACTAAATTAAGTGAACATTTCATACAGTGTAATCACAATGCCAATGACCTCAGATGGACAGTCATCGAACACGTGCAAGCAGAACGTAACCCTCAAAAAATACTTTTCGAAAAAGAACAAAGGTGGGTGTACCGGCTGGGCACCCACAATAAAGGGTTAAATGATAACATTCCCCGGGCCTCAGTTTTAAAATATTAGTCACAACATAGGCTCAGATCCTTATTCAAGTGAGGCATCTTCCTCAGTCACAATCGGAGTCAGGATCAATCTCCTTCTAAGAGGATAGGTCTATTATTATCTCATTTCATAAAACTCGAACAAGAGATTGAACAATTGTTGAGTGAGGACATACACCTCCCTCTTCTACCCCCTCTTTAATTCATTGTTTTTGTTTGGGGTCTATTCACCTCTAATTTGCCATTAACGTTGGCTCCATATGCCCCCCATTGGTTTTTAGTTTCTGTTTTTTACTTTATTTTAATTTGTTTTGTTTGGAAGCATCATCGAAACAGTTACCAAGCTTTTTGACACTTGCTCATCTGTCCCCCTGTCACGTTTGAATTCAGTTGCATTTGGTTACTTGTGTGACATATGTCCGCTTTTGAGAAATAGATCGACTGTGATCTCGCCTACTCTACAATTGTCCATCTATTGCCCCTCGGTGATTGCGGTTTCAGTTCACTTTTTCACTCTGTCCTAGTCTTTTGTAATATGAACTGCAAGATATCTATCGGTATCCTTGCTCTTTTGTCCTCACGTAATGACTAAATAAAGTTGTACCTTGTTCCACCATTTATTCATATGCACTGTCAGAACGACGCTTACATCGAGGGCGCTGTTTCCCAGACAACCACCCTTTGCCACAAGCCCCCCTATTGGCCCAGAGTTGTTGGTGTTAGCAACCCGATCCGGGATTGGCTAATCTACCTTTTGGTACCCACGTGACCACGTCACTTGTGACGTGATTCCGCCCACTTGGTAGCCTCCGGTAACTCAGCTTAAAATAGCATCCGCTTCCCCCAGTACCCCGTCATTGGGGTCCGGTTCAAGAGGGTTTTGCAGGCACCAAGCGGGATGTCTAGCATTGAAGGCGTGAGTTCTCCTCTCCCGCCTGACCAGATAAGTAACACGGTGTTATGGCTCTACTTTAATCGCGCCCTTTTTTTCTTCTCTCTCCTCTTTAAACCTTTAGGGTGTGCCATCGTTGCTACCACCCCCCTCCCGAGACCCATGATGTAGTTAGTGACTACATCTTATGTGAGATATATATATATATATATTTACATTTCTACTTGTTACTATTTTGCTATTACTAACTGCCCAAATGCGCTATACCTATGAAGCTTTACGCTTAGTTTTTCTCACATAAGTTTCTGCTTATCGATAAAACTCACGATGGGCATATATTTTTTCGACTTCTTTCTACCACGGAATTGAATTTTGTTGACCACCAGTAGTGCACATTATTTCTGATAAGCAGCACGTATTGCTAAGTGTTACTGCTTATGTGTACTGCGTAGAGCATTAACATACGTTATTTCAACTGCAATGTTGCGGATTGGATTACGGCTAACGATTATATTTGTTCTCCTCTCTATGTGTGTCTGTGTTTGTTTTGTCCAAACCAGAATAAACTCTGTTCCTCCCACACATGGGGGATACCAGATGATACGTGTATACAGTTTTTTACACTTTTTTCACATTTAGTACCTCAGGTCAGGGTGGGCCTTAGCGCGCCCATATCGCCGGGGTCCACATTTTTCTTGTTCCTGAAGAAAGCCTGTTTAAATTACAAACACATAGGCAGAAACATGTTGACCACCTTTTACAATGGACTCTGCTGAACAATTTATTCAGCATTCCGTCCTCCACCTGCTTTTAATGTGTCCGATTGGCTATTATTAAATTTATTTTTGACACAATCGTGATATTTTTAAAATTCACTCCTTCACTATTCACCACACACGAATAACCAGCTCCGCAGTAATTCTGGTGTCGCAGCACACCAGGGTGGCATTCGGCCTCTCCTGGTGGGGCCCAATGATGAAGCATGAGTGAGGGCTTTTTTAAGATCCAAATCGGATCTTTCTGTCATGCTCTACATTTATTATTTGCAAGGCATACTCTTTTGTTGATATAACTATACTTACCTTGGGATACTAAGCTCCTGGTGTACGCCGACGATTTGGCCATAATTACTTCCGACCCCGATGGAGCATTACGTGCCGTGGAAAGCATTTCGGAAGATTTTGGAACTCACTCGGGCTTCTCGCTGAATAGAGCTAAAACTCAGATCTTGCTAAATAGATTTGTTACTTCCTCGGATACTAGGATTGTGGAGAAAGCGGTTTATCTAGGGGTATACATTACTGCTAAGGTGGAGGATATTGTAGAGCTAAACATGGCTTCCATAATGGGGAAAATTAAAAACGACCTCCAGCGATGGGACAACCTGAAGTTGTCACTAATGGGGAGGTGCAATATCATCAAAATAATGATTTTGCCAAAACTGCTGTATAACTTTCGCACAATCCCCTTGGAAAAACATAATTTCTGGTTTCAGCAAATTGAGAGAGAGGTAGCGAGATTTATCTGGTCTTATGGCAGTACGAGGAGAGCTAACACATTTCTATTCCTCCCAAGGGAGAGAGGGGGTGGGGACTCCCACATTTTAAGCTATATTATTTAGCTGCAGTTTTGCAATTTTATGGGCCTCTCCTCGGTGTCAAGGCTAGGGATGGAAATGACGCTAGTTATGTACCCTCAATATTCAAAATCTTGATTGGCACACGGGCTAACGGTTGTCTTTTGAAATTTTATGAAGCCAGTTACTTTAAAAAAAAACTTGGTTTGAGGTCTTGACCACTGCCTTTCGTAACTGGGCTGGTGAAAGGAAAAAACTAGGGATAGGCAGGTTTAGTAGGTATACCCCCTTGATTGGGAATGATCATCTCCCGATGGCCCTACAAGATGAGTGCTTTGCAAGGTGGGGAAGAGGTGGCTTTTATAGGATTGGGGATCTCCTGGCTGGGGATTACATAGCTCCCTTTGACATAATTCAGGAAAGATTTAGCATAGGCCCCCGGGATTTTTTTAAATTCCTACAGCTAAGGGATTTCCTTCTTAAAAAAGCTGGCGGCGCAGCAGGCTTCGGGCAGGTGGCGTTAATTGAATTGTTAATTCGTAGTTCGGGTTCCTAAATCTCACAACTTTATAGTTGCCTGCTGGAAGGGCTGCCAGACGATCTAGATAGGCACAGGCAGAGATGGCAGGATAAACTGGGGGTTTTGGATTCTTGTTTTTTTAAGTCATTCGAATTGGGGCACTCCGTGCTGTGTTCTGATAATTTGCAATCACAAAATTTCCAGACCCTGTTTGACCTTTATATCACGCCTGCAAAAATTGTGAAATGGGGAGAATTGGAGGGAAGTCACTGTTTTAGGTGTTAGGCACATGCTGCAGATATAATACACATTTTCTCCACTTGTCTTAGCATTGAGCCACTGCGTCGAGAAATATCCGCTTTTTTACAGCTTGTTTTAAAAGAGGATGTTCCTCTGTCACCTCATCTTATGCTATTGGGGGTGAATGAATTAATAGGGAAAAAGGGAGAGGAAATTATTTTTATCGCATTGTCAGTTTATAGACTTTGTGTTGCCTCTGCCTGGTTAGATCTGCAACCTCCGACTTTTCAACAGTGGAAAGGCTGATTTTTGCACATTTATAATCTAAAAAAGGCACTTTATACGCGAAGAGGTAGAAAGGGTAGGACAAAAGGGAAAAAGATATGGGGCCCGCTTACAACTTGGGTTACCCCATTCACACAGGCAGAATGAAATGTATGGGAATAACTATCCAGGATAAGGTCTATGTTATGAAATGCTGTTGTATCCTTTGCCTCTTATACATATATTGTTTATAGCTTTGTTTACTTGAAGAGACAAATGTAACTGCTTTAACCTCTAAATCCATTTATTGCCTGTATGTAGCCCTTATAATCTCTAATTCTCTAGTCTTTTGTATATGGTTCCATATTTATGGTATTATAAGCTGTGAGAAGTTGGCCTGGCATATGCTGGTCATTAGTTATAGTGGCCACCTTGCACCAGTCCAATTCGACTCTTAAGGTGATAGGTTTAAAAGACAACCTTTAAAGAAAGCTATCCTAGTGGTAGCTGTGGAGAGCAGCCTTCAGGCTAAGTCTTGAAGGAGTGTTAAGCTTATTGTTTTACCATAGATAACCTCTTGAATGACCAAATGAAAGAGTAGTCCACACAGGTATATATATAAAATATATGTATTTATTCTAAACAGAATCCCACAAGTCTCTTTATGAGGCTAGAGGTAAAGTTACAATTCAAACAAGCATTTATAGATACAATAAATAGCACTGGAATCACAGGGCCCCGGGGGGGACCAAACCATATATTAAAAAAGTGGTAAAAGAACCACGACAATTCTACAGACAATGCCTAGGGCATTTAGGGTCGCTGGCCCCTTGAGAATCCACCCCAGGTTATGAGGAAGGGGACCCACGGGAGGCGCGTGCAGTGGAAATAGCTGCTATCGGGTTCTCTATTAAAGCCTATGGAGAATGTCGCGGTTTGATTTAAACAGATTAAAGACACTTCTAGCAGGAGTTCAAAGTTAAAAACTTAGAGTTAAGCTTTTGAGGAGCCCACTACCACGGGAGTACCGAGGTACCACTGTTACCTGCCCCAGGGAAGCCGGGTGCATAGGTCGTTTTCGATGTCTGGTCGCGGGCTGATTTTCAATGGGAAAATGTACAAAACTGCTGCTAGTCAAAAGCATCGATGATGCCGTGAAGATTGAAGTTGTAGATCTTGTAGAGAAGAACCTGAAAGCAGAGGGGACAGAGTCTGGGTCACGGCACAGTTACCAGGGAGCTCAAGGAAAAGAGCCCTTCAATGTCGGGTGCTTCAAGTGGAAAAGGTGTAGCTTGGATCTGCAGCCACAGGCTCCGGGAGGCTTCAAGGAAGGCCAGCTTCTGGAGGGCGACTGTCCCACGACGGATGAGGGTTTCTGCGGTGTTAGTGTCTGGATTGGATCCACTAAGCCTTGGCAACCGCAACCCACGCAAGATGAACAAATCAGCTACTGGTGCAGACCCACGAGGTCTGTGAGAGGTCTCCTTCGAGGAGACTGTAGAGCAGGCCTGGAGCAACCAGGGGAACTCTTAAAAGTAAGGATTGTCCTCCGCCAGGGCCCACAAGCCGAGAGACAAGGGACCGCGGAAGGCAGCAATTTGGAGTGCGTAAAAGAGTGCCCACAGGACACCGGAGTGAGCTAGGGCGCTGATCTTTGGCACAGTTGCTCCTGAGAGGTTGGCTCAATTTTGGGCCAAAGCACACCTTCCCCACAGGTCAGGGTCGTGTGCTACACAAGAGGTGGCCGGTGTCCTGGGGTATCGGGGATCTCGGCACCCACGCGGTCCACGCTTACTGGCCTCTGGGCTGTTAGGAAACCCACCTCAAGGTTGAGAGGAGTCGTCGATATCCGAAGAGGCAGCGAAGTTCAAACCGGGTCACTTGCAGTGTTTCAGGTGCCTGCCAAGCAGGGGGGTAACTCCTTTACCCCAAGGGAGATTTCTTCAGTCAGCTGGGCAGCAGCTCGTCGAAGGTCAAGTCTGTGAAGTCCAAGATTAATCTAATCCTCCAGGGACACGTTATTCACCTTTACCCACAAGATTAAGGGAGTGTCCAGATCAGTGTCCACCAATGGGAGTTGAGGCGGGAAAGGGTGGCTACACCCTCTCCTCTTTGTGTGTTTCCCGCCTGGGCGAGGGGCAGGATGCCCCTGAACCGGTTCCAGGCGGTGTATGCAGAATGTAGGCGCTGTAGCAGCCTACGTGCAACTCTGAAAGGCATCCTATGGTGCACCCACCCAGTTCCAATCCACATAGCCTGTCTGGGAAGGTGCTGGCACCTCCCTGCAACAGGATCCCTATTGTCTAGCTGCCGAGGCTGGGGTTTTGCCCAGCAACAGGCAGCCAGAGTCGTGTGAGTGGCGAGTAGCATCCATTTTGTGATACGTGTGCACTTTTCAATTGGTGTCTCAATTCTGCCGCTTTTCCCATATCGCCCCTCTAGCAGGGGGGAATCATGCCCTCATGCCCATGACTGGACTGGGGGTATGATTCCTACATGTTTAACACCAAACACGATATGGTTCTGTGTAGCCATTCTCACAGGATAAGATCGCTTTGATGCTAAGTAAGCTTGCTCCCACAACTACAACTGTTACTCAGCCCGTACTTGGCTCCACTTTAGCGGCCGAAATGGAGGCAGTAAGGGTAGTTGGTAGTCAGGCACAGCTGGATAGTTTTCCCCTTCCGTCTTTTGAGGAGTTTTGTCTGCTGGCTAACAGTATATCCTCTGGTTCTCCTTTAGACCCATTGCCTCACAAATATTGGAAAGTATTCCAGACGGAGCTTTTTCCTCCGCTGTATGCTATCTGTTGCCAGTCTCTTTCTTTGGCACGTGTTCCAAAGTGTTGGAAATTAGCAGTGGTCTCACCTTTGTTGAAGAAGGAAACTTTGGATCCCACCTGTCCAGCGAATTACAGACCTATATCGCTGCTTCCTTTTCCCGTTAAGATTCTGGAGAAACTGGTTACTAAGCATCTGTCCAGTTTCCTGGAGACCAACTGCTGCTTGGACGCGTCTCAATATGGCTTCAGACCAGCACACGGTACGGAATCGGCCCTGGTGACCGTGTTGGACGATCTTCGTTCGCGAGCCGACATTGGGCGAGCGGCCTTTTTAGTGCTGCTCGACATGTCGGCCGCTTTTGACACGGTCAACCATGACATCTTGGTCAGAAGACTTGAGGATACAGGGGTGAAGGGCTCGGCTCGCGATTGGCTGTTTTCCTATTTGGGAGACAGACGCCAGGTAGTGGCCTTGCCACCATTCCAGTCGGAGATTAAAACAGTTGAGCAGGGCGTACCGCAAGGGTCTGCCATCAGCCCTATACTGTTTAATCTTTATCTTCGCCCTCTGGTGAGCTTGATTAAATCATTTGGCATCTCGGTTATTAACTATGCCGATGATACGCAGCTCATCTTCTCCATCGAGGGCAAAGATGCGGTGTCGCTGGAGACTTTCCATCAATGTATGGCGTCAACTGCGGACTGGTTGAGGCAGAATTCTCTGCAGTTCAACATCTCTAAAACAGAGGTTCTACACTGCTCGCTGGACCACATCCCTCGGCCACTGCCTCCTGATTTTTGGCCTGCCTCTTTTCAGGAAGTTCCTTCTGCAGCAGCATCTGCCAGGAACCTGGGCGTTGTGTTTGGGCCCGATCTCCAATTGGATCTTTTTGTAAATAAAACCGTGACCACCTGCATGATGTTGCTACGCATGCTGTGGAAGATACTTCCGCTGCTGCCGGACCATGTTCGCCCAGAAGTGGTTCGCGGTACCATTTTGAGTAGGTTAGACTACTGCAACGCACTACTCCTGGGAGCCCCAAATAAATTGTTGGCCAAGCTACAACGCGTGCAGAATATGGCAGCCAAGCTAGCCCTGTCCCGTCGCCGATCTGATTCTTCATCTATGGCGTTAGCCGACCTTCACTGGCTACCGGTTTCACAGCGAGTTATCTTTAAGGCACTTTGTTTGGTGTTTAAAGGACTTCATGGGCAAGGACCTGCTCCATTGCAGGAGCTGTTCCAGTGGTATGTGCCCACTCGTTCCCTTAGGTCATTGTCAGCACATCTTGTGGTAGTCCCAAAGGTATTGAGGGCTCGGATGGGCGGCCGAGCTTTTGGTTTTGTGGCGGCCAAACATTGGAACGCTCTCCCTCTGTTGTTGAGAAGTTCTGGGGAGTTTCCCTCTTTTAAGAAGGAACTAAAAACGTTTCTCTTTCCTAGGTCTGCTTAAATTCACCTGACTGCTATGTGTGGTGTTGGTATAATTGTCTAAAGCGCCAGGATACCCTTCGGGTGACAGTACGCGCTATATAAATACGCCATACATACATACATACATACATTCTCAAGTTATCACGCTATCGCGATATACTTATAATGCGTATGGCTACACTACAAACAACCCAGCAACGGTTTTACGAGGGTTGCAGAGGGGCCCTTCTCAGGTAGGGGTCCCCCCTCACACATATCCCAGCACCCTTCCTTGTAGGATTAGCAAGGCCTGCTTGAGGGGTGACCAATGAGAATACATGTGTTGTACATAGGTGGGATACAGAGTACCCCTATCCCTGTAAGGGGGTGCAAGCACCACCTTACCCAAACTAAAGTAGTGGTCTGGTGGTGTCATATGGTATGGCTGTACCATGGTGGCACAATAAGTGCTGCAGCCTTGGTAGGCCTCTGAGGGACCCATGCCCTGGGTACCTAGGGTACCATCTACAAGGGCTGACAGGGTATCCTCAGTATCCAATTGGAATGTACCTAGGGTACTCACATCAGTTTTAGGGAGGAAGCAGATAGGCTGGGGTCCTGGATAGCAGGATCCCAGCCAGACTAGTCAAAAACCATTCAAATACCAGGCAAAAAGTTGGGGGCAACCATATAGTCAGATTCCACCTTCCTACATAAGCATCACGATGTATTGCTGTACTGTTCTTTATTGTAAAATAAAAATATATTAAAAAAAAGCGAGAATCTTCATTCCCAAACACAGAGAGCAAAACTTAGTTTCAAAAAATCCCTGTGAGAAGTTAGCCTGGTATATGCTGTCTACTAGCTATAGTGGGCACCTTGCACCAGTCCAAACGACCCTTATTGGTGATTATGTTAAAGAAAACCTTTATTGAAAGCTATCCTAGTGGTAGATATGGAGAGCAGCCTTCAGGCTAAGTCTCGAAGGAATGTAAAGCAGCTTGGTTTACCAGTGTATAACCTCCTGAATGACTTAATGAAAGGAGAACCACACAGGGTATATAAAATATATGTATTTGTTTCTAAGCACTCTCTACTAAACTCTTTATGAGATTAGAGCACAAGATACACAATATTAAAGCACTAGAACGACAGTAAATAGCTCAATACACAGTGGGCCCCAAGGGGAGTTCAAACCATATATTAAGAAAGTGGTATAACAACCACGACTTGACTAGATACAGTGCCTAGAGCACGTAGAATCGCTGGGACCCCAAGGAACCACCCAAGGCATTGACACAGGGGACCCACAGGGGACGCGTGCAGTGTGAGAACACAGCTGTGCGCTACGTACAATCCTGTGGGAAAGTTGCGGTTGGAATTTTAAAGATTAAGGACACTTAGACGAGGACTTTGAGCAAACCCTTTCAATCTTAGAAGGTTCTAAGGCCAGCACCCATGTGAGCACCGGAGTACTTGTGTTACCTAACCCAGGGAAGCCGGGTGCATAGGCGTCAAATGGTGTCGGGAATCTTCGTCGTTTTCAATGGTGTAATGCTGCAAAGTGCTGCTGCCGGGAAGATGAGTGTCCAGTGTGATCCAAGCCTGGATCGGAGCTGAGAAGAACCTAAAAGCAGAGGGGACCGAGTCTGGTTCACTTCAGGGTGACCAGGATCTTGGTAGACGAATGCCCACCGATGTCGGATGTTTCTGTTGTGAAGAGGTGAAGCTTGACTCTGCAGCCACGGGGACCAGGAGACGTCGACGACGACCAAAGTCCGTAGGTGAGCTGTCCCACGAAGGATGTCGAGTGCTGGGGGGTCAGTGTCCGGATTGGAGACCAACAAGCCTTGGCAACAGCAACCCATGCGGTCCAAGAAAAGATGCTTCGGTGAGGACCAGCAAGGTCCTGGGGACTCCCCAAGTGATGGAGAGCCAGGGCACGTCTGGAGCAACCAGGAAAGCCCACGGAAAGTTAAAGTTGCCTTCACAGGGACCCACAGGTCGACGGACCAGGGATCGAGAAGGGACCTCGGTAGTAATCACAAAATACCAGCCCACGGAACACTTGTGGAGTGTAGGCCGGTAATCTTCAGTGGAATCACTGCTCGGGGTCTGGACTACAAGTAGCCCAAAGCACAGCCTCAGGGATTGCCAAAAACCATATACTGCTGCAAATGTGCACGTTGTCCAGGGGTACGGGTTGCACGGTCCCCACAAGGGCTACGAGTCTCAGGTTTGCTGGGAGCACTAGTCGACCTCAGGGAAGCTTGGGAACCCACCTCCTGTGTTGCAAAATCTTCGGAGTCCTTCAGGAGCTGCGTTGATGCAAACTGGTCAGATGAGTTTCAGGTGCCTGCCTTGCAGGGGAGTAACTCCTTTACTCCAAGGGAGATTCTTCAGTCATCCAAAGTAGTGTAGACAGTTGAAGTACTTGGTTTCTGTAGCAGAGTTTTGTCCAGGTAAATCTAAAGTCCTGTAGCCAGGGGTTCATACTTTATACCCAAGGAAGGGGTGGGACAAACTCTGGGGACCCACTTATGGGAGAGTCAGGACAGAGGGGTGGCTACACCCATGTCCTTTATCCAGTATCCAGTTTCACGCCAGAGCAGGGGCTGATAGCCCCTGCAACCGTTTTGAGCTGGACTATGCACAGGGATACCAAATGTGCCCCCAGTGCAGACATCAAAGCCCTTTGGAGTGCACCCACCCAGCCCCAATACACTAAAGCCTGTCTGGGAGGTGGTCACACCTCCCTGTGACAGGAAGCCTATTGTCCAGCCATCCCCTGCAGGAGTTTCGTCCAGCAGCAGGAGGGCAGACTCGTGTCTGTGGCTGGCAGCATCCATTTTGTGATGCCAGAATTTGTAAAGCTGGTACCGGGTGTACCGGTGTAGTCCTATTTCTCTCTATAGTAGGGTGGAATCATACCTCCCACACCAGTTTCTGGTGTGGAGGTATGATTCCAAGGTGTTTGACCAAACACAACATGTTTCCATGCAGCTGTTTCAAAGTTAGCATTTACCGCGAGGTTATAATGCACTTAAGAGTATATGGTTGGCTGCATCACAAACAACCCTGGAATAGAGGTTCTGAAGGCTGCAGAGGGACTCTGCTAATGCAGTTGCATCCTTTCACATAAAACCCAGCACCCTGCCTTCAGGTTTGATAAGGCCTGCCATAAGGGTGACTGATAGGTTTATATGTGCAGTGATATGGATATATATAGTGAACCTATATCTAAGTAAGGGGTGCATGCACCACCCTACACAGGCTGCTGTAGCAGACCTGTTGTGTCATTTTCAATGGTCTCCCAGGGGTGGCATAATACATGCTGCAGCCCCTGAGAGGCCTCTGGGGTACCTATGCCCTGGTTATATAGTATGCTGTGCGCTTGGAAAGGAGTGTAATTGCGCTTCCCCTACAGTTGTAGCTGGGTATATAGTATACCATATACCAGGGACTTCTAAGGGTGCCCCAGAATCCAATCTGTTCTGTACCTAAAGTACATGCAATCAATTTAGAGAGAAAGCAGCTAGGCTGGGGTCCTGGATAGCAGGATCCCAGCCAGACCAAGTTGAAAACTGTGAAACATCAGCAAAAAGTGGGGGTAACTATAAGAAGCAGATCCTACTCTCCTACAATTCCCTCTCAACTACATGTTACTGCAAGGTTCTTTTCAAGGGCCACTATTTATAGAGGGTATAGACTTATGCAGATCAGAGGTTGATTCGTTTATAATGTCTTGTGACGTCATAGATGGATCTAGGTTTTTATTTATTCAGGTATTTACACTAGATGAGTTCGGAGGTGGCAAGTTTAAAATGTTAAGTGGATTGATAAAATTGAATAATTATATTGGAGACGCAGAATGCAAGATGATTCCCAAACTCAGAATGGATAAGACTTTTAAGGGGCTAAAAGTGGTCTAAATACTCGTAGCATTCAGTAGTGTTCCTTTGAGAGTGACGAGGCAAACGGTTCATGTGGCTGATATCCTTGAAAGTCTGCATGTTTTTGTAACTCTTTTTTTTCCTGCAACACCCTATTTATTTATGATGCGAAAATCATCCTTTTCTGGACATTCAACATTTTCTTTAGGGTGCTGTAATCCTATCTCCCATACTTATTCCAGGCATCAGATTTTAATCTTCTACACCAGATCTTGGTAAATGGTAACATCGCCTCCTGTTTTTCACCACCTTCCCCGTCTAGTTTAGATTCCCTTCCTGCGCCATTTAGCCATAATTGTTTTGAAAAAAATCTCATCAGAGTGTAAACATATTATCAAAGAGTGACTGGAAGCTTTTGACAATTGTATCTTTTAAACTAAAGGATGTTAAAGTTTTGTCTTAAAAACACTAGAATTAACATGTTCTTAATTATTTTCAAACAAGAAAACAAAAAGAAAGCTGGAGGATGCGTTGCAGAGGCTGGAGTACCTTTATGATAAACTTCGAGAACAAACCGTAAGTAATTTTATTTTTATATAGCGCTTACTACCCCTGACGAGGCGCCGACTTTTCTTTGACTGCACATATACACGTTCTGTCAGCAGCATTTTTCAGTGGTGATCCAGCCTCTAATCCAGTAATTCTGCATTAACCTAATCTCAGTTTTAAAGTATCAGTCCTGCATCAACGTTTCAAGACTAAAACACGCATTGGCAAATAGGTCTGGCCTTTCCCATAGCTGCTGTACCTGAATTCATCACTTGGAGATGCCCCTTCTAATCAGAACCACCTGCTTGAAGTCTTTAACAAGGTACTTCATTGCTATTGGATGTCCCTCAAGACGGTTAGATGTCTCTTTTGAGTCGCAAGCAATTGCTTGTCAAGTCTGTCACAAAACTGCAGAACTTTGTAACTATGTATCCCTTTTGAGTCATATGCACCCACACATACCTGTGGGGTGGGGCTTCAGCCTACAAATTTCAGTATACACTTTTGCTACCCTAATGCATTGTGCTTGTTTTCTGTTAGATATGTAAATAACAAGCCGGTGTATGATGATGAGGCCATATTGCAACTTTCAAAGAATTTCTTTAATGCTAAGGAATACTTGTGATGACAACCTAGTATACATATTTACTAATTAGATATTTTTTTGAGTTTATATTTTTGACCATTATTAACAATGAGCAGAATACATTTTCACACTCTATTTTACATGTACATACTTATATAGTGCTGCTGCTTTTAAAACACAATTTCTGTAATGTTTAGAAGTGTGTTCTTCAGATGTGTGTTAACCAGGGCTCAGTTTAAATATAAATGCCATCTTATCCAAGATGGAAGCCACCACTTTCATTCCCACACTTCCTCTCCTCACAAATCTGCAGCACACAGTCAAGCTGAGTTGTACTGTTTTTTTCCCACCGGTATTGTTGTCGTGCTCTCGATGAATTATCAGTCACAACTTGAAACTTTTCCAAGGTCCTTCCACTGGTTCACAGTGCCTATTCATTTATATAACACATTATTGCTCATATATCTAGTTATGTTCTAGCATCTCCAGATGACAGCATAGAGGGTGCTGAATAATTATTCGAGTGGTAGGTTAGCACTTAGTTGTTAAGGTAAACTGACATTTATTTCTCCTGTGCTCCTGTTTGCTGAAGAAATGTTAATTTGCTAACACCATAGTGAGTTTGTAGATCTTGTCACTTTATCTGCAGAAATAATGTTTAAAAGCCCACAATTTTGAGGGTGAGACAAAATACTTTGGTCTAGTAGGAATGCTGTGCGTTACTCTCTTGATTTTGTTGCCCACTTGGGACTTAGATTAATTTCTTATATCTGAAAGAAACACGTCAGATAGATTCCTTACCTTAGAATATCCTCAGGCGTCAGGCTGGATCCGGAAAGATTTTTCGTCAGCAATACGCTTGCACGTCGCTAGGTGTCGTCTGCGGCTCCGCGTCCGTCGTCGGCGTCGTGATTACCGGTATGACGTCGTCGGAGTACTTAGACGCCGCCCTCGCACGCTGACGTCAGTTCTTCTTTTTTCCGCGCCAGTAAGCGCAGATCCGGGAAGAGCATACCCTTTAGTCACTTTTTGACTTAACTTTTTGGACTTTTTTGGTTCATCTTTCGAGTCGACCTCGACTCCTGGTGCCGGTAGGGATGCCCGGTTTCAAGCCGTGCGACGCCTGTAACCGACTGATGTCGGTTATGGATCACCACCGTCGGTGTGTCTACTGCCTTGGGGCCGACTATGATGCCCAGTCATGCCCCGACTGCCGGGCCTTGACCTCGAAGGCTAGGCGGGAGCGGTCCCGCAAGCTCCTTGAGCTCCGGGAATCGGCTACGCGCCACTCGAGGTCCCGGTCGAGGAGGAGGTCGAGGGACTGGTCGCAGAGCCGAAGTCCTCACCGCTCGTCGGGTTCGAAGTCCTCGCATTCAGGTAAGTCGAGGCACAGTAAGAAGAAGCCGGAGAGGCGACATCGCTCTTCTGACTCCCCTCGCCGGTCGCGCGACTTGGCTGAGGGTTCGGGTGGCGCCACCCGCACGGCTCCGTCAGAGCCGCAGGAGTCGCGTCCGGCCTCATAACCTCCGGTCCCTGGGCCCAACGCGACTCCGGACGAGGTTCGAGACTTCCTCGTGGCCATGAGGAGTCTCGCTCCACCGTCGCGGCCTGTCGGCGCGCCTTCGGGTAACGCGGGTCCGCTTGGGAGGCCTAGCGAGCCGGCAGCTCCGGCCCCGGCGCCGTCGTCAACTTCGGTCCCAACGCCGCTGGATCCCGGTCGATGCCGGTTGACCTTACGACCCCTCCGCCGGCACCAACCCCTATGGTACCGCCCCTGGCACCGTCTTCGAACAACATAGTCCCCAGTTTTAGCCCCGGTCCGGACCCGGCGTCGGAGCGGCACCGCCTGGCGCCATCTCCGGCGCTGATGGATGAGCAATTCATTTACCGCCCGGCTCCGTCCTTTCAACCTGTCTACCAGGAGTCGGATGACGGGGATGACTGGGAGGGGTCTGAGGACCCTCTTGCACAGCAGTGCCAGTTTAATCAGGACTTGGCAGAAGAGCTGGGGGATGCCAGTGGTCTCGATACTTCACCTGACACTGGCTTCATCTCTCCTCCCTCCGTGACTACGGAGGAGGGAGCAACCTATTCTGTGGTGCTGCGCAGGGCTGCCGAAGCCCTTCATCTGGAGCTCCCTGCAGCGGCTGTGAGGACTAACCTCCTCACTGAAGTGCTTCAACCGCCAGTAAGCTCCACGGAGCCTCTACTGCAGTTGAATGAAGCGCTCACTGACGTTCTGATGGGCACCTGGTCCAAGCCCTCCACAGTCACTGCTGTGGACCGGAACGTGGCCTGCGCCACCGCCCTCCCCCGGGCGACCCCAGCTTTCTGTCGGTGCACCCCACCCATGAGAGCCTGGTTATCCAGGCCTCTACGTCCCAGACCGCCTTCCCGTCCGCTCCTCCGGATCGGGAATCCAAAAGGTTGGAACAGTTTGGGAAGAAACTATTTTCCTCCCTCAGTTTGGGGTTGTGGTCCATTAATACCGCGTGCCTTTTGGACCGTTACACCCACTCCTTGTGGGATACGGTGGCAGATGTGCTGCCCCAGTGTCCGGAGGAGGCCCGGACACGGCTCGTCCAGGCTCTTGCTGATTGGGCGGGATGCAGAACGGTACTCAATTCGATGTTGGCTTGACACCACGGACTCGCTAGGTAGGGCGATTGCGACGACGGTGGCGATTCGTCGCCACGCCTGGCTGAGATCCACAAATTTCTCCGGGGATGTCCAGAGCACGCTCATGGACATGCCCTTCGATGGCCGTTGCCTTTTTGGCGACAAAGCGGATAGTGCGCTGGAGCGCTTTAAGTACTCCAGGGCTACGGCCAAGTCCTTGGGCCTCTCGGCCCGCGCCCGCAAACTTCCGCTTTTCACCCCTTTCGTGGCCAAGGGAGGGGTGCGCCCGCACATCCGTCTAGCCACAGGCCGCAGAACCAGCCTCAACGCGGTCGCGTACGTGGATTCCGCTGAGGCAGAGCAGGGGTACATAGAGCCGGTCAGCCCACATCTGCCCCCGCAGCATCTGCCTCAAAGCCTGCCTAGTCCGACCTTTCAGGCCCATTCCATGCCTGTGGGAGGCAGAGTTTGCCATCACCTGCTCCACTGGTGCACCATCACGTTGGACAGGTGGGTGCTGCAAATCGTCCGTAGGGGCTACTCCCTCCCCTTCGAGGCGACCCCTCCAGCCATGCCACCGCAGTACCACCGCATGTCGGGGATCACTTGCTACTTCTGCAGGAGGAAGTTACAGCCCTTTTGGCCAAGGGGCCCATCGAGCGCGTTCATGGCCCAGAAGTAGGTTGGGGTTGTTACTCCCACTACTTTCTGGTTCCCAAGAAGGGCAAAGGGGGCCTATGCCCTAACTTGGACCTCAAGAGCGTCAACGCCTTCCTCCGGAAGGAGAAGTTCAAGATACTCGCCTTAGCTCAGGTTCTGGCTGCCCTAGACCCTGGAGACTGGATGGTAGAGTTGGACTTGCAGGACACATATTTCCACATCCCCATCCTGCTGGTCCACCGGCGTTAACTGCGGTTCACGGTAGGCCATGAGCACCGTGCTCCCCTTCGGCCTCACCAGTGCCCCTCGGGTGTTCACGAAAGTGATGGCGGTGGTCGCTGCGCATCTGCGCAGATTAGGGGTTCCAGTCTTCCCCTATCTCGACAACTGGTTGTTGAAGGCGGGCTCGCTCCAGGCAGTCTTCTCCCACCTCCAGACTACGGCCGACCTCCTGCATTTGCTGGGGTTCTCCATCAATGTGCCGAAGTCGCATCTGAGTCTCTCCCAGAAGCTTCTTTTCATTGGAGCGGTTCTGGACTCTGCGCTGTTTCGGGTCTATCCTCCAGAACAGCGGGTTCGGGATATTCAGTCTCTGATTCCGATCTTTCAGCCTTTATCCCGAGTTTCGGTCAGGTTGGTGCTGCGACTGCTGGGTCTGATGGCCTCCTGCATCCTGCTAGTACATCACACCAGGTGGCGAATGCGGGCTCTGCAGTGGGACCTGAAGTTCCAGTGGGCTCAACATCGGGGCAACCTGTCCGACCACGTCCTGATCTCGGAGGGCACTGCAAGACAGTTGCAGTGGTGGATCACGGACCGCGATTGGGTCAGTGGCAGATCCCTCTCCCTACCCCAACCGGAACATGTAGTGGTGACGGATGCGTCCCTCCTGGGATGGGGGGGCCACATGGGAGAGGCGGAGATCAGAGGCCTCTGGTCTACAGCGGAGTCCCGGCTCCATATCAACCTATTGGAGCTGCGGGCGATCCGGCTTGCACTGAAGACATTCCTTCCCTCTGTTCGGGGAAGTGTAGTGCAGGTTTTCTCAGACAACACCACCGCCATGTGGTATTGCAACAAACAGGGTAGGGTGGGGTCGTGGACCCTTTCTCAGGAGGCTCTGCGCCACTGGACATGGCTGGAACATCAGGGCATCACCCTTGTGGTTCAACATCTGGCGGGCTCTCTGAACGCCAGGGCCGATGAACTCAGCCACCGGTGCATGATGGATCACGAATGGCGTCTGAACTCGGACGTGGCGCAAGGCCTCTTTCGGCAGTGGGGAGAGCCTTGGTTAGATCTATTCGCCACCGAAGAGAATGCGCAATGTCGTCAGTTCTGCACGTTGGAATTTCCAAGGCAGCACTTGCTCGGAGACGCCTTTCGTCACGAGTGGAGTTGCGGTCTGTTGTACGCCTTTCCGCCTATACCACTTCTGCCCAGAGTGCTGAAGAAGATTAGGCGCGACCGGGCCCAAGTCATCCTTGTGGCTCTGGATTGGGCACGAAGATACTGGTATCCCGAGCTACTCAGTCTGTCAATCGATCCCCCGATTCAATTGCCTCTTCAGGAGGACCTTCTGTCGCAGCAGCAGGGGACGGTCCTCCACCCGAACCTGTCCAGCCTCCACCTCCATGCGTGGAGATTGAGCGGCGACAGTTGATGCCATTTGACTTACCTCCTGAAGTCTGTGATGTCATTCTGGCAGCCAGGCGTCCCTCCCCTAAAACGGTATACGCCTGCAGGTGGAACAAATTTGTGGCATGGTGCCCAGCAAAGGCTGTGGATCCCCTTTCCGCCCCTCTTTCTGAAGCTTTCTGAAGCTCTCCTCTTTCTTCTTTCCCTGGCCCAGCAGGGCTCTGCTCTGGGCACCCTCAAGGGATATCTTTCAGCTGTTTCTGCCTTCTTACAGCTTCCTGATCAGCCTTCTCTTTTCAAGTCCCCTGTTGTTGCTAGATTCTTTAAAGGCATTACTCACATGTTTCCTCCTGTCCCTTTCGTAGTGCCTCAGTGGGACTTGAACCTGGTGTTAACCTATCTGATGTGCGCTCCTTTTGAGCCACTTCATAATTGTCCTCTTCGTCTTCTGACTCTTAAGTCTGCTTTCCTGGTTGCCATCCCCTCTGCCAGAAGAGTGAGTGAGCTCCACTCTCTTTCTTCTAAACCTCCTTTCCTCTCTGTCCATCCGGACAAGGTTGTCCTCAGGACTCGTCCTTCCTTTCTCCCTAAGGTGGTTACTGCCTTTTACATCGGCCAGTCTGTTACATTGCCCACCTTCTTTCCGCCTCTGCATCCCTCGAAAGAGGAAGAGAGGCTCCACCGTCTGGACCCAAAACGTGCACTCTCCTTCTATCTGGACCGCACAAAACAGTTCCGGGTGGACGACCAACTCTTCGTTGGCTACTTGGGCGCTAAGAAGGGGCGGGCAGTGCACAAGCGGACCATCTCTCGGTGGTTCGTTTTGTGCATTAAGGCCTGTTATTCCTTGGCTAAGAAGGAACCTCCTGTGGTGCTGAGGGCCCATTCCACTCGGGCCACAGCGGCTACTACTGCCCTGGGACGGGGTGTCCCTCTGCAGGACATTTGTCAGGCAGGAACGTGGGCTTCGCTGCACACGTTTGCTAAGCATTACTGCCTGGACAGCCAAGTCCGGAGAGACGGCTTCTTTAGCCGTTCCGTTCTCCAGGACTTCCTGGTGTGATCTTGGTTCTCTGACCCACCAACGGGGTTGGTATTGCTGGGGTATCTATTCTAAGGTAAGGAATCTAACTAACGTGTTTCTTTCAGATGAACAAGTTACTTACCTTCGGTAACGATATATCTGTAAGAAACATTAGTTAGTCAGATTCCTTGCCGCCCCACCCATCCTCCCCGTTCTGCGAACTGATATCTAGGGTTAAGGTCATCCCTTTCAGGGCCCTAGTTTCATGGCACCAGTGTCGGTTTCTTGCATGGCTCTGCGTTCCTGGCGCGGAAAACTATGTACAAGAACTGACGTCAGCGCGCGAGGCCGACAACGGACGCGGAGCCGCTGAAGACGCCTAGCGACGCGCAAGGGTATTGCTGATGAAAAATCTTTCCGGATCCAGCTGACTCCTGAGATATTCAAAGGTAAGGAATCTAACTAACTAATGTTTCTTACAGATATATCGTTACCCGGGGGATTCCTCCTGTCTTCTTCGACATCCCTCTACTAGGAGCTTTGTGGTTCAGGCTGCTTTTGCCACCCAAAATATTAATTTTCTCCCTCCTGTCCCTCCAGAAAGAGAGGCCAGGAAATTTGAAGCTTGTGGTAGGATTATTTTCTCTTCTTCTAGCTCTGCTCAGCGCTCTCTGAAGACTTCTTGTGTCCTCGCCTGCTTCTCCCACGCCTTGTGTGACTCAGTGGAATGCCTTTTATCCTCCCTTCCGGATGAAGTCAGGAATGCTCTTCCCCTGGTACGAGATGGGCAACAAGCTGCCACTCTTAGCATCGGCTGTGGCATGAATACCACTGATTCTGTTGGTCAGGCTATGGCCTATGCCATAGTCGGTGTGCATGGCTGCATACTTCCAGGATTTCAGAGACTGTGCAAACTACTTTAATTGACATACCTTTTGATGGCGCCTCCCCTTTTGGTGTGAATACCGACTCCGCTTAAGCTGGTTAAGAGATAGTCATGGTGGTACAGAGTCTTAACTCTGTGGTTGTACTAGGATTGTCGGGGCAGTTTTTTCCCTTGTTTTGACTCTTATCCGCCTTCATAGGCTTCATAAGTGTGGTGTTCCTGCAGATCCTTTTCTTCTCGTTTATTCTGTCAGTGACCGGTTTCGTTTACAGCCATTTGGAACATATCTTGCTTTGAGGTCTCCTAGATGTCTGTTCTTACAGCTTCTTTTTATTGCTTAATTTTTCCCACCTGAATACTTACTCTGCAGCGGGTAATCTGTTTCTGTTGTGGAGATGCCCTATAGCCTTGGTCCGCATTTTCAGGGACCTTATTTTGTTTGCCTTAGAAGCATTTTGTGAGCTATCTATGCACTTCGTCTTCCTTTTAGGGACTTTGACTTCAATTTTTCTCTGCCCCATACGTCCATATGGGCAACACTGGTACCACAGCCAGGAACACTCTTTGGCCTGGTTAACTTATGTTTCGGTCTTCGACCCTCTTCGATGTGGACCTTCTCTTTGTTCTCTTTTACTCTGTGAGACACATGGATTTTCTCCTACACATATTTGGGTTCCTCTTAGTTCAGGCCTGGGTTCCACGACTCCACCTCCCTAATGCCCTTGTGGTATTGGCATCTTTTTGACATATTATTTCGAATTGCGTCTGGGCACTGCTTTTTTGTGTAGGCCCTTTTATTCTTTATCGTGCTCCTGATGCTGTTTATCTTCAGCAGTCTGGTGTTCTTACATGTGTTTTTACCCTTTCGGTGTTCTGCCCTTGCTTGGGTTAAGGCCTCCTGCGAGGTTTCTTTTTACATAACTACCATCGCACCCGTGGGATAGCTGTTGTGTCTGCTGTTCTTTCAGTTCTCTTCACCTGGGACACCAGTCCCCTTAATTGTTTGGATCCTTGTCTGGTATCCTTATTTCACAAGACGCTAGGTTTTCCTATTTTTTCTGTATCTTTTCTCTCTCCACTCCCACCTTTGTGGCAGCCTTTTTTCCTATGGGAGGAGTTCCATTTAACTCCCTTCCTAGGTGGAAGTATTTCATTACTTTTTCTTGGGGGCATATCCTATCTTTCCTCAAGTTTCCATGAAGTGTTGGTCAGGTTTCTTACCTGTTTCTCATGTGTGATTGTCATAATCGACTATCTGTTGCCCATAGTTTCCGCCAACCCTTCGTTTCCCCATGCGGTCGTCGTCTTCTTCTTTTTCATGATGGATTTCCACATGCTGTTTATTCTTTGCTTCTCCTGCTACCACCTGCTGGCATCCTTCCTCAGTCAGTGGCATTGGTTCTTGGACAGTTACCTTATTTTCTTGTAGTGGGCAATGCCTTTCACTTCCTATTCTTATGTGGCATTGCGTTGCTGTTTCCCATCTTTGTCTTTCTGTCTCCACCTCAGTTACTGTCATAACCTCTTCTTTTACAACGGTAGGATGTATTATCTCTGTCCTTCCTTGGTTGCCTCTGTTCTTGGAGTGTCCCTAGTTCCTCCACTTCTCGCCTCCCGCTCATTGGCAGAGGATATGAATTCCCTTCGGCGGAGTGGATATAATTTTATGACTTGTGTCTCTATTGGAATAATTTCTGTGTGTGTATATATATATATATATATATATATATATATATATATATATATATATATATATATTCCTCACCTCAGGCTCACTTGTCGAAGGAACCTTTCCAATAGAGCGCACACAAGAGCCATCTGTTTACAAGCAGGATTTACAATTTATTTTCGTCCTTTTCGCATTAAAGTTGACAAACGCGTTTCGGCGTGACCGCCTTCGTCAGTGTCTACTTAAGTAATTCAACATGTACCTTTTAAATAAAGTTGTACCCTGAAATGAAAAAACGAGTGATTTGTGATTTGCAGTAGAAACAAAAGAAAGCACATATGCATTGAACATTATCGTTTTTCGCGGCGGCCATTTTGTAACAGTCAACCTCATCTGGTTATCACTGAATGCAGCAGGCAAAACATGTCATTTAAACATAAATGTTTTTTCGCAGCAACATCTAACAATTATTTGTACACTTTTAAAATTCAAGTGTTACTATTGCCTGCCATAGTTTTCTCTAACATTAAAGAATAGTTTGTACACTTTTGAAATTCAAGTGTTACTATTGCCTGCCGTAATTTATTCTCTCTCTTCTTTCTTTCATTAGGCCCTGAATGGGCTGGCTATTCCGCAAAAATGAATTTATATAATGATGTGTCTATCTAATATGAGCATAAAACAAATTACATCATTACGACAATCTCATATTTATACAGATATATGTCATATATTGAATATCTAAGATACCATTTGATTTAATAGAACTCCATTCTATCCTATATGGACCCACATTTCTTCTTCATTGTTGAGTCCTTTTGGACATTTGGTTTGCATTTTGATAATGTATTTCGATTCTAGTACACACAATTTCTTCACTCGTTCTCCCCCTCTTTCAGATTTTGCAATCTGATCCAGACAGAAGAACGTAAGAAGATTGCTATTGCTATTGTGTTTCATCTCGAAGTGGCGTGCAACTGGATAGTTTTGGTCTCTATTGTTTATGCCCTCAGGTGTTCTAAAATTCTTTTCTTTGTTGGGTGGATCGTACTGCCCACATATTGCTTACCACAGGGGCACACTAAACAATACACTGTAAAATCTGAATTGCAATTCAAAAGTTTTGGGATTGGAGTTCTTCCTTTCTTTCCTGGTATCTGATAATCTTTAACTTTGTGACTATATTTGCATGCTTTGCATTTCATGCAAGGGAAGAAACCCTTAATAGATATTGGTTTCTTCCTTCTGGGTGAATAATGACTATTCACCAAATGGTCCTTCAGGGAATTCCCTCTTCTATAGGTCACAAGGGGGTTGTCAGTTAATTTGTTTCCCACTACATGATCAGCTTTCAGTATCCTCCAATTTCTTCTGAGGATCTGAAACACTTGAGAAGACTTGTCGTTAAAATTAGTGATAACTCCGATGTTTTCATCTTTACATCTTTCCTTATCCACAAGTATATGTTGCCTCTCTATGGAATTACAATGTAGTTCAGCTTTATCTAAGATGCCTTTACAATAGCCTCTCTTTGTGAATCTTAATTTAGCCTGGCTAACTGCTTTGTTGTATTCTGGGGTGGTAGAATAATTACGTTTCATTCTTAGAAACTCTCCTAAGGGTATATTATTCACTACACTTCTCGGATGACAACTTCCTGCATGGAGAATAGTGTTTCCTGCAGTTGGTTTTCGATAAAGTGTTGTTTCTATGTTATTTCCTTCAATGTATACCCTTAAGTCTAGATATACTACCTCCTCCTTGCTGATACAACTTGTGAATTGTAGGTTCTGGTTATTGATATTCAGAGCTTTAATATACTCTTCTGCATCGCTCTGTAGACCACGCCACAGAATGAACAAGTCATCAATGTACCGCGTCCACAAAGCGATATTATCCATCCACTTTTCATTGGTACCGGTCCAGGCCACGTGCTTCTCCCACCAGCCCACGAACAAGTTCGCGTAGCTGGGGGCGAAGCACGTTTCCATCGCCGTACCTTGCTTTTGCAAATAAATTTGTCCAGAAAATACAAAGATGTTATGTGTTAGGCAAAATTCAGTTAGTTCCATTAGCATCTCATTATGTTTCTGATACTTCAATGGTCTTTTACCCAAGAAAAATTTGATTGCTTCTATGCCTTTCACATGATTTATAGAAGTGTATAAACTGGCAATATCCAATGTTATCAATAACATATTGGGCTCCCATGTTATACCCTCTATGATGCGCAAAAAGTCTTTCGTATCACGTAGATACGAGGTCAAGTCTTTCACCATAGGAGAAATAAAATGGTCAATATATATAGGAGTATTCTCCAATAGACTGTTCTTTGAAGATACGATCGGCTGCCCTGGAGGCCATACTGTACTTTTATGCACTTTCGGTAAATGGTAAAAGGTTGCCAGTTCTGGATGCTCACATTTTACAAAATTCCAGTCATCCTGGTCGAGAGTACCCTCATCTCTCCATTTGGTGATGAGTTCATGAAAATCCAATATGCTTTTCTCATATTGCTGTTTGTTTATGGGAATGTAATGTTCCATTTTATTAAGTTGGGACAATGCTTCGTCCTCATATTGTGTCTTCTTTAGGATCACTACATTACCCCCTTTATCTGAGGGCTTAATGATGATCGTTTCATCTCTTTTTAGTTCCTCAATAGCTTCCCATTGCTCTCGTGTTAGATTCTTTCTTCTGGCATTAAAGTTCTCTTTTTGAAGTTTTTTCAACTCATCAATTACCACATCATGGAACGTGTCGATCGCATCATATGCTGTTCGAGGAATAGTTTTAGACTTGACTTTCAAATTACTTTTGCATCCTTTCTGTGTGATGCCACTCTCTTCCAATCTTTGGGTATTACCCATCTCTTGTTGTTCATCTTCCAATTCATGTAGTAACAGGATAGTTTGTAGATCAGTTCCTGTTAATTTTTCCAAATATTCTTTTTCCACTGGCATTTGTGGCTGATCTTTCTTGGGATACAATAAATGCAATTTCATCAATTTTATTTTTCTGATGAATTTGTAAATGTCAATACGCGTCTGCGTATAATCAAAAAACGGTGTGGGGCAAAATGTAAGGCCTAGTTGCAGGATATTTAATTCGGTTTCCGTCAAGTTCCTATCTGACAGATTGATTACAGTTTGCTCCTTTTCGCTTAATTCCACCGTCCCCCCCGTTTGCTGCGTGTCACAATTGGGGTGGAACGTTCCATTTCTGCCTTTCTTGCCCCTCCTCGTCTTCCTCCTCTTCCTCCCCTTGTTTCTGGTGGATGTGTGCGTTGAGCCGGTCTTTGTCTCAGATCTCTCATGAGCTCGTACTCCTGAAAAAATGTCGGTGGCTGGCTTACGCCTCTGGTCTCCAAATCGCTGGATGTTTGTTCTCCTTCAGAGACTTCTATCTCTGATTCCGATGTACTTCTTGGCGTCTCAATTCTCTGCTTATTTGAGCTTAGATCCCTTCGTGGGGCATCATATTTTTTTGCAAATGTTAGTATTCGACCATTTCTATAGTCTTTCTCATCTCGCAAAAACTTTGACTGTTTTCTAGATTTTATTGTTGCCTCATAGTCCATTAGGCGTTTTTTCATTGTTTTGCGTAGCTCATCACTCATTTTGCCATCTTTCTCACAGCTGATTTTTTTTTCAATTTCTTTGATCTCTTGTTGGAGTTTGGCTCGATTGCTCCACGCATATTTAATGAGGATCTTCAGCATTCCTTTCGTAACTTCTGTGGTATATTCAGCCCATTCCTGTAGGAGTGCTGGATCGGGGTTTTCATATGAAGGGACCGTATAAATACGTAGCCCCCTTGGAACGCGACCAACATCCAGATACTTTTGCAGACTGGTGGCTTCCAACCATTTACGTATCTCTTTTTCGTATGCTTTTTCTAATGCTGCATATAAGCTTTTCAATGTCGTGGGAGTTGTTTTGCTGTTTTGCCCATTTTTGTTTTTATTCTCCGTTGTGCTTTCTGTAACTGAAAATAAACTTTCTGCTGCCTCTTCCCTCTCGGTATCCGAGAACATCATTATGCAAAATTCTTGGACAATTTATTCTGCTTGTATTATCTGCATTGCTCTACGCGGTCTGCCGAATATGTGAATAAAGTTCTTTGAGCACTCACCACGTTCGTGCTTCTCCGGATTCCTGTATATGTATATATAAATGTATATATGTATGTATATGTATATATCCAAGGAACTCCGCCCTCAATATCCAATATATACGGAAAGACGAAACCGGACCCAATCTTCTGTGCAAAGTTGTTTATTGATTCATAGGAATCCCATACACCGCCATGACGCGTTTCGGCCTCAAGAAGGCCTTGATCACATGACGCTTTAGTGAAAAGCAATTGGTTAAATACAGGGAAACTAATCCAGTGACTAATCACGTGATCGGCAGGTCAATAGACATGGAAGAGTTCTTATGCATGGCAGCCTTGCACTTTATACAAATCCTCGTAACTTTACTCTCCATTTGTATGGACAGTAAACAAAACAAACAAACAGTGATTTGGAAAAGCCGTATTCAAATGAATTCAAATATTATACACTTGACAGGAGAAAATAAATAAAACATCCCCTGATATTAAGCGGCGTATGCATTTCGATACAAACATGTATTTGATGTGCAAATTCTGCAAATGTGCAAACTTCGCATATATATAACAACATCATAACATTACATACTTTTAAAATGATTTGAAATAATGCCACAGTGGGCAGATCGCATACTTGTGTCAATTGGTACCTCATATAACAGTTTGCCCGATCCAATCCTTAAAGTCTTACAACCCCTGTGGGTCAATTGTGCAAATATGCAAATATACAGCAAAAATAGCAGCATTATATTGTACAGTACGATGATAAACTAATATAAACTTTTAATGAAGTCTATGTAGTCTGAGAGTAAATATAGCACCATTCCATAACACAATGTAAAATGTAAAGCGAATTACCGCCTCAATGGTCAATTTATGCAACTGTGCAAACTCTGACCTGGTGTACCAATTTAGCCCGATCCAATTGGTGCTCGCTCACAACCCCTGTGGGTAAATCGTGCAAATGTACAAGCATAGAGCAACCATAGCAGCTATATATAATACAGTACGATGATATATTAAGTAAACAATGATTGGAGTCTTATATTTTACCTTTGCAAGTCTTGATCAGAAAAAACAGATCGTGAACCTTATATGAAAAATCACACAAAATTACAAATCATTTATACCATACTAAGTCGAAATATACAAAATAATCGCCTCTAATAAAGTTGTAAATCTCTGTTTCCCCAAATCACCTCTGTGTCTGTTACAATAAAAAACTAAGAGTTAGTTAGAGGAGCTAATATTCAAAAGATGAATTAGGTCTGGTCCAATGTCACAAACCTATACTGCACGAAACTTTCCTTATACTAGACCCACCTATATCACGTTTTGACATATCTAAATATAATATTAAAAAAAAGAGGGGGGGTTTTATTTAACGGAAGCGAGTGAAAAAACTGAAAGAGACCGATGTTTATCAGTCTAAAAGATATTGTCCAGATCAAATTCTCAAAACCAATTAGATTGGATTACTGGAAAATATTATTAAGAAAGCATGTACCCTGTATCTAATATTTGGCTTAGTCCCGTACTACGACAATCAAGCCATTAGCCTCCATGGCACATAGATACAGTGCTGCGGTATACAGTCAGTTGACAACTGCCATTTCAGAGGCTAGTGCGTATGGTGGAAAGATCAAAGCCAGGTGTGCAAATCCTCACTTGTATTCAGACCTACAGGAGTTTTAGAATCGAATTCGATGATATATTTAGTCTCTAGTTTTCTTAGTAAGGATTCATGGTCACCACCCCGTCGGAGCGGAAATACTGCATCCACCACATAGTAACTTAGATGGTCCAGACAACTATTGTGCTTCTCTTTAAAGTGTCTGGCCACTGGGTAGTCATCATCCTGGTTACTTATGGCGCTCATGTGCTGGAGTACACGCTTGTGCACCTGCAACTTGGTACTCCCCACATATTGCAGGCCACACGTGCACTCCAGCACATAGACGGCAAAGTCAGTCCTACAGGTTAACTTCTTGGAGATCTTAACCGGAACAACATTGAAGGGAGTTTTGTAAGTCGTTTTATTTCTGCCATATTTACAAGCCTTACAAGAGGCACATTTGATGAACCCCTTAGTAGATTGAAGCCAGGAAGCATTCGATCTTACCTCTGGACTGCTACTGACCAACATATCACTCATTGAGCGAGCTCTACGAAACGTTAGTACCGGGGCTTTCGGGAGAGTCCCCCCGATGACCGTGTCGCCTTGAATGACTCCCCAGTGTTTGTTGAAGATCATGCGTAGTTTGTTATGCTGTCGGCTAAAGGTTGTAATTAGTCTTGGAGGTTCACTGATGGTATTCTGTTCAGTCAATTGAGTCTGGGAACTAGTTTTGATGCACAATGCCTTTTCATGGGAAAATGCTATTGGCTCTTTGAATGGCACTATCTAATAGGTGGGTCTGATATCCCCTATCCAGAAATCTACACCTACTTTGTTGCTGGGCCTTAATGCAATCCTCATCTGTGTTACAGATATGTCTGATCCGCAACATCTCCCCATAAGGGATGCTGCGTATCAGGTGCCCTGGATGGTGACTAGAGGCATGTAACACTGTGTTCCCTGCTGTTGACTTCCGGTGCAGTCTGGTACGATTCTGGCCATTGAGTATATACACCTCAACATCTAGAAAAGCAACAGAGATACTACTGATGTGTGATGTAAATTCCAGATTGAGATCATTTACATTCAGCTCTTTAATAAAAGAACTGGCTGCTGTTTCCGACCCCCTCCAAATAAGGAAGAGATCATCAATGTAACAATACCACACCACGATGTGTTTGTGCATGATATCATTACATTTAGTTTTGAGGACCTGCTCCTCCCACAGTCCCATGTGCAAACATGCGTAACTAGGGGAGAAGCAGGCCCCCATCGCTACTCCTCTCAGCTGTTGAAAAATCTGGTTCTGAAATAAAAAGTAGTTATTGTTCAAACAGGTCATCACCATATCTAGCAGCATTCTATTGTGTTGTAACATGTACATTGGTTTAGTTCGTAGAAAATGTTCTATTGCTCTATTACCATCCATGTGATGTATACTAGTATACAGACTAGTGACATCAAGGGTAACCAATAAGAAATCCTCCTGCCAATCAACAGTCTCAATCCTTCTTAGGAAGTCTCCCGTGTCTTGTAGGTATGATGGTAACCCATTAACATGTTCCTGTAAGAAGAAATCTATGTAGCGGGAAGTGTTCTCCAACATGCTATTTTTAGCTGAAATTATTGGCCTACCAGGAGGCACGCCTGGGTTTTTGTGTATTTTTGGGATTAGGTAAAAGGCTGGAATTACGGGATGGTTGGTCTTGAGAAATTTAAACTCATCATTGCTTAATAGACCGGCACTCTTCCATGAGAGTGGTTTACTATTAAAACTATTCTGTATATATATGTATATATATATATATATATATATGTATATATGTGTATATATATATATAAATGTATATGTATATATGTGTATATATATGTATGTATATATGTATGTATGTATATATATATTCACTTAAAAAACCATAGGTTTCACACATGTTATAGTTAGGTGGATATTTCACTCGTAAAAAACCAATGAAATTCCCCCGTTATAGTTAGTTCAGATAACTATAACTCGCGCGCCCGCAATCCACTGCTGATGACGTCACATATTACATCACTCATGACATGGTCAGTGGCATCACTCATGACATCACTGATGACATCATCCTTGTGATAGAGTGGCGGCCGCGCGAGTTATAGTTATCTGAACTAACTATAACGGGGGAATTTCATTGGTTTTTTATGAGTGAAATATCCACCTAACTATAACATGTGTGAAACCTATGGTTTTTTAAGTGAATTTGCAAGGTTTTTTAAATGCCAATTCCTAACTATAACGTGTGTGAAACCTATGGTTTTTTCAGTGAATTTGTACGGTTTTTTAAATGCTAAGTTATGTATGTATTATTATTTTTTTTTATATATTTATTTTACAATAAACTACGTATTTAAAAAATTATTTTTTATTTTTTTTGGTTTTTCACCGTGCGCGCACGGTGGGCGCACCCCCGCGATTTAAAAAAAAAAAATTTACAATGTTTTTTTCTGCCTTCGGGGTCCTTCAGGGACCCCCTGACAAAGGCTAGGGGGTCAGGAACTCTCTACCCTGCCCCCTTTTAACGTTCGTCACCTTCCTTTTTCACTCTCACACTGAAAACAAACAAAATGGCGACCGACACTTCCTGATTTCGACCGATTCGAACGTTGACTAACATGTAACCACCAATCAGAATTACGCTCGCGCACGTTAGGGTGCGCGCACGGTGCGCGGCTATAGATATGTATGTGCTTTTAACTGCAATTTTCTCAGGAACTACTGAATAGATTGACTCCATATATGCAAAAGGCACATCCCTGAGCTGAGGACTACCTCTCTGCCAAATTTCAAGTAATTCTGTTCAGCCGTTCGGGCTGTACCTTGGACTAAAGGTCCCTATGGAAAATTGCATGGGGAAAACGCGTTTTGGGACCCCCCTTTTTTCTCAGCCCCCGCTTGACGAATCCCCCCGAGACTTTCAGGGTCGGAGCGGAGCGCCCCACCTATTTTGAAAATTTCGTGAGGATTCGTCAACCGGCGCCAAAGTTATTCCAAATAGAATGTTGCGGATTTCCTATGGAAACACGGTCCTAACTATAACTATCTACTGGAGACCGCCAGTAGATAATGTGTATATATATATATATATATATATATATATATATATATATATATATATATATATATATCAAAGCTCCAATTTCCCTTGTTTGTCAAGAAATAACGCACTCCGGGGGGGGATCGTCACAGTTATTATTTAATTAACGGTAACTGCAAGCAAAACAAACAAACGCATTTCGGCGTCAGCCTTCTTCTGTGTTCATTACACATTGGTGACGGCATGTTTAAAAAGGTTCGCTTAGTGCTCCTAACATAAAGAAAGGACAAACATTTTATACGCAAATGTCGATGCCATATTGTAATGGTTAAAATCCTTGTTATTTCGCCGTTTATCAGCTTTTAACCCAATGTAATTCAAATTATCATTACATTATACAGAGTAAATACCTCATCAATAATACTTTCAACCATACCATGGCATTAGCGTTAATGATTTCGCCGTGTATCGGCGTACACCCTTCCTTGATGCACTCTTCTCAACAAACTATTAAATTAACTCATCATGTGTAAATATATATATATATCCGCTAAAATGCCATAAAGCGTTCATCACAAAAACAATATATACATAAATAAAATGACCAAAATCATGCTCATCATCAGGTCGAGGATAATAGAGTAAAATCCAATATAGAATGGGAGTTAAAATACATACAAATAGTTAAAAAGCAGCAGAAAATATAAAACAATCTTCCCCCAAGGATTATAATCATAAAAATCAATTCAATCCATTATCAATTATACAATAACACTAAACCAGTACAAGAATCATTTTTGGATGAACTAGTTCGTTGGATAAACCTAGTCATTTCATATTAAAGTTAGTACTGATATAAACCTAAGTAGGGAGTTCCTTTGCTCTCATTTCCATGCCCACAACAAGAATCGGGATACAGTAAACATCATCAGTTCACTTGTGTCACTTTTCAGAATTCTAAGTGTCTCCTGATAATTTCTGACCAAAAAGCAGCTTGCATAACGGAACAATCCACTTTATGCAAGTTTTTCTATATTTAATTAGCGCAAAAGAAAGGGAAATGTGCTTTCTTATCATTTTGTGACAGTGACATTGTGGGCAATCATTAGCTTGCTGACATACTTATAATCATTTTGCTCTAACAGAATTTAAGGGTAAAATGCCCAATCTGAATTTTTTGTACAAATGTTTTGCCCTTGAGTGGACGAATTCTGTACAGACAGGTACTGTTCGTAGTTTGGGGAGCATTAATGATTAAGAAATTGTCCCGTTTTACTTCCCACTGCCTGACCTTTCTAAATCTGCAATAGCACAAATTCCCAATAAGCTAACTTGACTTCCTGGGTGACACCCTTCGTGATTTTCAATGGAGAGTCCCAAATCTCCTCCATTTTAATCTTCTGATACACGTTCTTAACATGTCTAAACCATGAGGGTCGTGGGAGATCAATTTTGACAAAACATCCCTATAAGGACTCGGCTCTGACAAGGCCCACAAGCGTATCCAGTAAAGTAATGGTTTTAAAGAGATCACATGATAAATATGCTTGAGGGCCATATCAAATCAAAGTGGTATTAGCGTGGCAAATTTAACACAGTCCAAATTTTTTTTTTCTTTTTCCGGAAACGCCGCACATGGCAATTGGTATACCCCCATTGCTTGTCGCCATATTTAGTCGCTATCACAGTGGTAGCTTTGTGAAGACTAAGAACGGGTAAAATAGACCCACCCCCCCTCAAAGAGGCAGTATACTTTATGGCAATAGCTTAGGCCGTTTGATGGAGGATGGTTCTACCTTTTTCAATTTTAGGGGCCCATGTTAGGTTCCATCATCCTTACCTCTAACTAGTCGAAGTGTTTTACCTGCTCAGTGGCAACTCCCCCAATAGCCATTCTGCCCTGAAATGACGTGTGCAGGTTTGACACCATATATTTAGATTTAGAGGGATTTCTTTCCAGGCCCCTTCTCATGCATAAGGCTGCGAAAGAATTCAACTCAGATTGCAGACTCTTGCTATAAGAAGAGTGTCATCCGCAAACAATAAATTTGGGACGGGGACTCCAGTTAGTTTAAAAGCATCATGGTTGCTTTGTGCTAAATAGTCAACCGCACAGTTGTTATAGTGGCTAAACAAATAGGAGCCAGCACACATCCCTGTCTGCCACCAAGCTTTATTGGAATCTGGGTCGCGATCCCCCTCCCCCCGATTCCACCTCACTCTGGCGTACGTGTCAGTATGCATAAGTCTTAGGATCTGAAGAAGTTCATTTAGGAGACCATAAGACTCCAAGACCCTCTGCAGCTCTTCCCTCCGGAATAGATCAAAAGCTTCCTCCACAGCTCTTCCGTCTGGACCTGATCAAATGCCACCCTCAAACCAATTAAGGCTATGGGTAATATGTTTCCAGCACAATATTTGAAACCGAAAAAATTGATCAAGTGTGCTGAACCCTGCTTGAAAAATCATCAAGAATGTAGTGTTCGGATATCCATGATTGGAGCCTTACCAATATATGCCTACTAAATTTCTTTGGGCTGATGTCAATTAGACTTATTGGTCTGTAGTTAGCTGGTGAATCTCTCAATCCCCTGCTTGTAGATCGACACTATCACAGCAACACGCCATGTTGAGGGGATCCCATGCCCCCTCGTGACAGCATTGCCGTGGGCATTAAGATACGGGACCTAAACCTCTGGGTGCGATAAATACAGATCCCTGGGAATACCGTCCAAGCCAGGGGTCCTTTTAGTTTTTTTAATAGTTTATCCTTATGTACATTTACCCTTGGATGTCTCTGCATGTATATACCTATCTCTTGAATGGATCTCTTGTAGATGTGTTTTACTTCAGGTATATGAATGTGTGTATTTTTCACAAATGGTCGTTTGGCCTTCTATACAGTGTACATCGATGCATTTTACCTACTTCTTTGTGACCTGGTTCAACCTTCTTGGTTCTATTTCCTTCCTTCTTTTCAATGAGCATCTCCGTTACATTACTACAGAAGATGCCTTGTATATCTATGAAGGTTCTCTGTATAAGAGCAGTTTCTTTTTAACATTCTTGTTTTTCTAGCTATACTCTTCAGCATTCTTTGCTCTCTCTTTTTCTCTTTCTCCATCATTCTATAATTGGAGGTCCCGTTGTAGAAATCTGTTTCTCAGGATAGTTTACTTGTCAATCGGTGGGTTCTCTTTATTCATTGTATTTGTTCGATGTGGCTGAACATGCTATGTATTCTCCTTCCATTGGTTTTGATCCTGCACTCTATGGGTGTTGTTGTTGGTCCCTATGACTTCCCCAATCATAGGTTGCATACCTTTTTGGGGCTGCCTCTATTACTGGTGCTATACCATATTTCTCATGGTCTTGTAGCTTTCTATTCTTTACGGGCTTCCCATAGTCCTTCTTGAAGGTTAATCGCTCTGTGTGAGCATCTTATTTCACGTATCATTTTTGGGATAGTCGGGTTCCTTTATATATTTTGGACTGGCTTCTCTTATTTGGAGATCTTTGTAAAGTCAGTTCGCAGCCCCTCCTCAAAGTATGGTATTGCTGGGGTATCTAATTCTAGGATAAGCAATCTGCGGCTAGATGTCTCTGTAAGATGGGAAAGTTACTTACCTTTCATAACACGTTATCTGGCAGAGAGAGGGTCAAGCCGCAGATTCTTTATTGACCCACCCATCGTCCCCACTATGTGAACTGAGGGCCCTGTGGCCTCCTAGATCACCTTTTTGCTTTCTACAGCAATTCTTTCAATCTGTACCTGTTAATACAAGATGTTTCCCTTTATGACACACAGTTTCCTGAGACTTTTTCTCTCAGTGACTCCGCGTTGTTGGCGCGAAAATGGTCACAAAAGAAACAAACAGCACGTCGGGGGATGGCTTATATGGACTCCGTTCCCGTCGCATTTGGAAGACAACGCTGCGGAGTCGTTCAACTCCCCCTGATGTGCTCTCATTTTGAGCCACTGCACAACTGTCCTCTCAGGCTCCTCACTATTAAGACGTCATTCCTACTGGCAATAACATCAGCGTGGAGGGTCAGTAAGCACCAAGCTTTGTCATCTAAGCCTCCATACCTAAACATCTTCCCAGACAAGCTGGTTCTTCACACTAGAGCTTCCTTCCTGCCGAAAGTTGTCACTCCCTTTCAAGTAGGTCCGTCCATCACTTTGCCTACCATTTACGCTCCGCCTCATCCCTCTAAGGAAGAGGAGCGACTCCACCAACTGGATCCAAAAATAGTGGGGTCATTCTAACTTGACCGAACAAAAGATTTCGAAGTGGATGGTGGTGAAGGCAGTCCATCACAGTCGGGGTGGTCGTGCCCAAGTTGCTCCTTTCAAGCAGTCGTTGCCACCAGAAACTAGGTACAGGCTCACAGGAACGGGGCGGTTTTCTGCATCGGTCACAGGTACTGTGAGGTTCCTTCTGGCTGGTGGATGCGTTGATGGGGTCGGTTACCAGACTGCTGACCAGCAAGCCTTGGTTGCTGCAACTTTTGGTTGGCGTAGTAATTCACGTCGGCCCGGTCTGTGCAGGTCTTCACCTTGTGGCGAACTTTACCAGCAGTGTGCCAGAGACTAGTACCACTGCTCCAAAGGGAGGTCCCAGGCAAATGTTGAAGGCTGGCAGGACTCTGGGGTTCTTGGAGGCTGCACAGGTTTCAGACAGGAGCAGCAGACCACACTTGTCAGGTCCTTTTGCAGCTGACAGGGGTTTGCGCTGATTTCTTCTGCAGCATGGTCCAATTCTTGGGTCAGCAGCATGTCTTCTTCCTTTTCTTCTTTTCGTCCATAGAATCTGAGGTTCAGGTCTCAGCGAGCCACCTGAATACTGAATTTAGGAGTGTTTCAAGGGGAGACAGGTGGTACCCAATGGGCCACTTACCTTTAGGGTATCTACACCCTCTAGTGACCACTTATTGTGGGAAGAGGCACTACCTTACACCTTACATTCGAGCACTTGACGTGCGATCATTTGTTCATCTTAAGGCAAGAAGTTCAGGCCCTTTTAGCCAAGTAGTCCAAAGGGAGGGTTTGGGCCTTAGCAGTCAGTAATGTGGCTTACTCCTGCTATTTACTTGTGCTGAAGAGGAACGGAGGCCTTCGTCCTATTTTAGGTCTTCAACCTCTCAACACCTTCCTCTGGAAGGACAAATTTAAGATCCTCAGACTAAGCTAGGTCTAGCCTCCCCCAGATGTTGATGACTGGATGGTGCGTTGAAACTGCAGGATTTTCATATTCCCGTCCTCAGGCCCACGGGTACTACCTGTGGTTCAGAGTGGGCCAAGAGTATTTTCAGTTCGCAGTGCTTCCCTTTGCCTTCACCAGTGCTCCTCAGATGTTCATGAAAGTGCTGGTAGTGGTTGCAGCCCCTCTACAGCTGTTGGGGTACCCGTCTTCTCAGTACCTCGACAACAGACTGTTGAAGGCGGGCTTGCTACAGGCAATTGTCAACAACCTCCAGCGTATGGCGAACCTTCTTACATCATTGGGGTTCTGTATCAACAAGCCAGTCACACCTGACTCCTTCGCAGAAGCTCCTTTTCATTTGGGCCATTCTAGATATGGTATGGTTTTGTGCCTTTCCCATGGAACGGAGAGTTGAGCACATTCAGGCTCTGATTCCAGTGATTTAGCCTCTGTCCTGGATCTCTGAAGTTGCTGGAATTATTGGACTTCTGTATCCTGCTTGTGACACAGTCCAGATGGCACATGCAGGCTCTGCAGTGGAACCTGAAATTCCAGTAGGCACAACATTAGAGAAATCTGTCAGATTGTATCCATATTTCGGAGAAATGTGCAAGAAACCTACAGTGGTAGCTAATGGACTGCGATTGGATCAGTGGCAGGAATCTCTCCTTACCCCACCAAGAACTCATGAAGATCACGCATGCATCACTGCTTGGTTGGGAAGAAATTCTGGGAGAGCTGAAGATCAGAGGCCTCTGGTCTTTGGCTTAGATTCAACTTCTCACCAGTTTGAAATTGAAGTCGATTCATTTGCTGTTGAACGCTTTCCTGCCCACCATGAAAAGGAGGCTGGGGCTAGTGCTCACGGACAACAGCAATGTCATGTGGTACGGCAACAAGCAGGCCGGAGTGAGGTCCTGGTCACTGGGCCAGGAACCATGCACCTATGGAAGTGGGTGAGCCAGCAAATTATTTCTCTGGTGGTGAACCTCCTGGCAGGATATTTAAACATCGGGGCAGGCAAACTCAGCCACAGGCTACTAGTGGCTCACAAACGACAGATACACCCTGAAGTAGCACAGGCTGTTTCCCAGCAATAGGAGGAACCCTAGCTCAATCTTTTCACCACTGACAAGAACTCGCAATGTCAGCACTTCAATGCACTGATATTCTAAAGCAGCTCTCTGAGAAGCCTTCTATCTAGAGTGGAGCTCAGGACTCATGTATGCCTTTCTGCTTTTTCTGCCCTGAGTTCTGAAGAAGATCAGGAACAACCAGGCCCCAAGTCATCCTAGTGGTGCCGGATTGGTCCAGGAGAGTGTGATACATGGAGCTCCTGGGCACAAACATCTGACCTCCAATTAAGCTGCCTCTTCAAGAGGCTCTTCTGTCACAGCAGCATGCAGGGTGTTGCACCCAGCCTGCACAATCTGCATCTCCATGTTCGGAGTTTGAGCAATGATGGTTGACCTTCTTCAATCTGCACCATGAGCTCCCTGATGTTATCCTGGTGGTGATGTGCCTCTTAACAAAATTAGGGTATGCCAGTCATTGGAACATATTTGTGTAGTGGTGACCAATTACAGGCAAAGTTGCCTTAGGTTTAATTATTTGTACTGCTCCTAGTCCTGCAGGGACTAGCTTTAGGCACTTGTAAAGGCTATCTATCTGCTCATATGACCTTCTTGCGATTGCTGGGTCACCCTTTGTTAAGTAAATCGTCCGATGAAATGAGGTTTTTTGAGAAGTTTGTAACATTGGTTTCCACTATATCCCTGTGTGATGCCCCAGTGGAACTTTAATCTAGGCCTTACTTTCTTGATGTGCACCCCTTTTGAGCCTGTTGCACAGTTGTCCCTTGACATTTCTGACCTTAATGACAGTCTTTCTCATCCGCCTAACATTGGCTAGCCATGTGAACGAACTTCATGCTCTCTCTGGTATCCACCTTATACCACCTTCTTTCCTGACAGGTTTGTTTGTAGGACCAGGGTTTCCTTTCTACCCAAGGTATTCACTCCTTTTTATGTTGGTCATGTTATCACCATTCTGATATTCATGTCTCCACCTCATTTCTCTAAGGAGGAAGAGACACTTCATCAGGACCGGCTCCTCCTTAATGGTGGAAGAGCTTCATCCCATTTCTCAGAGACAGCGGATGATATATAAAATGATAATAAAGCAATGTTATTATAATTCTTTTTTATCACTGCTCTCTGAGCCGCAAAGCCAATGAGTCTAGGGCGGGGCCAGGCCGGACCATGGCAGGGAAGAGGAGTGGTGGGAGGTAATGTAAGTGCACGTCAGTTTGGCCGACCCTCTTAGGCCCGCCAAACAGACATGCACACCTAGGTTTCTCCAACAGAGCTGTATTCTACAGCCGGGTGGAGAAACTGCCCAGACTCCCTGTGCCTGAGTGAGGATTTGACAGGCCTACCCAGGCCAATCCTGGTGCCTCTCTCATGCTCGGTATAGCATGAGAATAGCATCTGAATTGGGTGTGGAGCCTGTGCTTTGTGGCCCATCGCAAGAGGATCAACAAGGCAGCCTGCAGTGTCAGTGGGAGTGGCAGGTTAGTCCTTTTAATTTGTTTTTATTCCCAAAGTATCGCCCTACTCCTTTACACTGGACTAAATCATTGAATCCTTAAAGAGCATTGAGTTTCTAAATTGATCAGACTAAGGATCAAAGAATGGAGGTTCAGCTCTCTGTAGGATTTTCAAGAGCCAAGAAGAGCAAGACAGTGCAAAAAAGACCCATCTCTCGATGTATTGTTATCTGCATAAAGTTGTGCTAGGCAGTGGCTGAGAAGCGTCCACCAAAAGGCTTGCAGGTGCATTCCATCACGGCCAAAGCTGCTACCACTGTGGATTACCTGTCTTTGGCATCTGTCAGGCAGCTATGTTGACATTGGTACACACATTCACGAAGCACCACTGCCTGAACAGTTAGCTCTGTCGAGAAGGGTATTTTGCCCGCTCGATCCTCCAGAGCTTTTTGGCATGTGTCAGTTCACAAACCTCAGCCTTGTAATGTACTGCTATGGTATGTAGTCTCTAGGTGAGAAATCTGTGGTTAGAAGTATCCAACAGAAGAACAAGTATCTTACGTTTGATTATGATCTTTGTGGTGGAAAATACATCTAACTGCAGATTCCTCACTGCCCCTCCCACCTCCTCTTTCTGTGAACTGGACTCTTTTTTACATCTAAAAAGGTCACAAGTCTATTGATTTGCACATTGGTCATGCCAATTTGTTGATGGACTTTCTTGGAGGGCACAGGCAGCCTAGAAAGCAACAGACCTCAGCATGCATGGTAAGTGCTTAAATGCGGCACGCATGAGAACTAGTCCAAAAGTTTACAGATCCGTTCACTAGATGAGGAGCCGATGGGTAGAGTACTCACCTGAAAAATCTTTACTGAAGATAAGTAACTTCTGCTTCAAAGCCCTTTGAAGCAGATCTGGAGCTCCCCACCCAACTTTGTAAGTCCTCCGACTGCTTCCTTTTTTCCTCAGACAGTGTGCATGGGACAATGTCTCCCCCAAAAATTACATAGTTTAAGTTGTGCAGCAACTGCATGTGCGAAAGGAACAAAAGATGGCCAGAATGCTGAACAATACAAACATTCACCCACAGTCACAAAGATCTGGGTTTATTCCATCATTCATTTGCTCAACAAACCATCCCAGTTTGGACCCAGCCATAGGCAAATCAGTCTTGACCTTGTTCCTCATGGGAACAATCTAGCCTGAACTGCAAAGCCAGGTCCTCCCTGGACCGGAAACAAGCATTCTGGGACAGGTTTCAGGGCATCACCCCATATCAGCCAGGCTAGCTTGAATCTAATGGCGCAGTGAGCACAGGACCCACGTCTGGGCATACCCTTCCCACTGAGGGCGACAAATGCAAAAAGAATAAATGATGGACGGAATGATGAACAATGCACATATTCACCCCAGTCACAAAGATCTGGGTTTAATCCATCTTTCTTTTGCTCACCACGCCACCCAAGTGTGGACCCAGTCATATGCAAATCAGTCTTGACCTTGTTCCTCATGGGAACAATCCAGCCTGAACTACCAGGCCAGGACCTCCCTGGACCGGAAACGAGCATCCTGGGACCGGTTTCGGGTCATCACCCCATATCAGCCAGGCTAGCTTAAATCTAGTGGTGCAGTGAGCACGGGGTCCACATCTGGGCATACCCTTCCCACTTAGGGCGACAAATGCAAAAGTAACAAATGATGAGCTTAATGCTCAACAATGCATATTATCACCCACAATCACAAAGATCTGGGTTTAATCCATTGTTCGTTTGCTCACCACGCCACCCCAGTTTGGACCCACCATATGCAAATCAGTCTTGACCCTGGTCCTCTTGCGAATATACCAGCCTGAACTGCATATATCAGATGTCAGTTAAGGACTCACATGACTTGTCATTGGTGCTAGGGCACCTGTCATGAAGTGACAAATTACCACTGGTGCACATAATTAGGGCCCTAGAAGGGAGTCCCTATTCCTAGAATTCACTTCGTAGTACGGTGAGGATGGGTGGGGCGGTAAGAAATATATAGCTACATATGTCTCTTACAGATACATAGTTATCGAAGGTAAGTAACTTGTTCATCTGAAAGAGACTGTAGTTATAGATTCCTTACCTTAGAATAGATACCCCAGCAATACCAACCCCGGAGTTGGGTCTGCGAACTAAGTTCACACCAGGAAGTCCTGGAGAACAGAATGGCTGAAAAAGCAGTCTCTCCGGACTTGGCTGTCCAGGCCGCAATGCTTGGTGAACGTGTGCAAGGATGCCCACATGGCTGCCTGACAGATGTCAAGTGAGGGAATTCCATGTCCCAAAGCAGTATTGGTTGCCGTCGCTATGGTAGAGTGGGCGTGCAGTCCAACTGGAGGTTCCTTTTTAGACAAAGAACTTCAGGTCTTAATGCATAGGACAACCCATTGAGAGATGGTGCGTTTGTGCACTGCCCAACCTTTTTTAGCGCCAACTTAACCCACGAAGAGTTGATCGTCCACTCGGAAGTCTTTTGTGCGGTCAAGGTAGAAAGACAGGGTAGGTTTTCGGTCCAGACGTTGGAGTCTCTCCTCCTCTTTCGAAGGGTGTGGTGGCGGGGAGAAGGTGGGCAATGTGATGGTCTGACCTATGTGGAAGGAAGTAACCAATTTGGGAAGAAAGAGGGCCTAGTACGGAGGACTACTTTATCCGGATGGACTGCAAGAAAGGAAGGTTTGGAAGATAAAGCCTGAAGCTCACTCACCCTGCGAGCAGAGGTGATGGCAAGCAAGAAAGCAGTCTTCAAAGTAAGGAGACGAAGAGGACAATTATGTATTGGCTCAAAGGGAGCACACATAAGATAAGTGAGGACAAGGTTCAAGTCCTACTGGGGCATTACGAAATGAGAAGGAGGAAAGAGATGAGGAATGCCATTTAGAAATCTGTTAACAATTGGGGAATTTAAAAGAGAAGGCCGATCAAAAAGGCGAATAAAGGCCGAAATGGCTGAAAGATAGCCTTTAAGAGTCCCCAGAGCAGACCCCTACTGGGCCAAAGAAAGAATGAAGAGGAGAACCTCTGAAAGAGGGGCAGAGAGGGGATCCATAGCCTTTGCTGTGCACCATGCCACAATTTTTTTCCCATCAACAGGCATGTACCGTTTTGGTGGAGGGACGCCTGGCTGCCAAGATAACGTTACAGACTTCGGGAGGAAGGTTTAAAACTGTCAACTGTAGCCGCTCTACCTCCACACAAGCAGGTACAGGCTGGACAGATTTGGGTGGAGGGCCGTCACCTGCTGCTGCGACAGAATATCCCCCCGAAGAGGCAGTCTGATCGGAGGATCGTAGGCCATGCTCAAGAGCTCGTGCCCAGTCTGGAGTCACAAGAATGGCTTGGGCCCGGTCCCGGTTGATCTTCAGCAATCTGGGCAGAAGTGGTACTGGCGGAAAGGCGTACAGGAGGACGCAATTCCACTCGCGACGAAAGGCGTCGCTGAGCGAGTGACGCCTTAGAAACTCCAACGCGCAGAATTGCTGATATTGCGCGTTCTCTTCAGTGACAAATAGATCTTTCACACTGCTGAAAGTGACCACCTCTGAGTGAAGACACTGTTCGTGATCCACATGCACTGGCAGCTGAGTTCGTCCGCACTGGCGTTCAGGGAACCTGCCAGGTGTTGAACCACCAGGGACATACCTTGATGTTCCAGCCATGTCCAAAGGCGAAGGGCCTCTTGACATAGGGTCCATGACCCCCACCCCGCCCTGTTTGTTGCAGTACCACAGGGTGGTGGTGTTGTCTGTGAACTGCTGCACTAATCTTCCTTTGACAGAAGGAAGGAATGCCTTCAGTGACAGCTGAATCACCCTGAGCTCCAGAAAGATTGATGTGTAGCCCGGACTCAGCCAGAGACCAGAGGCCTCTGATCTTCGCCTCTCCCATGTGGCCGCCCCAGCTCTGGAGTGACGCATCTGTCACCACTGTGAACTCTGGTTGGGGAAGGTAGAGAGATCTGCTCTTGACCCAATCCCGGTTTGTTAGCCACCACTGCAGTTGTTGCGCAGTTCCCTCTGTGATCTGGACATAGTCTGAAAGATTCCCCTGATGCTATTCCCACTGGAACTTCAGGTCCCACTGCAGAGCCAGCATATGCCATCTGGCATGATCCACCAGCAGGATGCAGCAGGCCATGAGGCCCAGCAGCCTCATGGTCATTCTCACCGAAATCTGGGCTAGAGGCTGAAACATCGGTATCATATCCTGAATATCCTGGACTCGCTGCTCGGGAGGATAAACCCGAAACTGTGCTGTGTCCAGAACTGATTGGATGAAAAGGAGCTTCTGAGAGGGGTTCAGGTGTGACTTCGGCACGTTGACTGTTAACCCCAGCAAATGCAAGAGGTCCGCCGTACTCTGGAGGTGGGAGACGACAGCCTGGACTGAGTCTGCCTTCAAAAGCCAGTCGTCTAGATAGCGAAAGACTGGAACCCCCTGATCAGCGCAAATGAGCCGCTTCCCCCGCCACCACTTTGGTGAGCACCCGAGGGGTGCTGATAAGGCCAAAGGGGAGCACGGTAAACTGGAAATGCTCGTGGCCTACCATGAACCGTAGGTAACGTCGGTGGGCAGGCAAGACTGGGATGTGAAAGTAAGCGTCCTGCAAGTCAAACGCCACCATCTAGTTTCCAGGTTCGAGGGCAGACAGGACCTGACCCAAGGTTAGCATTTTTAACTTCTCCTTCAGGAGGAAGCGTTTGACGTCTGTGAGGTCTAAGATAGGACGGAGGCCTTTGTCTGTTATGGTTACCAGGAAGGAGTGGGAGTAGCAACCACGACCTACTTCTGGCACAGGGACGCATTTGATAACTCTCTTGGCCAAGAGAGCCGTAACTTCCTGGCGGAGAAGAGCCAGATGATCCTCCGACATGCGATGTAATGCTGGTTGGAGAAGTCTCGAAGGGAAGGGAGTAGCCCTTTCGGACTATCTGCAAAACCCACCAACATGATGTTGTGCCAGTAGGGGAGGTGATGGCGGATCGTGCCAGCCACAGGCGGCCCTGAAAAGTCGGACTAGGAGGTTTGGAAGCTTCTGGAGGGGGGGCATTGATGGACTGGCCCTCCCTCTGGCCCCCAGACCCACGACGCTGTGTCACACGTCCCCGACCGCGCAGAGACTGGGTAGCCTGCGCGGGCCTGTGGCTCTGGGTGGAACATGGTGGGGCACCACTTCCATAGCCGCGAAAGGCACACTGCATGGGGAGAGAAGTTGCTGCGAGGCCCAAGGACCTGGTTGTGGTCCTAGAGTCCTTGAAACACTCAAGCGCGTTGTCTGCCTTGTCACCAAACAGGCGACGGCCATCAAAGGGCATGTCCAAAAGGGTAGATTTGACATCCCCAGAGAAACCAGAGGTCCTCAGCCAGGCGTAGTACATCAGGGCTACCGGCGTGGAAACCGTTCTGCCCAGCGAGTCGGCTGTATCCAGCCCACACGAATGGTGAACTTTGCTGCATCTCGACCCTCAGCAACAGCGCGGGTGAGCACGGCTCGGGCCTCCTTCACGCACTGTGGTAGCACTTGGGCAACTGTATCCCAAGAGACATGCAGTGTTCACCAACTGCAGTCCTAAGCTGGCGGAAGAAAACATATTTTTCCCAAGATTGTCCAGCTGCTTGGATTCCTTATCTTGGGGTGCAGTAGGGAATGCGCTTCCTTTAAAGGATGAGGCTTGGACCACCAAGCTCTAGGGGGTAGGGTGTTGGGAGAGGAAAAGTTGGTTGCCTTGGGCCGGGTGGCGGCGTTGGGCAGTAATCCTGTCCACAGGAGCCCCTGTGCTGGGCTTGGAACTAGTGCCCAGAGGGATGTCAGTGGGGGCCTAATTGAAAGGCAGCAAGGGCTCCGAAGAGGCTGATGCTGGCTGAAGCACCACGGTCAGGAGGTTAGTCCTGACTGCCACTAGGAAGCTCATGGCCTCAGCTGCCCTACGCAACACCACAGCATAGGAGGTTCCCTCCTTCGTAGCCACGGTAGGGGGAGAAAGCATACCAAGATCTGGAGAGGTATCCAGACCATTGTGTCAGACCTCCACAAGGTGCCTTGACAATAATGAGCACATTGCAAGACAAAAGTCATGGCCCAAGAGAAAGAATAAGGACGAGGACCAATGGGTGGACTAAGCTGAACTGAAAGAGGCACTCTAAGATGGCCGCCGCCTTCGAATCGGCGGCGGTCTAGTTTATTTCCCCACAGGTGTTCAGAGGCTGTGTGAAGCGCGCGCGCGCTGAGTCAAACGCGCACTTCACTGAAGATTCAACCGAGTATGCACGTTCAGGAAAGGCTCCACAGAATTTTAGTACTAGAGAAATAATTTGTCGAGAATTCGTCCGGATATCGTCCGCTAGTCCCGTCGGGAGTAGTTTAGGTCAGCGCAAAGATTTTCCAGCTTCGTACCTGGTGTTTCTTCCTCGTCAAAGGGAGAAGGAGACCTGGTGGCTAGAAGTTCACTCGAAGTTACCCAGAGGAAAGAAAGAAGAGAACAAATAAGCTAAGTGAAAATACAGTTGAATAAAGATAGAATATTTCTTAAGCATAACGTAAATAGAAAGACTTGCACTAAGTTAAAAGGCTTAGGCGGATACTTACCCACAAGGCGTATCCGGCCGTTCCCTCTGCTAAATAAGAGGAAAGTTTATCGAACCTGAGACAAAATGTTAGACGATGTATAAGGTCAAAGATTTATGACAGATACTTACCAGTACAGAGTTACACAGCAATACCCCTATAAGAAAGTAAGAGGAGATTTACATTTAAAACATCTGACAGTTTAGAAAAAGATACCTTAGAAGAATAGAAGCACCACTCAAGAAGTAAGTTAGTTAAAGCCATTCAAATATACTTACTCAATGTGAGGTAGGAGGTTGAAGGGGCTAAAAGTATTATTTGTTTGATTGGTGAATTGGTCTGGTGTTTAAACAAGAAAACAAGAGCAAGCAACACAACGAAGATAGAGGAGAGGCACAGTACTTGAACACTTGGGTAGGCATAGACTCTAGGAGAGAAAGGAAAGAGCGAATAAAAGTAGAATAAATGATTAATTAATCTTGTTTGCTATTTAGATTCTCTCAGACAATATTCAGTCTGCAGTTCGGAAGAAGAAGCAGGCGAAGGAGAGAAGACGAGTTTCAGGACCAGTCTCTTCTTGGTTTATTATTTTATCCACTTCCCCTTCCCCCCAGAGGGTAGTCTTGGAGTCTAGGTATCTTACTGGATCTCCGGAGTGCCTTTGAGGGGGAGTTGGGAACCAGCAACTCTGTTCCTGTGTAAGACTCAAGTAAGAATTCCTCTGCATCTTGACACATTGGCATCACCCAACTCTTCTCTCCAGTCCAGCTCTTCATGCTGGTGTGTTAGAGACATGTCAAATGCTAATGCCGGAAGGCGCGGGCGCCTAATAGGTTACATGAGGGGCAGGACCATTGGAGTAGTAAGTGTCGTCCGTGAGAGAAACTACAGAACCAAGGTAAAAAAGGTATCTTTAGTTACAAGGGCATTTATTGTTAACGCTGTGTTGTATTTCACTTTCCCACAGCATTTGAATGTAAGGCTACCCTTTCCTGATCTCCATGAGAATCGCTTTTTCAACCACAATTGAGTGGCAGTCGGAGGTTAAGTATACCCAACAATAGCTCATTCACATGGTCACAGATCACACAGTGAAAGGAATGAAAGCACACAAGCACATTAGGAGTGCATATTTATGAAAAATGCGATGTAATGAAATGAAAAAATTGTCTGTTTTGTTTCCTTTCACTTTTTCCTGACAGGCGGAATTTTTGTGTTATTTCTGGATGGAGAGATAAGGATACCCTCCCATATACTTTTCACGAGGAAACAGCTTTCTGTTCTGTGAAATAAAAATATATAGGAACATTCCTTATTTAATACCAGGGAGGGAACTTTGTTTTGCCCTGAAGAAAGCCTAGGACCGAACAGGCCAATAAACAAGGGCTGAAACATGTTGGCACATCCTTAGGGCCATATGAACATTACTTCCAAACGACCCCTTGTTTTAATATCCGCTACGTCCCCGCGAATAAAGTGATACCTGGGGAACACAGTAGGATTTTTATCTTTAGACCCCCTGGCCTACATCTTCTAAGCGCTCCCTGAAATACGGTCGCGCCACCCCTGACCTTTAGGAGTCAGGGTGAACCCTATGATGAAACATGACATCAATAGGGTGTGTGAGGGTTAATTAACAAAAAGCAGTTGTCTCCTTTCCCACGTTCGAGCGGAGTACGCCACGTAACTCTAATTTTGAGCTTGATGGTTCTGGATACTTTGTTTACTGTGTTCATCAGACCCCTCCCAGTCCTCCTCACCCTCCTGTGGCTGCCAGTCAGGGCGGAAAGGAACGCCAGGAAAGAACAGCGGTACAAAAGTACCAGTCGATGCCGGTACCAGCGTCAGTCGCCGCCGGTCTGGCTCAGTGTCCAAGTCGGGGGTTCGGCTGAGGTTGATGCCTGTTGGGGGCATATTAACCGAAAGACAGGGTCAGAGCTTTTAAAGACCAAGCACCAGACGTCACCAATAAATCTGCCTTGTATTAGTAATGTGACTCGGTGCAGTGGGATCTGGGGTGTGACCCACATCCACCCCAATTTGGTGGTTAAAAACCACCGTTGCCTAACTACACACTGATCCTGCACCCGAGAGAAGTATGTTTACTCTATACCCAATATAGTATGGCTTGTTATGAAAGAAACAATACAAAGTCACACAATTATTATGCTTCCCATGCAGATATCTATTTACAAACAACGTAAGTCTTGATTGTAGCTTTGTTTAATCCATTCTTTATTGACAATCCGTTATCTTCCTTTAAAATCATCAAATGATTGCTTTGCCAACGCGTTTCATCCCTCTTGGGACTTCTTCAGGGCTCTTCAGCTTGCTGTCTTTTGTAAGTATAGTGCCAGACCAATGTTGGGGGCATAACCGGCGTCAGGGGTGTCGTCACTGGAATCGGCGCCAGGGAAGTTACAGTGAAGTCGACCGGCCCCGATCCGGATCCAGGCCTGGATCCTCTGAGGCCCACCAGTGCCGGAGCCGAAGCCCCCGGCCTCGAAGACCCAGGGCCCCCAGCTGAGTCCACTGGGCCGAAGGCATGCCGGCAGAGTTGGCTGTCCAAAGATGCCGTGAAGTGCTTAGTTGAAAGCTCAAAACTGGGCAGGGTGCGCTCAAGCTTCAGGAAAGGGAGAGAAGCGCGGAGTTGTCCCAGAAGTGGGCTCCGAAGGCAGAGCTGGTGAGCGACAATGCTCCGGGTCCTGCATCGGCTGACGGATGGGGAGAAGGCAAAGAGCGGCGATGCTTCTTAGCATTTTTCTTGTGCTTCGACTTACCCGAATAGTGCAAACACTTCGATGACGAGTGGTGGTGGCTCCGCGACTGCTCCCAAGACCTCACTCTCGACCGGGACCTCGAGCGGCGCGTAGCCGACTGCTGGGCCTCCAGGAGTTTCTGGGACCGCTCCCGCAAAGTCTTCAGGTTCATGGCCTGACAGTTGAAGCACGACTTCGGGTCGTGGTCTCGCACCACACGAGGTACAGATACGTGACAGACATCAGCTTGTGACAGGAGTCACAAGGCTTGAAGCCGGTCCGATGATGGGACATCCCTCGTGCTAAATCAAAAAAATAAGAGAGGGGGGACTGGGAGTGGGTTTGGAAAGAGGTTAGGTCCAGGACCAATACTCCCAAGAAATATCGTTATGTCACACTGTGGTAACTGTTTCTTAAGGGAGAGAAGGGTCAGAGACCAACTAGGTCGCTGAAATAGAAGGAGAAGATAGAGTCTCTGTAGGTTATGTGTTCTACCCTAGGGAATCTCTCCTATTGGATATTAGTGCCCTCACACACCCTTGCGAGTGTCATGCTTCATCATCGGGCGTTGCTCCTCGTGGGGGTGGCGCTGCAGTCCTCCACGGGCCCCGCAAGAGGGCTCTTTATCGGAGATCTTTTTGTGTGAACGCCGCAGTTGTGCATGTGGGTGTGAGGGCCTAGAGCAGGGAAGGGTGATAGTGGTGTGTGTGATGGTGTCTTAAAATAACCCTTCGGAACAGTGGGGATAGCTTTATTCGTCAGTCCAAGAGTAGAGTTAAAAGTAACAAAACAGGGCCATAAGGAGTCCTCTATTAATTGATGGCATAGAGGACGAGGTATTACTCCGCTGCTCCTAGTGCCCGTGTGTGAAAGGAAAGTGCTCTGGTCAACATGTTTCGCGCCATCAACGGGTCCCTAATGGATCCCTTCGCGCTTCGTCAGGACCAATAAAGTGAAAAGTTATAAATAGTGTAAGGAAGAGAGTGAAACACTCTTAGATCCTAAAGTACCATTTAGTCAGGTTTTTAAATGCGAATTACGCAACGGGGGACATAAAATAGTCTGTCCCAGCCTTGTACCTGTGGGGAAAAGAGGGAGACAAGAGGGGAGGAAAACATACAAACAGAGACTATAAAATGTTCTAAAAATTATCGTAGTTCACGCTGTACCTAGAGTGAAGCAGAGAGTATATTGGTAGATTGACGTACCACTCATCAATGAATAGGTAAAGGCATAAGCTGCCGTGTAGTGCACTCACAGTCATGTGACATCCACAGGCAGCAATGAACTTAGATCCCTGAGCACACGTGCATATACAATCTTATCTGGTGTGTATAGAGCCAGGGGCTCTATATAGCTCAAAACTTGTTCGCCACCCAGGTGAGTGCCTAAACGGCATGGGATGTTGATCGTAGGCACCTGAACAGTGAGGTACGGGATAGCGGATGGAGAACAACTATATCGTTAATTTATTTGTTGGTGCAGGTAAAAGCTACGTTCATTGCGGGCTGGAAAGTGCAGTAGAATTGGTGCACAAAAGACGCGAACGTGCAATCACACCAGTCAAACACATTCAACAAACACATGATCTGAATACCCCTAGAGAGAAGGAAAAGTGCCCCCTCGTGAGTCCATCCGGCAATGGGGGTGGTCTCTGTGAAAATAAAGACAATGATGGTTCGAGCGTTAGATCGCTAACATACCTTCTGTAGCCTTGATCGTAGGAGCAGCGGAGTGATACTTACTTAGGTCCACCCTCCTTCAGGCCAATTCACCTACCCAGCCGAATGCGGCACTCCGGAGAATCGGTTTGAGGAGTCGCTTCGGTTTAAATGCAGGAGAATGGCGGAAGTCTCTCCGGGTGGGGGGGCGTGTTCCTACGGGAAGCCAAGCGTTGTCAGGGAGGTGTGCCGTGGGAGTGTGGTGGCCATCTTGGATTGGGAATGAGAACACAGTCGACACTGATGCAGCGCGTTACTTCCAAGCCTAACAATGGTGCAGACGTGAGGCGTAGGAATCGTAGTGGCCATATTGAAATATGAGCGAGATGCGCTCTGGTAGCTCGTAATAGTTTCAAAGGGAACCAGGGAACAATAGTTTGATGTATTGTGTTCGAGAAGTATCTGGTGGAAAATACTTAAGTTTGGAGGTAGTCAGAATGACAACAAAGAAGTAGAGTCTTCTCTGAAAGGCAAAGTGGGTGTCACTAACACCTGTTGGGTGAAATGGATTGCTAGTATGTACTCTTATGAGGGGTCTCAGAAATATGTTGAACCATGGGGGATAACGTAGCCAAGGGGGCCGGGTCGAAGCCCAGATGGCGTAGCTCAGTATTCATGATGGGTTGGGGGTATAAAGCACTAGTAAATCAGACAGATGAGTATCATTGTCAGTGGCATGCCCAGATGATAGTGAAAAACGTGTGAGCTAATGCCGTGTCAGGTGGCAGTGGAGCCAAGGACATCGTGGCAGAAGATACTGGAATGAGGTGAACCTCAATTAGAGCAATGGGCCAAGCTAAAGAGTGTCAGAGCTGTAGGTGGGAAAATGGTCTGCCTAGTAGTAATGGTATACCGGTTAGGTAACTAGTTCAGACCAAGGTATATCCTCGTTCAGTCCTTGACTGTGGCTCTTGAGGCGAAAGACCCAGCGCTGTTCCTGTCTGAACAAGGCAGTAGTAGTACAATTGGGATTGGACTCGATAATAGTCCACCTCAGGTCAGTCGTGGTATGTTGCTTCTCTAGGAAGTGTTTTTGGAGTTTCGTATTTGTCTTTTTACACCTTATTGTGCTCTTATGTTCCCCGATGCGGATCTTAATTGGTCTTGTAGTCATACCCACGTAATATTTACGACATGGGCACGTGATCTGAAAGAAACACGCTAGTTAGATTCCTCACCTTAGAATATCCCCAGGCGTCAGACTGGATCCGGAAGATTTTTCGTCAGCAATACCCCTTGCGCGTCGCTAGGCGTCGTCTGCGGCTCCGCGTCCGTTGTCGGCGTCGTGCACCGGAATGGCGTCGTCGGAGTACTTAGACGCCGCCCTCGCGCGCTGACGTCAGTTCTTCTTTTTTCCGCGCCAGTAAGCGCAGATCCGGGAGAGCTACCCTTTTAGTCAATTTTTGACTAACTTTTTTGACTCTTTTTGGTCACTTCTCGACTCTGGTGCCGGTAGGATGCCTGGTTTCAAGGCCTGCGACGACTGTCACCGACTGATGTCGGTGACCGATCATCACCGCCGGTGCCTGTACTGCTTGGGCCTCGACCACGACGCGGCGTCGTGCTCTGATTGTATGGCCCTGACCTCGAAAGCTAGGCGGGAGCGGTCCCGCAAGCTTCTCGAGCTTCGCCACTCGGCTCCGCGTCGCTCTCGATCCCGGTCCAGGAGGAGGTCCAAGGATCGGTCGCGGAGCCGCACTCGACATCGTCACTCGTTTGGCTCGAAGTCTTCGGGTAAGTCGAGGCACTCCAAGAAGTCAAAGAAGCGACACTGCTCTTCGGACTCCCCTCGCTGGTCGCGCGACTCGGCCGAGGGTCCGGGTGGTTCCACCCCCGCGGCTCCGCAGGAGCCGCAGGCGCCGCACAAGTCCCCATTCCCGACAGAGGTCAGTGCCTTCCTCTCGGCCATGAGGAGCCTGGCCCCGCCGTCGACGCCCGCTGGCGCGCCTTCGGGCCCCGCGGACTCGCCTGGGCGACCTCGCATGCCGGCGGCTCCGGCCCCAGCGCCGTTGGAGGCTCCAGCCCCGACGCCGCAGGTCCCCGAGGGGCCTGAGCCTGGGCCCCCGTCGACGCCGGTCGACCTCGTTACGCCTCCTCCACCGGCGCCAACACCGATACCACCCCCGACGCCGGCTCCGGTCGACGTCGATCCCCGGTTCAGCCCCTGTCCGGTCCCGACGCCGATGCGGCGCCGCCCGACGCCGCATCCGACGCCGCTAGAGACACTTATTGTCTATCGACCGGCTCTGATCATTCCTCCTGTTTACCAGGAATCGGATGACGGGGACGACTGGGAGGGGTCTGATGACCCTATGGCCCTTCAGAGCCAACTTGCACAGGACTGGGCAGATGAACTGGGGGAGGCCAGTGGGTTGGATACCTCTCCGGACACTGGATTTATCTCTCCTCCGACTGTGGCTTCGGAGGAGGGTGCAGCTTTTTCTGTGGTGCTGCGCAAGGCGACCGAAGCCCTTGGGCTTGAGCTGCCTGCCGTGGCTGTGAGGACTAACATCCTCACTGAGGTGCTTCAGTCTGCCGCATGCTCCACTGAGCCTCTGCTGCCATTCAATGAGGCCCTCACTGACGTTCTGCAGGGCACCTGGTCCAAGCCCTCCACAGTCCCTCCTGTGGATAGGAACGTTGCCAGGCGCCACCGCCCTGCTCCGGGCGACCCCAGTTTTCTGTCCCAACACTCCACCCCCGAGAGTCTGGTTATCCAGGCCTCTACCTCCCAATCCTCCTTCCCGTCCGCTCCTCCGGACCAGGATTCCAAGAGACTGGAACAGTTTGGTAAGAAGCTGTTCTCTTCGCTCTCTCGGCCCCGCGGCCACAAACTTCCGCATTTCGCTCCTTTCGTGGCCAAGGATGGGGCACCTCCTTACGTCCGCCTAGCTCTTGGCCGCAGAACCAGCCTGTACGCGGTCGCGGACGTGGTTTCCGCCGAGGACCTCCGGAACGTCAATACATTCCTCCGGAAGGAACGGTTCAAAATGTTGACTTTGGTTCAGGTTCTAGCTGCCCTAGACCCTGGAGAATGGATGGTAGCGTTGGACTTGCAGGACGCATATTTCCACATCCCCGTCCTGCCGGCCCACCGGCGTTACCTGCGGTTCACGGTGGGTCAGGAGCACTTTCAGTTCACCGTGCTCCCCTTCGGCCTTACCAGTGCCCCTCGGGTGTTCACAAAAGTGATGGCGGTAGTCGCAGCTCATCTGCGCAGATCAGGGGTTCCAGTCTTCCCCTATCTCGACGACTGGTTGTTGAAGGCGGGCTCGCCCCAGGCAGTCGTCTCCCACCTCCAGACTACGGCGGATCTCCTGCATTTGCTGGGGTTTTCCATCAACGTGCCAAAGTCACACCTGAGCCCCTCTCAGAAGCTCCTCTTCATCGGAGCAGTTCTCGATTCGGCGCAGTTCCGGGTCCATCCACCGGAGTAGCGGGTCCGGGATATACAGGCCCTGATTCCCATCTTTCGGCCTCTATCCTGGGTTTCGGTCAGGCTAGTGTTGCGGCTTCTGGGGCTGATGGCCTCCTGCATCCTGTTGGTGCATCACGCCAGGCGGCGCATGCGGGCTCTGCAGTGGGACCTGAAGTTTCAGTGTGCCCAGCATCACGGCAACCTGTCCGACCATGTCTTGATCTCGGAGGGCACTGCACAGCAGTTGCAGTGGTGGCTCACGGACCGCGATTGGGTCACGGGCAAGAGCCTCTCCCTACCCCTACCGGAGCATGTCGTAGTGACAGATGCGTCCCTCCTGGGATGGGGTGGCCATATGGGAGAGGCGGAGATCCGAGGCCTCTGGTCTCCGGCGGAGTCTCGCCTCCACATCAACTTGTTGGAGCTGCGAGCGATCCGACTTGCACTGAAAACCTTCCTTCCCTCTGTCTGGGGAAGTGTCGTGCAGGTGTTCACGGACAACACCACCGCCATGTGGTATTGCAACAAACAGGGAGGGGTGGGGTCGTGGACCCTTTGTCAGGAGGCTCTGCGCCTCTGGACATGGCTGGAACACCAGCGCGTCACCCTGGTGGTTCAACATCTGGCGGGCTCTCTGAACGCCAGAGCAGACGAACTCAGCCGCCGGTGCATGATGGATCACGAATGGCGTCTGAACTCCGAAGTGGCGCAAGGTCTCTTTCAGCAGTGGGGAGAGCCTTGGTTAGATCTATTCGCCACTGCAGAGAACGCACAATGTCAGCAGTTCTGCGCGTTGGAATTTCCAAGGCGGCACTCGCTGGGCGACGCTTTTCGTCACGAGTGGAGTTGCGGTCTGTTGTACGCCTTTCCGCCTATACCACTTCTGCCCTGAGTGCTGAAGAAGATCAGGCACGACCGGGCCCAAGTCATCTTGGTGGCTCCGGATTGGGCACGAAGGTACTGGTATCCCGAGCTACTCAGTATGTTGACCGATCCTCCGATACGTCTGCCCCTTCGGGAGGATCTTCTGTCGCAGCAGCAGGGGACGGTCCTCCACCCGAACCTGTCCAGCCTCCACCTCCATGCGTGGAGATTGAGCGGCGGCAGTTGATGCCATTTGACTTACCTCCTGAAGTCTGTGATATCATTCTGGCAGCCAGGCGTTGTGAGAAGTTGGCCTGATGTATGATGTCACTAGTTCTAGTGTACACCTTATATCAGTCCAAACAACCCTTATGGTGATTGGTTGTTAAGTCAACCTTCTAGACCAGCTATCCTAGTGGTAGCATGGACAAGAACAGTCTTAGGCTAAACTCTGAATGGCATGTGAAGCCAGCTGTGATACCATATATAATCCCTTGAATACCAAATGAAAGGACACCACAACAGATATATATATAAAATAAAGTGTATTTATTCTAGTCAAACCCTCAGCACTCTTTATGAGATTAGAGGTAAGTACAACACAGTCCTATTTAAGCATACATTAAGTCACACAGGCAAGTAATACAGTTAGGCCCTAGGGGCCACGCAAACCATATACTAAAGAAGTGGTATAAGGACCACTGTCACGGAAATAGGATAGGCCTAGGCCTAGGGAATCGCTGGGGCTACACTGCACTAGCAACAGTTAGGAAGTGGGAGGCCCACGGGATTCAGGTGCAGAGTGGAAACACTCACGCGTAATGCGTAAAAGTCGATAGAATTACTAGCAGTTAGAAATTAACAGTTTAAGGACACTTCTGAAGCTGCTAGAGAGTCGAGACTCGGAAACTAGACCCTAGGATAGTCACTACCCTTGTGAGCACCGAAGTACCCAAGTTACCTAGCCCACGGACTGCGGGTGCATAGGTGTGAACTTGCGTCGGGTTTCGTCGTGGACTTCTATGGATGCCTGAAGGAAAGTTGCTGACAGGCAGTCAGTGAAGAGTGTCCGGTGGATCCCAAGGCTGGGATCAAGAAGAGAGGATACCTGCAAGCAGAAGGGACAGAGTCAAGGTCACTAGCCAGTGACCACGTGGAACCAGGAAGGAACCAGGCGATGTCGTGAAGATTGCAGGTGAAGGTGAAGCTTGTCGCTGCAGCCACGGGGACCAGGAAACGTCGAGGATGACCAGGACCAGGAGGCGAGCTGTCCCACGAAGGCTCTTGCTGTCGGCGGCGTCGAAGTCGAACTAGGACTCACCAAGCCTTGGCAAGCGGAACCCACGAAGAACGGAGGACTTGCTTCTGGTGCAGACCAGGAAGGTCTGGGGTGCTTCTCTTTTGCAAGGAAGCGGGAGCCAGTCTGGAGGAGCCAAACCAGCAGTGAAGATTTCTGGATGCGTCGTCACAAAGGCCACTAGCCAACGGGCAAGCAACCGGACAGGCGCGGCAAGCAGGAAAATGCAGAAGGGCCCCACGCAGGACTCGTGGAGTGTGGGGGGCTGATCTTCGGTGCAGATGGTGCTTGGGGTTGGGGCTTCTCAATCCCCAGTGCACAACTTCGAGGGTGCCTCAGAAGCTGCGCTGGAAGATACTAGCCACTTTTCCCAGGTAGCCGGTCCCACGTCTCTCATCGCCTCCACGGATCTCAGCTCGGCTGTGGATGTGGATCAGGGTCGTAGAAGTCTGGAAGTCAAGGCTCTGGTCGGGCTCTGCAGTCGGTCCCTCGTAGAACTTCAGCAAAGCAAAGGGTAGTCTCTTGATGGTGCCTGTTTGCACAGGGTAGCCACTCCTTGGCCACAATGGAGATTCTTCAGTCTTCTTCTTTCGTCGAATGTCGAAGGTCCAGAGTTTCTGTTCAAGTTGCAGGTTCAGGATAATCTAATCTCCTGGGGCCCAGCTACCCCTCTTATCCAAATCTGGGGGGCTGGGTTACCTGCTAGTCATGCCTTATGGGTGGGACCTGGGAGGGGGGTGGTTACACCCCCTTCCCTTTGTCCAGTTTCGCGCCAGGACTGGGGCTGGAGAGCCCCAGCACCGGTTTGAACTGGACTATGCACGGGACACCTTGTGTGCCCCAGGCATGTCTCATTCTTTTCATCCCTCCCTGTCCCAATATACTAAGGCCTGTCTGGGGTGGTGCTCGCACCTCCCAAGGCAGGAAACCTATTGTCCAAGCCTCCCTTGCCGGGATCACTCCCAGCAGCAGGAGGTCAGACTCATGTCTGTGGCAGCAGCATCCATTTTATGATGCTGGGGCTCTGGTTAACTTTAACCGAGTAAGTAGGTTAAAAACATGTCTTCTCCCTCTAGAAGGGAGGGATAATATCCCCATCCTCAGAAATGGGATGGGGGTATTATTCCAAAGTGTTAGACACCTTACACGACATGTTTTGATAATGCCAAACCATAGTTACCATAACCGTTTAAGATTATAAGGCACTTTAAGAGTATATGGTAGGCTATATCATAGAACAGCTATAAGGACATGGTTCCGAAAGCTGCAGACAGGCTCAGCTCATGCTAGAGCACCATCTCACATGTTACCAAGCACTCTGCCTCCAGGATTGTTAAGGCCTGCCATAGGAGTGGCTGATAGGTACACATGTGTCTATATGTAAGTTAGGTATAGGAATACTACACCTAAGCAAGGGGTGATTACACGACCTTGCCCCAGCTGAGTGATCAGCCAGTTGTGTCATAATGGAAGGCCAGGCCAGGGGTGGCATAATACATGCTGCAGCCCCTGGTAGGCCTAGGGTACACCTATGCCCTGGGTACCTAAGGTACACTGTACAGGGGCCAATAAGGTGACCCTATCCAAATGGGTTATGCACCTAAAGTACATAGTATCAATTTAGAGAGAGAACAGCAGGGCTGTGGGTCTGATTAGCAGGCCCACAGCCACATCTAAGTCGAAAACCAGTAAAGCAAAAGCAAAAAGTGGGGGTGAACATAGAAAGCAGACCCTACTCTCCTACACAACCCCCCCCCCCCCCCCAACCTTAGGGACATTAAACTAACCTTGACCAGTTGAGTTTTCATGTTCTAAGTGGAAATATCTGGAGAGTCCATCTGCATTGGCATGGTCAGTCCCAGGTCTATGTTCCACTGTGAAGTCCATCCCCTGTAGGGAAATGGACCACCTAAGAAGTTTGGGATTTTCACCCTTCATCTGATTTAGCCACAAGAGGGGCGTATGGTCTGTCTGAATCTTGAAGTGAGTGCCAAACAAGTATGGCCTCAGCTTCTTCAGGGCCCAAACCACAGCAAAGGCCTCCCTCTCAATAGCTGACCAACGTTTCTCTCTAGGGGTCAGCCTTCTACTTATAAAAGCAATGGGCTGGTCTTGACCATCTATATTCAGTTGTGACAGAACAGCTCCCACACCTAACTCAGAAGCATCTGTCTGGACAATGAACTCTTTGGAGTAGTCTGGACTTTTCAGAATAGGTGCACTGCACATGGCCTGCTTCAGGTCATCAAATGCTTTTTGACAGCTTACTGTCCACTGAACTTTCGTTGGCATTTTCTTGGAGGTCAAGTCATTAAGTGGTGTCACAATGGACCCATAGTTCTTAACAAACTTTCTGTAGTACCCAGTCAGGCCCAAGAAAGCTCTGACCTGAGTCTGGGTAGTTGGAGGAGTCCAGTCCTTTATGGTCTGGATCTTGCTCTCCAGTGGTTGGACCTGACCCCCACCAACTAGGTGGCCCAGGTATACAACCTTGCTCTGCCCTATCTGGCACTTAGTGGCCTTGATAGTGAGGCCTGCCTTTTGCAGGGCCTCTAAAACATTCCTCAGGTGGACCAGGTGATCCTCCCAGGTGGAGCTAAAGACAGCAATATCATCAAGATAAGCTGCACAATAATCATCCAACCCAGTAAGGACTTGATTCACCAACCTTTGGAAAGTGGCAGGTGCATTCTTCAAACCAAAGGGCATTACCACAAATTGATAATGTCCTCCTGGGGTCGAGAAAGCAGTTTTGGCCTTTGCACTCTCAGCTAGTCTGATTTGCCAGTAGCCTGCTGTCAGGTCAAATGTGCTCAAAAACTTAGCAGCTGCCAGTCTGTCAATGAGCTCATCTGCCCTAGGTATTGGGTGGGCATCTGTCCTAGTGACAGCATTGAGACCTCTGTAATCCACGCAAAACCTCATCTCTCTCTTACCATCTTGGGTGTGAGGTTTTGGCACAAGAACTACAGGACTAGCCCAAGGGCTCTCTGAAGGTTCAATGACTCCCAGCTCCAACATCTTTTGTACCTCAACTTTTATGCAGTCCCTGACATGGTCAGGTTGCCTGTAGATTTTACTCTTCACAGGCAGACTGTCACCAGTGTCCACTTCATGGGTGCACCAGTTTGTCTGACTTGGGGTCAGAGAGAACATATGTCTGTAGGATTGCAGAACCTGTCTGCAGTCCTGTTGCTGATGGACAGTGAGGCTGTCAGAAAAGACCACACCATCAACTGAGCCATCATCAGGGTTCTGAGTCAACAGGTCTGGGAGAGGGTCACTCTCTTCCTCCTGCCCCTCATCTGTAGCCATGAGTAAGCCCATGTCTGCCCTGTCAACATATGCCTTCAATCTGTTGACATGAAGCACCCTGTGGGGGCTTCTGGGAGTCCCAAGGTCCACCAAGTAGGTGACTTCTCCCTTTTTCTCAACAATAGTGTGGGGTCAAGACCATTTGTCTTGGAGTGCTGCTGGGGCCACTGGCTCCAACACCCACACTTTCTGCCCTGGCTGGTAAACAGTCAGCACAGCCTTTTGGTCATGCCAAGCTTTTTGGAGTTCTTGGCTTGCCTCAAGGTTTTTAGAAGCCTTCTTCATATACTCTGCCATCCTGGAGCGGAGACCAAGTACATAATCCACTATATCAAGTTTGGGTTGTCTGAGAGGTCTCTCCCATCCTTCCCTTACTAAACATAGGGGTCCTCTTACAGGATGCCCAAACAAAAGCTCAAAAGGGCTGTAGCCAACCCCCCTTTGTGGGACCTCTCTGTAAGCAAACAGAAGGCAGGGTAAAAGGATGTCCCATCTTCGCCTAAGCTTGTCTGGTAAACCTTTTATCATTCCCTTTAGGGTCTTGTTGAATCTCTCAACAAGCCCATTGCACTGTGGGTGATAGGGTGTGGTGAACTTGTAGTTCACACCACACTCCTTCCACATTGCAGTCAAGTATCCTGACATGAAGTTGGCACCTCTGTCAGAAATGACCTCCTTTGGAAAGCCCACTCTGGAGAATACTCCAAGCAGGGCCCTTGCTACAACAGGAGCAGTTGTGGTCCTCAGGGGAATAGCTTCTGGATACCTGGTGGCATGGTCCACTATCACCAGTATAAATCTGTGCCCAGATGCTGTTTGTGGGTCCATTGGTCCTACAATATCTATGCCCACTCTTTCAAAGGGAACCCCCACCACAGGTAGTGGTATGAGGGGGGCCTTTGTGGTGCCATCTGATTTGCCACTGGCTTGGCAGGTGACATAGGAGCGACAAAACTCCTTAGTATCTTCTGACATATGGGGCCAGTGAAAGTGAGGGACAAGCCTGTCCCAAGTCTTGTTCTGGCCTAAATGTCCTGCAAGGGGAATATCATGGGCCAAGGTAAGAAGGAAGCCTCTGAACTTCAGTGGTATGACCAACCTCCTGGATGCACCAGGCTTGGGGTCTCTAGCCTCTGAATACAGTAGCCCTTCATCCCAATACACTCTATGGGTACCTTGAGCATTCCCTGCAGCCTCAGCAGCAGCCTGCTGTCTGAGGGGTTCAAGAGAGGGGCAGTCTAATTGAGCCTGCCTCAGATCTGCCCTTGAAGGTCCCCCTGTCCCAAGAAACTCAACCTGATCAGGTTCAAGTTCTTCTAGGACAGTTCCTTCAGGGCTCTCAGAATCATCCTCCTGGGAGGGCTGATCCACCACCTGAGGCAGGGGGGAAGGCACAGCCTTAACCCTACTGCTCTTTCTCTTGGGTTGTGACTGGTCCATAGTTTCAGGATCCAGCACTTGTTCAGTGGTGCACTTTTTGGCCTGTGACCTGGTCACAGCAAGGACATGTGCATCTATCCCCAGCATTTCTGCATGGGTCCTATACTCCACCTCAGACCAAACTGAAGTTTCAAGATCATTGCCCAGTAAACACTCTACAGGAAGGTCTGAACTAACAACAACTTTCTTGAGGCCAGTTACCCCTCCCCAGGAGAAGTTAACAATAGCCACACTATGGGAGGTAGTGGCATTGCTAGCGTTGGTCACTAGGTAATTCTCACCTAGTATGATCTGTCCAGGGTCCACAAAGGCAGGTGTCACCATTGTGACACTAGCCCCAGTGTCCCTGTAGGCCTGAGCCATTCTTTGGTTGATAAAAGGAGTCTGTCTGTACTTGCCCAGGTTACTGGCGCCTACAGTAGAGGACAAAGCTAAGTCCCCATCACAGATCAGAACAGCCTGAGTAGGTATTCTGACTAGGCCAGAATCCTCCTCAGTTCCCAGGGTTAACCATACTACGCCCTTTTGCTGGGAACCACCACTTACAGCTGGACTAGGGGGTACAGTTGCCTTAGGGGCAATGGTGGCTGGGGGCTTATCCTTTTTGGTGCACTCACTAAACCAATGTGAGTTGGACTTACAATAGTTGCACCATGGTTTCTTTGGGCCATCTTTCTTTTTATCCTTTTTGGGACCACCCTCCCCCTGAGCCTTTTGGGGGCCTGGTGAAGACTTCTGGTCTTTTTGTTTCTGATCATTACCCTTCTGGTCTGCCTTTTTCTGATCACCGCCCTGGTTCTGGTTTTTCTGCTTAACTCTAGTCCTGACCCATCTATCTGCCTTCTTTCCCAATTCTTGGGGAGAAGTCAGATCAGAATCAATCAGGTGTTGATGCAGTAGCTGGTTTTGACAGTTGTTAAGGATTTGTTCTCTCATTATCAAATTATACAATCCTGTATAGTCCTTAACCTTACTTCCCACTAGCCAGCCTTCCAGAGCCTTAGTGGCACAATCTACAAAGTCAGTCCAGTCCTGAGTCTGTGTCTTCTGGGTATCCCTGAACAACAACCTGTATTGTTCAGTGGTTAGGCCAAACCCATCAATCAGAGCACTCTTCAGGACAGTGTAATTGTCTGCATCCTCATCACTAACTGTGAGGAGCTTGTCTCTACCTTTCTCAGAGAAGGAGAGCCACAAGATAGCTGCCCACTGACTTTGGGGTACCTGCTGTACTTTGCAAGCTCTCTCCAAAGCAGTTATCCATTTGTGGATGTCATCCCCACACTTGTAGGGAGGGACAATCTTGCTCAGGTTTCTATTACCATAGTGCCTGTCTCTATCCTTAGGGATATTGCTGCCACCAGTGGGTTCTGACCCACTTAACTTTTGCTCTCTAGCCAGAGCAAGCTTCTCCTTGGCAAGGGCAAGTTCTTCCCTCTGAATCCTCAGATTAGCTTCCCTCATTCTGGCTTCATGCTCCTTTCTCTCAGGGGAAGTCATTCCCCTGCGAGAGGAAGCATTACAGATGCTAGAGACATGGGAGTGGATGGTTTCCCTTGAAGGGGATCTGTCCCTCCTGCTTCTCTGTGTAAGCCCACTTGGGGGTCTGTATGGGGGGACCCCATGCAAACTCCCATGTAAGCTTAGGTTAGCCTGGCTAAGTCTTCCTACTTGGCCCTGGCTGTCTACCTCTTCATCTGAAGTCCCATCTGACTCATCTGTGGTGGGTAGACCCTCCTTTGTACCTAGGGTACTGGCCTGTGAGGCCCTAAGAGTATCATACTCCTCTAGGAGTTGTACTAGCTGAAGAAGGGTAGGGTTTGCACCCTGTTTTAACTTTCTGGAGGTACACAATTGTCTCATCTCCTGAAAAGTTAGGGTATCATATCTAGAGGGGGTCTTCTTCAGACCTGCCCCTCCTGAGAGAGCATCTTCTTGATCTCTTCCCAGAGACATGATCTAGTGAGGGTGTGGTGTGTGCACCTACCTACACTAGTTGTTTCTACTAAACCTCTCTGGTACTTGTAGTCAGGGTGTGTTACTCCCTTCAACCTACAACCACTAAGTCCAGTAGGACTTAAGTATTATAATCTATGTTATATGTACCTAAACAATATCTGTGTGATCTTTCAATTTAGTATCTCAAGATTACAATGGTATTACAACAGCAAGCTCAGATCCCAACCGCTGCTCACCAATGTGAGAAGTTGGCCTGATGTATGATGTCACTAGTTCTAGTGTACACCTTATATCAGTCCAAACAACCCTTATGGTGATTGGTTGTAAATTCAACCTTATAGACCAGCTATCCTAGTGGTAGCATGGACAAGAGCAGTCTTAGGCTAAACTCTGAATGGCATGTGAAGCCAGCTGTGATACCATATATAATCCCTTGAATACCAAATGAAAGGACACCACAACAGATATATATATAAAATAAAGTGTATTTATTCTAGTCAAACCCTCAGCACTCTTTATGAGATTAGAGGTAAGTACAACACAGTCTTATTTAAGCATACATTAAGTCACACAGGTAAGTAATACAGTTAGGCCCTAGGGTCCACGCAAACCATATACTAAAAAAGTGGTATAAGGACCACTGTCACGGAAATAGGATAGGCCTAGGCCTAGGGAATCGCTGGGGCTACACTGCACTAGCAACAGTTAGGAAGTGGGAGGCCCACGGGATTCAGGTGCAGAGTGGAAACACTCACGCGTAATGCGTGAAAGTCGATAGAATTACTAGCAGTTAGAAATTAACAGTTTAAGGACACTTCTGAAGCAGCTAGAGAGTCGAGACTCGGAAACTAGACCCTAGGATAGTCACTACCCTTGTGAGCACCGAAGTACCCAAGTTACCTAGCCCACGGACTGCGGGTGCATAGGTGTTTACTTGCGTCGGGTTTCGTCGTGGACTTCTATGGATGCCTGAAGGAAAGTTGCTGACAGGCAGTCAGTGAAGAGAGACCGGTGGATCCCAAGGCTGGGATCAAGAAGAGAGGATACCTGCATGCAGAAGGGTCAGAGTCAAGGTCACTAGCCAGTGACCACGTGGAACCAGGAAGGAACCAGGCGATGTCGTGAAGATTGCAGGTGAAGGTGAAGCTTGTCGCTGCAGCCACGGGGACCAGGAAACGTCGAGGACGACCAGGACCAGGAGGCGAGCTGTCCCACGAAGGCTCTTGCTGTCGGCGGTGTCGAAGTCGAACTAGGACTCACCAAGCCTTGGCAAGCGGAACCCACGAAGAACGGAGGACTTGCTTCTGGTGCAGACCAGGAAGGTCTGGGGTGCTTCTCTTTTGCAAGGAAGCGGGAGCCAGTCTGGAGGAGTCAAACCAGCAGTGAAGATTTCTGGATGCGTCGTCACAAAGGCCACTAGCCAACGGGCAAGCAACCGGACAGGCGCGGCAAGCAGGAAAATGCAGAAGGGCCCCACGCAGGACTCGTGGAGTGTGGGGGGCTGATCTTCGGTGCAGATGGTGCTTGGGGTTGGGGCTTCTCAATCCCCAGTGCACAGCTTCGAGGGTGCCTCAGAAGCTGCGCTGGAAGATACTAGCCACTTTTCCCAGGTAGCCGGTCCCACGTCTCTCGTCGCCTCCACGGATCTCAGCTCGGCTGTGGATGTGGATCAGGGTCGGAGAAGTCTGGAAGTCAAGGCTCTGGTCGGGCTCTGCAGTCGGTCCCTCGTAGAACTTCAGCAAAGAAAGGGTAGTCTCTTGATGGTGCCTGTTTGCACAGGGTAGCCACTCCTTGGCCACAAGGGAGATTCTTCAGTCTTCTTCTTTCGTCGAATGTCGAAGGTCCAGAGTTTCTGATCAAGTTGCAGGTTCAGGATAATCTAATCTCCTGGGGCCCAGCTACCACTCTTATCCAAATCTGGGGGGCTGGGTTACCTGCTAGGTCACGCCTTATGGGTGGGACCTGAGAGGGGGGTGGTTACACCCCCTTCCCTTTGTCCAGTTTCGCGCCAGGACTGGGGCTGGAGAGCCCCAGCACCGGTTTGAACTGGACTATGCACGGGACACCTTGTGTGCCCCAGGTATGTCTCATTCTTTTCATCCCTCCCTGCCCCAATACACTAAGGCCTGTCTGGGGTGGTGCTCGCACCTCCCGGGGCAGGAAACCTATTGTCCAAGCCTCCCTTGCCGGGATCACTCCCAGCAGCAGGAGGTCAGACTCGTGTCTGTGGCAGCAGCATCCATTTTGTGATGCTGGGGCTCTGGTTAACTTTAACCGGGTAAATAGGTTACAACATGTCTTCTCCCTCTAGAAGGGAGGGATAATATCCCCATCCTCAGAAATGGGATGGGGGTATTATTCCAAAGTGTTAGACACCTTACACGACATGTTTTGATAAAGCCAAACCATAGTTACCATAACCGTTTAAGATTATAAGGCACTTTAAGAGTATATGGTAGGCTATATCATAGAACAGCTATAAGGACATGGTTCCGAAAGCTGCAGACAGGCTCAGCTCATGCTAGAGCACCATCTCACATGTTACCAAGCACTCTGCCTCCAGGATTGTTAAGGCCTGCCATAGGAGTGGCTGATAGGTACACATGTGTATATATGTAAGTTAGGTATAGGAATACTACACCTAAGCAAGGGCTGATTACACGACCTTGCCCCAGCTGAGTGATCATCCAGTTGTGTCATAATGGAAGGCCAGGCCAGGGGTGGCATAATACATGCTGCAGCCCCTGGTAGGCCTAGGGTACACCTATGCCCTGGGTACCTAAGATACACTGTACAGGGGCCAATAAGGTGACCCTATCCAAATGGGTTATGCACCTAAAGTACATAGTATCAATTTAGAGAGAGAACAGCAGGGCGGTGGGTCTGATTAGCAGGCCCACAGCCATATCTAAGTCGAAAACCAGTAAAGCAAAAGCAAAAAGTGGGGGTGAACATAGAAAGCAGACCCTACTCTCCTACAAGTGTCCCTCCACAAAGACGGTATACGCCTGCCTTTTGGAAAAAATTTGTGGCATGGTGCACAGCAAAGGCTGTGGATCCCCTTTCCGCCCCTCTTTCTGAGGTTCTCCTCTTTCTCCTTTCTTTGGCCCGGCAGGGCTCTGCCCTGGGCACCTTGAAAGGTTATCTTGCTGCTCTCTCTGCCTTCTTACGGCTTCCAGATCAGACATCTCTTTTCAAGTCCCCTGTAGTGTCACGCTTTCTTAAAGGCATTACTCACACGTTCCCTCCTGTCCCTGTCCACGTTCCCTCCTGTTCCCCTCAGTGGGACTTGAATCTTGTCTTGACATTCCTGATGTGCGCTCCCTTTGAGCCTCTTCACAATTGTCCTCTTCGTCTTCTAACTCTTAAGACTGCTTTCCTGGTAGCCATCACCTCGGCTAGACGGGTGAGTGAGCTCCAGGCTCTATCGTCCAAGCCTCCTTTTCTATCTGTTCATCCGGACAAGGTTGTCCTTCGGCCTCGTCCTTCCTTTCTACCGAAAGTGGTGACACCCTTTCATCTTGGGCAATCTGTCACCTTGCCCACCTTCTTTCCGCCTCCGCATCCTTCCAAAGAGGAAGAGCGGCTCCACCGTCTGGACCCAAAACGTGCGCTCTCCTTTTATTTGGACCGCACTAAACAGTTCCGAGTGGACGACCAGCTTTTCGTTGGCTACGTGTGTGCAAAGAAGGGAAAAGCTGTACACAAACGGACCATCTCCCGGTGGGTCGTTTTGTGTATAAAAATCTGTTATTCCTTGGCAAAAAAGGAACCGCCTGTTGAGCTGCGCGCCCATTCTACTCGTGCCACAGCGGCTACTACTGCTTTGGGACGGGGTGTCCCTTTGCAGGAATTCTGTCAGGCGGCAACGTGGGCTTCGCTGCACACGTTTGCCAGGCATTATAGCCTAGACGGCCAAGTCCGGAGGGATGGCTTCTTTGGCCGTTCTGTCCTCCAGGACTTTCTGGTGTGATCTTGGTTCGCAGACCCACCACCGGGGTTGGTATTGCTTGGGTATCTATTCTAAGGTGAGGAATCTAACTAACGTGTTTCTTTCAGATGAACAAGTTACTTACCTTCGGTAACGATGTATCTGTAAGAAACATTAGTTAGTTAGATTCCTCACCGACCCACCCATCCTCCCCGTTCTGCGAACTGACATCTAGGGTTAAGGTTGTCCTTTCAGGCCCCTAGATTTTATTTTTGGCACCAGTGTCGGTATTTGTATGGCTCTGCGTTCCTGGCGCGGAAGGCTATGTACAAGAACTGACGTCAGCGCGCGAGGGCGGCGTCTAAGTACTCCGACGACGTCATCCCGGCGCACGACGCCGACGACGGACGCGGAGCCGCAGACGACGCCTAGCGACGCGCAAGGGGTATTGCTGACGAAGAATCTTCCGGATCCAGTCTGACGCCTGGGGATATTCTAAGGTGATGAATCTAACTAACTAATGTTTCTTACAGATACATCGTTACCGAAGGTAAGTAACTTGTTCTTCAGGGCCCTAGAATTTTTTGGCACCAGTGTCGGTCTCTTGCATGGTCCTGCGTTCCTGGCGCGGAAGGCTATGTACAAGAACTGACGTCAGCGCGACGACGGACGCGGAGCCGCAGACGACGCCTAGCGACACGCAAGGGGTATTGCTGACGAAAAATCTTCCGGATCCAGTCTGACGCCTGGGGATATTCTAAGGTGAGGAATCTAACTAACTAATGTTTCTTACAGATACATCGTTACCGAAGGTAAGTAACTTGTTCATTAGGTACACACTATTTTTTGTGTTGCAGTTCGTGTGGCGTTTCTGTACCCAAGGTCTTGTTAATCCCAGATCTAGGCTCTTGGATTGGGCTGTCAGGGGGCAAATTGAACACGTCCCGCAGGGGTAGTGTCCTAAAATTGGTGGTAAGGACCATAGTGTGGGTTGATTGCTAACAGTGTATCTGGGTCTTGTGTGAACAAGGAGGTCTTTAAGATTTTGGGTCCTTTTAAAGGCAAAAAGAGGAACTGGTCCCGGTTCGAAGGTCCCTGTGGTCAATCTACTTTTTTTTTTTTTAATCATTTTCTGAATGTTATTAGAGTTAGGCGTGAATGTCGTAATACAAGTGAGGGTCTTGTTCTCTTCTTTGTCTTTTATCTCTAGTAAAGCTCCTCTGTGATTATTCCTGGCTCGTTTTTGTGCTCTGTTGATAGTTTGCGTAGGATAATGACAATCCTTGAGGTTGCTTGAGAGGATAGCAGATTGTTTTTCATATTCACAGATGGTATTGCAATTGCGTCGTAGTCGTAGGAACTGTCCTACTGGGAGATTGTCTCTCAGGGCCTTGGGGTGATGACTCTCGTATAATAAGAGGCTGTTTCTGTCTGTGGGCTTACGATAGTTGTTTGTAAGCAGAGTGCCGTTGTGTAACGTGGTCCAAAGGTCCAGGAATGATATGCTCTCTTCTGAGCTTGATCCAGTGAATTTCAGGAAGGGGTCAAGTGTGTTGAGCCATGTGAAAAAAGATCCACAAAGGTCCACATTTCCTGTCCAAATGATTAGGACGTCATCAATGTACTGGCGCCAGGTCATAATATTCTCTTTGTATGGATTGTCGTCAGTCAGGATGAATTTCTCTTAAAAATCTGCCATATACATGCAGGCCAAGCTCGGCGCGAATGTGCTTCCCATGCTGGTACCCTGTATCTGATGGTACAGCTGTTTCTTGAAAGCAAAAAAAATTCTTTCAAAGCCAGGGAAGCAAGGTCGCAGATGAAAGAGATGGGTGTTTTGTGAGTCCATGGATCTTCTCTCCGTAGCATGGTTTCCATCACTTCCAGAGTGGCTTCTTGAGGTCTGTTTGTGTAGAGAGCCTCTACATCTAAAGTTGCCAAGAGGGTAATGGATCCAGGGTTTTCATATCGTTCAATGATGTTCAGTACTTCAGTAGTATCCCTGATGTAGGTAGGTGTCTTAGTTACGATGGGTCGTAAGAAGAAATCACAGAACTTGCTGAGTGTTTCAAGGAGGGAGTCAATGCCTGACACTATGGGGCATCCAGGCGGAGGGCTAATTCCTTTATGGATTTTGGGTAAGGTGTAGTAGTATGAAGTTCTCGGATTGGCATTGCATAGGAACTCTGCTTCCTGAGTCGTAATCCAGTCTTCGCTGATGGCTTCGTTGACTAAACTCCTAATCCTAGAAGTGAGTCGGGGTGTGGGATCTTCTTCAATGGGGCGGTAGTAGGTAGTGTCCGTAAGTTGACAGTGGCATTCGGCTTCATATATGCCAATATCCTGGATCACAGTAGCTCCGCCTTTGTCGGCTAGTTTTATGATGATGAAGGTACCGTTGATGGTCGGTTCGGTAATTTGGTGATGTTCTTCAGGACAGCTTGTTCGAAAGTAGAACCTCGTTGGGGGTCATAGCAGCAGTGGGAGTGAACTTAGATCTCTTCCTCAATCCGGTGTCCATTTATGAATTCTTCGGTTTATCATTAAAATAAGCCTTAAGTCTAATCTTCCTGAAGAAGAGATGTAATTCCTGGTGCAGTCTGAAGGAGTCCTCTCCGGGGGTGGGAACAAAACCCAGTCCCTTCTCCAAGAGACTGGATTCGTTCTGGGTGAGAGGTCTCGACGAGAGGTTGACAACTAACATCTTGTCCCCGTGGCGTTGCTCCTCAGGATCATCTGTTGTGGCTGCTGCCAGTGCACATTCCTTGAGCCGTTTTTCCTTCTGCCTCTGCCCCTTCCTCTGCTGTGAAAAGGGGGGTTCGGGAACTGGTGGAATGATTGTATCTGTGGGGGATAGCTCATGGGTGTATTCCATCCAGATGGATTTCCTGCCCAAGGTCCCGGGAATGGTGGTTGGAGGTATGAGTGAGGTGGGAAGTTCTGAAACAGCGGAGGTTGGGGTGGGTGTCTCCATGCTCCTCTAGTGGGTGTGGAGTAGTTGTTGTTTTCATAACTGGAATCGCTACTCCTAGAGTTAGTCCTTTTTGAGCTCGTGCTGTTGATATCATCTGAAGATAGCTCATTATTTTGAAAGATGTAGTCTTCTTTGATGTATGGGTATACTTTCTCTTGGAAGAACTGCTTGACATCTTTTGGGAGTTTTGTGACTTTCTGTTTTGTGAGGAAACCCCTATGTTCAGACATTTCCTTGTTGATTTCTGCGAGACGGGTTTTGTAGGATGTGATTGAGATTCCTGTTTTTAACCCAGATTCTGCAATCGTAATCTGTACCAAGTGTTCATCTGAGAGACGTTTGGCAGTGTTGATTATGAGGACAAGCCAATCTCTGGTGCACTTCCACACTATTTTTGACCATTCTCTTCTAAAGTTTAGGTCTTCTAAGAAGATCCTGGGTGTCAGGTTGACTAGAAGGCCATTAGGGGCTATATTGGCTCGAAGGTACTCGGTCATAATGGTACAGTGTAATGCTGTTTTGATTTGTTGTTTCCTAAGGGCTAGTAAAGACTTCCAATCGTCATTGCGACTACTAGATGCAGCGTGGCCATCTGCGTTCAGTAGCGATGGTGCCCTAAGAATTTCAGCTACTGTGTCGTCATCAAAACTCAGCCCAGGATTGTCCATGATGGAATAATGGTTGATCCTCAGTCGGGGGAACGTGTGCTAGCTACATAAGGTGGTGTGGTAGCTACATGATAATATACAGGAGAAGGGGAAAGATAGAAAAAGTAGTCCCACGGCTGGCTGCCGTACATGAACAATCAAAAAAATAAGAGAGGGGGGACTGGGAGTGGGTGTGGAAAAAGGTTAGGTCCAGGACCAATACTCCCAAGAAATATCGTTATGTCACACTGTGGTAACTGTTCCTTAAGGGAAAGAAGGGTCAGAGACCTGTAGTGTGGGTTGACCACGCCCTATGTACAACGCTTAGTTAGCATAACCTTGATGGCTGTTAGAAAGCCAGCTTGCTGCTTCTGCTGCTTTTGCACGCGAGACTGTTGTTACATGTTATTCATTCGAGAACTGCTGACTCGACTTTGCTTCACATGAGAACCGTCTGTTGTTTAACATCTAAAACATCTAACATCTTAACAGTGAGCTGGGACCTTGGTCTGTACACTGTGTAGAGAACGAGTCTGGGTCACTAGATGGAGCAGGTTGTTGTGTTCAGGTTGATCGTACCACTTCTTAGCCATAACATACATACAGCTGCCAATACCTGAAAGACGAGCCCCTTAATATTACAGAGCAGCATGTTTTCTGTTACATTCGAAACGAAGAGCTGTTGCAGGAGAGAGCCTAGCTGATCCTGTGATGTGATTCCACTAAGCTGATCTATAAGGTATGGGGTCCCCCATGCAAGCCTAAGAGACCTTCTATTAGTCTAATAATACCTTATTAGTTGCTAGAGAAAGGAGGGTGGTTGTGTTCCACGGTCATTATTATTATGATTGCTCCTTTCATTTTCTATGGTATTGTAACAATGCTGATGGTGCTGATCCTAACCATTTGTCTGCTTGTGTTAGCCAAAGTACTGCATCTTAGGACGCGAGGTTTATAAAATAAACTCTTTAAACTTTACCGTGTCTTTGTTATTCTGTTGTGGACTGATATATAGCTACCAACGGGTATTTTGGGTTCCCACCACTCCTGAGAGTATCTAAGTCGCTTGTTCTGGGTTGTCTATACATTGGGACCGCCGAGCTAAATCTCGGATAACGAATGTGACACTAAGCTAGTCGGATAGGGGTTCTTAGTTCTGAGGGGAGTTTCTGGTACACCACAATTCTCTTAGGTCCTGGTTTCCTGCGCATAGTTCTGTGCATAAGCAGAATCCCTGCAACATGGCGCACCTAACGTTTGGTCTTTTGATCTGAAACGCCTTAGTAGTGCTTTTATTAGTCCACAACGCCCTCACTCTGGTTTCCGGACAACGGGAGTGACGGCTTAACCTACCTAGGTTTCGACTAAAGGTTCTTTCAAGCTTGATAATTAAAAAGGTTTTCTTTTTCTGAACCCCAGTGCTACAGTATAGCTTTTCGTTGTTCTTGTAAGTGTCCCGATGTCGGTCAATGTTGCCGCGCATAGTCTGGTTCCCCTGACCGCACATTTGAGGGTCTATGGGGTCCCGGATGATGGCTTGGCTGTTATCTTAGTAGTAGGCGCTGATGCGGCGTTCCCGTATGAGTTGTTTTACTCTTGGGTGACGTTTGACAAAGTGGATGCAAACGACAATTTGTTCCACGAATATACTCACACCGCGATGCCTGCAGCCTATGCCCCTTATCGGACACTTGAAATTCTGGCAGCATACTATTTGGTTTAATGGTGCCCTTCCCCATGTGGTAGCGCCGGCGAGAATGGGCCCGTTGTCAATTGCGGGGGCCACATGGCCGGTGCTGGCCCGTTATACACCCCATCCCCGCTACATGACTGTGGCGGTGGCGGAGTTACGAGTGCTACACACTGCCCTGATTACGGTTCATAGGGCGTTAGTGCAGTACGTGTCTCGCAATGTACAGGTGGGGGCACCTGCGGTTGCGGGCCACACGACTGACCATCATGCGACGGTCATCAGTCCAGTTATGGTTAATTCGGTTGTCGGCAAGCGCCCCCAAAATAGGGATGAATTCCCTTACTGGCTTGCTGAAAAATTTGATCAATTTGAAGCCGTGTTTCCCAATACTACACCTGTGGATAAACACAGGATCCTCACTATAACATTGCCTAAGGACCTGGTCCCAGATATTGTCAACTGTGACAATTGGGGCAAGGTCTTTGCTGCGACCTATGCGAAGTGCTACGGCACTCCGTCTATGTCTGTACTGCCCTTGGTCATCAAGAAGGTCCAAGACAATCATGGTGCCGAGGCAGCAATTGAGTTGGGATTGAGGCTTGTTGATAGCTTCAATGTGGTATGTTCCATGGTTATGGGCAACCTCAAAGGAGATGCCATGCAATTCCAGGTGTGCAATATGTTGGCACTTGTGGATCCAGGCGACAGGCCAAAGGAATTCGCTAAAATTATAGCGAAAGCCTACAGAATGGTGGGTCGTAGCGCCTTGGGTGTGAAACCCGCCGTGATAATTCCGACTGCAGTGCAGCAGCCTAAAGTGAGTTTGTCTACTAAAGACGAAAAGCCCAACTTTCCAAAACAAAGTTGGGGAGCTAAGAAACAGGGGAAGCAGCAGGAGAAACGGAGGTCTCGTTCTCCGTCGCCGGTGCAGATACAAAGTAAACGCACTTATGATTTGCGCGATCGTTCTAATATTAAGTCGCCTGATAGATTACAGGTTCCTGAACAACGCTCTCCTCGTTCTTCACAGGACTCATCGGCTTATCAATCCGGTGGAGGAGATCGTGGGAAGGGAAAGGGTGCTCAAGGTCGTGAGCAACCCCGTCAGACTGACGGTAAAGGCAAACAGGACGAGTCTGCACGTCAAAGACCCCCGTTTCAAAAGAAGAAAGTTGCTGCTCTGACTGCGAGATATGCCTCAGATGGTACGGACACAGCTTCTGAACCAGACATGGGCACTAACGCTGCTAGACAGCGCGGCTGAAGTTACAATAGTGCGACAAGCGCTGCGTCCGTATCTGGCGGCGACAGCAACTGATACATTTGTAAGTGTTGAAACTGCTGATACTCTAGTAGCTCCCCCGGAACGAATGTTTAAAATTAACCTTTTAATTGAGGGTGACATACAACGTAAAATTAAAGTGGTATTTTGGGATAATCTAACCTCCACCTATGATATTCTATTGGCGGAGGCAGATTGGCCCCCGGCTTTCGTGTTAGAGGCTCCTAGAGGGGAGGTGGTAATCCTCCCTTCCGTTGGGCACAGAGTGCCACTGGAACATTCTAACAGGTTAGCCGGGGAGTGGGCGCAGGTGCTCGCGCCTGCGTTGTACCGTACTCAGGTGGGCTGGGACAAATTTTCTCCCAATCATACGATTCCGTTGCGGTCGGAACCCCAGCCACAACCCCAATACCCCATGCGGCGCGAAGCTCGTTCTCACGTCGCGTCCATCCTTGAGCAATTGGAATATCAGGGAGTAATTGAGACATGTGTGTCACCCATGAATAATCCTTTATTCACTGTGACAAAGCCTGACGGATCGTACCGCCTAGTTTTGGATTACCGGCTCTTAAATTCGCACTGCCGGACATGTGCGGTACAGAATACACACAGTTCGGCTCTCGCCGATAGTCTCGTGAGAAAACGTTTTAAAACTACTCTTGACATCTCCAATGGCTTTTATAGCCACAACCTGTCTCCTCATAGCTATGAGTGGACGGCGTTTACCTCGGGTGGCAAACAGAAATGGTTCAAAAGGCTCCCAATGGGCTATAAAAACAGCCCCGGGGTCTTTGCTGCTCGTGTGGTCTCACTTTTGGAGATGATTGACCCGGAAGCATATTCGTATGTAGATGACATCTACCTAACGGACGACGAGTTGCTTCCACACCTTGCTCGTGTGGATAACATAATAACTATGTTTGCTGACTATGGTTACAAGTTCAACTTTGCCAAGTCCCACATTGCCGAGTTCACAGTGTTGTTCTTGGGGTACGAACTCAATCATGAGGTCGAGGCTTGGCTCCGCAATTCCTTGAGAAATGCGCACGCCTCAGTACTCCTACGACACTGAAGAAATTACAATCTTTGCTGGGTTTTCTGAATTTCGGTCGTACCTACATTCCTGATTATGCCCAGCGTATCAAGTCGCTTTATGCCTTGGTACAACCTACTTTTACCAAATCTTGCTGGCTGCCTGAGCATTCGGCTGCATTGCAATCATTGCAGTCTGATCTTCTAGCTTCAAAGTTTTTACAAACTCGTGATAACCACACTAACCTGGTCATTAGAATCGTACCGGGTGCAGTGGGTTTCACCTACTTGACGTTCAATGAGGGCGACACTGTCCCCATTGCATACAAATCTCATCTGTACACTTCGGCTGAGCTGCGCTTCTCCGCTGTCGAGAAAGTACTGACAGCAGTTCAGATGGCGATCTTGAAAGAGCGAGCGCTATCACAGGGAAAGCACATGCTGGTGGTAACACCGTACCCTGCCCTTGAGGCGGTCACTAAAGCCAGTGTACCTAATTCTAAGGCTTTGCATCCAAGGTGGATACAATGGGCAACCTCCTTGACTTCGCCTGACGTCACATATATCTTTGACGCGGCATTACAGACACAGGAGTTCTTGGAGTATGAATTTGTTCATCCGGCTCCTCTGACTTTGCACCCGCTCGAGGAGTACCATTGTGTCATATACACTGATGGGTCTGCGCAACCCGCAACTGGATCAAAGCACGCCTATTCAGCGGCCTGCGCGATTGTAGTAGGTACTTTCGTGAACGGTGAGTTCCTGTCTGATGTCGTGCATACGCAGTCATTGGGTGATTGTACCGCGCAGTTGCCAGAGCTGAAAGCTCTGGTGCTTGCACTGGAGTTTGCTGATCCTCGGGTCACCACTCTTATAGTGAGTGACTCGTTTTATTGTGTTCAATCATACAACGAGAATTTACACTTTTGGAGTCAGAATGACTTTCGTGATTCGAAAGGTAGCACAGTGAAGCACAAAACGCTTTGGGTTCGAGTGGCAGAACTTAAAGAAGGCCTGCCCCTCGTGAATGTAATTCACACTCTTGGTCACCAGCGTGTTGGTGTCCATGCTGTCGGTAACAGTTTGGCTGACGAGGCAGCAAAAACCGCAGTGGCGACATATTTAGTAGCAGCAGTTACAAGATCCAAAACTAGGATTGATGAGGACATCTTGGCAGCTATTGCTGCGTCCGAGACAGGAACGGGCTTTCCGAAAGGATTCCCTTCCCGCTACCATTATCGTTTAAGTCCTGATAACGTCCCGTTAGTGAGGATTAACGACGTTGGTGACAGATTGATTCCCAACGCGGACTGCAGACCATCTCTGATTACAGCTGCCCACGAAGGTGTTGCGTCTGCGCACGCCGGCGTTTCGGCGACTGTATCTCTTTTACAGCAGCGTTACTGGTGGTACGGTTTGTACAAACAAACGCGAGCTTATGTTCTTTTATGTGACATTTGCCAGCAGATTAAACCTTCTACTGTCGCGCGTCCACCACAAACGCAGCTGTTTATATCTAATCGACCACTTGCGTGTGTTTATTTAGATCACTGCGGTCCTTTTTCCTCTGATACTGCGTACAAGTACATCTTGGTTGCAGTGGATTCGTGCACACGTTTTCTGTGGGTGTGGCCGCAAAGGAGTACTGATGCCCGGATGGTCATCAAGGATTTGCGTGTCTTTATTGGGAGTTTTGCATGTGGTACCCTTCATTCTGACCAGGGCCCTGCGTTTGCCTCTAGGGCTTACAAAGAAGCCATGAGAAGTTTGGGGGTCCAATTCAAATTTTCGTCTGCATACCGGCCTGAGGGCAATAGTGTTGTGGAGCGAATGAACCTTGACCTAAAGCAATCTTTGACAGCAAGGGTTTTAGGTACAGGCCGAAGCTGGCTGACCCACTTATATGACGTGCAACGTGCACTTAATAATCTCCCTAGAAGGTCTCTGGGTGGGCGGACCCCATACATGATGCTCTTTGGAGTGAGAATGTTTGTTCCAGACCTTGAGGGTCTAGACATGGCGGCGGCTGCCGTGCCTTTTGACCTAGATGATCACTGTGCTGTATTGCAGAATCTACAAGAAGCAAGAGACATTCTGGCGAAGGAACATGTTTCCTCTACATGCGAAGCTGAGCTCCAGATTCCGGTAGTCGCCTGGCTACCTCGAGTTGGTGATCTGGTCCGTGAGAAGGTGGAAAACAAGAAAGAGTTTGGCCCCTCTTATCGTGCACCAGTCCCGGTGCTTGGAGTCCAGGGTACACGTTCAGTCATTTTACCACCACTTCCTGGTCGCAAGGAAAACAGGTACATCTCGATTGACAATGTCAAGCTACAGCGAGTGGCCGATACTTCATAGTATGACACCTTCAGTTTCTTGCCCTTCCATTCTGCGAAATTCAGTTGTGATGCCGCCCTCGATCATCATGCCTGAAGTTGCCGTTGAGATGCATGCTGTTGCTTCCCCTCCTATACCGCCTATTGATGGTGGTTTGCCTGATGATCCTGAGTATGCTTAGCCTGCTGGAGTCCCGTTGCCTCTTTTGCATTCAACAGCGATTAACCAGTCCCGTTCTTCCTTTGACACTGAATCAATGACTTCCACTGCCCCTTCAAAAATTGCTATATTTTTTGCCTGGTTCAAGAGACATTTTTTAGTGGCACCATGGACTTACATCTGGCTGGTGCTAATATGTATTTTTTTGTTCATGACAATTGGCTTTGTGGTAGTGTTTTTTAAAATTATAAATGGACACTACCTGACTGAACGATCTACAATTGGATCAATTGCTGGAACTTTGGCCCCCCATTCCTCATCACACATTATGAAAAGGGACCAGACTTTTGTGAACATTACTGCCTGGCCTGTGCATGATGGGAACGCTTGGGATGCTGTTAAATTTCAAATTCATGGACCTACCGAAGTGATTAATGTGCCTAATGTATTTCGAGTTTCTATGGGTGATGTAGTTAAACAGAATATCTGATCTGATGATTGGGATGTACAAGCAATAGAAGCACTGTTTTCTGATCTAAAATATTATGCTGCATTTGATGCTGAAGATTTATATTTAAATTCTGCTAATTATGGTGAACAATTTTGTTATCAACATTATGGCACACATTTCCTACATAGGGCAAATACCTTTCGAAATTTTGTTAATTACACACAATGGGAACATTGTCCGGCCCCTCATCAGGGCAGTTCTACAACGTTAGTGAATAAGTTCACATACTTTTCGGATTTTAGTGTGTCAAAACCGGCCTCCTTTTATGTCATGTTATGTTATGTTATATTGATTTATTATGCGCACAGCTACTCCAGCCAAGGAGCGTCCCGGCGCAAAGACAAGGAGAAACCCAACACAACAGAAATGGGAAAACCTGAGATGAACAACTAAAACAAAAAAGTCTTAATGGCTCTCCGGAAAGAAAGCAGATCGTCTAACTGACGGATTTCAACTGGGAGGGTGTTCCAGATTAGTGCAGCTTTCACGCTGAAGGAACGACCCCCCATCCGACTGAGTCTAAATCTAGGGACCACAGCAAGGGCCTGGCCCTGAGATCGGAGGCTACGGGTGGGGACATAGAAAGAAATAAAATTGGACAGGATTTCAGGGCCTATACCTCTTAATATTTTAAAAGCCAAGCAAAGGACCTTGAAAAGAATACGCTTCCTTACAGGGAGCCAATGCAAGGAGCGGAGGACATTCGCCACCGGGCAAAATCTGGGTAGGCCAACAATGGCTCTGGCCGCAGCATTTTGAACCCGCTGTAGGCGGGTTAACTCAGCCTGATTAGCCCCAGCCAGAAGAGAGCTGGCGTAGTCCAGGCGAGAGATGATAGTGGCCTGGACTACAAGCTGTCTGGTAGGGGCATCAAAATATTTGAGAACTGGTCTAAGTCCTCTTAACAGACCAAAACAACAGGCTGCCGTTTTTTTGGTATGTCCTATGAAGGTAAGGCCAACGTCCAACCAGACCCCAAGATTTTTCACCTCCGACACTGGGGTCGGAGTGGGGCCCAGCTCAGAAGGCCACCACTGATCGCCCCAAAGCTCCACTCCCTTCCCAACAACCATCACCTCTGTTTTTGTGGCATTGAGCTGGAGACAGTTTTCTGTCAGCCAGCAAGCCACCGCCTTCAGTCCAGACTGAAACCTGGGGGCATCTTGTTGAACATCTCCGCTAGGGGTAACCGCCAGCTGAGTGTCATCGGCATATGAGACCAAAGTGAGGCCCCACTGCCTCGCGACATCAGCCAGCGGTCTCACGTAAAGATTGAACAACGTGGGACTTAGCGAGGACCCTTGCGGAACCCCCATGGCCAGAGGCTGGAAATTGGACGAAAAGGGAGGAATGGCCACACAGAAGGAACGGTTGTCCAGGAAGGAGCGGAACCACTGCAGCGCCAGACCACTGACACCGATCTCCTCAAGCCGGTGCAGGAGGATGCCATGAGATACAGTGTCGAAGGCGGCGCTGAGATCTAACAATATCAGCGCCGCCGTCTGACCCGCATCCAACCTTGCACGCAGATATTCCACCATTGCGAGGAGGGCGGTCTCCGTGCTGTGACCAGCACGGAAACCGTTCTGTGTGGGATCAAGGGCGTTGGTCCGGGCTAGATGTTCTGACAGGGCCAGATTGACATGGGCCTCTGTCAACTTTGCCGGCCAAGGTAGCAGCGAGATGGGGCGAAAACTTTCAGGCTTAGACGGGTCTAAGGAGGGTTTTTTGATGATCGGAGACACTACCGCCTGCTTCCATTTAGTTGGAACTACCCCCGACTCCAGGGAGAGGTTGACAAGGGAACGCACAACAGGGCGCCCCAAAAAGGTCTGGTCTCGAAAGAGAGCAGGCCTTACTGGATCAGATGGAGATCCAGATTTAACTTGCAAAGCAAGTTTGTCAAACCCGTCCGAGGTGAGAGGGGGAAATGAAGGCAGGGTGATCTGACATGGTGTCTCGTTGGAACTTCCCAGCGGAACCCCAATGCTAGGGAAAGTCCGATAAATGGCTTGGACCTTTCCCAAAAAATAGGAAGCCAGGGATTCACAGTGGGAGACAGAGCTCTCGGCTAAAGAGATAGTCCGTTTGGCCATAAGATCTTTAACCGCCTTGAAGATGGCCTTCGACGGGTTGGTGCTGTTCCGGAATTCTTCAGCATAGAAGGCCGCACGAGCACGACATATGGCCCGATGATAGAGCTTAACTGACGCGGCATATGCGGCTTTTAAATCAGCCCCATATGTCTTCCGCCAGGCCCTCTCCGCCCGTCTACTGGCTCCCTTCAAGGCGCGTAAGGCCCCGTCATACCAGGGACTCGATTCGCGGGGATTGATCTTAGTCGATACAATAGGTATCAGAGCATCCAGAGCCCTAGTAAGCCAGGAACAGAAGAGGTCATACCCTTCATCAACATTGTTCAATGGGCCCAAGGGCTCCACCAACAAAAGATGGTGAAAGTCTTCCAGCCTGAGTTTGTTCCAAGATCTCCTGAGTACCCGTCTAGCTGAAGAAGTGGGAGTAGTCACTGATACGGGACACTGGATAGACACCAGGAAATGGTCAGACCATTCTACTGGGGTAGTCGCAGTGACTTTGGCCTCAGTCAAGTTGGTGAAGAAAGGGTCCAAAGTATGTCCCCCAATGTGCGTAGGCTGGGAAACCAGCTGGAACAATTGAAAAGCCTCTAAGTCCAAAGAGATGGCACGAGCTGTCAAACTGGACAGTGTATCGAAATGCAGATTTAAATCGCCCAGTATAGAGAAGTTGGCGCAGTCAGTGATCAGAGTGCCGACAGTATCCGAAAAAGCATTTCTAAACAGCACGTCACTGCCCGGCGGACGATATACCACCATCCCAGAGAGTGTAAACTCTGGGTTGACAGAGACTTTAAAAGAGGCGCTTTCACAACCAGCGATCTTAAGGCTGTTCCACACACAGGGAAAGCAAGACCTAACTATCAGCGCTATTCCACCCCCTCTAGATGCTCTATTCAAGGTGTACATCGAATAGTCAGAGGGGCATGCCAGGTTGAGAATGGCAGTGTCAGCTTCCTGAAGCCATGTTTCAGTTATAGCAAGGATATCCGGAGCTTCATCCTCAATGAGATCGTACAGATTCTGCTGATGTTTCAAGATCGACCTCACATTTAGGTTCATTATCCGCAGAGAGGGAGAGGAGACCCTGCTATGATGGACAACAGAGGGAAATTTCCGAGGGAGAGGCAATGGGGGGTCAAGTATCAGACCATTGCAAGGACAACGATACGGACCACAGAGAGGGTGGACAGGCGGGAGTGCACAGCAGCGGCTCACCTGGTTGATGGACATCAGGCTCTCCCTAGAATATGTCAGCATGGCACCTACCAGAAGTTATGACTATCGCGAACCAGAGCCCGCCACGTCCCGCACGGCCTTAGCGCGGACGGGCGCAGACGGGCAGGACTCTGGCACGACTCCGGCCACGCGAAGACACGCCCGCTGCGCGATCCCGCTGCGCTAGGGGAGGAGCATTAAATATGCGTTCCCCCGCTGGCGCATGCGCAATGAGCGCTGTCAGACCAATCCTCACCACCCCAAACCAAGATGTCCGCCTCCCCAGAACCAGCCCGCCAAACGGCGGTGAGGGCACAATTATAGTGCAAGTGAGGGGAAGCGCGAATCCGGGTACCTAAAAGAAAATAAACAGGTGAGTTTAAAAGTTGCACAGCAAGCGCCGTAACGCTCCTGCCAGCAGTACGCTCCTTGTCAGGGGGAGGGAAAGGCGGGGACTCGCTTTAAATATGCGTTCCCCCGCTGGCGCATGCGCAATGAGCGCTGTCAGACCAATCCTCACCACCCCAAACCAAGATGTCCGCCTCCCCAGAACCAGCCCGCCAAACGGCGGTGAGGGCACAATTATAGTGCAAGTGAGGGGAGCAGAGAAGCGCGAATCCGGGTACCTAAAAGAAAATAAACAGGTGAGTTTAAAAGTTGCACAGCAAGCGCCGTAACGCTCCTGCCAGCAGTACGCTCCTTGTCAGGGGGAGGGAAAGGCGGGGACTCGCTTCAACTATGCGTTCCCCCGCTGGCACATGCGCAATGAGCGCTGTCAGACCAATCCTCACCACCCCAAACCAAGATGTCCGCCTCCCCAGAACCAGCCCGCCAAACGGCGGTGAGGGCACAATTATAGTGCAAGTGAGGGGAGCAGAGAAGCGCGAATCCGGGTACCTAAAAGAAAATAAACAGGTGAGTTTAAAAGTTGCACAGCAAGCGCCGTAACGCTCCTGCCAGCAGTACGCTCCTTGTCAGGCATCATTTTAAGATGATGCCTGAGACCGCCTCGAATGTAAGGTTGACACATACCAAATTATTATATTCCAAGTCCTTTATGGACGAATTGGCTGTCGGAGGCTATGAGTTATGGAAAGCTACTATAGATCTTAAGTCTGTTTGGGGTACTAAGCCATGGCAGGTTCAGGGAACAGAGGCTTTACATCGTGCCTGTCTTATCCCAAACCATATTTTATTTTTGAATTCATCTATTTTTCAGACGACTTGTTTTGGTTTGGCTACGTCTAAAAAACTAAATTCCCCCACGGTCCCGGATCTGAGTGCTTACCCCGGTTGGGGTAATTACACAGATCAACCCCTTATTAAGTTGCAGTCCCTCATTTCCAACACCACCTTTAATGTTTCGGCGTTTAATCCTGAGGGGTGGTTGGTATGGCAAACTGGTTCAGATTCTTGTCAACGTCGATTTTTAGCCTTGGCACCTGGGTACACTCAGGTCAGGGTTGATCCTCGTTTTGAATCATCACACACTGTAACTACCTACTTTGTGGGTAAGTTATGCCAGTCGTGGCTGCAACATTCCACATTAGCGTCTGTTAAACTTAATTTGTCACGTTTAGACGACAAAATTGATTTGAATGATTTTATTAAAGGTCCTGCAATAGGCAGGTCCAAAAGATGGGTATATGCTATTTACAACGAAGTTTGGAAATTGTCACAAATTTAGGCTGCCTCCAGATTACGTGCTATTGACCAGGCCAATATGGAAAAAGTGTTGGCTGTGATTGATAATAGTATAAATACCTTGCCTTCTAGAATTTATACTTTAGATAATATTGTTTAATCTGTCGTAGACATTGTGCAGGATGATTTGTCTGTGTTGTACCATGGCCAGAATCAGTTGCGTTCTGTTATGCAATTTGCATGGACTTTGCAAACGTTAAAGGCTGGGAAGGTCCCGTGGGATTACATGAATGTTTCCTCTTTGTTCCTCCCTTTTAATTTAACTGCCAAGCAACAGTTTATGTCTATGAAGGATGCGACTTATTCATTACTGCACATTGAGAAATTAGAACCTTTGCCTTTCTCTATTGCCGAGTTAAATTCGGCCACGTGGCTTATCCACGGCGTAATCACTTTACCTTTTTCGCTTTTTAAATTTAGTTCATGCATGAGACATTATGCTCTTGGCAGATATGAACAGCTTGGTAGTGCTTTCCTGCACGAAGTTTGGTCGCTCCCGTTTACATATAGATGCATGCGGGAGGGCACAGAGGTTTATCTGAAGGGTGAGGAATGCACTTCTGCTCCTGATCACTCTGTAGTGTGTAGACACATACAATTACATGGTGCTTGCAATGTACACGCTCCTAATTTAGCTTGCGTTTTGAAAGGTGTGCCTGTACCAGTTATAACCCCTTCATTCACACTGCTTGCTAACGGTAGTTATTTGCTTTTAAATAATGAAAATTGTTGTGGGATGCTGAAGGACATTCCATACATAGTCACTGTTTCACAGCGTGTAGTTTGCTGTAATAATGTCCTTTTCCCACCCCCGCATGGCCGGCTCGATGTTTCTATCTGGCCTTCGATTCCAACCTTGAGCGCAGAGTTCAACCAGATGAGCAGAATAAGGGCTCTTTTGTCTCAAAGGGAGGTCGCTTTAACTTCGTCCCGTGAAACCTTTCTTCTTCACGTGGCAAACACCCGCACAGAAGTGCAGGGGCTTTTGAATACTGACCTCCCCTTCCATTTTGAAACATTGATACAGACTATCTTTAATGCCTCGTCTACGACCGGCATAGTTCATTTTTTTAAAATAGTGTGCTCCGGCCTCGTGACCTCCTTTCAGACTATCTTTGGTGTGATTCCCGCATTTTTTCATTCTATTTTTTCAAGCGTCTTCGGAGGTCTTCCTTTACTTCTTGCCCTTATTGCTGGAATACTTTTGCTGGTTTGCGTCCTACGCAATGGCTGCGCAACCTGCGTACAGAGACAACATGCCCCGGCTGTTTCATCTGCGTAACCGGATGCTTGAATACTATGGCACGTTGCCCCTGGCGACTTTAAGTGTCGCGTATGGATTATCCTTCCGGTTTCCCTTCTTTACTTATGTGCAACCCGTCTTTCACTGCCTGGATTGTCCATTCCAGTGGGCTCTGGATTTGTGCCTTTCAACCACGGTGCCACCTGTACCGGATTTTGGTCAACTGATGGGCCCCTTAACGGCTCATGAGTATGAATGTTCTGGTGTTGGGTTTATGGCCTTGGGTGCGGCACATGGAGTCCTTGGAAATTGGGCCATTGAAGAGGCTGCGATTGACTTTCTGGAACGCAGTTATATCGAGGAACCTTCCTGTTGTCCCCAAGTGGTGCTTGACGCTCCTATTGTGAGTGAACACGTGTGTTCCTTTCCGCTGTTAAACTGGATGGCAGATACTTTTGCAGAACGCTCCAATGATTTCCTCTTGGAGGCTGTTGCAACTTATTGTGCCTATACTTTTATGGATTGACTTTTTATCTTGATCGACCCTTGATGTATCGATCGATGTAGTTTTTTCCCATTTTTTCATGGTTTTTTCCACCTGATGACATCTTTTTCTGTTTTTGAATTTTTTTTTTTCTTTTTCGAACTGTACACTTACCTTATATGGACTTATAGTTCATGCCCTTGGTTCCGTTCTTTCTAACTTGAACTCTGCGTTCTTGATAAGTGCGCCCCTAGTGGTTAGTAGTCCAATCAAAGGGGGATGTAGTGTGGGTTAACCACGCCCTATGTACAACGCTAAGTTAGCATAACCTCGATGGCTGTTAGAAAGCCAGCTTGCTGCTTCTGCTGCTTTTGCACGCGACACTGTTGTTACATGTTATTCATTCGAGAACTGCTGACTCGACTTTGCTTCACATGAGAACCGTCTGTTGTTTAACATCCTTAACAGTGAGCTGTGACCTTGGTCTGTACACTGTGTAGAGAACGAGTCTGGGTCACTAGACGGGGCAGGTTGTTGTGTTCAGGTTGATCGTACCACTTCTTAGCCATAACATACATACAGCTGCCAATACCTGAAAGACGAGCCCCTTAATATTACAGAGCAGCATGTTTTCTGTTACATTCGAAACGAAGAGCTGTTGCAGGAGAGAACCTAGCTGATCCTGTGATGTGATTCCACTAAGCTGATCTATAAGGTATGGGGTCCCCCATGCAAGCCTAAGAGACCTTCTATTAGTCTAATAATACCTTATTAGTTGCTAGAGAAAGGAGGGTGGTTGTGTTCCACGGTCATTATTATTATGATTGCTCCTTTCATTTTCTATGGTATTGTAACAATGCTGATGGTGCTGATCCTAACCATTTGTCTGCTTGTGTTAGCCAAAGTACTGCATCTTAGGACGCGAGGTTTATAAAATAAACTCTTTAAACTTTACCGTGTCTTTGTTATTCTGTTGTGGACTGATATATAGCTACCAACGGGTATTTTGGGTTCCCACCACTCCTGAGAGTATCTAAGTCGCTTGTTCTGGGTTGTCTATACATTGGGACCGCCGAGCTAAATCTCGGATAACGAATGTGACACTAAGCTAGTCGGATAGGGGTTCTTAGTTCTGAGGGGAGTTTCTGGTACACCACAATTCTCTGAGGTCCTGGTTTCCTGCGCATAGTTCTGTGCATAAGCAGAATCCCTGCAACAGACCAACTAGGTCGCTGAAATAGAAGGAGAAGATAGAGTCTCTGAAGGTTATGTGTTCAACCCTAGGGAATCTCTCCTATTGGATATTAGTGCCCTCACATGCTTCATCATCGGGCGTTGCTCCTCGTGGGGATGGTGCTGCAGTCCCCCACGGGCCCCGCAAGAGGGCTCTTTATCGGAGAGCTTTTTGTGTGAACGCCGCAGTTGTGCATGTGGGTGTGAGGGCCTAGAGCAGGGAAGGGTGATAGTGGTGTGTGTGATAGTGTCTTAAAGTAACCTTTCGGAACCGTGGGGATAGCTTTATTCGTCAGTCCGAGGGTAGAGTTAAAAGTAACAGAGCAGGGCCATTAGGAGTTCTCTATTAATGGATGGCATAGAGGACGGGGTATTACTCCGCTGCTCCTAGTGCCCGTGTGTGAAAGGTAAGTGCACGGGTCAACATGTTTCGCGCCATTAACGGGTCCCTAATGGATCCCTTTGCGCTTCGTCAGGACCAAGAAAGTGAAAAGTTATAAATAGTGTAAGGATGAGAGTGAAACACTCTTAGATCCTAAAGTACCTTTTAGTCAGGTTTTTAAATGTGAATTACGCAACGGGGGACATAAAATAGTCTGTCCCAGCCATGTACCTGTGGGGAAAAGAGGGAGACAAAGGGGGAGGAAAACATACAAACAGAGACTATAATTTTTTTTTTAATTATCGTAGTTCACGCTGTACCTAGAGTGAAGCAGAGAGTATATTGGTAGATTGACGTACCACTCATCAATGGTTAGGTAAAGGCATAAGCTGCCGTGTAGTGCACTCATAGTCATGTGACAACCACAGGCAGCAGTGAACTTAGATCCCTGAGCACACATGCATATACAATCTTATCTGGTGCGTATAGAGCCAGGGGCTCTATATAGCTCAAAACTCGTTCGCCACCCAGGTGAGGTGCCTAAGCGGCACAGGATGTTGATCGTAGGCACCTGAACAGTGAGGTACGGGATAGCGGATGGAGAACAACTATATCATTAATTTATTCATTGGTGCAGTGATAAGCTACGTTCATTGCGGGCTGGAAAGTGCGGTAGAATTGGTGCGCAAAAGACGCAAACGTGCAATCAGACCAGTCAAATACATTCAACAAACACCATGAGCTGAATACCCCTAGAGAGAAGGAAAAGTGGCCACTCGTGAGTCCATCCGGCAGTGGGGGTGGTCTCTGTGAAAATAAAGATGATGGTTCGAGCGTTAGATCGCTAACATACCTTCTGTAGTCTTGATCGTAGGAGCAGCGGAGTGATACTTACTTAGGTCCACCCTCCTTCAGGCCAATTCACCTACCCAGCCGAATGCGGGACTCTGGAGACAAAGGCGGAGCTACTGTGATCCAGGATATTGGCATATATGAAGCCGAATGCCACCGTCAACTTACAGACACTACCTACTACCGCCTCATTGAATAAGATCCCACACCATGACTCACTTCTAGGATTAGGAGCTTAGTCAATGAAACCATCAGCGAAGACTGGATTACAACTCAGGAAGCAGAGTTCCTATGCAATGCCAATCCGAGAACTCCATACTACTACACCTTACCCAAAATCCATAAAGGTATTAGCCCTCCGCCTGGACGCCCCATACTGTCAGGCATTGACTCCCTCCTTGAACCACTCAGCAAGTTCTGTGATTTCTTCTTACGACCCATCGTAACTAAGACACCTACCTACATCAGGGATACTACTGAAGTACTGAACATCATTGAACGATATGAAAACCCTGGATCCATAAACCGCTTGGCAACTTTAGATGTAGAGGCTCTCTACACAAACATACCTCAAGAAGCCACTCTGGAAGTGATGGAGACATGCTACGGAGAGAAGATCCATGGACTCACAAAACACCCATCTCTTTCATCTGTGACCTTGCTTCCCTGGCTTTGAAAGAAAATTGGTTTGCTTTCAAGAAACAGCTGTACCATCAGATACAGGGTACCAGCATGGGGAGCACATTCGCGCCGAGCTTGGCCTGCATGTATATGGCAGATTTTGTAGAGAAATTCATCCTGACTGACGACAATCCATACAAAGAGAATATTATGACCTGGCGCCGGTACATCGATGACGTCCTACTCATTTGGACAGGAAATGTGGACCTTTGTGGATCTTTTTTCACATGGCTCAACACACTTGACCCCTTCCTGAAATTCACTGGGTCAAGCTCAGACGAGAGCATATCATTCCTGGACCTTTGGATCACATTACACAACGGCACTCTGCTTATAACCAACTATCGTAAGCCCACAGACAGAAACAGCCTCTTATTATACGAGAGTCATCACCTCAAGGCCCTGAGAGACAATCTCCCAGTAGGACAGTTCCTACGACTACGACGCAATTGCAATACCATCTGTGAATATGAAAACAATCTGCTATCCTCTCACGCAACCTCAAGGATCGTCATTATCCTACGCAAACTATCAACAGAGCACAAAAACGAGCCAGGAATAATCACAGAGAAGCTTTACTAGAGGTAAAAGACAAAGAAGAGAACAAGACCCTCACTTGTGTTACGACATTCACGCCTAACTCTAATAACATTCAGAAAACGATCAAAAAACACTGGAGTATATTGACCACAGGGACCTTCGAACTGGGACCAGTTCCTCTTTTTGCCTTTTAAAAGGACCCAAAATCTTAAAGACCTCCTTGTTCACACACGACCCAGATACACTGTTAGCAATCAACCCACACTATGGTCCTTACCACCAATCTTAGGACACTACCACTGCGGGACGTGTTCAATTTGCCCCCTGACAGCCCAAACAAAGAGCCTAGATCTGGGATTAACAAGACCTTGGGTACAGAAACGCCACACGAACTGCAACACAAAAATTTTGTGTACCTAATCACGTGCCCATGTAGTAAATATTACGTGGGTATGACTGCAAGACCAATTAAGATCCGCATTGGGGAACATAAGAGCACAATAATGTGTAAAAAGACAAATACGAAACTCCAAAATCACTTCCTAGAGAAGCAACATACCACGACTGACCTGAGATGGACTATCATCGAGTCCAATCCCAATTGGACTAATACCGCCTTGTTCAGACAGGAACAACGCTGGGTCTTTCGTCTCAAGAGCCACAGTCAAGGACTGAACAAGGATATACCTTGGTCTGAACTAGTTACCTAACCCGTATACCATTACTACTAGGCAGACCATTTTCCCACCTACAGCTCTGACACTCTTTAGCTTGGCCCATCGCTCTAATTGAGGTTCACCTCATTCCAGTATCTTCTGCCACGATGTCCTTGGCTCCACTGCCACCTGACACGGCATTAGCCCACACGTTTTTCACTATCATCTGGGCATGCCACTGACAATGATACTCATCTGTCTGATTTACTAGTGCTTTATACCCCCAAGCCATCATTAATACTGAGCTACGCCATCAGGGCTTCGACCCGACCCAATTGGCTACGTTATCCCCCATGGTTCAACATATTTCTGAGACCCCTCATAAGAGTACATACTAGCAATCCATTTCACCCAACAGGTGTTAGTGACACCCACTTTGCCTTTCAGAGAAGACTCTACTTCTTTGTTGTCATTCTGACTACCTCCAAACTTAAGTATTTTCCACCAGATACTTCTCGAACACAATACCTCAAACTATTGTTCCCTGGTTCCCTTTGAAACTATTACGAGCAACCAGAGCGCATCTCGCTCATATTTCAATATGGCCACTACGATTCCTACGTCTCACGTCTGCACCATTGTTAGGCTTGGAAGTAACGCGCTGCATCAGTGTCGACTGTGTTCTCATTCCCATTCCAAGATGGCCACCACACTCCCATGGCACACCTCCCTGACAACGCCATTCTCCCGCATTTAAACCAAAGCGATTCCTCAAACCTCTACTCTGGAGTCCCGCATTCGGCTGGACCTAAGTAAGTATCACTCTGCTGCTCTTACGATCAAGGCTACAGAAGGTATGTTAGCTCGAACCATCATTGTCTTTATTTTCACAGAGACCACCCCCACTGCCGGATGGACTCACGAGGGGACACTTTTCTTTCTCTCTAGGGGTATTCAGCTCATGGTGTTTGTTGAATGTGTTTGACTGGTGTGATTGCACGTTCGCGTCTTGTGCGCACCAATTCTACCGCACTTTCCAGCCCGCAATGAACGTAGCTTATAACTGCACCAACAAATAAATTAACGATATAGTTGTTCTCCATCCGCTATCCCGTACCCCACTGTTCAGGTGCCTACGATCAACATCCCGTGCCGCTTAGGCACCTCACCTGGGTGGCGAACGAGTTTTGAGCTATATACAGCCCCTGGCTCTATACGCACCAGATAAGATTGTATATGCACGTGTGCTCAGGGATCTAAGGTCACTGCTGCCTGTGGTTGTCACATGACTATGAGTGCACTACACGGCAGCTCATGCTTTTACCTAACCATTGATGAGTGGTACGTCAATCTACCAATATACTCTCTGCTTCACTCTAGGTACAGCGTGAACTACGATAAATTAAAAAATAGTCTCTGTTTGTATGTTTTCCTCCCCTCTTGTCTCCCTCTTTTCCCCACAGGTACAAGGCTGGGACAGACTATTTTATGTCCCCCGTTGCGTAATTCGCATTTAAAAACCTGACTAAAAGGTACTTTAGGATCTAAGAGTGTTTCACTCTCTTCCTTACACAATTTATAACTTTTCACTTTCTTGGTCCTGACGAAGCGCGAAGGGATCCATTATGAACCCGTTGATGGCACGAAACATGTTGACCAGTGCACTTTCCTTTCACACACGGGCACTAGGAGCAGCGGAGTAATACCCTGTCCTCTATGCCATCCATTAATAGAGGACTCCTTATGGCCCTGTTCTGTTACTTTTAACTCTACCCTCGAACTGACGAATAAAGCTATCCCCACGGTTCCGAAGGGTTATTTTAAGACACTATCACACACACCACTATCACCCTTCTCTGCTCTAGGCCCTCATACCCACATGCACAACTGCGGCGTTCACACAAAAAGATCTCTGATAAAGAGCCCTCTTGCGGGGCCCGTGGAGGACTGCAGTGCCACCCCCACGAGGAGCAACGCCCGATGATGAAGCATGTCACTCGCAAGGGTGTGTGAGGGCACTAATATCCAATAGGAGAGATTCCCTAGGGTAGAACACATAACCTACAGAGACTCTATCTTCTCCTTCTATTTCAGCGACCAAGTTGGTCTCTGACCCTTCTCTCCCTTAAGGAACAGTTACCACAGTGTGACATAACATCCCTCGTGCTACCAGGAGGCGAAAGACTCGAAAAAGATATCGACAAAAGTCGAAAAAGGTTTAGTCAAAAAGCGACTAAGGGGCATGCTCTCTCTGGATCTGTGCTGGCGGGCGCAGAAAAAAAAAGAACTGACGTCAGCACGCAGGTGCAGCGTCCAAGTAGACACCGCAACGTCATCCCGGCGAGCACGCCAACGATGGACGTGGAATTGACTGACGCCACCTACTGACGTGCAGAGGTACTGCTAAGAAAACATTTCTCTGGATCCAGTCTGATGCCTGGGGATAATTCTAAGATAAGGAATCTATAATTACAGTCTCTTTCAGATTATGGAGATACCTTTAGTAAGCCTTCGGAGCCCACTTCTGAGACGAGTCTGCTCTTCCCTCCCTTTCCTGGAGCCGGAGCATCCCCTGCCCAGCTTCGAGCTTTCTACAAAGCGCTTCACGGCATCTCTGGGCAGCCCGACTCCACCGGCGCACCTTCGGGCCCCATGGACTCGGCTGGGGGCGATGGGCCTTCGAGGCCTGCGGCTCCTTCCCTTGAGGGCCCCCGAGGATCCAGGCCTGGATCCGGATCGGTGCCGGTTGACCTCACTGCACCTTCCCCTGCGCCGATTCCAGTGGCGACGCCCCCGACGCCGGTTGTGACCCCAACCGGCGCCAACCCCAGCCTCACCTCTGACTTGGACACAGAGCCAGACCGGCGTCGACCGACGCCGGTACCAGCACTTTTGTATCACTGTTCTTTCCTGGCGTTGCTTTCCGCCCTAACTGGCAGCCACGGGAGGATGAGGAGGACTGGAAGGGCTTTCTCCCTCTACGGTGGCTATGGCGGAGGGAGCCTCCTATACTGTGGTGTTGTGTAGGGCAGCTGAGGCCTTGAACTTCCTATAGTGGCAGTCAGGACTAACCTCCTGACTGAGGTGCTTCAGCCAGCAGCAGACTCTTCGGAGCCCCTGCTGCCTTTCAATGAGGCCCTCATTGACATCCTTCTGGGCACTTGGTTCAAGGCCAGCACAGGGGCTCCTGTGGACAGGATGATTGCCCGACACCACCCCCTGGCCCCGGGCGACCCACTTTTCCTCTCCCAACACCCTACCCCGAGAGCCTGGTGGTCCAAGCCTCATCCTCTAAAAGAAGCGCATTCCCTACCACACCCCAGGATAGGGAATCCTAGAAGCTGGACCATCTTGGGAATAAGATGGTTTCTTCTGCCAGCTTAGGGCTGCGGTCGGTGAACACCGCATGTCTCTTGGGCCGTTACTCACACACGGTGTGGGACACAGTTGCGCAAGTGCTGCCACAGTGCCTGGAGGAGACCTGGGCCATGCTCACCAGCGCTGTTGCTGATGGGCGAGACGCAGCAAAGTTCACCATCCGGTGTGGGTTGGATACCACTGACTAGCTGGGAAGAACTGTTTCCACGTCGGTAGCCCTGAGGCGCTACGCCTGGCTGAAGACCTCAGGCTTCTCTGGGGATGTCCAATGTACCCTTTTGGACATGCCCTTTGAGGGCCATTTCCTGTTTGGTGACATGGCAGATAACGTGCTCGACCGTTTCAAGGACTCTAGGGCTACGGCCAGATCCTTGTGCCTTGCAGCAACTTCTTGACCCATGCAGTCTGCCTTTCACCCCTTTCGGTGAGAATGACCCTAAGGCTGCTGGGCCTCATGGCCTCCTGCATCCTGCTAGTGGATATGCCAGATGGTATATGCGGGCTCTACAGTGGGACCTGAAGTTCCTGTAGGCGCAGCACCAGGGAAATCTTTCCAATGTCGTCCGGATCTAGGAGGGGACTGCACGTCTGTTGCAGTGGTGGCTCACGGACTAGGATTGGGTCAATAGCAGATCCCTCTTCCTTCCCCAACCAGAGTTCACAGTGGTGACGGATGCGTACACTCCTGGGATGGGGTGGCCACTTGGGAGAGGCGGAGATTAGAGGCCTCTGGTCTCCGGCGGAGTCCGGGCTCCACATCAATCTTCTGGAGCTCCGGGTGATTCGTCTGGCACTGAAGGCATTCCCTCCTTCTGTCAAAGGAAGATTAGTGCCGGTGTTCTCATGCAACACCACTGCCATGTAGTCCTGCAGCAAACAGGGCTGGGTGGGGTCGTGGATCGTATGTGAAGAGGCCCTTCGCCTATGGACATGGCTGGAATATCAGGGTATGTCCCTGGTGGTTCAACACCTGGCAGGTTTCCTGAACGCCACGGCGGATGAACTCAGCCGCCGGTGGATGATGGATCATGAATGCCGTCTTCCCTCAGAGGTGGTGCAAGGGCTCTTTCAGCAGTGGGGAGAGCCTTGGTGAGATCTATTTGCCACCGAAGAGAACGCACAATGATAGCAATTCTGCGCATTGGAGTTTCCAAGGCGGCACTTGCTGAATGACTCCTTTCTTCGTGAGTGGAATTGCGGCTTCCTTGTATGCCTTTCCACCTGCACCACTTCTGCCCAGAGTGCTGAAGAAGATCAAGTGTGACCGGTCCCAAGTAATTCTTGTTGCTCCGGACTGGGCACGAAGAGTCTGGTACCCCGAGCTCTGGAGCATGGTCATCGATCCTCCGATCAGACTGCCTCTTCGGGAGGATCTTATGTTGCAGCAGCAGGGGACGGTCCTCCACCCGAATCTGTCTAGCCTCCACCTCCTTGCATGAAGATTTAGCGGCAATGGTTGACAGCTTTCAACCTTCCCCCCGAAGTCTGTAGCGTTATCTCGGCAGCCAGGTGTCCCTCCACCAAAACGGTACACGCCTGTCGATCGAACACATCTGAAAGAAACACGTTAGTTAGTATCCTTACCTTAGAATATCCCCAGGCTTCAGGCTGGATCCGGAAAGATTTTTTTGTCAGCAGTACCCCTGTGCATCGGTAGGCGTCGTCTGCGGCTCTGCGTCTGTCGTCAGCGTCGTGATCGCCGGGATGACGTCGTCGGAGTACTTAGACGCCGCCCTCGCGCGTTGACGTCAGTTCTTCTTTTTTCCACACCAGCAAGCGCAGATCCGGGAAGAGCGTACCCTTAGTCATTTTTTGACTAACTTTTTGGACATTTTGTGTATCTTTTTCGACTCGACTTCGACTCCTGATGCCGGTAGGGATGTCCGGGTTCAAGCCGTGTGACGCCTGTCACCAACTGATGTCGGTTACCGACCCCCACCATCGGTGTCTCTACTGTCTTGGGGCCGACCACGATGACAAGTCGTGCCCCGACTGCCGGGCCTTGACGTCGAAAGCTAGGCGGGAGCGGTCCCGCAAGCTCCTCGAGATCCGGCAGTCGTCTCCGCGCCGCTCGAGGTCCCGGTCGAGGGGGAAGTCGAGGGACCGGTCGCGGAGCCTCAGTCATCACCGCTTGTCGGGATCCAAGTCCTCGCACTCAGGTAGGTCGAGGCATGGCAAAAAGAAGTCGAAGAAGCGACATCACTCTTCTGACTCTCCTCGCCGGTCGCGCGACTCGGCTGAGGGTTCGGGTGGCACCACCCGCGTGGCTCCGTCGGAGCCACAGGAGTCGCATCCGGCCCCACACCCTCCGGTCCCTGGGCTTCATGCGACTCCGGGCAAGATTCGAGACCATGAGGACTCTCTTCCTGCCGTCGAGGCCTGCCGGCGCGCTTCCGGGCCCCGCAGGTCCGACTGGGGGTCATAGCAAGCCGGCGGCTTCGGCCCTGGCGTCGACTTCGGTCCCGACGCCGCAGACCCCCTGTGGGATCCAGGCCTGGATCCCGGTCGACGCCAGTTGACCTCACGACTCCTCCGCTGGCACCTACCCCCATGGTGTCGCTCCAGGCGCCGTCCTCGGACGACGCCGTCCCTGGTTTCGCCCCGTCCAGCGTCGGAGCGGCGCTGCTTGGCGTCGTCTCCGGCGTCGATGGCTGAGCCTTTTGCCTATGACCCGGCTCCGTCATTTCTGCCTGTTTACCAGGACATGGATGAAGGGGAGGACTGGGAGGGGTCTGAGGACCCTCTGGCACAGCAGTGCCAGTTAAGTCAGGACTGGGCAGATGAGCTGGGGGAGGCCAGTGGTCTAGACACTTCACTTGACACTGGTTTCATCTCTCCTCCTTCCTTGGCTACGGAGGAAGGTGCTACTCATGCTGTGGTGCTGTGCAGGGTAGCCCAGGCCTTGCGCCTGGAGCTGCCTGCAGCGGCCGTGAGGACTAACCTCCTCACTGAGGTGCTTCAACCGCCAGTAAGCCTTCTTCGGAGCCTCTGCTGCAGTTTAATGAGGCCCTCACCGACGTTCTGATGGGCACTTGGTCCAAGCCCTCCACAGTCTGCCACTGCACAGCTCTGGGCGACCCTTGCTTTCTGTCCGTACACCCCACCCCTGAGAGTCTGGTTATCCAGGCCTCCACGTCCCAAACCGCCTTCCCGTCTGCACCTCCGGACCGGGAATCCAAAAGGATGGAACAGTTTGGCAAGAAACTGTTTTCCTCCCTCAGTCTTGGGTTGTGGTTCATTAATACCGCATGCCTGTTGGACTGTTACACCCACTCTCTGTGGGAGGAGGCCAGGACACGGCTCGCCCAGGCTCTTGCGCTGAGGGGCGTGATGCAGCACGGTATTCCATTAGATGTGGACTTGACACCACGGACTTGCTGGGTAGAGCGATTGCAACGACGGTGGCGATTCGTCGTCACGCCTGGCTGAGGTCCACAAATTTTTCTGGGGATGTCCTGAGCACTCTCATGGACATGGCCTTTGATGGCCGTCACCTTTTTGGTGACAAAGCAGCTAGCGCGCTGGAGCGCTTTAAGGACTCCAGAGCTATGGCCAAGTCCATGGGTTTGTCGGCCCAGCGCCAGCAAACTTCTGCTTTTCGCCCCTTTCGTGGCCAAGGAAGGGGCGCCCCCACACGTTCGTCCAGCCACAGGCCGCAGAACCAGCCTCAACGCGGACGTGGATTCCGCCGTGGCGGAGCAGGGGGACAGAGAGCCAGTCAGTCCACATCCGCTCCCGCAGTATCTGCCTCAAAGCCTTCCAGGTCCGAGCTTTCAGGCCCATTCCACGTCAGTGGGAGGCAGAGTTGGCCATCACCTGCTCCACTGGCGTACATAGGTGGGTGGTGCAAATCGTCCGAAGGGGCTACTCCCTCCCTTTCGAGGTGACCCCTCTAGTCATGCAACCGCAGTACAACCGCATGTCGGGGGATCACTTGCTACTTCTGCAGGAGGAAGTTACGGTGCTCTTAGCCAAGGGGGCCATCGAGCGCGTTGCTGGCCCAGAAGTAGGACGGGGTTGTTACTCCCTCTACTTTCTGGATCCCAAGAAGGGCAAAGGGGGGCCTACGCCCTATCTTGGACCTCAGGAGCCTCAACGCCTTCCTCCGGAAGGAGAAGTTCAAGATGCTGACTTTAGCTCTGGTTCTGGCTGCCCTAGACACTGGAGACTGGATGGTAGCGTTGGACTTGCTGGACGCTTATTTCCACATCCCCGTCCTGCCGGCCCACCAGCGTTACCTGCGGTTCACCAGTGCCCCTCGGGTGTTCACGAAAGTGATGGCAGTGGTCGCAGCTCATATACGCAGATTAGGGGTTCCAGTCTTCCCCCTATCTCGACGACTGGTTGTTGAAGGCGGGCTCGCCCCGAACAGTCGTCTCCCACCTCCAGATTACAGCCGACCTCCTGCATTCGCTGGGGTTCTCCATCAATGCGTCAAGTCGCATCTGAGTCCCTCCCCGAAGCTCCTCTTCATCGGAGCGGTTCTGGACTCGGCGCAGTTTCGGGTCTATCCTCCCGAACAGCGGGTTCGGGATATTCAGGCTCTGATTCCGGTCTTTCAGCCTTTATCCCGAGTTTCGGTCAGGATGGCCCTAGGGCTGCTGGTACATCACGCCCGGTGGCGGATGCGGGCTCTGCAGTGGGACCCGAAGTTCCAGTGGGCTCAACATCGGGGCAACCTGTCCAACTATGTCCTGATCTCGGAGGACACTGCAAGACAGTTGCAGTGGTGGCTCATGGACCGCGATTGGGTCAGTGGCAGATTCCTCTCCCTACCCTAACCGGAGCACGTAGTGGTGACGGATGTGTCCCTCTTGGGATGGGGGGCCACTTGGGAGAGGCAGAGATCAGAGGCCTCTGGTCTCCGGCAGAGTCCTGGCTCCATATCAACCTATTGGCACTGCAGGTGATCCGGCTTGCACTGAAGGCATTCCTTCCCTCTGTCCAGGGAAGTGTAGTGCTGGTGTTCACGGACAACACCATCGCCATGTGGTATTGCAACAAACAGGGCGGGGTGGGGTCATGGACCCTTTGTCAGGAGGCTCTGCGCCTCTGGACATGGCTGGAACATCAGTGCATCACCCTGGTGGTTCAACACCTGGCGGGCTCTCTGAATGCCAGGGCGGACGAGCTCAGCCGCCGCTGCATGATGGATCACGAGTGGCGTCTGAACTCGGACGTGGCTCAAGGTCTCTTTCGGCAGTGGGGAGAGCCTTGGTTAGATCTATTCGCCACCGAAGAGAACTTGTAATGTTATCAGTTCTGCGTGTTGGTATTTCCAAGGCTGCACTCGCTCGGAGACGCTTTTCGTCGCGAGTGGAGTTGCGGTCTGTTATACGCTTTTCCGCCTATACCACTTCTGCCCAGAGTGCTGAAGAAGATCAGGCACGACCGGGCCCAAGTCATCCTTGTGGCTCCGGATTGGGCACGAAGATACTGGTATCCCGAGCTACTCAGTCTGTCAATCGATCCCCCGTTTCGACTGCCTCTTCAGGAGGACCTTCTGTCACAGCAGCAGGGGATGGTCCTCCACCCGAACCTATCCAGACTCCACCTCCATGCTTGGAGATTGAGCGGCGGCAGTTGATACCATTTGACTTGCCTCCTGAAGTCTGTGATGTCATTCTGGCAGCCAGGCGTCCCTCCACTAAAACGGTATACGCCTGCAGGTGGAACAAATTTGTGGCATGGTGCACAGCAAAGGCTGTGGATCCCCTTTTCTCCTCTTTCTTCTTTCCCTGGACCAGCAGGGCTCTGCTCTGGGCACCATCAAGGGATATCTTTCAGCTGTTTCAGCCTTCTTGAGGATTCCTGATCAGCCTTCTCTTTTCAAGTCCCCTGTTGTCAATAGATTCTTGAAAGGCATTACTCACATGTTCCCTCCTGTTCCCTTTGTAATGCCTCAGTGGGACTTGAATCTGGTGTTAACTTATTTGATGTGCGCTCCTTTTGAGCCACTTCATAACTGTCCTCTTCGTCTTCTGACTCTCAAGACTGCTTTCCTGGTTGCCATCACCTCTGCCAGAAGAGTGAGTGAGCTCCAGGCTCTTTCTTCTAAACCTCCTTTCCTTTCTGTCCATCCGGACAACGTTGTTCTGAGGACTCACCCTTCTTTTCTTCCTAAGGTCGTTACTGCCTTTCACATCGGTCAGTCCATTACCTTACCCACCTTCTTTCCGCCTCCACATCCCTCGAAAGAGGAAGAGAGGCTCCACCGTCTGGATCCAAAACGTGTGCTCTCATTTTATCTGGATCGCACAAAACAGTTCCGGGTGGACGACCAACTCTTCGTTTGCTACGTGGGCGCTAAGAAGGGGCAGGCAGTGCACAAGCGAACCATCTCTCGGTGGGTCATTTTGTGCATTAAGGTCTGTTATTCCTTGGCTAAGAGGTATCCTCCTGTGGGGCTGAGGGCCCATTCCACTCGGGCCACAGAGGCTACTACTGCCTTGGGACGGGGAGTCCCTCTGCAGGACATTTGTCAGTCAGCAACTTGGGCCTCGCTGCACACGTTTGCCAAGCATTACTGCCTGGACAGCCAAGTCCAGAGAGACGGCTTCTTTGGCCGTTACGTTCTCCAGGACTTCCTGGTGTGATCTTGGTTCGCAGACCCACCACCAGGATTGGTATTGCTGGGGTATCTATTCAAAGGTAAGGAATCTAACTAACGTGTTTCTTTCAGATGCACAAGTTACTTACCTTCGGTAACGATATATCTGTAAGAAACATTAGTTAGTTAGATTCCTTACCGCTCCACCCATCCTCCCCATTCTGCGAACCGATATCTAGGGATAAGGTCATCCCTTTCAGGGCCCTAGTTTCATGGCACCAGTGTCGGTTTCTTGCATGGCTCTGCGTTCCTGGCGTGGAAAGCTATGTTCAGAACTGACGTCAGTGCGCGAGGGCGGCGTCTAAGTACTCCGACATCATCATCCCGGCGATCCCGACGCCAGACACAGAGCCGCAGACGACGCCTACTGACGCGCAGGTGTACTGCTGACGAAAAATCTTTCCGGATCCAGCCTGACGCCTGGGGATATTCTGAGGTAAGGAATCTAACTAACTAATGTTTCTTACAGATATATCGTTACCGAAGGTAAGTAACTTGTGCATTTGTGGCATGGTGCACAGAAAAGGCTGAGGATCCCCGCTCTGCCCCTCTTTCAGAGTATCCCCTCTTCATTCTTTCTTTGGCCCAGCAGGTCTCTGCTCTGGGCACTCTTAATGGCTATCTTTCGGCCATTTCAGCCTTTCTTCACCTTCCTGATCAGCCTTCAAGTCCCCGATTGTTAACAGATTGCTGAAGGGCATTACTCATCTCTTTCCTCCTCCTCTTTTCGTAATACCACAGTGGGACTTGAACCTTGACCTCACTTATCTTATGTGTGCTCCCTTTGAGCCACTACATAATTGTCCTCTTCGTCTCCTTACTTTGAAGACTGCTTTCTTGCTTGCCATCACCTCTGCTCGCAGGGTGAGTGAGCTTCAGGCTTTATCTTCCAAACCTCCCTTTCTTGCTGTCCACCCAGACAAAGTAGTCCTCCGTACTAGGACCTCTTTTCTGCCAAAAGTGTTTACTTCCTTCCACATAGGTCAGACCATCACATTGCCCACCTTCTTCCCGCCTCCTCACCTTTGCTAAGAGGAGGAGAGACTCAACAGTCTGGACCGAAATCGTGCGCTGTCTTTCTACCTTGACCGCACAAAAGACTTCTGATTGGACGATAACTCTTCGTGGGTTATGTGGGCGCCTAGAAAGGCTGGGCAGTGCACAAACGTACCATCTCTCGATGGGTTGTCCTATGCATTAAGATAGGCTATTCTTTGGTTAAAAAGGAACCTCCAGTGGGACTGCATGCCCACTCTACCAGGGCAACCGCAACCACTACTGCTTTGGGACGTGGAGTTTCCTTACTTGACTTCTGTCAGGCAGCCACGTGGGCATCGTTGCACACGTTCACCAAACATTACTGCCTGGGCAGCCAAGTCCGGAGAGACTGCTTTTTCGGCCGTTCTGTTCTCCAGGACTTCCCGGTGGGTGAATGTAGTTTGCAGACCCACCTCCGGGGTTGGCATTGCTGGGGTATCTATTCTAAGGTAAGGAATCTATAACTACAGTCTCTTTTAGAGGCAAAAGTTACTTACTTTTGGTAACAATGTATTTGTAATAGACATATATAGTTAAAGATTCCGTACCGCCCCACCCATCCTCGCCGTTCTGCTAACTGAATTCTAGGGATAGGGACTCTATTCTAAGGCCCTAGTTAAGTGCACCAGTGGTCAGTGTCTTGCATGGGTCTGCGTTTCTGGCGTGGAAAGACGTGTCAGAACTGACGTCAGCGTGCAGGAACGGCATCTAAGTAGACACCGCAATGTCATCCTGGCGACCAACGCCGACCACGGACGCAGAGTCGACCGACGCTACCTACCGACGCGCAGGGGTACTGCTAAGTAAAAATGTCTCCGGATCCAGTCCGACTCCTGGGCGTAATTCTAAGGTAAGGAATCTATAACTACATATCTCTGTTACGGATAGATTGTTACCGAAGGTAAGTAACTTGGTTGTTATCCTTGGCGAGCATTGATTTGTGGCCAGTTAATGCAAGGTGCTTACTTGGTTGCGACCCCCACACACTTTGAGATATGGTTGGTGAAATTTTACTGCCGGTCCCACATGACTTGTTTGATTCCTTAACCAAAACCAATCAGGATGGTCACCATGGATGAGGTCCACCAGCTTCTCTGGGGACGTCCTTAATAGACATGCCTTTTGACGGAGCCCGCCTGTGAGAGGAAAAGCCAGACTCAGTCTGAGAGTGTTTCAAGGATAGCTGAGTCACTGCACACTCTTAAGGCCTTTTGGCTCCAGTCCAGCAATCCTTCCTACAATTTTTCCCTTTTCAAGGATGTGTAATAGGCTTGGTGTATCCACGCGTCAGGCTCCACCGCATGTACATCAGGATTCCCAGCACCTTTTATGTCTGGACCATGAGCCTAACAAACAACAAAGTAGCCATCTGGCCAGTGCACATCTAGGTCCTCTATCCCTCAAGCCACAGCCTTAAAAAACCTGTTTAGCTCACTCTTAGCAGCACACAGCCATCCAATAGAAGAGAGGATCAGCCACTCTCTGCAAGGTGACAACACATTATATCCAACACATAATGGGTCCTGCAGATTGTCTTACAGTGCTACTCCATGCCATTCCTTTTCAACCCACCACACCTGCCACCTTCATTATACCACTTCACGTAGGATCATATATCAGTTTAATGCCAGAAAGTGTTGGCTCTTTTCGCCAAAGGAGCCACAGAGTGGGTGCTCCCCTTCGAGGTGGGGACAAGGTGCTATTCTCGTTCTGTCCTAGATCTTTGCTTTCTCAACACCTTGGCGCAAGTACAAATTCAAGATACTATTCCTGGCCCAGGTTCACTCTGCCCTGGATCCCCAATACTGAAAGGTGGACTTGCATGATGCTAATTTTCATGTCCCGGTCGTGCAGGCCCACAGGCACTACCTGTGGTTTAAGGTGAGCAGCTCAAGTTTGCTGTGCTCCTTATTTGACTCCTCACTGCCTCTTGGGTGTTCACAAAGGTGATGGTGGTGGTCACTGTTCATCTATGGAGATTGGGGTACCAGTCTTTTCCCACATAGACGATTGATTGTTAAAAGTGGGCTTGTAGACGGAGAACCTCATGACGTGATTAGGGTTCTTAATCAATCTGCTGAATTCACATCTGACCCCTTCGCAGAGGCTTCCTTTCATCAGAACGACCCTGAATACGGTGCTCTTTCAAGCCTTTTATTAGGACCAACATGTCCAGGACATTCTGATTGTGATCCCAATGCTTCAGCCTCTGTCCTCGGTTGCAATGAGGATGGCTCTAGAGATTCTACGGCAGAGACCTGTCTCCACATTCGTTTTTGGAGTTGAGGATTATTTGCTTGTCGTTGAAGAACTTCCTACCGTCCATCAAGGAAAAACACCACCTCCATGTGGTACTGCATCAAACAAGGTGGGATCAGGGTCCTGGGTCCTGTGCAAAGAGGGTCGGTAGCAACCTGAGTTATCGGATTTTGCCCTGGTGGTACACTACTTAGCTGAATCTTTAAATGCTAGGATGGATGACCTTTGCAGCACCTAGCAGATAATGAATAGCTGTAAAACCTGGAGGTGGTACAGGCTATCTTACAACAGTGGGGAGACCCCTAGTTTCATCTCTTCACTACTACTGAGCACTTGCAATGTCAACGTTTTTGCTCGCTGAAAATCTTCTGGGGATCATTCCACCTAGAGTGGAGCATGGGACTCCTATATGCCTTCCTGCCACTACCTCTCCTGCCCTGTGTTCTGAAGATAAGGATTAACTGGGCAGACCTGGAACTTCTTGGCTTGAGCATCTGTCTTCTGGTCAGGCTGCCACTTTTGCAGGGCCTTTTTTTCTGCTACAACAGGGCAGGGTATTACACCTGAACCTGTGCAACCTGCTCCTCTATGCTTGGAGACTGAGATGCAGGTTGATCTCCTTTGATCTTTATCCTGAGGTTGATGATGTTATCCTGACAACCAGGCTCCCTTCCATGGAATCTGTGCATGCAGCGCACTGGGAAAAGTTGTGGTTTGGGTTGGGGCAGTACCTGCCAGTTGGAACCTTGGCAGGCAAAAATTGGATTATTATTTAGGGTTGGTGACTACCCATCTCACGGAAACATCACAAACTTTGTCAGGGTGAACCCTCAAAGTCACTTAATTAACCGGAGCTCAGCCCTCTGGTAGCTATGACACAGAGCAGACTGGCTTTACTTAGGGAAATTCGTAAAGTATTTATGCAGCACCAAAACAGTAATAAAGTGGAAATGCAAAACAAAAAAACATTCCAAACTGAGTCAGAATGTTTTAATAAAATGCCACCAAAATAACATTCCAATAATGGGAACCAGAAATATGAATTTTTAAATTTTTACCAGTGCCAAGAAACACAAAGTTTCAATAATAGCCAATGGTCGCTGTGGACCTTGATCTAGGTGCAGTATGATGCTGATCACGATGGACTGCAAGTCCGATACACCAGCTAGGCTTGTCCTGGTCAAAGATTTTACCTTCTGACTTCAACCCCTTGTAGGAAAGTGCCCTTTTTGTATGTTCATCATACCCCTTCCTCCCCTCATACACACACACTTTTCGCTACAATGCTGATGGTTATGACTCTGAAAGTGAACTGGAGTCTGCTTCCCAGTTCTAGTGCTCTATCCCTAAAACTAATGTGTGAGAATTGGTAACCCCAATTGGCAAGCACTTTAACCCCCTTGTAAGTCCCTAGTGTATGGTACCAGTGCATGGGTGTTAAAGTGGTCAGTAGGGCCTGAAGCACAGTTTATGCCACCCTGAGTGACCCATGTAAACTACTGACAGTAGGCCTGCCATTGCGGACTGCAGGGACTCGACTTTGCCCTCAACATGTGTGGCAAAGCCAATGTACTATTTTAAATATGTGCAAGTAACCCAGAAGAAAGGCCTCCTAAGCCCAGGAGGCAGGGTGCATTATATTAAAGGTGTGGACATGTAAGTGCAAGTTTGTATGTCTCTATAGTGGCCTTTACCATTAAATGCTACTATAACTGATAGGTGGTCCATAGTTAACACAAGCAGGCAGCCCAGCAACTCAAGGTCGCCAACTCCATTATGGTACTGCCGAAATATGTCGTGTTTAGTATCAAGCACCGTGCTTTACCACCCCTGACGCGAATCTCATATCGAGGAGGATGTGGCATGCACCCAGATGGCTACATTAAAGTTTGCCCCAGCCTTTCCTGTGCTCTGGCTGCCAGTCCGCAGCTGCTGCCACCAAGACAGGAATCTGACCCCCTGTTAGGAGTTGTGAACTCTCCCAGGAGTCAGAAACAATGGCCTGGATAGCAAGAATGGTCACACCTCTCTCCCTGACAGGATAGCTAGTGAAGTGGCACATCACAGTGGTGAGGTTTAAAGTATTCACCGCCTGTGAAATGCACCAGGCTGCCTCCCAAAACAGGAAACAGCCTTCCCCCTGCACCAGGAACATTTGTGCCCAGGCAGGCGGGAAACTTAGGTATTCAGGAGGAGTATACCCCCAGAAGGCCAGCCACACCTCTAGGATGGGCTACCTTATCTGTACAGCTGAGGAAGAGTTCTGCCATGTTTAAAGGTTGTAGAATAGAGGGTTCTGGCTGAAAAAGGTGACACACATTCCCGGATGTGGTCACCTCTGATGCGGATTAGCCTCTGGGGCTAGTAGCCCATTAGCCACTCCCCCACACCCCTGACACCCCTGACACCCCTAAATCTAGGATTTAAGGGCTATCGCTGACACCAGAACCTCGGTTCTGATCTGACTTGCATCAAAGGACAAAGAGGAGACCAGTGTCTGCGGCAAGGGGAACTGCACAAAGCAAAGGCGTGATACTATGCACCTGTGGCAACCTTCCTGGAACTGCACAACCGCAACTCATCCTTGACCAAAGCTCGGTTCCCCCAGACAGAGGGATGTCTTTGAGAGCCAAAGGCAACTCCAGACCCCTGGACTAGTCACACGAGTCCCCTGCACACTGCAGGTAAAAACAACGTACCGGAACCAAAGAATCGTGGGCCATCAGGCCCTGCAAAGTATCGCCCAAATGTAGATGGTTCAGTGCATTGTCGGAAACGTATCCCTGACCTCCGCCAAGTTTCAGGCCATTACCATTTTCCCTCCTGATATCAAAATAATGTTCTGCTGAGTCTACCGCTGCCAAGGCTTGTTCGTCGCCCATCCGGCAACCACCCACTTTACCCGAAGCTGCATCTTAAGGGAACTCTGCAAAACCTTCGTCTAACGTCAGCTTTGGCTGTGTTGTTGACTCTTTTCACCCTGTCCCCTACCAGCGGTAAAACCAGCTTCCCGCTGCTTCCGCTTCAGCACCAAAGACAGCCAGGACAACTCTGCAAACTGACTGTCGTGGCTTGGTCCTGGGACCCATATCACCTTTACTCTCCTTGTGTTCCACGTAACTTGACCTGCAATTGACCTATTGTCACTAGTGCTTTTTACCATTGACCGCAATGACAGTTTTGCAGCACTGTTTTACACTTACTTAATATTGTTTCCAAAATCTATTACTCCGGTTATACTTATCTGATTGACTTCGTTTTGGTGTCTAAATTTATAATAAAATTTGCTTTATTTTTATAAATTAGTATCTGATTTATTTCAAGTGGCGTGAATTACTTATCGTCCATGTTGGTGCTCTAATAAATCCGGACTGTTCTTTGCCACCCTTCCAGGATTGAGCTAAGGATTTATTATTGTGAATCCAAGGACCATCTTTGGGGTATTGCGAGAGTATTCCATGGTGAAGCATAACCAGCATCACTACATAATACTCCACCTTCCTAGACCCCTTATGTCCAAACCCACAACAGGAATGCACTTCCAAAGCCCCCCAGGACCTCTTTAGGGGCACTTAGAGACTCACAGGGTGTCAGGCATACGCTAACAGCAGCATCCAGTCCATGTCCAGTTGTCACTGGTCAAGTGGGCAGTTGTAGTAAATACCTTGTAAGGGACTACTGGAACACCCTGACCAGAGCCCCCCCAACTTTCCTTATTTCTCATCTCTCTTCTGAACTCCGACGGTCCCAGCAGAACCTGGAAGAGACAGGGGTCCACAGTCATGAATATAAAGACAGACTAGCCCTCTTTCGCGCAGGCGGAACAATATGACGTAGGAAGGGAGAGCCCGTCAGAACGACAGGCGGGATGAGAAAAGGCCACGAGGAGAGACCCTGGGGCGGACAAGGAAGGAGGGGCGAGGAAAAGCAGGAAGACGTTGAGAGAGGAGAGCTTCAAAAAGCGTGGCTGAAGACTCGGGAAGATGCCGGAGAAGCTGGCTTGCCAGGTTCCCCGGGAGAAGACGCAGAGCTTGACTGCAGTCCCAAAGAGTGGAGCGAGAAGTGGTGGTCGCCCACAGAGGAGGACGTGATTAGGCTGCCACAACTCAGGAGAGTTGCGGCAGAGGCCGATATGTAACGCTGAAGAGGAAGGTGGAAGCGCAGGCTAAAGGAAGGGGGAGGACAAACGGGCCACTGCACCTTTTCTTTATTTCCTGTTTGGACTTTCCTTGCTTGATGTTGTTGGTTAATGTACATTAATGCTCTCTTGTGTTGGAATAGGATTAGGTCAATACAGCTAGGGCATCTGGCACCCGTTTAAGAAAAAGGCAGACGAGGAATTTTGGGTGTTGGACCGCCCCTCTAGAGAAAGAAGGCATATTTTTTTTTCCCCCTTTTTCACGGAGCAGATGATTGCTGCCTCAATTTTAATACTCTAGAACCAAAACCCCTTACAGTAGGAAAAACCTTACTTTTTAACCTGGTTATTTCTGGGGTTGTTTTTTTTTCTTCTTTTCTTTGTTCAAAACCAGACTAGGACAGGATGGCATATCTATAGGAGTACTCAAGAAAAATCATATATTTTATTGTGTTGTATTCCACCCTTTCTCAATAATTTTGGAACACCCAGATGTGGTGACGGCATCTCTCCTTATCCTTGGCAGAAGGAGCAAACATACTTGCCGGCCCTTTTTTCTTTTATTCTCGAGCCTCCTAGGGGGGCCCCCTCTAGGAAGAAGTGGAAGATCAAGAGAGAAGAAGAAAAGAGAAGGCATGAGGTTATGTAGAACAATCACCCTAAATCTGACCAGTGAACAAAGTCCATTCAATATTAAGAAACATATACAGCCTCCTTGCTTCTTTTTCCACCCTTTCCTCCGACATACCTTTTGTAGCCCCCCCAAGCATGAATAGGAGGTCAGCCTTTTGAGTATTAGAGTCAACCTCTTTATCCTAGGTACAAGAGGGAGCAGGTCCATTCCTTCAAAACTCGTCACCGTTCACAGGCACAGATGTAGTCGTCTTTTGTTCTTAGGTCCTGCAGGGTTCTGAAGTAGGTGTTTGGAGACCCCGCATTTAGGCCTGGCACGAGGTAGTGAGTGGGAATAACTCTTGGGCATGACCTAAATAATGGAGTTAAAATTTCCAGAGCCAACCCTGCCCACTTTGGGCAATTGAAGATGGTGAAAGTCTTCTGGCACACTAAAGTTTGTCCCTAGGAGTGTGTGCGAGGAATGTACTATGGTAATCCTAGTGTCCTTCCACATCCATCACTAAAATCGAGTTTGGGGCAGCCACTGTACCCAAAATAAAACCAGAGACTGAAGTCTGGTAGAGCAGGCCAGGGTTCATAAGCAGCCTCCACACTGGATACACCAGGATTGGCTTGCTATTCTGTTTCTGTCCTTTCAAGTGTGCCCTCATTGTTGTTTATAAAACCCAGAGACAGAAGTCCAGTGTGACAAAGTGTAGGGTCATCCCACTACCAGACAGTGAATAAACAGAAATGCTGTGTTCTCTGCCTTTCAAGTGTACCCTACAGTGTTATATGCAATCCCAGCAGACCTGTCAGGCAGGATTTGACACTGTAATGTCATAAAGGATGCTCAAAGCCCAAGCCTTAATATTCTGTGAGGTTTAGAAACACCTCTTCTCATTCAAGTCAGCCTATTATTGCTCCTGGAAGCATTTCACACATTTTTCCACACCTATCCAAATGCTAATCCCTGGCTGGGAGAAGTTTTAAGAGCAAATGCAAAATGACCTCCAGGAACCTCAGGCAGGGAAAATGTGACTTTCTAAAAGTTACTTTTCTTTAATATTTATTAAACATCTGATTTCGGCATTAAATTAGATTTTTGATAACTATAAAAAATGGTTGTTTAATTATTTTTGTAGCCAGTCCCATTCCTGAGACACAGTATTAGGGTTTTAATCTGTACTCTGTTTTTTTACATAGGACAGCTAGGCCTGCCACAGTGAAAAATGTCTTTTTGGAGCTGGTCAATATAAGGTCATGTTAACATAAAATTTTTACATGTCCTACTTTTACATAGCATGCGCATCGTCTTGTGTGCTAAAGGGGCTGCATACCTTCCTATGGGTGACATTACTTTTTAAAAGGCTGGTTTTGACCTGTCAAAAGGGCTTATTTTGACAGGTTAGGTTGCACTGTTCAAACTATCACAGTCAAGCTACAGTGGTAGGCCTGAAGCCATGTTTTACATGGTCACTATAGTGGATGGCACATTAGGTGTTGTGGTCAATTAAAAACATTCAAATTAGAGACTCTTGGTACAATTTGTACCATATATTAAGGCCTTATTAGTAAGATAAATATACCAATTAGAATATACCAATCCCACCATGTTAAAAGGGGGAGTCCAGACAGTTTACCACTGGCTAGCGAGGGTAAAGTGCACAGAGGTCTAACACCAGCAAATAATCTATTGAACAAAACAAGATATATAAGTGGTGACTTCGCAGAAAAGGCGTATCTCCTAGAGTTACCCCTCAAAAGGTTTACAACATGTGTGTTCCTCTAAGCCCTTAGTGATGCCACTGTGGGACTTAAATCTGTTTCTCACGTTTCTGATATGTACTTTTTTTGAACCAGTTGACAGTTGTCCATTGCACCTACTCACCTCCAAGTGATCTTCCTGGTTGCAATAGCATCCGCATGTTGGAAGTTGAACTTCACGCCCTTTGCTCCAGCCTCCCTATACCACCTTTTTTCTGCACAAACTGGTGTTAATGACTCGATCTGCATTCCTAATTAAGGTGGTGACATCTTTTCATGTTGGCCAAACCATCTCTTTCCCAACCTTCTTTGCTCCATCTAATCCTTCGAAAGCGGAAGAGAGACTCTGTCATTTGGAACTAAAAAAGGCTGTCAGCTTTTACATAGATAACACCAAAGAACACATGGGGGACAATCAGCTCTTTGTGGAGTTTGTTAAACGAAGAAGAGCAGTGAGGTGCAGAAATGAACGATCTCTAGATGGAGAGTCCCCTGCACTAAAATCTGCAATGGATTGGTGAAGAAACAGCCTCCAGAACTTCTAAGGGCTTACTCCTTTGTGACCAAAGCTGCTACCACTTGGTTGGCATGCAAAGTGTATGTCCTAGATAATAATCAGCAACCCTCATTCACGAAGTACTTCATCTACGACAGCTGGGTTTTGTTGAGAAGGGCATTTTGCTGGACTTTTTAGTCTGAGCCATTCCACAGACCCACCACCTTTGGTATCTTTTCACAAAGTGAGAAATCCGTCCTACAAAGTATCTATCAGAAGCACAACTTACTTACCTTCAGTAATGCTCATTCTGGTGGATACTCTATGTATCTGTAGATTCCTCACCATTCTCCCACCTTCTCGTTCTGTACCAATGTGTAGATACCAACTTAGAAATCTGCACGTTCGTACTTTCGTTTCTATGTATGAGTGTGGGTGAATTCATAAAAGAAACTGACATCAGCATGCCAGGGAGGCGCTTGTATGCAATGACGTTAGTCACTTCCGGAGCAGAACGACATTGAGACAGAGTCACTCGGCAACATCTACCGGCGCACAGGAGCACTGCTTTTTAGTTTCCGGCACCTGGGGGTGTTCACAAGGTGAGGAATCTCCACTTAGAGTCTCCACTATTAAGAGCCTTACCACTAGCAAGTCACTTGTTCTTCCAGGCCAAATTTTCCATTCAACAAGGCTCTTACAGACATTCTCATGTCCACTTGGTCCAAGCTCTGCTCAGGCACACTGGCCTGTCAACCTGTGGCAAGGTGACATAGTCCAGCCACCGGTGACCTCGACTTTCTGACAGGGCATCCGACGCCTGAAAGTCTAATGCTGTGGTGATTTACTTACGCAGAGCAAAGTAATTGCAGTCTGCCCTGTGTGCCTCATCCTAAATTATGAGCGAAAGGAAAAATGCATGATGATGTCCAAAGAGTGCCGTGACTGGAGGATATTAAGCCCAGACAGTTACGTTTTTCTTCTTCTGGGGTCTTCGCGGAGCAGATTTAAGATTCCCAATAGGCTTTGCTGACTGCCTTAACAGTACATAGGCCTCCTTCCTCGGTGCCACCCAATAGAATTTTAGACATCAGTAGTCTCAGCCCTGGCTTTGACTAGCACAACTTTGATGGTGCCTATGACGTCTCACCAAGGAAAATTGTGCTGCGTTTTTGTCTGCTTAATGTCTGCTTTCTCTGTCACCATTACCACAACTGCGAACAATGTTGCAGCCACCACCATTGCAAAAACCCCTTCACCATTACCACCACAACTACCATTGCTATGACAGTTGCGAACAGCACTGTCAACACTGGCACCGTTACTACTGCAACTGTCATCACCACCATTATTATAACCCCACTATCATCACGCGGGTGCCATCATTACTAACATCACCACAGTGAACTCCCACACCACTACTAATCTCACCACTAATACCACTATCACCCCTTACTACCACCATCATTACTACTGTCACTACTACTACCACCACCACCACAATGTTCTCATATTTTTGCTTGCATTAGAGCATTGTACTTTTGACAGTGTTGTGTCAGTGTAATAGGAAGGGTGGACCTGTTTGTAAATATTTTGTGTGTTTGCTATCAGTAATAAATACGTATTGGCAAAGCCAATAAGTCTTGAATCTAAAAGGCTGGGTTTGCCAATCATTTTTCATGTGTGCATGCGTTAGGATGCATGCACATGCAAGGCTGGCAATCGCAATCTTACAATGGGTTTCCTACTAAAGAAAACCCACTCCAAGATTGGCGCTGATGTGTATGCATGCATCTATCATGTCACATGCAACTTAATGTGCGTGCACATCCATTGTGACATAGTCAAACCTTTTTTTTTTTTTTAACTTTTATAACATTGCAGATGGCTATGTAATAGTGGAAAATTAAAATGTAAAAAAAAGTCCAAAAAGGATAGTTCTAATTGTCAAATAAGTTAATGCTGTCTGTAGCAGAGACCTTAAAAGGCCAGACCTATTGGCTTGGCCGGTGCTTGTTTTATGTAGAAATAGGTGTTTTGGGAAGATTAAGAACCACAAAAACTTGGAACATGACAAAACATCAAAGGCATGACAAATGTGAATTGTCCGTTTATTGGCTGAAAGAGTTATCTGGATTCCTATATTGTTTTTCTTTTCTTTTTTGTAATCCCTTTTAACACACAGGATTGGTTTTAACTTGACTGACCTTTTTCCACCTCTTTACAGTTGTCGCCTCATATTTTGTCTGGACTTCATGAAATCGCCTGCTGCATCGAAGATCGCAATTATCAGCAAGGTCTGTTTGTGCACACCCAAGTGGTCAGCAGCAGCAATTTCAGTGAGATATCCAGCTTCATGCCCATCTTGAAAATCATCATGACTCTTGCCACCAAGCTTGGTGTGTAATGTCATTACAAGATGCACATGCCATGGGAACAAAAGATGGAGGGCATGGCAAGAAGAATCCCACGAGCCAGACAATGTACAGATGAGAAGGATGCAATCTGTACGTTAAAGAAGTTTTCCTTGAGCTTAGTAATTGAATTTCAATCACATCTCCAATTCTCAAACAGGTCCCCATACTCTCCAGATTTGGAAAAAGACATTCACCACAATTGAAATGGCTCTTGTTTCACAAGTTTCACTCTGGCCGTGCCCTAGTGGTTAGGTAATGACTTGCTTGGTTGTGTCAGGCATATTGTTCTGTAAAAAGGTGTGGCGAGTTTTGTTGTAAATGGTGTAAATGGGTGTGAGGTGTGTGTGATTTGCCAGTGTATACCTCATGCTTGACTTTACCTTTCTTCCAAGTGGACCAGTCAGACTCCTCAACCCTGCCTCTTCACCCCTTTCCAGTGTTCTCCAAGCATTATTTGTCATTTTCCATTTATGATCACCCGAGCCTTGAGTTAAACTTCAAATTGTTTTGGATTGACAAGACTTTAAAGAACGGATATGTTTTAAGATAAATGAATTAGCCCTTGCTCGTGTTTAAAAAAAACCTCATTTGTCTTTGATTTTTCTCCAAATCTTTGCTGCCCACAATCATATCTCCTGGGATTGTTCTGTTTGAAGCAACTGCTACCTCCTTTGTGTCTGTCGTTGCACGCGTGTAATCTTGTTTCGTGATTATCAGTTTTGGCTTTCTTCGTGCAGGTAGTTCATCCACGTTTTTCCATCTAACCTTTTCTGTGCTAGTACATGGAGCTTTCCTAAATGTATAGGTCACATTTTGCTCAAACTTCTCCAATTTATTTATATTCTGTGCTGTGTGCTTGCCGATCATCACCATGCTCTTCTCTGTGGTGTACCTGCTTCCTTCTGGCTTTGTTTTGATGTTGCATTGTTCTTATGTTGATTCTTTTTCTTTTGGGCCCTATCATTCTTCCTCTGAAGCTGTGCTTGCCTCGGATACTACTTGTGTGTGTATACATTTTTTTTTTATACCGTTGTTTTTATTGTCAGCATATCTCTAGCTTTCTTGTTTCTGTTGTCCAACTGTTACTTCACGAAAGGTCGTCTCACGTTACTGTCTGTTTGGATGACCAGATATGAATTCTGCAGAAGGACACCGTTGTGTCTGCCTAATAGTATTAAGGTTGATGCCATAGTTTGGCTAACTTCAGAAACCCACTCACATACACTTTTGATGTATGTGTGCCTGCCTTAGTTCATCATTTTGGTGTAGAGCAAGGCATTAACTATTAATCTAAAATAGAGATTGCAGATTGCGTCACTGAAATGTTAATGGGAAATACCAGGAAAGTGGTATTCCTTGCAGTCCTAATATTGGCCACTTGGGATCTACCACTAACAGTTAAGGAGAAAAATACCCGTCACAGGCTGTGGTGCAGTGCCTGTGCCTAGAATGAGAGCCATTGAGGCTCCTCTCGTAACCAGCCCAGAAAGCATGCAAATTCGATGGTTGTGAGCCTTCAAAAAGGTGTGCTTCTTGTTAGGGTGCTATGTCATAAGTTTCAAACTCATCAGAGTAATCAGTGGAAACGTATTGTTTTGTCTTGTCACAGGAAACCCTGGCAACAAGTTGCTATGAACGTTTTAGGTTGTTTACCTGGATACCATTCTTTTGAAACACTGTGTTGAAAAAAGCTGTCTGACACTATAATTATTTGCATTACTTTTCTTCCGGAGGGTTATTCAGAATTATGATTTAAATCCTGTTGGCGGGGTGAATTCCAGAGGGAGAGAGATGGCCAACCTGGATAGTGTTGGATTACTTCAATTGCTTTAAGAGCTTGGTGCAAATTTAGGTGATGAAAAAGATATTTGTTTCCAGTGCACATTAAAATAGCAACAGAGTCCGATAAGTAAGACACTAAATTTAGTATCAATCTGCCTAAAGTAACATCCTCTTCTATACTCTGCTCACTTGGTTCATTAATTATTATTTACCTTTCTCATGCCTACTTATATTCCACTTTTTTGAACCATTGCTTGTCTTCCTCTATATTACCTTGGATTTTTGAAAGTTGTGTTGGCGTGTAAAATAAGCAGGTACCTCTGCTGTAGCCTTATGCTCAACCCAATTTGTTAGATGTTTGCACTTATCGAGGTCCTCACCTCGTGCCTCATTTATGCTGCCTTTTAATAACGGTTAATTTAAAAAATTGAATTAGGTTGTTGGCTAAGTTAAATGTTACTTGAGGGGTGAAATAAAGCAGATTTTCGAAGAAAAAGAGCTTTCGCTTATTATTTTATTCATATTTTCTTCTGCCTGAGACACCCATATGTAATGTGATTTTTATTAACATTTCTTTGTTGACTAGCTAAACAAACAGCAGCAAACTGGAAACATGCACACACTCCCACCTTCCAGACTTCACAAATGAGACACACCATAAACAAACTCCAATGTCAAGCTTTCTCTCTTTCCCCACACCTAACAGATATACAGCAACACAGAAACTATCTTTTAACTGTTCCCATCCGTTGGGCAATTTAGAACCTTACTACATGACCCATATGCTGCACTACCAACCCTAACTCCTACACCTTCCACCCTAAACAGACACAAACAAAATAAGCAAAATGTCACTCCTCGCAACTTCGCTTCTCCATGTCTTCTGCAGAAAAAGACTACACGACAAAAACAACACAGCTTACCTACTCACCATCAACCACCGTCTCCACCACCTACACACGCAGACCCATCATAATGCCTTCTTAGCTTGCTGGATGAAGAACACGATACAGAACAGCTACACTATTACTATCCTCATACAGCTAATACCAGGACTAAAGAGACACCCCTGCTACAGACCCACAAAATACTTCTCACTCTTCTACAGAACAAAGTCACACTATCACATAAGCACACTCTCTAAACTGCCTACTAATGAATGCTTGATCACTCTTAAAAACAAGCATCACATCTATGACCTTCTCACTGACACAAAACCTGACATACTCTTCATAACGGAATCATGGTTGGGAGATGATATGGCTCCAGTGTTGCATGAAGCCGTTCCTCTAGGCTATCAAACTATCACACAAAATTGCATAGGCAAAAGAGGTGGTGGCCTTGCTGTTGTGTTTAGGCAAACATTAAATATCACTAAAGCTGACGACGACTCCATACAAGGTTGTGAGGCCCTCTTCACCAGATTTAACCCTACACCATCTTCCTCCTGTAACTTTCTGCTCCTTTACAGACCTTTACTTAGCAATGCAACATTCCCAGACACACTTCTAGATATGGTTTCAAACATGATAACACTAAATCCCAACCTATGCATTCTGGGTCACCTCAACATTTGGATTGAACAAACCCAATATGCCCAATCCAAAATGAATCATCACTGGCCTAAACGTACTGAACTTACATCAGATTGCCCACAAACCCACACACATTGCTGGACACATCCTTGATGTCATTTTTACAAATACAGAACTAATTACCTAACAAACAATAACTCCGCTCCAATGGTCAGACCACCATTTGTTTGCTTTCCAAAATATAATAACACAAAGCAACACACCTAAAAACACCTTACATGCATCCACCTATCGACTGTGGAACAAACTCAATTTTGAACATTTAGAAACACAGCTAACATCCAGTATAGATGTAGGCATAATACATTCTTTTCAAATACTATATGAGTGGCTACAGGAAGCTTTCGATATCCTAATATCACTAAAAACAACATTATAGAAAAAAGTAAAACAGGCACCATCTAGAAATACAGAGATAAAACAATAAATTAGAATGGTGCAACGTGCTTAGCTCAAAACAAACACCAGTCAAGACAAACTTCACCTACAGAAACTTAACATATTATACACGTTGGCTATCACAAAAACTTTTAAAATAAGATACTTTTCAGACAGAATTCAAAATGCTAAATGTGCAAATAAAGAATTCTATAAAATTCTCACTGAATTTCGTAAATGAAATTGCCTAGAAGGATCTCCTCCCATTACTCAGGATTTCACAGACAAACTGGCAAATCATTACATGGCCAAAGCAGACACATTGGACTCATATTTAAAACAAAGAAAAACCACCATCATCGACCCTTTTCCAAAACAACAATCCAAGAATACGCTAACCCCCCCAGCCTCTTCATTCCTTCCAACAAATTTCACACAATTTTTGGATCTGGTCAAAGCAAGCAGGCCTGCCAGCATCCCTTCTGACTCGTGTCCACCACAACCCTTCAAGAGAATTCTTCTAACAACCTTTGCTGCCACACCAGTAATAAGAATTATTAACTATTCCTTAACTACAGAAATATTTACAGAATAACTAAAATAGTAATACACACTCCCATTACTGAAGAAAACAAACCTGGACCCGCTGAACCCCGACAACTACAGACCGATTACAAATTGACATATCCTGGGCTAAATGATAGAAAGAGCAGCATTCGCCCAGATGTCACAAATCATTGAAGATAATGCCATACATTCAGACTTCCAAGCGGGATTCCGTCCAGGGAGAGGCATAGAATCTGCCCTTGTTGCCATCTGGGATGACCATAAAAACAGTTGATCTGTAACAGGGTCGCCGCACTACTTCCCTTGGACCGCTTACCTGCCTTTGACATGGTTGACCATGACACTCTGATATAAAGACTCTATGAAGCCGGCATGCAGGGGACTGCTGTAGACTGGATCACATCCTATCATCTCAACGGAACTGATGTCATCCATTCCCCCCTTTCTCTTCAAACCGCATTTCACAAAAGCAGGCGTCCCTCAAGACTCTATCATCTCAACCATGCTTTTCAACATCTCCATGAAGTCTTTACCGGCACTGATCAAGCAATTTCACCTCACGTGCTATAACTATGTAGATGACGCACAAATACTCTTTCTACTAGAATGCCACAAAGACATTGGAAACTCACCAATTTTCAGTTGTCTCAGAGCCGTGGATCAATGGATGACATGGACCCATCTCAAGTTGAATGATTCCAAAACAGAAATACTCATGTGTGACGATTGGAAAAATTATGACACACTCGCCGCATGGACTGATGATGTGGGAACATCGCCTAAAGTATCAAAGGAAGTAAGAAACCTCGGAGTTACCATGGGCGCTAAGCTATCAATGAATGCCCAAGTGGACAAACTAGCAAGAACAAGCTTTGTTACCATAAAAACTCTGCTACGCATCTTCCCCCACTTGGGATTTCCACACAAGGTCCAGGCTACCATATCTCATGTTCTGTCCAAACTTGATTACACCAATAGCCCCTACCATGGATCACCTTTAACAACCATGATACGACAACAACGGATTCAGAACTCTGCTGCCAGACTACTCTTACATATAAAGCCACAAGCCCACATCTCCCCTGCCGTGAAAGCCCCACATTGGTTACTGGTTGCCAGAAGATCCATGTTCAAGCTGTTTTGCATCACCCACAAAGCGATACATGGAACTTGACCACTCTTTATCAGGATTAAAATCACCAAATACATTTTACAACGGAAACCGCTCTAGAGTGGTACCTCTCCTCAAAATCCCACCGAACAAGTAAAAAAACCTTGAGTGGCACATCCTTCTCTGTTCAAGGAGACAAAATATGGAACTCTTTACCCCCAAACATAAGATCCACAGATAACCACCTTATCCTCAGAAGACTACTCAAGAATTGGCTCTTCCCCACATAACCACCATACTCAAACATAAATATATAGCATATCCCTCTGTATGTAAACATTTATGTGGACTACAGATGTGGACCTACATATGAGTATTGCTTTGTATAAATGTGTATAATAATGATGTTTTATAGATATTCATTAGTTCTGCTTAACAAATGTACATATTACTTATAGTTACATTATTCTATGTTTAACATGTATATAAGTGACTACATAAATAAGTAAATCTTTTATCATAACTATTTAGCTACAATTTCTTCACTATTGAATTACAAAAAAAGAAAAATATTAAAGTACTGTAAGACTTGAATGTCTGAGTTTATTAAATGCAACTTTAATCTACATATATTACCTTCCTTATACATGTATACCTTCCATGTGCTTATGTATCTTTATATGTATTACTTTGCTTCTAATTCAGTATATCCAATGCACTACCCTATATCTCTCGCAATATATCCTCTATCTACACTCTGACTCATCTCAAACCTCATTCTACCACTCTCTCCAAAGCATTACCCTTTTTTCACACCCTATACTGCTCTCAATATATCCTTTTCCTCAACTCCCTGACTCATCTCCAAACTCATTCTACTACTCTTTCCAATGCACTACGCTATTTCTCACCCTATACCTCCCTCAGTATATCCTCTACCTCCACTCTCTCATTCATCCCAAAACCTATACCACTACTATGATCCCCAAATTAACCCTTACTAGACTATTCTCTCCTCTACCCCTCTTTGCATGATCTTATATTTAGTTTACTGTTCAGATCTACCAAACAAGCCTTTCTAAACCCTTCCCTCTGACTCTTCCCTCTTCACCTCCCCTTTACTCATCCCAAACCCCCTCCTATTTCTATGTACTCAAAAAAAATCAATTTTAGACCCATTCCTCTTCTATCCCTCCACTATTCCTTTTCAATCTAAATAACAGACTAACATGTCCACGTCTCAAATTAATTTCATATTTCCCTATACTAATTCCGCAATAATCCTGTTTGGGTTCCGGAGTAGCGTGCTACCTGCCAAAAAGTGCTTTGATGCCTCATCAGGGGTAGCAAGCACTATATAAATGCAAACCCTTCCTTCTTCTATCCCTCCACTATCTTTTTTACAATCCAAATAACAGACTAACCTGCCCAGCGCTCAAGTATTTTCCTACACTTATTCACCACTGATCCTTCTTGGGTCTGGAGTAGTGTGCTACTTGCCGAGAAGTGCTTCCACAACCTCTTTAGGGTTAGCAAGCGCTAAATAAATATATACTCTTGCCTCTTCCAATCCCGCCACTATCCTTTTCAATCCAAATAACAGACTAACGTCCACTGCTCAAATTAACTTCATATTTCCCCAGACTAATTCATCACTAATCCTTTTTTGGTTCTGGAGTAGCGTGCTACTTGCCAAAAAGTGCTTCAACTTCTCATCAGCGGTAGCAAGTGCTATATAAATGCCAACCTTTCTGTCTTCTATCCCTCCACTATCCTTCTCAATCCAAATAACAGAATAACATACCCACCGCTCAAATTAATTTAATATTTCACTACATTCATTGAGCACTAATACTTTTGGGTTCCGGAGTAGTGTGTTACTCATCCAAAAATGCTTTGACGCCTCGCCAGGGGTAGTAAGCACTATATAAATGCAATTACAACACAGTCAAATACAATTTCAGTCATAAAAGTAGAATGTAAGACTATGATCGCCTTAATTTTAACCCAGTGGATTTTGTGCATGAGTAACCGAGGAGGGATGATAAAGGAAACGTAAAAACATAAAGTAAATCCAATTTTTACATTTTTGTTCTATTTTTTAAATTTTGCTCATACGGTTTAGCTGTGTGTTGCAGTCTGCTCTGTAACCTGTACTTCCTTTTATACAGTTAGAGTGCTCTTTGTGTCCACTGCTTGCTCATGGTTGTATGATTTCTTGTCTATATCAGTTCACTGCTGATGATTCTGGGAGCATTATCTGATAGAGACATCTAGTCGCAGATTCCTTAGCTTAGAATATTCCCCAGGCGTCAGACTGGATCTGGAAAAACTTTTTCCCCCAGCAGTACCTTTACACGCCGGGAGGCGGCATCGCCCGGCTCCGTCCTGACGTCGTCCATGGAAGTGACGCCAATGGAGCCATATAGGTCCCTCGCGGCGTGCTGACGTAAGTTTTCTTCTTTTCCACTTCCCAGCGCGGATCCGGAGAAGCGGTTACCTCTGGCCTGTTTTTTGTTTTTCAGACCTTCTCGACGCCTTTTGGCATCTGGGAATGGAGTGTAATGCCTTCGGGCTTCAAAACGCATGACTCCTGTTCGTGGCAGGTGTCGCGAGGGATCCACACGCAATCTGTATGTGGTGCATGGGCGAGCACCACGACTCTGAGGAGTGTGGCGCCTGCTGCCGGCTGAAGCCGAAGTCCTTGCGGGAACGTCGCATGATGTTGCTGACCGCCGATTGTCCCGTTTGGAGCCTTCATGCCGCCGGTCTCCTTCTCATACTGGGGGGTCAGTTTGGGACAGGTCGCGGAGTTGTTCCCCCGGCTGTCCCTCTCCTACCGCGGGTAAGCATAAAAAGAAGAAGTCACGTAGGTCGCCGACATCGCGCAATGGCGGGGCCCGCTGCTCCCGGTCTTTACCGAACACGGGTCCACAGGAGTTGAACCCCACTTATCCGCCGTTTCCTGGCACTGTTGCGACTAGGGCCCAGATGGAGGCCTATTCTCGGGCTTCACTGTCCATCTTTGGGCCACCCCCTCTCCCTGTGCGCCTCCAGGCCCCATAGAGGTGGAAGGGGGTCAGATCTAGATTCACCGGCGGGTTCAACCTCGGCGCCGTTTGAGCACCCTGACTCCGACTCCGGAGTCGCTGTAAAGTTGGGGCATGACCCGGAGGGGGCATCCTCCTCGCACGTCCAAGCCTCCCATGTTGTCTTCACACAGCCCTGTGTGGCTCCCTGCGTCGATGCCGGCTGCAGCTGCAGGACAGGTCTCAACTCTGGGTCGGCTCCGTTCCTCTCCGCAGGTTTACACCTCGGTGGATGTCGCGTCAACGCCGTGTGGACGAGGCTCCCTTGGGGGTCCTCGACATTGAGTCGACGCCGGTGCCATCCCCGACCGTTCGTCGGTTGGCGGAGTCCGAAACTGAGGAGGCCCCTGTGGGTGCACCACCTCCCGGATTGTTTCACTGTCCCTCTGGCCAGGTTCCCACGTACTGTCAGGGCCTTGGATGCCCTCGGGCTGTGAAGCCACTGCGTTTTGGCGGCAGGATTAGCCTCAGGCCGTCTGTGAGAAGTTGGCCTGGCATATGCTGTCCACTAGTTATAGGGGACACCTTGCACCAGTCCAATTCGACTCATATAGTGATAGGTTAAAGACAACCTTTAAAGAAAGCTATCCTAGTGGTAGCTGTGGAGAGCAGCCTTCAGGCTAAGTGTTGAAGGAGTGTTAAGCTTATTGTTTTACCATAGATAACCTCTTGAATAACCAAATGAAAGAGTAGTCCACACAGGTATATATATAAAATATATGTATTTATTCTAAGAATAATCCCACTAGTCTCTTTATGAGGCTGGCGGTAAAGATACAATTCAAACAAGCATTGATAGTTACAATAAATAGCACTGGAATCATAGGGCCCCAGGGGGGGACCAAACCATATATCAAAAAAGTGGTATAAGAACCACGACAATTCTACAGACAATGCCTAGGGCATTTAGGGTCGCTGGCCCCTTGTGAAACCACCCAAGGTAGTGAGGAAGGGGACCCATGGGAGACGCGTGCAGTGGCAGAAGCTACTGTCGGGATCTCTATTAAAGCCTAAGGAGAATGTCGCGGTTGAATTTTACAAGATTAAAAACACTTCTAGCAGGAGTTCAAGTTCAATACTTTAGAGTTAAGCTTTTGAAGGGCCCACACCCACGAGAGTACCGAGGTACCACTGTTACCTGCCCCAGGGAAGCCGGGTGCATAGGTCGTTTTCGATGTCGGGTCGCGGGCTGATTTTCAATGGCAAAACATGAAGAACTGCTGCTAGCAAGAAGCGTCGTCGATGTCGTGAAGATTGAAGATTTAGATCTTGAAGAGAAGGACCTGAAAGCAGAGGGGACAGAGTCTCGTTCACGGCACAGTGACCAGGGGGCTCAGGAGAAAGAGCCCTTCAATGTCGGGTGCTTCCAGGTGGAAGAGGTGTAGCTTGGATCGTCAGCCACGGGGTCCAGGAGGCGTCAAGGAAGGCCAGCTTCTGGAGGGCGACTGTCCCACGAAGGATGAGGGTCGCTGCAGTGTTAGTGTCCGGATTGGATCCACTAAGCCTTGGCAACCGCAACCCACGCAAGAAACACAAAACAGCTACTGGTGCAGACCCACAGGGTCTGAGCGAGGTCTCCAGCGAGGAGACTGAAGAACAGGCCTGGAGCAACCAGAGGAACTCTTGGAAGTGAAGATTGACCTCCGCTAGGGCCCACCAGTCGAGAGACAAGGGACTGCGGGAGGCAGCAATTTGGCGTGCGTAAAGATGCGCCCACGGGTCGCCGGAGCTGGCTAGGGCATCGATCTTTGGCACAGATGATGCTGAGAGGTTGGCTCAATAATGGGCCAAAGCACAACTTCCCCACTTGTCGGGGTCGGGTGCTGTGCAGGAGGTGGCCGGTGTCCTTGGGTATTGGGGGTCTCCGCACCCACGGGGTCCACGGTGCTGAGCTTTGCTGTGCACACTCACTGGCCTCTGGGATGCTTGGAAACCCACCTAAAGGTAGGAAAGAGTCGTCGATGTCCGTAGGAGCAGCGAGGTTCCAACTGGGTCACTTGCAGTGTTTCAGGTGCCTGCCAAGCAGGGGGGTAACTCCTTTACCCCAAGGGAGATTTCTTCATTCAGCTGTGCAGCAGCAAGTCGAAGTTCAAGTCTGTGAAGTTCAAGAATAATGTGAGGCTCTGGGGACCCAGTATTCACCTTTATCCAGAGATTAGGGGAGTGTCCAGATCAGGGCCCACCAATGAGAGTTCAGGCGGGAAAGGGTGGGTACATCCTCTCCCCTTTGTGTGGTTTGCCACCTGGGCAGGGGACAGGATGCCCCTGAACCGGTTTGAGGCGGTGTATGCAGAAGTAGGCACTGGAGAAGCCTACGTGCAAGTCTGAAAGACATCCTATGGTGCACCCACCCAGTTCCAATCCACATAGTCTGTCTGGGGAGGTGGGAGCACCTCCCTGCAACAAGATCCCTATTGTCCAGCTGCCGTGGCTGGAGTTCTGCCCAGCAACAGGCAGCTAGAGTCGTGTGGGTGGTGGGTAGCATCCATTTTGTACTACGTGTGCACTTTTAAATTGGTGTTTAAATTCTGCCACTTTTCCCATATCGCCCCTCTAGCAGGGGGGAATCATGCCCTCACTCCCATGGCTGGATTGGGGGTATGATTCCTACATGTTTGACACCAAACACGATATGGTTCTGTGTAGCCATTCTCAAGTTATCACGCTATCGCGATTACTTATAATGCGGTTAAGAGTATATGGTATGGCTGCACTACAAACAACCCAACAATAGTTTTACGAAGGTTGCAGAGGGGCCCTACTCAGGTAGGGGTTCCCCCTCACACATATCTCAGCACCCTGCCTTGTAGGATTAGCAAGGCCTGCCTTAGGGGTGACCTATGAGGATATATGTGTTGTATTAAGTGGGATACAGGATACCTATATCCCTGTAAGGGGTGCAAGCACCACCTTACCCAGTCTACAGTAGTGGTCTGGTGGTGTCAGTTTGTATGGCTGTCCCAGGGGTGGCACAATAAGTGCTGCAGCCCCTGGTAGGCCTCTGAGGGACCCATGCCCTGGGTACCTAGGGTACCATCTACAAGGGGCTGACCGGGTGTCCTCAGTATCCAATTGGTAGGTACCTAGGGTACTCACATCAGTTTAGAGAAGAAGCAGATAGGCTGGGGTTCTGTATAGCAGGGCCACAGCCTGGCTAGTGTCATAAAACAGTCAAAACATCAGCAAAAAGTTGGGGGCAACTATGCAGTCGATGCCACTCTCCTACACCGTCCCTTACGGATGACCTACTGTTGCCACCTCGGATGGCATCAGTGGCTAGTGCGGCTTTTATGAGGGCGGTTCGCAGCGCTAGGGATATTTTACAAGTGTAGCCACTCTCCGTCTGTCTGCCATCTGATCCCTTGCTGGATTTGCTCCACCAGGGCACCATGGAGATTGAGCCCTTGTTGTCTTTTGGTAAGTCATTATATGACGTTCTTCTGGGGACTTGGGCGAGGCCCTCTTCAGGGGGACCCGGTGGATCGTGCCATTGCACACCGACATCGTCCTGCTCCGGATGACCCTGTCTGTTTGTCCCTCCATCCTAGGGTTCAAGGGCTGGTGATTCAGACGGCTTCAGCCCTGTTGCCTTCTGCACCTCCTCCGTTACTCCGTCCTACTTGGGAGTCTTAGTGGTTGGAGTCATGTGGCCGCCATGTCTTTGCATCCACCCATGCAGGCCTTCGATCCCTGAACACGTCCTGCGTGTATGCACAAGCTACTGCTGCCCTTTGGGACTCAGTCGAGCGCCTCCTCCTCTCTCTTCCGGCGGGTCCTCGGTCTGACCTGGAACGGTTGATTCGGGACGGTCAGGAAATGGCGCAATTTACCATCCGGTCGGCCATGGACACCACTGATTCGGTGGGTTGCACTATGGCCCGGTCAGTTGCTCTGCATCGCCATGCCTGGCTGCGCGATTGCTGTTTCCCTGCTAATATCTAGGAGCGTCTTAGGGATTTGCCCATTGATGAGGTCGCCTTGTTTGACAGACATGCAGACTCGGCGGTTCAACTCCTCATGTCTGAGTTCCCATGAGTCTCATGATTTCTAGTTCCTATGTAGACTTTGCATTTGGTTGCAGTCTTTTCACTGCTCTGTTTAGTAAGTCCTGTCTCTGGGTCATTACCCAGATGGTCTGTGCGGCTTTTCGACGTCTTATCCTTCCTTTGCTACAGCTGACCAGCTGTTTTTTGTGGCATTTCTTTTTGAGCCCTCTGCCTAAGAGCTTGTCTCAAGAGGTGTCCCTTGTTTTTGTAGGATGTGCCATACCCTATGTGGGGTACTTGTTGGCTATTTTATAGCCCTGACCGGAAAGTTTCGGAAGCTTTTGTAGAGTCTTCTGCAGACTGGTTATTTTCTGTCTCTGCTGCGATCTTCTGAATAGGCCCGCTCTTTCTACTATGGTGGGGCATCCCCTCTGGTGAGGCTCACAGGTTTGGTGTGGCGCTCTCCTAGGGTCTCTGGGTGTCATCAACAGATTCTGCCTTCTGCTACGCCTGGTTCTCCATGGCGTGTTCTTTCGGTTTCGCTGTGTTCTTCCTGCCTGTCGGCATGTGTCCCTTTGGGGTGTGTTGTTCTGTTCTGTTCCGGAACGGTTTCTCTGTGTTTGTATACACGCAAGATGTGTTCACTGTCACAGGGTGCAGACGATGTTCCTTGCGCCTCTGTCTTGGCTGCGTTCTCTTCTGGTCCATTCCTAGGGTGGGGAAGTGTTTGTGTCTTTCGCATGGCTCGGGCCAGTGGGGTTTTTGGCTATCGGCAGTGGAATGTCCGCCAGCCACGTCACTGTTGTGCAGTGCCTTGTTTCTATTTCCATTGACACTTCCCTGGCAGGGACTCTGGTCCCTTTGATGTTTGCCATGCTGAGGGTTAGGTGCTTCTGCTCCTGGCCTCTACTGCTGTTTTCTGACTCACTGTAGTCAAGTGGTCTGTATTCCACTCCAGGTAATTTTCTGGTTGTGGGTTCTCCTGATATGGCCTTCTGTCTGTGTATTTATTTTGGATTTTTTTCACTCTCCCTCGTTGGTGTGTGGTCGGTGTCCCCGTCTGGCTCAGGGGAGGCTAGGATTCCTTTACTGTTGGCGGGATGCTGTCTTCACATTGTTGTGACCTGTTTCACACTGGTGCTGTTGGTGCCTCTTATGGAGTCTCTTTTACCTGGGGAATGCTCTACGAGTTCTTCCCCTTGCTTTCAATTTGGTCAAATGCACGCGTCAGTGTATATGTCTATATCTCTGTGTGTATAAATATATATGTATATGTATACATGTGTTCAGTTTTTCCACAGTGCGAGAGCACGCCTACTAGGTTTCACTTGCCTGGTGTTGGGGGTCTTCACCCCAAATTTCTCTCTCTTATGAGAGCGAGCCCTCTGTGTAACTTCCCGGGTTTCCCGGTTTCTCTTTCACCGTTCGTACCCTTGGGTACGGTTGCTGGCTTGACTCCCGATGCCTCAGCACTTTTACATAGGTGTGGTGTACATCTCATGGTACACACTGTCTCCTTGTGTGTTTCATGTCATCCATATGTATGTTTTTTCTGGTAGCCACCGCTTTGTATATCTAGGCATGGTGACATTGTTGCCTCGCCTTCCTGTCTTGGCATCCTTGATGATGTATGCTTAGTTTGTCTGCTCTGACGCTGACCTACTGTTTCGTCCCTCCTGTGTCTATTACTCATTCATGGGATCTGGCGTTCACTTGTACTTCTTTTTGCGGAAGTTTATACATGTCCTTCCATCATGCACTGACCTTGTTTTTTCTGTGTCTTTCTTTCCTTTATTCCTGCCTGGACTACTGCAGTCTCATCTGTCCTCTGCAGGTTTGTGGTGCCTTTACCTTCCCCTTTATCACAGCTCCCCATGCGGAGCTTCATGGGTCTGGTGTCAGCCGCGCTGGCATTCGCTGTCCCCACCGTGTTTTGGTCAATATTATTGATGGCTTTCCTTTCTTTGGAACTTGGTGGATTTTCAGTGGCAGACCCTCCTCCAATGGGGTATGGCTTTGGTATCTATTCGAAGTTAAGGAATCTGGGGCTAGATGTCTCTGTCAGATGAACGAGTTACTTACCTTCGGTAACGGTGTATTTGGTAGAGACACAGTCTAGCTGCAGATTCCTTAACGCCCACTCATCCTCCCCGTTCTGCGATGACCTTCCAGGTGGGGTTCTGCCCACTGCCCTCTTTACAGGTGGTCTTGGCCTTCTTGAGGGGTACTCTGGCTCACCTGCTTCTGGGGCAGGGTGTGTCGCTTTGTCTAGCACATCGGCTCTCCTCCCTTTTCTCATTTTGGGTGGATAGGTTCCGTGCTTTCAGTGCTCCTCTGCCCAGGTTTCTGGAGTGGAGATCCCATATTCCCTCCCTCTGCCTTTTTCCGGCCCCTCCATTGCCTTGAGGCTTCCTTGTTATGCTGCAGTCACTTGGGTTGAGGTTCTATTGCCTATGTTCTAACTTCATAGGTCATTGTGGTGAACATAATGACCGTGTTCTGTTGTTACTCATTTTTGGTCGCTCGCCATAGCACATGTTGTTCTAGTCTTGTTGTCCTTTACAGTTAAGTCCTGTGGTTACAAGCCGTCTTTCATGCGCACCCATCGGTGGTTGTGCACTATTCTTCGTTTCTCATGTCCTTCATTCCCAATGCCATTCCCTCTTCGGAGGGGCGTGGTTTTTTGTTTGGGCGAGACTGTTTTTGTAACAGGGGCTTGTTCACTCCCTTCACTTTCTTCAAGTGTTGAGTACACTTTCAACACGGTCCTTCCAAGTGTTGAGTACCCTTTTCACGTGGTGAAGATCCTCATCATTTTATGGTCTCTTGTTCTTGTTTCACAAATTTTTGTTCTTATTTCACACACTGTTCCTATACTGTCCCAGTTTTTGTAGTGGCTCCACGTTGTGACGCAGAAAGGTTTCCCACAAGAAAACTGACGTCTGCACGCCGGGAGGGACCTATATGGCTCCATTGATGTCACTTCCGTGGACGACGTCAGGACGGAGCCAGGCGATGCCGCCTCCCGGCGTGCAGAGGTACTGCTGGGGGAAAAAAAAAATCCGGATCCAGTCTCATGCTTGGGGAATATTCTAAGTTAAGGAATCTGCGGATAGACTGTGTCTCTACCAGATACACCGTTACCGAAGGTAAGTAACTCGTTCTTTAGGTTTCATCTTTCTTGATAATTGGTTGAATATATGCTCTGCCCCCACTGATAATGTCCAGAAACTGTTTTTCTTTTTGCATGTTTCTCAGGCATTACAGCTTTAGCACTGGCTGGAATTCTTGTTCTGCTCGTTCAGCTTTCTCCTTCTCTCCTTTTCCCTTCACCTCCCTAGTCATCCTCAACCGCCAGCCCCATATCGCTCTCTTGCTCCCTCCCTCCACCAACACGAGCACTGCTGCTTATTAGTGTTTCTTTCATCCCCTGCTTTTCACTTCCCATCCCACCTCTCTGTACTCTGCCTCCCGCTCCCTAGACAACCACTTTGGTGCCCGCCATCCACCACTGATGATTGTTAAATTATATTGCAAACATTGGCAATGCCAATAGTGGTCACCTTGGAATTATACTTTCTATACTTCCAATATGCTCACCATTTTGCAGTGAAGTGCAACTTTATCAGCCATCAATATTATTCGATGTACTTAGTTAAACTGTAACAAGATGCAATCTTGGAGCCTGCTAACAATCCAACATCATTCAAAATTAGTAAACAGTACTGGTCACCTTATGCGTTCACACAGACCAGTCTGACTTGCCTTATCAGTGTACCTACAGATAGTAGTGCATTTCCTATCTGAAAGAAATAGCTAGTTATAGATTCCTTACCTTAGAATTACCCCCAGGTGTCAGACTGGATCCGGAAAGTTTTTTCGTCAGCAGTACCCCTGCGCGTCAGAAGGTGCCGTCGGTCAACTCCGCTTTCGTTATTGGCGTTGTGGTTCCCGGGATGATGTTGCAGTAGCTACATAGACGCCACCCTCGCACGCTGATGTCAGTTCTTTCTTTTTCCGCGCCAGCCAGCTTAGATCCGGAGAGAGTGGTACCTCCAGTCACTTTTTGACTTTTTGCCGACTTATGTCGACACCGTCTTTGACTCCTGGTGCACGTCCGGGATGCCCGGCTTCAAGGCTTGCGGTTCCTGTCGCCAACTGATGTCGGTGACGGATCCGCATCGTGTGTGCCTGTTTTTTCTGGAGTGCAACCACAACCCCAAGTCGTGCTCTGAATGCCAGACCATGAATCCAAAGTCTTTGCGGGAGCGGTCCCCATCACTCCTCTTCCAAGTCTTCGCACTTGGGGTCAGGTAAGTCGAAGCACAAGAAGAAGTCGAAGAAGCATCGTCGCTCTTCGACTTTTCCCCGTCCGTCGGCCGACACGACGAGGGATGCGGGTGGTGCCCTTCCCGCGGCTCCACGTGCGGCGCCAGAAGGGTCGAATCCGGGCTTCCCTCCCTTCCCGGGACCCAGAACGACCCCTGCCCAGCTTCGCCAATTGTACGAAGCAATGCATACCATCTTTGGGCAGCCCGACTCCGCCAGCGCGCCTTTGGGCCCCGCGGACGAGGCTGGGGACCCTGGACCTTCTAAGCCGGCAGCTCTGGCCCCGGCACCGCAGGGTCTCCTTGGATCCAGGCCTGGATCTGGATCGGCGCCGGTCAACGTTGTTACACCTCCCCCGGCGCTGACTCCACCGGCACCACGTCCACAGCCGGCGCAGGTTGTGTCCCCATCCGGCCTTGACTGCGGCCTCCATCCCGATGTAGACACGGAGCTGGACCAGCGTTGACCGACGGCGGATCTGGCGCTAATGGGTACTTTTGTGCCCTTGTTATACCCTGGGTCTTTTAGACCAGATTGGCAGCCAGTTCAGGGTGAGGAGGACTGGGAGGGTTCTGGAGACCCAATGACTGACCAGTTGGGCTATGAACCGAACTGGGGAAGCCAGTGGTTTGAATACCTCACCAGACCATGGCATGTTGTCTCCTCCTACCGTGGCTATGGAGGAGGGAGCGTCCTACGCCGTGGTGTTGCGTAGAGCGGCTGTCAGGACTAACCTCCTGACAGAGGTGCTTCAACCGGCAGCAAGCTCTTCGGAGCCCCTGCTGCCGTTTAATGAAGCCCTAACAGACATCCTTTTGGGCAACTGGCCCAGGTCCAACACAGGGGCTCCTGTGGATAGGTTGATTGCCCAACGCCACCGCCCGGCCCCGGGTGACCACACTTTCCTCTCCCAACACCCCACCCCTGAGACCTTGGTGGTCCATGCCTCCACCTCCAAAGGTGCATTCCCTAACGCTCCACCTGATAGGGAATCCATAAAGCTGGAACATCTTGGGAAGATGTTTTCTTCCTCCAGCTTGGGACTGCGGTCGGTAAACACTGCATATCTGTTGGGCCGTTACACCCACTCCTTGTGGGATACGGTTGCGCAAGTGCTGCCTCAGTGCCCGGAGGAGGCCCAGGCTGTACTCTAAAGGCGGGATCTTTCTAGAGAATATAGTATCGTCTTATTATCTCTACATGCCGGTTCAAGACCTGTCGGACCCGGTTCACACATTTACTGGTCATGGCCATGGTAGTACAATCGATTATATTTTTGTACCACGTAACATGCTGTACCTATTGGGCACGTTTTGTGTTACAGAAAATGGCCTAAGTGACCATAACCCACTAATTTTGGAAATCAAAGTTAAGGCTTTGAGGAAAGATGTTCCTCAGCCTTTGATCTCTAATTCAAATCTTGAGCCTACAAGCCAGGGCAGACGACTTAGATGGGATGTCATTACCCCGGCTGATTTCCTCGTCAATTTATATGAAAGCAAAACAGAGGATTTTAGCTTGTGTCTTTCTTTAGGGGAGGAACCGAAAGTGATTCTGGATGCTTTTGAAAGAATCACTAAACACGCCCAGGGGAGTCTCACCTCCCATGGGAAACCTAAACCCAGGAAGTTTAAAAACTGGTTTGACCATGCCTGTTCTAGTGCCCACTCTGCTCTCTTACTGGCACTCAAAGAATCTGGGAGCACCCCCAGTAAGATAATTGAGGCAAGAAAAGGTTATAAAAAAGCTATAAAGGATAGGAAACGTGAGCTAAAGTCCAAGGCATGGGAAGATTTGACGGATGCAAGCATACAGAAAAATAGCAGCCAGTTTTGGAAGGTGATAAATAGTCCCCTCTTTAATGAGACGGAGAATACCATCAAAGAATGTCTTATCCCGCCAGACAAATGGGTGGCTCACTTCAGTGGTCTCTATTCGGAGATACAAGAAGCTAATCCCACAAATTACGTGGATTACACTTTAGCTTCAAGAATCCTTTTTAAGGAGGAGGAAGTCCGGGAGGCCATTGAGGCCACGGCGTCTGGTAAAGCCCCTGGTCCGGATGGTGTCCCAGCGGACCTTTATAGGGCAGATCCACAGCTTTGGGCAAAACTTTTAACCTGTGTTTTTAACGCAGCTTCTGTGGTCGGTGCCCCTAGATCATGGGCAAAAGCCGTTATTGTTCCACTTTTTAAAAAAGGTTCAAGAGAAGACCCGGCTTGCTACCGGCCTATTTCTCTCCTTGATTCTGCCATGAAAGTCATGGGTAAAGTTGTTCTTGCTCGTTTAACTGTGTGGTTGGAGGAGCAATCCATCATTTCCGATCTACAATATGGGTTTAGACAGGGAAGGGGCACAGTGGGCCAATGCCTCAATTTACACCTTATTATAGGAAAATATACAGTAGCTAAGCAGGGGGACCTCCATTTAGCTTTTATGGATTTGTCCACTGCTTTCGACCTTGTAAATCGGCAAAAATTATGGGCATTACTAGCCGGTTTGGGGCTTGACCCGGTTTTGATCTCTTTCCTGGCTGTAATCCATGACGATACAACCGCAGTCGTCCGTTACAGGGATGATGGAAGCCAGACTGATGCCTGGCAGGTAAAGCGGGGAGTAAGACAGGGGTGTATTCTTGCTCCCCTACTCTTCTCGCTTTACATCAATAATTTGGGACCGGTTCTGAATTCGATCTGTAAAGACACCCCGAAAGCCGGGTCCAAAATGATTCCCGCTCTACTATACGCGGACGATACAGTTTTGTTGGCCAGAACCGCGAGAGGATTGCAAGCTCTCTTAAATGGATTTTATGATTTTATGGTCTCTCTAGACTTATTAATTAATTTTAAAAAATCGCATTCTATGTCGATTGGTTCAGGGAAAGCAAAAAGGGTGAAATTTTTCTGCAATGGGCAGGAATTAACGAAAGTCCAGACGTTCCCATATCTAGGGGTAGCATTTGACGACAGATCATCCTGGGTCACACAACGTGCTCAAAAAAAGAATATCTTAGCTAGTGCCACAGGCGCTGTGTTGGGCTTTGCAAAGCGCTTAGGCTGTAAACCACTCCCCGCTTTATTAAAAATATACAGTGCGAAGTGTTTGCCCATGGCACTTTATGGTAGCGAGGTCTGGGGTTACAAGGCTTCTCCTAATATCCAAGTGGTTGAAAATAATTTCTTTCGGAAACTGCTGTCTCTACCCCCCTCTGCCCCCACTTTTAATATTCATGAGGACTTAGGGATGGGTTATATCAGTGACCAAATAGCAGTGGCCCCGCTACTAGGCTGGCTGAGGGTTTGGGCACAACAGCCACCAAACTTAAACCAACAAATTTTTCAGGACTGTCTGTCCTTGGAAAAAGCCCTGTCTATTCCCTGGTTAAGTTACATTAAAAATGAATTGACTTCAATAGGGTGTTCGGAATTGTTCTCTAGTCCTTGTGTGATTAGTAAAGAGCAAATTAAAGCTATCAAGACCCAATTTTTGTCAAGAGTAATGTTGTCAAGAGAAAGTGATGAGCTGGGGAAACCGACAGTGAGGAGGTTTGTGATGTTGAGTTTAGGGAACAAGATTCAGCCCTACCTAACCTACATTAATAAACCTTTCCATATGTTTTTGCTAATAAGATTTAAGCATGGTTTGCTTCCCTGGCTCTTGGCATACCCAAAAGGATTTTTTAAAGAGGGAACTCTGGGGCCCTGTCCCTGTGATAATATTTCTGAACAAAATTTGTTGCACATGATATTTTTCTGTAAATTTTACTCTGTACAGCGGAAAAAATATATCTTGCCGATTTTAAAAAATTGCCAATTTAAGCAAGTTAGGCCTGCCTTGGCTTATTTACAAATGTTGGAATCTCCATTGATTTGTTTTGGGGTTGCCTGCTTTATAGTGGGTGCCCTGAGAGTCAGAAATAGGGCCCAGTTGACATAGTTACCTGATAATGATTATTGTGCCCACTACGTTGTCGTAGATGAAATGTTTTTTAAGGTCATTATGAAATTTTACAATGTTTTTAGCTATAGGAATGAATTCTCTAAGTGTTATTTTATTGTACATTGCGCCAATCTGTTTTGTATTTATTATTTGTGTTAATAATTTTTCAGTAATGCATTTTCCTCTATTTTGTCTGCTGTTTTGTGCTTTGATGGTTTTAAATTTTAACCGAATAAAGCAAATTTTGACTTTACTCTCCCGCGCAGTTGCCGAAAGGAGAGACACAGCGAAGTTTACCATCCGCTGTGGGCTGGATACCGCCGACTCACTAGGCAGGACGATTTGCACGTCGGTAGCCCTTCGACGCTACGCCTGCTTGATGTTGCCTGGTTTGTCAGGGGATGTCCAATCCACTCTTATGGACATGCCTTTTGATGGCTGTCATCTATTCGGCGACAAGGCGGACAACATGCTGGAGCGCTTTAAGGACTCTCGGGCTACTGTCAGGTCCTTGGGCCTCTCCACCGCCCACCCTGCGCAGTCTGCCTTTCTCCCCTTACGTGGCTAGTGAAGGGGTGCCGCACCACATCCCACTCAGAGCCACAGGCCAGCGCAAGATGTTCAGCCCTCGCATGGCCGGGGAGGTGGGAACCACCGCTGTGGTTCTGGGGGCCAGTCCACCTTAGCCCCCTCTGCAGCAGCCTTCAAACCCTCCTTGTCCTTTCAGGGCCACCAAACACCAGTGGGCGGCAGGATTCGCCATCACCTCCCCCACTGGCGCACCATCACGTCGGACAGGTGGGTTTTGTAAATAGTCTGCAGGGGCTACTCCCTCCCCTTCGAGACTACCCCTCCCACCATGCCACCTCAGTATCATTGCATGTTGGAGGATCATCTGGCCCTTCTCCAACAGGAAGTTTCGGCACTCTTGGCCAAGGGCACCATCGAGCGAGTTCCTGTCCCAGAAGTATGTTGTGGTTGCTATTCCCACTACTTTCTGGTGCCCATGAAGGACAAAGGCCTGCGTCCAATCTTGGATCTCAGGAACGTCAACCACTTCCTCCGGAAGGAGAAGTTCAAAATGTTCACGCTAGCTCAGGTCCTGTCTGCCTTCCTTCCTGGAGACTGGATGGTAGCGTTGGACTTGCAGGACGCCTATTTTCATATTCCCGTCCTGCCGCCCCACCGGCGTTACCAGCGGTTCACGGTAGGCCACGAGCACTTTGTTTACTGAGCTCTCCTTTGGCCTTACCAGCGCCCCTCACCGGTTCATGAAAGTGATTGCGGTGGTCGCAGCTCCTCTCCGCAGATGAGGGGTTCCAGTCTACCCCTACCTCGACGACTGGCTGTTGAAGGTGGGCTCGCCCCAGGCTGTCGTTTCCCACCTCCAGACTACGGCCAACCCCCTGCATTCACTGGGGTTCTCCATTAATGTGCCAAAGTCACACCTGACTCCCTCTCAGAAGCTCCGCTTCATCGGAGCGGTTCTGGACACAACGTAGTTTCGGGTCCATCCTCCCGAACAGCGAGTCCGGGATATTCGGGCTATGATTCCAATCTTTCAGCCTCTATCCCGGGTTTCGGTCATGATGACCCAGAGGCTACTGGGCCTGATGGCCTCCTGCATCCTGCTGGTGGACCATGCCAGATGGCATATGCGGGCTCTACAGTGGGACCTGGAGTTCCAGTGGACACAACAGCTGGGGAACCTGTCCGAATGCATCCAGATCTGGGAGGGCACTGCACACCAATTGCAGTGGTAGCTAACGAACCCGTATTGGGTCGATGGCAGATCCCTCTCCCTTCCCCAACCAGAATACATCACATCTGGGATGGGGCGGCCACATGGGTGAGGCGGAGATCAGAGGGCTGTTGTCTCCGGCAGAGTCCGGGCTCCACATCAACCTTCTGGAGCTATGGGCGATTCGTCTTGCACTCAAAGCATTCCTTCCCTCTGTCCGGGGACGAGTAGTGCATGTGTTCACGGACAACACCACCACCATATGGTACTGGAACAAACAAGGCGGGGTGGGGTCATGGACCCTATGTCAAGAAGCCCTCCGCCTCTGAACGTGGCTGGAAAGGTTGCTGAACACCAGGGTGGACGAACTCAGCCGCAGGAGCATGATAGATCACGAATGGCGTCTTCACTCGGAAGTGGTGCAAGGTCTCTTGCCTTGGTTAGAACTATTCGCCACCGAAGAGAACGCTCAGTGTCAGCAATTCTGTGCGTTGGAATTTCCAACGCGGCACTCACTAGGCAACGCTTTGCGTCACGAATGGTGTTGCGGTCTTCTATACGCCTTTCCGCCTATACTATTTCTGCCCAGAGTGCTGAAGAAGATCAAGCGCGACCGGGCCCAAGTCATTCTTTTGGCTCTGGATTGGACACGAAGAGTCTGGTATCCCGAGCTCCTACACATGGCCATCGATCCTCCGATCCGACTGCCTCTCCGGGAGGATCTTCTGTCGCAGCAGCAGGGGACCGTCCTCCACCCGAACCTGTCTAGCCCCCACCTCCTTGCGTGGATATTGAGCGGCGGCAGTTGATGTCGTTTGACCTGCCTCCTGAAGTCTGCGATGTTATCTTGACAGCCAGGCGTCCCTCCACTAAGACGTTATACGCTGTAGTGAAGGCAGGGTTTTGCCTACACACATTGTTATGTTAGCATAAACGTTTTAGATGTTAACGCCATCTTGCCACTTTTCTGCTTTTGCACACGACACTACAGGTAGCTGTTATTATAAGTAAAACTGCTTGCTTGCTTTTTCTTCACATTAGAACGGTCTGTTTTTCACATCCCTTGACTTACACTGCGACCTTAGTCTGAACACTGTGTGCAGAAACCGTCAAGGTCAAATAACAATGCTGGCAGTGGAGGAGCCTAGCGCGCATCCAAGATGGTCGCGTGAGCACAGGGCTCCCCGGACCCTCGCTGCTCCTCGGAATTTATCCTGAATCTATCCTGACTCGGTTGATGGAATCTGGGAGACGAATGCTGGCTGAACACTAAACTCCTTTCGGAAATCAAATCGGACCTGGCAATCCGGAGTTATGGTGGTTTGAACTTTTGAGGCCCACCCTACGGCTGTGCCCGATGCGAGGGTGATCTGTGGAGCCGGGGCGTAGTTGAACAACAACGGCAGCGGAGCGGTGCCAGTGGCCGTCACATCACTTTCGGTTTCACTTTTGGTCTTTGAGGGGCTGGACTGTGGACTTGCTTGGTGCGACTGGGCTTCCATTTTGCCTTCGCTTGATGCCGGTGGCTTCGTCTGCTGCCAGTGTGCTCATTGACGGTGGTCCCTTCGCTCCGCCATATTGCGGCCTGTGGTGCGACACGCGTCTGCCTGGCCTGTGCCACCTCGACGCTTCCTCGGTGGTCCCCTTCGGCGATCGAGGTTCTCATGGGAGGCAAGGGAGACCCCGAGAGGCGTAAGACCAAGACATCCCTACATGGGGAACCGGTCCAGACGAACAACATGGACCGCTACACTCAGGGTAAAGGACCCCCCGGGACTGCCAATGTCCCCCCGGAGGACACCAGTGGTGGCCCGTCCGTTTCTCCGGATCTGTCCCTGCAGGACATCATGGGCGCCATTAAGGGCATCAGAGAGACCATCGCTACACAGTACGAGGCCTTGGCCCGTAAAATCGACACGGTGGCCATTGACATTACTCTAATCCGGGCGGATCTCTCTAAGACCAACGAGAGGGTTCGATCGCTGGATGTGCGGACGTCCTCCCTTGGTACGGACGTGTCGGACCTGCAGGCCTCTCTCGGCGATCTCAAGTCGGCCAATGATCTGATGGCCCGGCGGCTGGAAGACTTCGAGGGACGGGCCCGCCGCAATAACATCCGCGTCATAGGCGTTCCGGAAACCTCCGATAACCGCCCGGTTGATCTCCTGGTCGAGGAGCTCATCCTCGAACATCTTGCTCCCGCTGGCCTGAGTAAGTTTTTCGCTGTGGAGCGGGCCCATCGAGTCCCAGGTGGCCGGCCGCGACCGGGTGCCCCCCCGAGGCCTATCGTTGCGAGACTTTTCCATTACAGAGACCGAGACGCGATTCTGCAGGCCTCACGGGTTCATGGCCCGGTCCGACATGAGAACTCGTCCATTAACTTTTTCCCGGACTTCACCCAACTTGTCCAGAAACAGCGGATGGGCTTCCAGGGGGTGAAGCGGCGGCTCCGGGACCTCGGTCTCAAGTACTCTATGCTTTATCCTGCAAGTCTCCGAGTGGAACATGAAGATCGGACTACCTTTTTTGACTCTCCTGTGACTGTGAGTGACTGGCTGGATTCGCTGCCAGACCGGGGTGACCGGACTGGGCCCTCTGCCGGTACCGAGGGTGGTGGGTCTCCTTTGGAGTGACTTATGGTCCCGGACTCTGCCAGGTTGTACTGTTCGGCTGGGTTCTACTTCTTTTGTGCATTTTGTTTCACTATGTTGTGTGTGGGGAGCGGGCGGGGACGGGTCCCTTCCCTCCTCCGGGGTCTTTTCGTAGAATGGGGTTTGTAGGGCGACAGGCACACTGCAAGTTGGGGTGGTTTTTTGGACCGCAGGGGTGCAGGGTGGGGGGTGTTGGAGTTGGGGGGGGGTTGGTGGGTGGGTGGGGTTGTTTGCATTTGTGTTTTTTGTTTTCAAGGCGAAGTATTGGCTATGGTTCATCCTTGGGTGTTGAGCTCTTTGCTAGGGGGCCCTTGATCTACTGGATGGGATGGGGGGGGACGGGTTGAGATTGATGTCTTGGAACGTCAATGGATTGGGGGACCGTATCAAACGGGGTGTTGTGCTGCAATATCTGCGTCGTCTGACTCCTGATGTGGTGTTCTTACAGGAGACGCATCTGGTTGGCAATGTTTGTCGGGCTATGAACAGGGGGGGATATCGACTTGTGGCCCACTCTGGTTTCACCACTGGTTCGAGAGGGGTGGGCATTCTCTTGCGAGCTTCACTTCCGTTGGAGATCACCAGGGTGGTCCCAGACGATAGAGGGCGCTATGTGGCTCTGACTGGGAGGTGGGAGGGGCAGTCCCTTTCCTTGATCTCGGTCTATGTTCCCCCGGGCCTCCAGAACTCCACCTTCTCAGACTTGGGTCGTATGTTGCTTGGACTTCCTGACAGTCTTTTGCTTATGGGTGGGGACTTTAATTCGGTTGTCTCGGGTGACCTGGACCGTCATCCGCCCAGGGCCCTCCCTGCTGCCCAGGCGTGGCTGGGCGGGCTCCTGGAGACCTTCGGTCTGGTGGACTGTTGGAGGTTAATGCATCCGACACAGTGTCAGTACACCTTTCACTCTGGGGCCCATGGGAGTCTCTCCAGACTGGACTATTTCCTTATGCCCGCGGCCCAGGCTGCTCGGATTCGAGAGGTCAAACACCTGGCCAGGGGTATTTCTGATCATTCCCCACTGTGGTTGCTTTTTGACACCGGGTCGCGGTCCGCTGGGCGGATCGCTCCTATTAACCCTTGGTACCTGCGAGACCCCAAGATCCGTGATAGCCTGATTAAGTCGATTGATCAATATTTTTCTGAGAATGAGGGGTCGGTGTTGTCCTCGGTGTCCCTGTGGGAAGCTTTCAAAGCAGTGCTCCGCGGGCATGCCCTGTCCCAGATAGTGGAGGCCAAGAGGGTCAAGAGAGAGGCGGTTGTGACGCTGGAGACTGAAATATCGGGGCTGGAGGCAGCCTTGGAGGCGGGTGTCACCCCGGATGGGCTGCATGCCCTCAGCCTGAAGCAGTTTGAATATAAGTCTCTCGTCACTGATGCTGCCAAGACTATATATAGGGAGCAGCAGGGCAGGTTGTATGACGCCGGAGACAAGGCGGGTAAGCTGATTGCCTGGTTGGACAAGAAGGAGAGAGTGAATCGTGTGGTCCCGGAGCTTCGGGTGTCGGATGGAGTGTGTGTGACTGAGCCTGGTGAGATTGTTGAGTGTTTTGCTGACCACCTCCGTGCAGTGTACTCCCCGGTGTCCGATAGAGATGAGGACGACTCTCGTCTTCTGCTTCGGGATATTGCCCTGCCCGGCTTATCCGTCGAGGACCGCGAGCTGATGGATGCCCCTTTGTCTGTCGAAGAGATAGCTACTGCGATTCGCTCCCTCCGCTCGGGCAAGGCTATGGGCCCCAACGGCCTGCCGATTGAACTATATAAGTTGCGCCCGGATAAAATCGCGCCTTTCCTCCGTCATATGTTTCAGGAATCGCTCGAGAGGGGTTCCCTTCCTGACGACCAGCGTCTGGCTACTATAGTAGTGATTCCCAAGGAGGGTAAGCCACGTGATCGCTGTGCCTCCTATAGGCCTATTTCCCTGCTGAATGCCGAACCCAAAATACTTGCTAAGGTCCTCGCTAATCGCTTGCTGAGCGTTATATGTGACTTGATACATCCGGATCAATGTGGCTTCATCCCACATCGTAATACCGCTCTCAACTTACGGCGTCTGCACGGCGTCCTTGCTAGGGCTGAGTACTTGGCTGAACCGGCCATATTGGTTTCCCTAGACGCCACGATGGCCTTTGATACCATTGAATGGCCATTTCTTTGGGCCGTCTTGGCGAAGTTTGGGTTTGGGGAGGGGTTCCTTGGCTGGGTGAAGCTCCTTTATGCTGGACCAATGGCTCAGGTGGTTGTCAATGGGCGGGTTTCTCGGCCTTTCGCTCTCGGGAGGGGAACTAGACAGGGGTGCCCGTTGTCCCCGCTGCTCTTTGCTCTCGCCCTGGAGCCGCTCGCTGCCTGGCTCCGTTGGGAGCCCTCGATTAGAGGGCTCCGGTGGGCCCCGGGCTTCGAGGATCGGGTTTCATTGTACGCGGATGATATTCTCTTGTATCTCACCTCACCGCGGAAGTCGCTCAATGTTCTCTTTGATGTCCTTACTTCCTTCGGGAAAAACTCGGGTCTGATAATCAACTGGTCCAAATCTTGTGTGTATCCTATCTCTGGTGGTCTTCCTCTCTTGCCGCCTCGGCTTCCGCTCCAAATATCTCAGTCCGGCTTTAAATACCTGGGGGTGTACGTTTCGCTGGATCCGGCGGTCCGCTATGAGCAGAATCTCCTGTCTCCACTCCGGCGTTTGAGGGCAGACACGGCTCGGTGGTGTAAGCTGCCCTTGTCTCCGCTTGGTCGCGCGGCGCTGTTTAAAATGATGTCCCTTCCCAGATTCCTTTATGCACTCCAGAACTTCTTCGATGTCATTCCTGCGGCCTACTTTAGGGAGGTGGAGAGTTTGCAGAGGAGACTGGTTTGGGACGGGCGATCGCGTATCGCGTTGGCCAAGCTGACTCTTTCCTGGTATGACGGGGGCATCGCGCTTCCTGATATTAGACGGTACTATTGGGCCTCCCAGCTGTCTGCCATTAATCATGCTACGTACGCTCCTGGTTCGAACCCGGCATATGAGATGGATAAATTCCTGCTCCCCGGCGGTAACTATAACAGAGCGCTTTACTCGCGGTCTGCTGGTGGGGCCCTTACGGGCCCTACCAGGATTGCGGTCCGTGTATGGAAGGCGGCTAACGTTGCGATGGGCTGGAGTGAGCGTTTAACGTGCGCCACTCCCCTATTCGACTCAGACCGCTTGGGAAGCCTCTGGACAACGAAAGGCTTCGAGCGCTGGGATACGATCGGCATCAGCAGAGTGGGGGACCTGTGGGTTAAAGGTGCGGTTAAATCCTTCGCGGCGCTTCAGCGCGAGTATGAGCTTAGTGACAGAGAGTTCTTCCGTTATGCACAGGTCCGGCACGCCCTGCTTTCGGTCTTTGGGGAGGGGACCACGGTCCCTTCTTCTTCGCCTCTCGAGGACCGCATACTCGACGGTCACGTCCCCGACAGTACTATCTCCCTGATTTACAAAAAACTGATAAACAATCGGGCTGACCTCTTGGTGCGTCTTCGGGAGGCATGGACGGGAGATGGGGTGGAGCTGGACGATGAGGACTGGCAGACTGCACTGTCATCCCCTGAGGAGGTGGCCATCCCGGCCCGTCTCCGCCTGGTCCAGCTTAAGATTCTCCATCGTGTATATGTGACGGGCCCCCGCCTGGTCTCGATGGGGTTTTCAGACGACGGACTCTGTAAGCGTGGCTGCGGGCTCAGTGCTACTTTTCTCCATATCCTATGGGAATGCCGCGAGGTGGCGGAATACTGGCGCCGGGTGCATGATATTATGAGACGAGTCACCGGGGTCGCTCTGCTGCCGGAGGTGCGTCGTTGTGTGCTGAATGTATGGGAGCCCAATGACTGCAATGCGGCTCAGGCTCGGTGGGCGGCCTTGGGGAACATGATTGCAAAGAGAGATATTGCGCAGCTTTGGGGTTCCCAGCGGCCTCCCACCGTGTCCGTCTGGAAGGAAAACATGGACTGGTGCATGTTCAGGGAGAAAACGGTGTATGTGGTCCGTGGTAAACCGGGGGCTTGGGGTAAAATTTGGGGGCAGTGGAACGCGTATCGTGGGTCTATCTGTGCTCCCCCTTTGGTAGATACGTCCGGGGTTGCCTCGTCCCCCTGATCCTTGAGGGTTCCTTGTGCATCTCGTACTTCGGAGTACAGATTTGGTTCTCTCGTTGCCCCCCCCTCCCTCTCAGGTCTTCTTTTATTGACCGCCCTCGGGTGGTTGGGTGTTGACTCCCCCGGCTGGTGTTCGCCGCCATTCATAAGTCGTTTCGCCTTGTTTGTTGTATTTTTGTATTTTTCTTTTTTGTTGTTATTTATACTAAAAGTGTGTATTCTGATTTCCTTTATGTGCAGTCTGATTTACTGTGATAGTGCGGAGCCCCTGTGGGCCAGCCATTGTTTTCTGATATGCTGGAACACTTTGACTACTAGCGGCCGGCCCTGGTGGTTGTAGGCCCGTGTTTGTAACCCTTTTATGCACAATAAAATCTTTTAAAAAATAAAATAAAAAAAACAATGCTGGCAGTCAGGAGGACAAGAGGAACCCATTGAAAGCTATACAGGATCATCGAGACGGCACTGTGCGGCTAAGTAAAGGGGCTAATATCGCAACTAGCAGGTGATACGTGTTCACCTCACCCTGCAAGATTAAAATAACAGGCAAAGCGGTTTTCCTCATAGAATACGGTGAAAATCGCCAAAGTCAAATTGATGAGGAGTTTGCAATTAAGAATAATCTGCCCCGTACTGAGAAGACGCAGGAGCAGGGTCTTGAAACACAACAAACTAATATCGCTCAACAAGATGTTCTTGACTAAATGACAAAGAACAAATAGATAATCCACGAATCCGAGGAGATCAAGATATGTTATAAGGAGTTTATTACAACGGCAACCAAACAGTGCCTATAATAAGAGAGATGATGAAACATTTTTTGTCTTGAAAAAGGATGGACAATTAGACTAAACCATCGAAACGCGTCGACGCAGCATTACAACACAATCTGTGGGAACAGCTTTTCTTGTAGACACTATTCATATATTGTGTATAGGAAAAGCCTTTTTGAAATTTATTAACGGATGTGTTATTTAATGACAAATTGTACTGTCTATTCCTGTCTCTCTGTTCTAAGCTTGTGGGATTGTTAATTGCTGGGTGCAGTTATTGTGTATTGTTGGGTCCGAAAAACTGTACTTAAGTAAGGTGTACCAGTTGTTCTCTTGAATTTAGTAGAATTTACTTTAAGTACATATGATATTTGTATGTTTTTGCAATAGGTGCATTTATGACAGGATCATAAATTGCTATTGTTTTGTTTGTTTTTAACCGGCTTTTAATAAAATATGATTTTTTTATTAAATTGTATAGTGGTATGATTCATATTAATTAGACATATCCTAACACATGGGCTTATGATTGTGTATCTGAAAATAACAATTCAGTTTCCTAACACTATTAATTCCTATATTATATTGCACCACGGGAATTTTATTTCTACCAAATAACAATGTATGCTGTTGAATTCAGGTTGATCGGCCCACGCTCTATACACAACAAGCACACAGCTGCAAATATCTGAAACTCGGGTGCCTTTAATATTGCATTGCATGCATGATGCTGGCACTCTTGGAGAAAACCTCTCCAGACACAGAGCAGTGCTGATCCTGTGATGTGATTCACCTAAGCTGATCTTGGAGGTATGGGGTTCCCCATTCAAACCTAGAGACCTTCTATTATTATAAAACTAGCTTATAGCCAGGGGAGGGTGGTACACAAGGTATTATAGGACCCGTTTCCACTATCATTATAATATGATTTCTCCCTTTGTGTTTTATGGAATTGTAACAATGCTGATGGTTTTATTTCTAATCACTTGTTTGCTTATGTTAGCCAAAATACTGCATCTTAGAGCACGTAGTTAAAAATAAACATTTTAAACTTTTCTGTGTCTCTGATTACTCACGTTGTGGACTGATATGAGAATAACAACGAAAAGGTGTTCTTGATTCCCACCATTCCTGAGAGTAACCTAAGTCGCTTGTTCTGGGTTGTCTAATCATTGGTAGCTTCGCTGTAGTTTCTGGGTACTAAGGTGAGTTTTTTGGAGCACCACAATTCACTGAGGTCCTGGTTTCCTGCGCAGAGTTCTGTGCATGAGCAGAATCCCCGCAACATTGCGCACCTAACGTTTTGGTCCTATATTTGACACACCTTAGTAGTGCTTCTATTTGTCCACAACACCCTCACTCTTGTTTCTGGTTGACGGGAGTGACAGTTTAAACCTACCTATATAGTTGACTTATAGGTTCATTCAAGCTTGACAATTAAAAAGGTTTCATTTTGAATTACTTATCCTTTTTGTTCTACGGTTTAATATAGATTGTTTTTCTTCTCTGCGTCCTTATGGCTGAAGTTGCTATTGCAGCGCATAGTCGCGCACCTCTCCGGCGTCATTTGACGCAGTTGGGGGTGCCAGACGATGGAATTTCAATTATCTTTGTAGTGAGTGCCGATGCATCGTTCCCCTATGAGCTTTTTTACTCTTGGGTTACTTTTCCGAAAGTGAATGCGGATGATAAGACGTTCCACTCATACACTCCTATGGCAGTTCCAGCGAATTACACGCCATATAGGACGCAGGAAATTCCAATTTTCACTTGGCAACATCGTATTTGGTTCAATGGCGTCCTCCCCCACACCGTAATTCTGGTTCAGTTAGGTCCCTTGTCCATTCCTGGTGCCACTTGGCCGGGTTCACACCTCATCCACGATATTTGCAAGCCCCGGTGGATGACTTACGTCAACTACATACCGCCTTGATTGCGGTGCATAGGGCTTTAGTGCAATACGTCTCGCGCAATCTCCAGGTGGGGGCACCTGGGGTTGCGACGCAACCATTTGGACCGGCCGGGATCACTATTAGTCCTGTCATGGTTAATTCGGTAATGGGCAAGCGTCCCCAGAATAAGAACGATATGCCTTATTGGCTTGCTGAGAAATTTTACCAGCTGGATGCAGTGTTTCCTAATTCAACTCCTGTGGAGAAACACAGGATTCTTACAATTCATTTGCAGAAAGACTTAGTCCCTGGGGTAACAGTTTGTGAGAACTGTGGTAAAGTATTTGCAGCGGTCTACACAAAGTGCTTCGGCACACCGTCTATGACTGTATTGCCCTCCGTGATTAAGTGTGTTCAGGATGAGCACGGTCCGGAGGCGGCGGTCGAGTTGGGGATGTGGCTTGTCGGTGTGTTTGACGTAGTTGCTGATCTCATCCTTGCTAATGTCAAGGGAGATGCTGTTAACTTTCAAGTGTCGAATGCGCTGCGCCTCCTCGACGACGTTGATAAGCCCCGGCAGTTACCGAGAATTATTGCGGAGGCTTATAAGACCATTGGCAGCAATAGTTTGGGGGTTAAGCCGCAAACTCAGTCGGTTAAGTCTACGAAAGACGACCGTCCTGTTTTTCCTAAACAAAATTGGAAAGGTAAAAAACTGGGGAAACAGAAACAGGGGTCACGTCCACCATCACCAATACCAGTGTCTACTGAACGCACATATGAATTGAGCGATCGCACAAGAATTAGGTCTCCTGATAGATTTCAGGTTCCTGATCAACTTCAGTCTCTGAAGCTGGTGGAGGTGAATGCGGCAGAGGTCAGGGTGCACCTCAAGGACGTGAGCAGCCCCGCCCGGATGATTGGTAAAGGCAAGCAGGACGACTTTTCCCGTCAACAACCTCCGTTTCAGAAAAAGAAAGTTGCTGCACTAACTGCGAGATATGCCACAGATAGTGAGAACACAGCTTCGGAACCTGACATGGGCACTAACGCTGCTAGACAGCGCAGCGGAGGTTACAATAGTGCGGCAAGCACTGCGCCCATATCTGAAGGCGACAGCAACTGACACATTTATTACTGTAGAAACTGCTGACACTAGAGTGGCTCCACCTGACAGACTATATGACATAGTCCTTTTAATTGAAGGTGACATACAACGTACAATAAAAGGGATTTTGGGGTGAAATCTGACCTCTGCATGACATTTTGTTAGCAGAGGCGGACTGGCCCCCAGCTTTCGTTTTGGCCGCTCCTAGAGGGGAGGAGGTAATCCTCCCATCTTTCGCGCACTCAGTGCCAAAGGAGCAAGCTCAGAACTTTGCAGAAGAGTGGGCACAAGTGCTTGCTCCGGCGTTGTACCGTACTCAGAATGGGTAGGATAAATTGTCGCCAAGCCATGAGATTCCGTTACGGTCTATGCCACAGCCAAAACATCCCATGCGCTGAGAAGCTAGATCTCACGTCGCGGAAATCCTTGAACAATTTTAATATCAAGGTATAATTAAAACGTGTGTCACCCATGAATAATCCTCTTTTCACTGTAACCAAACCTTATGGGTCGTACCACCTAGTTTTGAATTATCGGCATTTGAACTCTCATTGTCGGACATGCGCGGTACAGAATACCCATAGTTCTGCCCTCATGAGAAAAAAGTTTAAAACCACACTTGACATCTCAAATGGCTTTTATAGCCATAACCTGTCTTCCATTAGTAGTCAATGGAAAGCCTTTACTTCTGGCGGCATACAAAAACAATTTAAAAGATTAGCCATGGGCTACAAAAACAGTCCAGGCGTCTTTGCCGTACGTGTAGTCTCTCTGTTAGAGAGCATTGACCCTGATGCGTACTCGTATGTTGCTGATATTTATCTCACAGACAAATAATGGCCACATCTGTGTCGCGTTGACCGCATCATTGTCATGGTTGCGGACTTCGGTTACAAATGTAACTTTGCAAAATCACACATTGCAGAGTATACAGTGTTGTTTTTGGGCTATAAATTCAACAACGAAGGACGAGGTTTAGCACCTCATTTCCTGGAGAAATGCGCATGTTTGCGTGCTCTAACAACTCTGAAAAAACTACAATCTTTCCTGTTTTTTTATTTATTTCGGGCGTACTTACATTCCGATTATGCCCAGCATATCAAGCCACTATATTATGCCTTGGTACAACCTACTTTTACCAAATCTTGCTGGCTGCCAGAACATTCAGCTATACTGCACTCTTTGCAGGCTGATCTTCTTGCTTCTAAATACTTATTGACACGTGATAACCACACAAACCTCGTAATCAGAATTGTGCCTGGCGCAGTGGGTTTCACGTACTTGACATTTAATGAGGGAGGCACAGTTCCTATTGCTTACAAGTCACACTTGTACACTTCAGCTGAAATGTGCTTTTCTTCTGTCGAGAAAGTATTGACTGCTGTGCAGCAGGCGATTCTAAAAGAGAGAGCAGTCGCAGGGGAAACGCATGTTGGTTGTCACACAGTATCCTGCCGGACCGCAGACTTTCATTGATAACAGCCGCTCATGAAGGTATGGCCTCAGCCCATGCAGGTGTCTCAGCGACTGTCACTATCTTACAACAATGTTACTGGTGGCACGGATTGCATAAACAGTCTCGTGATTATGTCCGTACTTGTGACATTTGCCAGCAGATTAAACCTTCAACTGCTGCGCGTCCACCTCAAACACAGTTGTACATATCTAATAAACCACTTGGGTGTGTTTATTTGGATCACTGCGGTACTTTCTCCTCTGATACTGTGTATAAGTACATCTTGGTTGCAGTGGATTCGTGCACATGTTTTATATGGGTCTGGCCACAAAGGAGTGCTGATGCTCGAACTGTCATCAGGGATTTGCGTGTCTTTGTGGGAATTTTTGCATGTGGTACCCTCCATTCAGACCAATGTCTGGCATTCGCCTCAAAGGCGTACAAGGATGCCATGAGGTCTTTGGGGGTCCAAATCAAATTTTTGTCTCCATACCGGCCTGAGGGCAATTCTTTTGTGGAGCGAATGAACCGTGACTTAAAGCAATCCTTGACAGCTAGGGTTTTAGGTACTGGCAGGAACTGGTTGGCCCATTTATATAGCGTTCAATGTGCACTTAATAATCTCCCTAGAAGGTCTCTGGGTGGGCGGACCCCATACGAAATGCTCTTTGGCATAACAAAATGTTGTCCCGGACCTTGATGGTCTAGACATGGCGGCGTCGGCCACACACTTTGACGTAGATGATCATTCTTCTCTGTTACAGAATCTACAAGAGACTCGAGACAGTCTTGCAAAGGAACACTTGCCCTCCACAACTGATGCTGCACTTCAGATTCCGGTAGTTGGCTGGCTACCTCGAGTTGGTGACCTGGTCCATGAGAAGGTGGAGAACAAGAAGGAGTTCGGCCCCTCTTATCGTGCACCGGTTCCAGTGCTTGGCGTGCAGGGTACAAGAATAGTCATTTTACCTCCACTTCCTGGTCGCAGGATAACAGGTACATCTCCATTGACAATGTCAAACTACAACGAGTGGCCGATTCTTCTTAGTATAACTCCAGCAGTCTCTTGTCCAGCAATGCTGAGAAATTCTGTTTTGGCTCCGGCAAATACGAACAGGTCTGATATTGCCATCGAGATGCATACAGTTACTAATGCTTTATTGACTCCACCGGCTGGTGGTCCCCATGAAGAAACTGAGTATACCTATCCCACAGATGTGTCGTTGCCTGGTGTGCAAACAAGTGCAGTTGACCAGTCACGTTATTCTTTTGACACTAACTCGACACCATCGAGTGCCCCATCGAAAATTTCTATTTTTACTGTTTGGTTTAAAATACATTTTTTAATTCCCCCTTGGACTTACATTTGTCTGGTGCTCATATCTATTTTTTTGTTCATGTCGATTGGATTTGTGGTTGTCTTTTTTCGTCTAGTGAATGGACATTATCTTACAGAAAGATCTGCAATTAGATTAATTGATGGAACTTTGGCACCCCACTCCTCATCGCACATCATGAAGAGGGACCAGACTTTTGTTAACATTACTGCCTGGCCTGTGCTAGATGGGATTGTGTGGGATGCTGTGAAATTTCTAATTCATGGCCCTATAGAGGTGATTAATGTCCCCAATGTACTTCGTGTTTCTATGGGGGATGTTGTGAAACAAAACATACGCTCTGATGATTGAGATGTCCAAGCCGTTGAGGCCTTTTTTTTCTGATTTGAAATATTATGCTGCTTTTGATGCTGAAGATTTGTATTTAGACTCCTCGAATTATGGAGAGTTATTTTGCTACCAACACTGTGGCAATCATTTCCTGCATAAAGCAAATACATTTAAAAATTGTGTTAATTATACACAATGGAAACATTGTCCAGCTCCGATTGAAGGTAGTTCGAAAACTTTATTGAAACAATTTACTTATTTTACAGATTTCAGTGAATCCAATCCTCAAGCATTTTATTTCAAAGTGTCTGCTAAATCCACTTCCAAAGTTAGGCTCACACACACTAAATGACTGTATTCAAAGTCCTTTATGGATGAATTAGCTATAGGGGGCTATGAGCTGTGGAAAGATACCATTGATCTTAAATCTGTTTGGGGTTCTAAAGCCTGGCAGATTCAAGGCACGGAAGCTTTGCATGGTGCATGCCTTATCCCAAACCACATTTTGTTTTTGAACTCTACTATTTTTCAAACCACTTGCTTTGGATTGGTGACTTCTAAAAAAAAAAAAAAATAAATAACGCCCCTACCATTCCCGATCTGGGTGCTTACCCCTTCCTGGGACAATCACACAGAATTGTCCCTTGATGAATTGCAGTCACTAATTACTAATACATCCTTCAATATTTCCAACTTAGATCCACATGGATGGTTATTATGGCAAAAAACTTCAGACTCATGTGAACATCGTTTTCTGGGGCTGAGATCAGGCTACACACAGGTTAGGGTTGACCCCCGGTTTGAAACCTCCCATTCTGTTACTACCTATTCAGTAGGAAAATTATGTCAAACCTGGCTTAAACATTCCACCTTGGCATCAGTTAAACTTCATTTGTCCAAATTAACTGACGATGTAGATTTGAATGATTTTGTTAAGGGCCCTGTGGGTGGCAGGTCCAAAAGATGGGTATATGCTATTTACAACGAAGTTTGGAAATTATCTCAAATTGAATCTGCTTCTAGATTGAGAGCTATTGATCAAGCAAATTTGGAAAAAGTGCTTGCTGTCATTGATAATAGCATTTACACTCTTTCTTCCAGAATTTACACATTAGATAATATTGTTTCATCTGTTGTGGATATTGTACAGGATGACATGTCTGTCTTATACCATGGTCAAAATCAATTGCATTCTATAATGCAGTTTGCATGGACTTTACAAACATTGAAGGTTGGGAAGGTTCCCTGGGACTACATGAATACATCATCTTTATTCTTGCTATTTAATCTGACTGATAAACAACAGTTCATGTAGGATGCAACATATTCACTATTGCATATTGAAAAGTTGGAACCTTTACCATTCTCTGTGGCCGAATCAAACTCAGCTGTGCGGCTTATCCATGGGTTAATCACATTAACTTTTCCATTGTTTAAGTTCAGTTCATGTATGAAACACTATGCCTTAGGCAGATATGAACCACTAGGTACCACTTTTCTCCATGAAGTTTGGTCACTCCCATTTACATACAGGTGCCTGAGAGAAGGTAAAGAGGTTTATTTAAAAGGAGAGGAGTGCACTTCCACACCTGATCACTCAGTAGTTTGCAGGAACATCCAATTGCATGGCGCTTGCAACGTATATGCACCACATTTAGCTTGCATTTTGAAGGGAAATCCTGTGCCAGCGATTACACCGACTTCACGTTATTAGCTTACGGTAGCTATTTGCTATTAAACAATGAGGCGTGTTGCGGGATGCTAGCAGGGATTCCGTACATTGTAACTGTCTCCCAACGAGTAGTCTGTTGTAAGAATGTGCTTTTCCCACCCCCGCATGGGATACTCGATGTATCCATCTGGCCTTCCATACCAACCTTGAAAGCAGAGTTCAACAAGATGAGCAGAATAAGGGCTCTATTGTCTCAAAAAGAAGTCACCCTAACTTCCTCTTATGAAACATTTGTCCTTCATGTGGCTAACACCCGCGCCGAGGTGCATGCGCTTTTAAATACTGATCTCCCACTTCATTTCGGTGCTCTGATTCACACTATATTCAACTGGCTTGGCGCATTTTTGCAAAGTTGTGGGCTCCGGCCTTGTGACCTCGTTCCAAACAATATTTGGTGTGATACCGGCATTTTTTGATTCTATTTTTTCCAGCGTCTTCGGCGGGCTTCCGTTAATCATCGCCTTGACTGCTGGTGTGCTGCTGTTGGTTTGTTTGCTTTGCAATGGCTGCACTATCTGTGTCACACGACAGCCTGCCCCGGCTGCTCCAACTTCGCAACCGAATGCTTGAATACCATGGAACACTACCTCGGGTCATTTTGAGTGTAGCCTATGGATTGTCCTTCCGGTTCTCATACTTTACTTGCGTGCAACCTGTTTTCCATTGCCTAGATTGTTCATTTGAATGGGCCCTGGATTTGTGCCTCTCAAACACGGCGTCTCCTGCCCCTGATTATGATCAACTGATGAGTCCCATAGTGGCTCATGAGTTGGACTGTTCTAGTATCGGGATTATGGCCTGTGAAGCTGCGTACGGAATCTTAGGAAATTGGGATATATATGAAGCAGCCCATGACTTCCTGGCGCGAAGTTATCTTGAAGATCACGCAAGTTGTCCTCTGATGGTGCTAGAGGCTCTGGTTATCGAAGAACATGTATGTTCATTTACTTTATTAGATTGGCTGGCTGAATCATTTACTGAAGATTACAATGACTTCCTCTCGGAGACTGTTGCGACATACTGTGCCTATATGTTGATGGTTTAAATTGGCAGCCGTCCATCTTCCGCACGTACAAACCCCCCAAAAAGTTTCTTCTTTTTTTCTTTTTTTGCTCGAGAATGATTTTTTAGTTTTTTTAACATTTTCCCGACACACAATTTCGAACTTTTCACTACCAAATATACGGATTGGCAATATTTGAACTTGGTTCTGTCTCACTCGAACTTGAAACTGCTTTCCTACATTGCTTCCCTATTTTGTTCGTAGTCCAATCAAGGGAGGGTGTAGTGAAGACAGGGTTTTGCCTGCACACATTGCTATGTTAGCATAAGCGTTTTAGATGTTAATGCCATCTTGCCACTTTGCTGCTTTTGCACACGACACTACAGGTAGCTGTTATTATAAGTAAAACTGCTTGCTTGCTTTTTTCTCTTCACATGAGAACGGTCTGTTTTTCACATCCCTAGACTTACACCGCGACCTTAGTCTGAACACTGTGCAGAAACCGCCACGGTCAAATAACAATGTATGCTGTTGAATTCAGGTTGATCGGCCCACGCTCTAGACACAACAAGCACACAGCTGCAAATATCTGAAACTCGGGTACCTTTAATATTGCATTGCATGCATGATGCTGGCACTCTTGGAGAAAACCTTTCCAGACACAGAGAACAGTGCTGATCCTATGATGTGATTCACCTAAGCTGATCTTGGAGGTATGGGGTTCCCCATTCAAACCTAGAGACATTCTATTATTATAAAACTAGCTTATAGCCAGGCGAGGGTGGTACACAAGGTATTATAGGACCTGTTTCCACTATCATTATAATATGATTTCTCCCTTTGTGTTTTATGGAATTATAACAATGCTGATGGTTTTATTTCTAATCATTTGTTTGCTCATGTTAGCCAAAATACTGCATCTTAGAGCACGTAGTTAAAAATAAACATTTTAAACTTTTCTGTGTCTCTGATTACTCACGTTGTGGACTGATATGAGAATAACAACGAAAAGGTGTTCTTGATTCCCACCATTCCTGAGAGTAACCTAAGTTGCTTGTTTTGGGTTGTCTAATCATTGGTAGCTTCGCTGTAGTACGGAGAACGAATTAGACACTGATGCTAGTTGGATAGGGGTTCTGGGTACTAAGGTGAGTTTTTTTGGTACACCACAATTCACTGAGGTCCTGGTTTCCTGCGCATAGTTCTGTGCATGAGCAGAATCCCTGCAAAAACGCCTGCTGATGGAACACATTTGTCGCATGGTGCACTGCAAAGGCTGTGGATCCCCTTTCCGCCCCTCTTTCTGAGGTGCTCTTGTTCCTCCTTTCTTTGCCCCAGCAGGGCTCTGCTCTGGGCACTCTTAAGGGCTACCTCTCGGTCATTTCAGCCTTTCTTCGGCTTCCTGATCAGACTTCTCTTTTCAAGTCCACTGTTGTAAATCACTTCCTTAAAGGCATTACTCATCTTTTTCCTCCTGTTGCCTTCAGAAAGCCCCAGTGGGACTTGAACTTGGTCCTTACATATCTTATGTGCGCTCCCTTTGAGCCGCTACATAACTGTCCTCTCAGGCTTTTAACTTTAAAAACTGCCTTTCTGGTGGCCATCACCTCTGCGCGCAGGGTGAGTGTTAGACCTGGCACCTTGGCGTGAGTCTCCCTTCCTCTTTTTGTCGCTGTGCCTTATGTGTTTTTATGGTGTTGGCCGCTCAGCGCGCTGTGCCACTGCCAACCAGTGTCGCGGTGCGAGTGCTCCCTTTGTAAATTGTATATGTTGGTTGGATTCCATGATTGGATTGTTTGATTTACTGTCAGGCCCCAGTAAAGTGCGCCAGGAGCGCCAGGGCATGTAAAGGCAAACACCGCTGGTGGGCTTGCAGCACGGGTTGTGCCACCCACAGAAGCGGCCGGTAAAATATGTCTAAGGTCTGCCACCGCAGAACCTGCGTGCAGTCTGGTACTGACATGCTGACTGGCAAGTGCCCACACTTGCCGGTCCCTGAAACCTTCCCTTAGCTGCATGTTAGTCACCCCTCTGGTAGGCCCACGGGCAGGGTGCGTTGTGAGCATAAGGTAGGACAAGCCTAGATGCGTGGCATGTCCTGGTAGTGAATGACCGCCATCTTGTTGTTCACTACTGCAAGGCTACCCTGTTCTCATAGGCCAGTATGGGCGGCCTGGATTATTACACCCTATGATCCTATCCGACCCAGGGAACATGGTAGAAGATCGAGTTTAGTATGCCTGAACTCGGAATAATAAGGTACATCTTTTCGCAAGGTTTATTTTAATATTCCGGGTTTGCAAATGCCGCTTTTAGAAAGTTGGCCTTTGCTTGCCTAAACATTTCAGCCCGCCTCTGCGTGATGTGTATCTGATGTCTGGCTGGTGGGAGTGACAGGGCTGGGGGAACCCAGATGGGCAGGGCTAGGTAGCCTGGTGGTGAATAGGACGATCGACAGGTAGATGGGTGGGAGGAGTATCCCTAGGCTCTGAATAGGACAGTGCTCTGCCACCTCAATGCCGGCTCCGCCCCCTGTGGAGCATCTGAGGACTCTGCCCTGCACTCTGAAAGAAGAAGCCTGCATCACGTAAACAAAGTGCTCAGAAACCGGACTGAACTAGGCAAGGGACCCCCTGGCCTGGGAGAACAAAAGATTTGCTGTATAAATGGAGGAGCCCCGCTCCTAAGATCTAGATCCGCTTTTGACCAAGAAGAATCTCTGCCTGAGGAGGAGGCACCGGGAAAGCTGTAGGAGGAAGACTGTCCCTATCCTGGGGGATTGGCCTGCAGTGGTGACCTTGCTGCCAAAGGAGAGAAGAGAAACTGTTGCTGAAGACTTTTTACTTTACTTTTACTTTCAAGACTTGTGCTTTTCCAAAACCATCTCCAAGGGCTTGGAACTGAGCTTGCCCCCTGAACTGAGCCCCAGGACCATTGGGCTCTACCTGATCTTCACTCGCCTGCCGCTGGACTGTGGTGTCCTTTCCCTCGCCGGAGCTGTGACCCTCGTGCCCCAGTCCCTCCCTGAGCCGTGACCAGGACTGCTTAGCCGCCCCCGCCTTGGAAAGAGCCTCGCTCGATCGGAGCCGCTCCCACTACGCTGTGCTGGGCTGCCCCTGTCACCTCGCTCGTTGGAGGCTCGCTGTGCACCTTCACCCTCCCGCCGGAATCGGCGTTTGTGAGCATCTCCAAGCCTCGGACGGCCCGGACGTATCTGCGTGCCCGGCTGCCCCGCTTTGTTCACCCGCCACCTGCAACACCCCGCTCTTGTCGTGAGCCTGAAGATCAGACACCCATCGTGAAGTGTGGGAGCCTCGGACGCCGCCTCGCCCTTCTGTCGAAGGGCCGCTGAAATCCCGCGCCCGCCTTGGCGTCAAGAAACAAGGTACTGTACTCACGAACTCGACCGCGAGCTCGCATCGGATCCAGGGTCCGCAACGTTCTTATTTCCCTGTCATCTGCTGTGTGCTTCCTGGGCGCTGCCTCAGCACGAAGTGCGCTGAGGCCTACAGTTACCTTGTGCCCGCCTAAAGAACTTTCCGTAAACAAAGAGAACTTTACCGTCTTTCCAAGAATTGTGGCCCCATCAGTTCAACGTTACTGGGCCTTGTATTTGAATCTGCTGAATCTACATAAAAGCTTATTTTTATATACTTCCTGATTGGTGTCCGTTTGTGGTGCATGCAAGGGGTTACTGTATGTGTAATTGCATTTGCTTAACCGTGTACGCCTGAGACTTAGCCTAGACTGCTCGCGCCACGCACCTAGAGGGTGAGCAGGGGTTATTCTGGGGAGTCATCCTTCGCCCTGACAAGAAGTAAAGGGTCCCTGCTTGTTGTGGGTTCACACCTGCGTCAACCAGAGCCCCCTCATTTCTAACATTGGTGGCAGCGGTGAGGATTTACGGATTTGCATTTGTGGTTTGCGTATAGTGAACCACTGATCACCACGTAGTGAGAGCAGACCAGTAACACAGCCACAAGACTAGCATTTGTTTTTGTTTTGCCAAGAATCTCCGTTGTTAGAACCATGCCTGGTTCACTTCCCGCCGGAAGGGCAGCTTCTATAATCTCTGGATTTGAGAACGTAGATTGGGAAGAAAGCGCACTTCAGAATTATACCAATGAAGAGTTGAGAGGTTTTTGCTCCAAGTTCAGAATTGCCCAAACTGGATTGAAAAACAAGACCTGTTAGACCTGGCACCTTGGCGTGAGTTTCCCTTCCACTTTTTGATGGTGTGCCTCGATTGTTTTGCTGGTGTTGTCCGCTCAGGGCACTGCGCCACGGCTAATCCGTGCCGCAGTGCAAGTGCTCCCTAGGTAAAGTGTACCTGTAATTGATGTCCATGATTGGTTTATTGGATTCACTGTCAGTCCCCAGCAGAGTGCACTAGGGGTGCCAGGGCTTGTGAATGCCAATGCTGCTGGTGGGCTTGCAGCGCTGGTTGCGCCACCCACAGGAAGCGGCCTTGTAAAATGTATCTAGGGTCTGCCACTGCAGACCCTGTGCGCGGTCCGGGTCCGTCGCGCTGACTGCGCAAGTGCCCCCACTTGCCAGTCCCTAAACCTTCCCTTACCTACATATTAGCCACCCCTCTGGTAGGCCCAAGGGCAGGGTGCATTGTAGGCCTAAGGTAGGACATGCCCTGACGTGTGTGGCATGTCTTAGTAGTGAATTACAGCCCTTTCCGTTTTTCACTATTGAAGGCTACCTGCTCTCCATAGGCCAGAATGGGCTGCTGGGATCCCGCCAACGCTGTGACCCCAGTGGACTCAGAGAGCATGGTAGAGTGCCAAGTTTAGTATGCCTGAACTCAGAATAATAAAATACTTCTTGTAGCCAAGTTTATTTTAATATCCTGGGTTTGTAAATACTACTTTTAGAAAGTTAGTATTTACTGACCTGACCATCTCAGTCCGCCTCTGCTGTGTGTGTGTGTGTTCTGCCTAGCAACAGTAAGGAGCAGGGTGGGGGGATCCCCAGAGACAGGTTGGCTGCCAGGTGGTGGGCCGGGAGATGACACCAGGATGGGTGGGAGGAGTACACCTTGACTCTTGAATAGACCTGTGCTCTGCCACCACAAAGCCGGCGCCGCCCCCTGTGGGGCGGCTGATGTCTCTGCCCTGCTGCTGAAAGGAAAGAGCAGAGTCACCATAACAAAGTGCTCCAGAACTGGACTGAGCCAGGCCTAGGCCCCCTAGCGCTAAAGAACAAAAGAATCATGGTATAAAAGTAGGAGCCTGGCTCCTAAGAAATCAGAATCCTGTTTACCACAAAGAACCTCTGCCCGACTAGAAGGAGAAGAAGACGCTGGAGGAGCTGGCCTGCTGCTTGCCTTGCTGAGAAAGGAGAGGAAGAGACTACTGAAAAGACTTTGCTACTTTGTGCTTTAAACATTCTCCAAGGGCTTGATCTGAGCTTGCCCCCTGAACTGAACCCCAGGACCAGTGGGTTCTCTGTGCTTTTGCTCGTCCTCCAATTCGAGCCGTGTGTGCATCCCGCTGGAAAGAGACTGCGCCCCTCATCGCCCCTCCTAGGGCCGTGACACTCAGAAGCTTGCCTGCCTCAAACCCGTGAGAGCCCCGCTCCGTCCAGAGCCGCTCTCTGTCCCCGGGCCAGGCCGCCTGCATCCCTGTCACCGCCTGCTACTGGAGCGCGCTGACCGCGCTATCACCCCTCCCGCCGGAAACCGTCCGACGACTGTGATCTACGCCGGGTCATCCAGCTGCACTGCCCGTGCCCTGTGACCCCGCTTCGCTATCCCCGGACATCTCAGGCCGCGCCGCCCCCGCTGTGGAGACCCCCCTGCACCGCCGTGCTAAAGGGTCGCTGGCCGCGCCTGCCTACCTGCCCACACCTGCTGATTGAGGACCCAAGAACACTTCCGAAGCTGAGAGTCGCACCGACCTGTGCCGACTCTCCACATCACGAAAGACGTTCCAGTACCGGGCTCGGGGCCCGCAACGCCTTATTTCCCCGTTCGCAGGAGCCGATCTCTGTGAGTACTGGAACCACAAGTAACATTTGCAAGAGACTGCAAAGAATCTATTTGAGACTACGAACAAAGAACATTTGCCTGCTTTACAACCTGGTGGCATAGCGAAAACGTTATTGGTCTTGTGATAAGTCTGCTGAGATATATATACCTATTTTTACATAAAGAAGCGTATTTTTATATATATCCAAGTCTGGTGTCCGTTTCTGGGGGGATTGATGTATTTACTGTGTGTATGATTGTAAGTGCTTAACCAACAACGCCTGAGGAATCGCCTTGGCTGCTCACGCCACGCACCTAGAGGGTGAGCAAGGGTCATTCGCGAGGGGTTATCCTGCGCCCTGACGTGGAGGAGAGGGTTCCTGCTTGACACAAGGGCAACCTTGCGCCAACCAGAGATCCCCGACTCTAACAAGACCCAACTTGTGAAGGCGCTGAGGGCCTGGTATGAGTCGAAGGCACCAGAGAATCAGGTGGAAATAGTCCCACCAGAAAGTGTCCATGAGTTTGGCAGAGGCCTGTCGCCAGAAGAGTTGGCAGACAGGGCAGCAACCCGGGCACACGAGGTGGAGATGGCAAAACTTCATGGGCAGATGGATATGGAAAAACAAAGATTAGCCATGGAAGAAAAGAAACTACAATTAGAGCATGACATGAAGCTGAGGGAGCTGGAGCTGAAAGCGCAAAAAGTTTGGAGCTTAATCCCTCTGGTGGCAGCACACCGCCAGTACCGGCGGAACCAAGAGTTTATATTCCCAAGGATGTAGTGAAGGAGTTCTTCAAGAATGACGACATCGGGCAGTGGTTCAGAGCCTACGAGGTAGCCATGTCTTCCCACCGGGTCCCTGAGAGAGATTGGGGAGCGGGGTTGTGGGGACGGTTCCTGAGTGAAGGGCGGGACACACTGTTAGATTTACCTGCTGATGTTCATAATTCTTACGCCCATATGAAGGAAGCATTGATGACTAGGTATGGGTTGACCCCTGAGTTATATAGACAGAGGTTCAGGGGTTGCACTAAGATTCCTAATAGTACGTATGTGGAGTATGTGACTTTCTTTTGCAGAGCACTGGATGGTTGGGTAAAGGGTAGTAAGGTAAATGATTATCAAGGGCTTCTTGATTTAATGGCATGGGAGCACTTGTCCAGTAATTGTTTTCCTGAGCTACGCCAGCACCTGATAGATAGTAGGCTGACTAACCCTAGGAAGCTTGCTGAGGAGGCGGACCGCTGGGTCAGTACCAGGGTCCACAAGGGTACCGTGGGAGATTCCGCCAAAGGTGGGCAGGGTCCCCAGCAGAAGAGTGGGGGGGACAGGGGTAAACAGAAGCAGTTCCAAAAAGGGCCCCAAAGTAGTCCCCAAGGGAACCAAGGGAAGGGTTCTCAGCCTCCCCCACCCCAGAAACCGACCAGGGCCCCGACAGGTCCTCCTGTTCAGAAGGGGCCCGTCCGATGTTACAGGTGTAACAATTTGGGGCATTTTGCCTCTGATGTAAAGTGTCCATTGTTTGGTAAACCAGCACCCACTGGTGCTCCACCCCGGCAGGTGACTAGTGTAGCCTTGGGGGAGGAGAGGGATGTCCAAGGTGGGTGGGGTCCCGCAGAGATGTCCCTGGTCTCGCTAGGAGACCGTGAAGTGGTCCCTCCAACCCAGCTGCCTGAGAACACTAAGAAGTACAGGCAGTGGGTGACCATAAATGGCCATAGGGTGGAAGCTCTTAGAGATACAGGAGCCAGTGTGACAGCTGTCAGGTGTCACCTGGTGTCTCAGGAGCAGGTGGTCCCCAATGCATTCTATCCCGTTGTTGCCGCTGACAACACAGAGAGGCACTGCAAGGTGGCTCAGGTTCCCTTCGAGTGGGGGGGGTCTCTGGTACTCTTCAGGTAGCTGTGAGGCCCGCCATGCCGGTAGACTGTTTGTTAGGGAACGATTTGGAGAGCTCACCTTGGGCTAAAGTGGAGCGGAGTGCTCACCTGGAGATGTTGGGTATGCCGGATTGGGCGTGTGTCACCACACGGTCCATGGCAGCCAGTAGAGGTACTCAAGAGGTCCTGGAGCCTGAGAGGGAGGCCCAGGAACCGGCCTCAGAGAGAAGGAGCAAGGGGCGCGGGAAGCCGGCCCCTGAAGTTCCCACGGTCCAGGAGGAAGCAGACCTTGAGGGGGATGCCCTGGAGCCTACAGGGGAACAGATAGCTGAACTGGGAGACCTACCGGAGCTGACCCATTGGCAGCAGGAAGGGGGTCCCACCAGGGAGGACTTTTGTAAGGCACAGAAGGAGTGCCCTTCTCTCGTGGGTATGCGGCAGCAGGCTGCAGACCAGGCCGCAGGTGATCAGTCAGGATCACATTTCGTTTACTGGGAGAACGAACTCCTATATACAGAGCCTAAGGTTGCTGAGCCTGGGTCAGCCCGTGCGCTGGTGGTACCCCAGGACTTCAGAGCCTTCCTACTGGGGCTGGCTCACGATGTACCATTGGCAGGGCATTTGGGGCAGGACAAGACCTTTGAAAGGCTTGTCACCCACTTTTATTGGCCTCAAATGCGCAGGAGTTCAGATACTCACTGCAGGACATGCCAGACTTGCCAGGCAAGTGGAAAGAATGGAAGGAAGCAGAAGGCTCCACTCCAGCCATTCCCTGTGGTCGGTACCCCATTCCAGCGAGTGGGGATTGACATTGTAGGGCCACTGGACCCCAGGACAGCGATGGGCAATAGGTTCATCCTGGTCCTGGTGGACCATGCCACCCGGTACCCGGAAGCCATTCCTCTAAGGACAGTGACGGCCCCCGTGGTGGGACGCGCACTGATGGGAATTTTCTCCCGAGTGGGATTCCCTCTAGAGGTGGTGTCTGACCGAGGTACCAATTTCATGTCCAAGTACATGAAATCTCTTTGGCAAGAGTGTGGTGTAACCTACAAGTTCACCACACCTTACCACCCCCAAGGAAACGGGTTGGTTGAGAGATTCAACCGAACCCTCAAAGGCATGATAATGGGCCTAGAAGGACCCATGAGGCGTAAGTGGGACGTCCTCTTACCATGCCTTCTCTTCGCTTACCGTGAGGTGCCACAGAAGTCTCTGGGGTTCAGTCCCTTTGAGCTTCTGTATGGTCACCCAGTCAGAGGACCTCTAAGTCTGGTCAAGGAAGGCTGGGAGCAATCTCCCAGGAAACCTCCCCAGAATGTATATAGTTACATGCTGGCCTTCAGGAATCAGACTAGGCGATTCAGGCAACTTGCTGAGGCAAATCTGGAAGCCAGCCAGGAGGAGATGAAGCGGTGGTACGACCAGAATGCCACTCTGGTAGAGCTTCAGCCTGGGCAGAAAGTATGGGTCTTGGCCCCCGTGGAGCCGTGTGCGCTCCAGGATAAGTGGACCGGTCCCTTTGAGGTGGTGGAGCGCAAGAGTCCTGTTACCTACGTGGTGGACCTGAAGTCTCCTAGGAACCCCTTAAGGGACCTGCATGTCAACCGCCTCAAGCCCCACTTGGAGAGGTCCCAAGTGGGCATGCTCTTGGCAACAGATGCTGGGATGGAAGAGGAGACCGAACCTCTTCCTGACCTCCTGTCAGCCAAGGAGCAAGATGGGTCAGTGGATGGTGTCATCCTCTCTTCCGCCCTGACCCCTGAGCAACAGAATGATTGTCGCCAGTTGCTGGGACAATTTTCTGATCTGTTTTCCCTGGTCCCTGGTGTTACTGATTGGTGCGTCCATGATGTGGACACTGGGGATAGTCCACCTGTGCGGCACAAGGCCTACAGGGTGACTGACAGGGTGAGGACATGCATCAAGGAGGAGGTCTCCAAGATGTTTGCACTCGGGGTAATTGAGTCTTCTAGCAGTCCTTGGGCCAGCCCCGTGGTCTTGGTCCCAAAGGCTGCAGCACCGGGAGCCACACCTGAACTCCGGTTCTGTGTGGACTACAGAGGACTCAATTCAGTCACTAGGACTGACGCACACCCCATCCCCAGAGCTGATGAGCTCATCGATCGGCTAGGGGCTGCCAACTACCTCAGCACGTTTGATTTAACGTCTGGGTATTGGCAGATCGCCTTGACCGAGGGGGCCAAAGAGAGGTCAGCATTTTCCACCCCAGATGGGCACTACCAGTTCCGGGTTATGCCCTTTGGGATGAAGAATGCCCCTGCCACCTTCCAGAGATTGGTCAACCAGGTGTTGGCTGGGCTGGATTCGTTCAGTGCAGCCTACCTGGATGACATCGCGGTGTTCAGCTCCACTTGGGAGGAACACCTGCGACACCTCTGGGAAGTGTTGATGGCGCTGCGCAAGGCAGGCCTCACGATCAAGGCAAGTAAGTGCCAGATCGGGCAGGGTTCCGTGGTGTACTTGGGACACCAAGTAGGGAGTGGCCAGGTGGCACCCCTTCAGCCCAAGATAGAAACCATCCTGAATTGGGAGGCGCCCAAAACCCAGACGGAGGTGAGAGCCTTCCTAGGTCTCACCGGGTACTACAGGAGGCTCGTCAAGGGGTATGGCAACATGGTTGCCCCCTTGACAGCGCTGACTTCGAAGAAGCAGCCCAGGAAAGTGATTTGGACTGACACCCTTCAGAAAGCTTTTGAGGCCTTGAAAACTGCTATGTGCACGGCGCCCGTGCTCTTGGCTCCCAACTTCTCCAAAGAGTTTATCGTTCAGACAGACGCTTCCGAGCATGGTGTGGGGGCTGTTCTTTCACAGATTAATGAGGAGGGCCTAGATCAACCCGTAGCCTTTCTTAGCAGGAGGTTACTTCCACGGGAACAAAGGTGGAGTGCTATTGAACGTGAGGCATTTGCTGTGGTCTGGGCGCTGAAGAAGCTAAGACCCTACTTGTTTGGGTCTCACTTCCGGGTTCAGAGGGCCACAGGCCCCTCAGATGGTTGATGCATATGAGGGGTGAGAATCCAAAGCTGTTGAGGTGGTCCATTTCCCTACAGGGTATGGATTTCACGGTGGAACATCGCCCTGGTACAGATCACGCCAATGCTGACGGTCTGTCCAGATTTTTCCGCCTTAGTGATGAGGAACTCCCTGGGGTAGGGTAGTTCTCTCCACTTTTCAGCTGGAGGGGACACGTGTTAGACCTGGCACCTTGGCGTGAGTCTCCCTTCCTCTTTTTGTCGCTGTGCCTCATGTGTTTTTATGGTGTTGGCCGCTCAGCGCGCTGTGCCACTGCCAACCAGTGTCGCGGTGCGAGTGCTCCCTTTGTAAATTGTATATGTTGGTTGGATTCCATGATTGGATTGTTTGATTTACTGTCAGGCCCCAGTAAAGTGCGCCAGGAGCGCCAGGGCATGTAAAGGCAAACACCGCTGGTGGGCTTGCAGCACGGGTTGTGCCACCCACAGAAGCGGCCAGTAAAATATGTCTAAGGTCTGCCACCGCAGAACCTGCATGCAGTCTGGTACTGACATGGTGACTGGCAAGTGCCCACACTTGCCGGTCCCTGAAACCTTCCCTTAGCTGCATGTTAGTCACCCCTCTGGTAGGCCCACGGGCAGGGTGCGTTGTGAGCATAAGGTAGGACAAGCCTAGATGCGTGGCATGTCCTGGTAGTGAATGACCGCCATCTTGTTGTTCACTACTGCAAGGCTACCCTGTTCTCATAGGCCAGTATGGGCGGCCTGGATTATTACACCCTATGATCCTATCCGACCCAGGGAACATGGTAGAAGATCGAGTTTAGTATGCCTGAACTCGGAATAATAAGGTACATCTTTTCGCAAGGTTTATTTTAATATTCCGGGTTTGCAAATGCCGCTTTTAGAAAGTTGGCCTTTGCTTGCCTAAACATTTCAGCCCGCCTCTGCGTGATGTGTATCTGATGTCTGGCTGGTGGGAGTGACAGGGCTGGGGGAACCCAGATGGGCAGGGCTAGGTAGCCTGGTGGTGAATAGGACGATCGACAGGTAGATGGGTGGGAGGAGTATCCCTAGGCTCTGAATAGGACAGTGCTCTGCCACCTCAATGCCGGCTCCGCCCCCTGTGGAGCGTCTGAGGACACTGCCCTGCACTCTGAAAGAAGAAGCCTGCATCACGTAAACAAAGTGCTCAGAAACCGGACTGAACTAGGCAAGGGACCCCCTGGCCTGGGAGAACAAAAGATTTGCTGTATAAATGGAGGAGCCCTGCTCCTAAGATCTAGATCCGCTTTTGACCAAGAAGAATCTCTGCCTGAGGAGGAGGCACCGGGAAAGCTGTAGGAGGAAGACTGTCCCTATCCTGGGGGATTGGCCTGCAGTGGTGACCTTGCTGCCAAAGGAGAGAAGAGAAACTGTTGCTGAAGACTTTTTACTTTACTTTTACTTTCAAGACTTGTGCTTTTCCAAAACGATCTCCAAGGGCTTGGAACTGAGCTTGCCCCCTGAACTGAGCCCCAGGACCATTGGGCTCAACCTGATCTTCACTCGCCTGCCGCTGGACTGTGGTGTCCTTTCCCTCGCCGGAGCTGTGACCCTCGTGCCCCAGTCCCTCCCTGAGCCGTGACCAGGACTGCTTAGCCGCCCCCGCCTTGGGAAGAGCCTCGCTCGATCGGAGCCGCTCCCCCTACGCTGTGCTGGGCTGCCCCTGTCACCTCGCTCGTTGGAGGCTCGCTGTGCACCTTCACCCTCCCGCCGGAATCGGCGTTTGTGAGCATCTCCAAGCCTCGGACGGCCCGGACGTATCTGCATGCCCGGCTGCCCCGCTTTGTTCACCCGCCCTTCTGTCGAAGGGCCGCTGAAATCCCACACCCGCCTTGGCGTCAAGAAACAAGGTACTGTACTCACGAACTCGACCGCGAGCTCGCATCGGATCCAGGGTCCGCAACGTTCTTATTTCCCTGTCATCTGCTGTGTGCTTCCTGGGCGCTGCCTCAGCACGAAGTGCGCTGAGGCCTACAGTTACCTTGTGCCCGCCTAAAGAACTTTCCGTAAACAAAGAGAACTTTACCGTCTTTCCAAGAATTGTGGCCCCATCAGTTCAACGTTACTGGGCCTTGTATTTGAATCTGCTGAATCTACATAAAAGCTTATTTTTATATACTTCCTGATTGGTGTCCGTTTGTGGTGCATGCAAGGGGTTACTGTATGTGTAATTGCATTTGCTTAACCGTGTACGCCTGAGACTTAGCCTAGACTGCTCGCGCCACGCACCTAGAGGGTGAGCAGGGGTTATTCTGGGGAGTCATCCTTCGCCCTGACAAGAAGTAAAGGGTCCCTGCTTGTTGTGGGTTCACACCTGCGTCAACCAGAGCCCCCTCATTTCTAACAGTGAGAGTGCTCCAAGCACTTTCTTCTAAGCCTCCTTTTTTGACTGTTCATCCGGACAAGGTTGTCCTTTGAACTCATCCGTCCTTCCTTCCCAAAGTGGTTACTCCTTTCTATATTGGACAGACCATCACTTTGCCCACCTTCTTTCCGCCTCCTCATCCTTCCAAAGAAGAAGAGAGGCTCCATTGTCTGGATCCAAAGCGTGGGCTTTCCTTTTACTTGGATCGCACAAAACAATTCCGGGTGGACGACCAGCTCTTTGTGGGCTACGTGGGCGCCAAAAAAGGTCAGGCCGTGCACAAACAAACCATTTCTAGATGGGTCATTTTGTGCATTAAAGCTTGTTATTCCTTGGCAAAGAAGGAACCTCCAGTGGGGTTGCGTGCCCATTCCACCAGAGCGACAGCAGCCACCACTGCTTTGGGACATGTAGTCCCCCTTAATGACATCTGTCAGGCAGCTTCGTGGGCATCGCTGCACACTCTCACTAGACACTACTGCCTGGACAGCCAAGTCCGGAGAGACGGCTTCTTTGGCCGTTCTGTTCGCCAGGACTTCCTGGTGTGAACTTAGTTCGCAGACCCACCTCCAGGGTTGGTATTGCTGGGGTATCTATTCCTAGGTAAGGAATCTATAACTAACTGTTTCTTTCAGATGAAAAAGTTATTTACCTTCGGTAACGATATATCTGTAAGAAACATAGGTTAGTTACTGTGAGAAGTTGGCCTGATGTATGATGTCACTAGTTCTAGTGTACACCTTATATCAGTCCAAACAACCCTTATGGTGATTGGGTGTAAAGTCAACCTTATAGACCAGCTATCCTAGTGGTAGCATGGACAAGAGCAGTCTTAGGCTAAACTCTGAATGGCATGTGAAGCCAGCTGTGATACCATATATAATCCCTTGAATACCAAATGAAAGGACACCACAACAGATATATATAAAATAAAGTGTATTTATTCTAGTCAAACCCTCAGCACTCTTTATGAGATTAGAGGTAAGTACAACACAGTCTTATTTAAGCATACATTAAGTCACACAGGTAAGTAATACAGTTAGGTCCTAGGGGCCACGCAAACCATATACTAAGTAAGTGGTATAAGGACCACTGTCACGGAAATAGGATAGGCCTAGGCCTAGGGAATCGCTGGGGCTACACTACACTAGCAACAGTTAGGAAGTGGGAGGCCCACGGGATTCAGGTGCAGAGTGGAAACACTCACGCGTAATGCGTAAAAGTCGATAGAAATAGTAGTTGTTAGCAATTAACAGTTTAAGGACACTTCTGAAACAGCTAGAAAGTCGAGACTCGGAAACTAGACCCTAGGATAGTCACTACCCTTGTGAGCACCGAAGTACCCAAGTTACCTAGCCCACGGACTGCGGTTGCATAGGTGTGAACTTGCGTCGGGTTTCGTCGTTGACTTCTATGGATGCCTGAAGGAAAGTTGCTGACAGGCAGTCAGTGAAGAGTGTCCGGTGGATCCCAAGGCTGGGATCAAGAAGAGAGGAGACCTGCAAGCAGAAGGGACAGAGTCAAGGTCACTAGCCAGTGACCACGTGGAACCAGGAAGGAACCAGGCGATGTCGTGAAGATTGCAGGTGAAGGTGAAGCTTGTCGCTGCAGCCACGAGGACCAGGGAACGTCGAGGACGACCAGGAGGCGAGCTGTCCCATGAAGGCTCTTGCTGTCGGCGGCGTCGAAGTTGGACTAGGACTCACCAAGCCTTGGCAAGCGGAACCCACGAAGAACGGAGGACTTGCTTCTGGTGCAGACCAGGAAGGTCTGGGGTGCTTCTCTTTTGCAAGGAAGCGGGAGCCAGTCTGGAGGAGCCAAACCAGCAGTGAAGATTTCTGGATGCTTCGTCACAAAGGCCACTAGCCAACGGGCAAGCAACCGGACAGGCGCGGCAAGCAGGAAAATGCAGAAGGGCCCCACGCAGGACTCGTGGAGTGTGGGGGGCTGATCTTCGGTGCAGATGGTGCTTGGGGTTGGGGCTTCTCAATCCCCGGTGCACAACTTCGAGGGTGCCTCAGAAGCTGCGCTGGAAGATACTCGCCACTTTTCCCAGGTAGCCGGTCCCACGTCTCTCGTCACCTCCACGGATCTCAGCTCGGCTGTGGATGTGGATCAGGGTCGGAGAAGTCTGGAAGTCGAGGCTCTGGTCGGGCTCTGCAGTCGGTCCCTCGTAGAACTTCAGCAAAGCAAAGGGTAGTCTCTTGATGGTGCCTGTTTGCACAGGGTAGCCACTCCTTGGCCACAAGGGAGATTCTTCAGTCTTCTTCTTTCGTCGAATGTCGAAGGTCCAGAGTTTCTGTTCAAGTTGCAGGTTCAGGATAATCTAATCTCCTGGGGCCCAGCTACCACTCTTATCCAAATCTGGGGGGCTGGGTTACCTGCTAGGTCACGCCTTATGGGTGGGACCTGGGAGGGGGGTGGCTACACCCCCTTCCCTTTGTCCAGTTTCGCGCCAGGACTGGGGCTGGAGAGCCCCAGCACCGGTTTGAACTGGACTATGCACGGGACACCTTGTGTGCCCCAGGCATGTCTAATTCTTTTCATCCCTCCCTGCCCCAATACACTAAGGCCTGTCTGGGGTGGTGCTCGCACCTCCCAAGGCAGGAAACCTATTGTCCAAGCCTCCCTTGCCGGGATCACTCCCAGCAGCAGGAGGTCAGACTTGTGTCTGTGGCAGCAGCATCCATTTTGTGATGCTGGGGCTCTGGTTGACTTTAACCGGGTAAGTAGGTTACAACATGTATTCTCCCTCTAGAAGGGAGGGATAATATCCTCATCCCCAGAAATGGGATGGGGGTATTATTCCAAAGTGTTAGACACCTCACACGACATGTTTTGATAAAGCCAAACCATAGTTACCATAACCGTTTAAGATTATAAGGCACTTTAAGAGTATATGGTAGGCTATATCATAGAACAGCTATAAGGACATGGTTCCGAAAGCTGCAGACAGGCTCAGCTCATGCTAGAGCACCATCTCACATGTTACCAAGCACTCTGCCTCCAGGATTGTTAAGGCCTGCCATAGGAGTGGCTGATAGGTACACATGTGTCTATATGTAAGTTAGGTATAGGAATACTACACCTAAGCAAGGGGTGATTACACGACCTTGCCCCAGCTGAGTGATCATCCAGTTGTGTCATAATGGAAGGCCAGGCCAGGGGTGGCATAATACATGCTGCAGCCCCTGGTAGGCCTAGGGTACACCTATGCCCTGGGTACCTAAGGTACACTGTACAGGGGCCAATAAGGTGATCCTATCCAAATGGGTTATGCACCTAAAGTACATAGTATCAATTTAGAGAGAGAACAGCAGGGCTGTGGGTCTGATTAGCAGGCCCACAGCCACATCTAAGTCGAAAACCAGTAAAGCAAAAGCAAAAAGTGGGGGTGAACATAGAAAGCAGACCCTACTCTCCTACAGTTACTTCCTGGCGGCATAACTCCGATGGCTGTCTCACTGGACAGCGGAAAGATATATAGGGGAAACAACTACCGATGAAGGCCGAATACCCCTCCCAGCCATCCGGAGAATGTTAATGCCAGGTACCAAACCACTTCGCACACCCCCGCTGCAGGTATCCCTGGCCCGCAAATGTATGTTACGGATACACCGCATGTCGAAAGGACAGCCCCTATATTCCCCATTACTCCCCTTAGTAGGATTCCCTCGGAAAGACAAATACTACACTACAGGAGCCCTTTAGGTATGGACTGACCACGACGTGACCGAGGTAGAGTCTCTGTTCGAAGACGGACAGCTGAGGACGTATGCCCAAATGGTTGAGTGTTATGACCTCACGCCAGGACAATTCCTACTGCACAGGCAAACTTTTACATAACAGCCGCCACTAATAGGATCTTCGAGACGGGGAACCTCCAACGCACCCAGTGTTGCACACGATTCTGCGGATGGGGGCGGGCAGACACTTAGTCACTTGGCATTACAGGGCGATCCGGGAGCTGACTAGCACTTCCCTTGACGGGTTGCGACAGAAATGGGAAGACAAAGTGGGTCAGGCATTCCACGATAAAGAATGGGAACAAGCGCTGGAATATCCGAAAAAGGTCTCCAGGAATGCATGCTTCAAAAATATACAGTTTAATGTCCTACACCGAGCATACCTCACGCCACATAAATGACACAGTTTTTATCCCGACACACATTTTGCGTGCCCCCGCTGTCAAACTCCAGAGGCGAACTTTAGGCATATGTTCTGGGACTGCCACATCATACAACAATATTGGGATAGGGTACACCAGACACTCCGAGCGACGGTCAATCTCCCGAACATATCCACATGGGAAGCATGCGCTCTGGGAATCTTCTGGGGAAAAAAAGTCTGAAAAACCTCAATGGCGCTTTGCATCCCTAGCTATTCTCCTCGCAAAGAGGGTCATAGCCATGCATTGGTGAGCCTCAACAGGACCCCTGGAGGTGGCCTGGGTGAGCTCAATGAAAAAATGGGGGGCAGCGGAAGAAGAGACACTAAGGGAGGAGGAATTGAAAGGGACACGTAAACATCCTGTATCTATTGAATGGGCACAGTTGCTATTCCAGTTCACACAAGAGACAGCAACGGGAGAAACACCTGAAACCTCGCAGCCTCAACCCCATACTCTGCTCCTATCCCCCATGGTGCAGATAACAGCCACCACTGTGTAACGTCAAGACACACATGACCGACAGCACGCCTAGAACGTACCGGAAGGGTTCTCACCCACTCATACAAATGAGTTCTTCCCCCCTTACATACCCAACAGCACAGAACAACCAAATCATAACCAGTCACATCACAAATTGACACAACTGTACACCCCACCCACTTTGCGCATCCCCCCCCACAGTTCACAGTTCTGTTCTCCCTTTCGGTAGTTCCGATACTGACTTAATCCGTCAGAGAAGATGTTGAGGTATCCTAATGGGGACAACATACGAGGACAGAGGAGAGGGCGACATACCAACTTACGCCCCCGAGATACTCACCCAATCAGACACAGTAGACCATACCAGCATATGGCGAGACTAGCCAGGAGATAACTGCTGAACTACTGTAAGATAACCTACCCAGTGGGCTAGATATATGATGACTTTGCGAACTTTGTAACTATACATGATGTTCAAATACGTGCAAATGTTTGTTAACCCCTTCGATGCTCATGACGGAGCGGTTCCGTCATGAGCATCGGTTGGGCTGTGCTTATGACGGAACCGCTCCGTCATGAGCACAGCCCCTGGGGGAAGCGCTGGCGCTCCCCCCCTGGGGGCTCGATTTTGTGACCAATTGGGGGGTTGGCAGCGGAAGAGTTTCCGCTGCCACCCCCGAGCCCCCCCGCGCTTCCCCATGACGTCAGCGCCCGCCGACATCATCAGGAAGCGTTGGACGCGCTGGAATTCATTTCTTTCAGCACGTCCAACGGAGAAGGTAGGTGTTTGGCTCCGGTGTGGCGGGGGGGGGGGGGAATTGGGATGCCTTGAGCCATCGGGGGAGAGGAAAGAGTATTTCCTCTCCCCTGATGTCTCAATGCTGGGCATTCCTGCTTCACGATCGCGCACAGCGCGGAGCAGGGATGCCCCACTAGACACCAGGGATGTGTTGTACTGTGTTAGGAAGCGACGCCTTGGGCAAGGGTCGCTTCCTGGGGGCGAATATTTATGTTAAGACTTTTCTGCCCCCCCTGGGGGCAGATCGGTCGCATAAGTCGCCGTTTCTGCTCCCGGGGGGGGCAGAAAAGCCCACTAGACACCAGGGATGTCTTTTCTAGTTTTAGGAAGCGACCCCTTGGGCAAGGTTCGCTTCCTGGGGGCCAAATATTTTATTTAAACTTTTCTGCCCCCCCTGGGGCCGATCGGTTGATTATGTAGCCGTTTCTGCTCCCAGGGGGGGCAGAAAAGCCCACTAGACACCAGTGATGTTATTTTTTGAGTAAAGAAAGCGACCCCTTGGGCAAGGGTCGCTTCCTGGGGGCCCAATTATTTATCAAGACTTTTCTGCCCCCCCCTGGGGGCAGATCGGTCTTGTGTGTAGCCGTTTCTGGTCCCAGGGGGGGCAGAAAAGCCCACTAGACACCAGGGAATTAGTTTAAATAAAAATGGAAGTGACCCCTTGGGCAAGGGTTGCTTCCAGCGGGCAATTTTTTATAATATGTATTTGGACCCCCCACCCCTGGACAGATTAGCCTGTTTGTTTTCCTGCCGTTTTCTGCCCCACCTGGCACACAACCCGATTGACCATTTGGGTAGTTACATAGCATATTATAATGTTTATTGTTATATTTTTTGTGATTTGCAATTGTAATGTTTTTTTTAAAAACTTTTTTGTTCTAGGTGAAGGCTTTTGCTCTTTCCAGTTTGGGGTTTCGTTACTGCTGGTTCTGCTGTTTGTGTAGTTTGGTAAGAGTCTTTTTTGTTACAATGTAAATGTGTTTGATTTCTCTGCATGAATTATTTTTGCAAATGGTGTAATAATAGCAGTATGTTTGGTTTTTGAGTGTCAAAAACTGTTTGCATTGGTGCTCAATGTGTATTTTGTTGTCTTGTGAGTAATTTGTTTTTTTTCTTCTTTCTAGTTGGATATCGTTTGTTTTTGCTGTGTCACTGCAGAGTAGTTTCTGGTGAGTGCAGCTGTCTCTTGTAATTGAATTGTATAGTTTTTGAGTACATTGATCTTTGTGATAAAGGTGCACATTTCTTTACTTACTTGGTTTGCACATTGTTGGTTGTTGTTGACTTGTTTGTGCAGTCTTCTATCTTAGTAAATATAATGGCTAGCCGCAGGATTACTGCTCAGCAGGTTGTTGGTTTGCTGTTTGAGTCTTCCTCTGACCATGGTTCAGAGACTGACTCTGCATCTGAGGGAGAGGAGGCAGGGGACGATTCTGGCAGTGAGTTTTCTCTCCATATGGAGTCATCGTATGATGAAGATACTCTTAGTGCGGATGAAGTGCCTGTGTTAGAGGAGGAGACTGATGTGCCGATAGTGCGGCAAGAGGCATCTGGGATGCAGCCTGGGGCTGCAAGGCTTCCCGTTGGTGTAGTGCGGCAAGAGGCTTCTGGGCTGCAGCCTGCGGCTGCAAGGCTTCCCGTTGGTGTAGTGCGGCAAGAGGCATCTGGGCTGCAGGCTGGGGCTGCAAGGCTTCCCTTTGAAAGTGATGACCTCTGGGTTGCCCCTGGCATGGTGCAGCCGGCATTGCCAGACTTTACTGGTGTTCCAGGGTGTAGAGTGAATACTGAAAACTTTTTGTCGATAAATTTTTTTCAGTTGTTTATGGACGATGTGTTTTTGGCAGAGATTGTTGAGCAGACTAATTTGTATGCCGAACAGTTTTTGAGGGACAACAGTGCCAGTCTTAAGCCACACTCTAGAGCTACCCGGTGGACTCCCACAAATCTTGAAGAGATGAAGAAGTTCTTGGGTTTATCTTTTTTGATGGGCTTGCTAAGGAAGCCATCAATGTCTTCATATTGGTCTACTAGTCCCTTGATGGCAACTGCTATTTTTCCGGCAGTCATGAGTCGTGACAGGTATTTGCTTCTGCTTCGGATGATGCATTTTGTTGATAATGGTTTAGCGTTGCCACGAGATCACCCTGAGTGTGACCGTCTTTTTAAGATTAGGCCTGTCCTTGATCACTTTGTTGATCGATTTTCTGAGATCTATGCTCCTGGGAAAGAAATTGCAGTGGATGAGTCTTTGGTGTTGTTCAAGGGTCGCTTAGTTTTTAGGCAATACATTCCTAGTAAGAGGGCACGCTATGGAATTAAGCTGTATATGCTGTGTGACCGTAGGACTGGATATGTCTCTAATTTCAGGGTGTACACCGGTAAGGAATCCAGGATTAACCCCCCTGGTTGTCCGTCCACTTTTGGCGTGACTGAGAAAATTGTTTGGGCCTTGGTAGAGGATTTTTTAACAAAGGCCACCATTTATATGTAGATAACTTCTACACTGGTGTGCGGTTGTTCAGGGAATTGGCCAAAGTGAACACTGTTGCTTGTGGCACAATCCGCTCTAACCGTAAAGGTTTCCCAAAAGAACTTGTTTGTGAAAAGCTTGTGCGTGGACAGTGCAGTGCGTTGCGAGGAGCTTCTTGCTGTGAAGTTTTCAGACAGGAGAAATGTCTACATGCTGACTACCATCCATGATGAAAGCACTGCACCTGTGACTGTTTGAGGTCAGGTCGCTGAAGCGCGCAAACCTGGGTGCATTTTAGACTATAATAGGCACATGGGTGGTGTTGACAGAGTAGATCAGAGGTTGGAACCTTACACTGCTCTTCGTAAGGCTTACATTTGGTACAAGAAGTTGGCTATCCATCTTTTCCACTTGGCAATGTTTAATGCTTTTGTTGTGTTCCAGGATTCTTGCCCTGAGTCAAAGATGACTTTTGCTAAGTTTCAGGAGTCTGTAATAGGCAGCCTTGTTGTAGTGGAACAGGCAAGTGTTCCTAGAGTAGGAGTGGTGGAGGATGTTGCTAGATTGAGAGATCGCCACTTTCCTGATCACATTCCTCCCACACCCTCAAAAGATTTTCCCAGTAGGAGATGTAGAGTCTGTTGGCGAAGAGGTACGCGGAAGGAGATTCGTATATACTGCCCCGACTGTCCTTCTAAACCTGGGCTGTGTGTCCCTGCTTGTTTTAGAGCGTACCACACGCAAAATAATTTTTGGGAGCATTCATGATTGGTAAAGTGAACTGCCTGGTCTGTATTCTTTGGAAAATTTGATTCTGTTTCAAGGTTGGCGTTAGTGCAATGTATTTAGTTGCTGATTTTGTGTTTGTAGATTTGTATCTATTTGCGATTTGTTTGTGTTTTTATTTTTTTCTAAAAAAATCCTAAATGTGATGGCGGTGTGTGTAGGCTGGCGCTTGGCTGTTGGTGTGTGTGGACTGGCACTTGGTTGGTGGTGTGCGTGGAATGGTACTTGGCTGGCGGTGTGCGTGGACTGGTACTTGGCTGGCGGTGTGCGTGGACTAGCGGTGTGCGTGGACTGGTGCTTGGCTGGTGGTGTGCGTGGACTGGAGCTTGGCTGGCATTGTGCGTGGAATGGTGCTTGGCTGGCGGTGTGCGTGGACTGGTACTTGGCTGGCGGTGTGCGTGGACTGGTGGTGTGTGCGGACTGGTGCTTGGCTGGTTGTGTCCGTGGACTGGAGCTTGGCTGGCGGTGTGCGTGGATTGGCGATTGGCTGCCGGTGTGCCTGGACTGGCGATTGGCTGGCGGTGTGCCTGGACTGGCGCTTGGCTAGCGGTGTGCGTGGACTGGTGTTTGGCTAGTGGTGTGCGTGGACTGGCGCTCTGCTAGCAGTGTGTGTGGACTGGCGCTCGGCTGGCTGTGTGCGAGTAGTGACTTTCTGCTGGTCACTACACACACTGCTAGCTGAGTGCCACTCCACGCAATCCATCAGCCTGTGTAGATGCTGTGTCAGGATTGTGGGCGTGTGAAAGTGATGGGCCCTTGAATGGCGCTGTGTGCTGGTGTGAGTTTTGTTATGTGATGGGCCCGCGGCTGGCGGTGTGAATGGTTTTGTATGTCTCACACGTATGAAAGGTGTATGAATGGCCTGTAACGAGGTTGGTGCCTTGTCGTGGCTTTACAGCTCACGAGCTGTGAGTCAATGGTTCAGTTTCTTGCCCTTTCAATTATTAACAGTTCATTTCATTTTTGTGAAATCACTTGCTAATACAATTGTATCTACTGAACCATCACTCACCCTCGTGCCAAATCCAACCAGTATGTGTGTGTGCTTGAGGATTAGATGGCTGTGCAGTAATATTTGTTTTTCTGAAGCAGGGTGTATCTGAAAGAAACACGTTAGTTAGATTCCTCACCTTAGAATATCCCCAGGTGTCAGACTGGATCCGAAAGATTTTTGTAGCAATACCCCTTGCGCGTCGCTAGGCGTCGTCTGCGGCTCCGCGTCCGTCATTGGCATCGTGCGCCGGAATGACGTCGTCGGAGTACTTAGACGCCGCCCTCGCGCGCTGACGTCAGTTCTTCTTTTTTCCACGTCAGTAAGCGCCGATCCGGGAGAGCTACCCCTTTAGTAATTTTTTGACTAACTTTTTTGACTCTTTTTGGTCACTTTCTCGACTCATCACCGCCGGTGCCTGTATGGTTTGGGCCTCGACCATGACGCGGAGTCGTGCTCCGATTGTATGGCCCTGACCTCGAAAGCTAGGCGGGAGCGGTCCCGTTAGCTTCGCCACTCGGCTCCGCGCCCCTCTCGATCCCGGTCCAGGAGGAGGTCCAAGGATTGGTCGCGGAGCCGTACTCGACATCGTCGCTCGTCTGGCTCGAAGTCTTCGGGTAAGTCGAAGCGTTCCAAGAAGTCCAAGAGGCAACACCGCTCTACGGACTCCCCTCGCCGGTCCCGCGACTCGGCCGAGGGTCAGGGTGGTTCCACCCCCGCGGCGCCACCGGAGCCGCAGGCGCCGCGCACGTCCCCATACCCGCCGGTCCCTGGGACTGACGCGACGCCGGCGGAGTTCAGTGCCTTCCTCTCGGCCATGAGGAACCTGGCCCCGCAGTCGACGCCCGCCGGCGCACCTTCGGGCCCCGCGGACTTGACTGGGCGACCTTGCGTGCCGGCGGCTCCGGCCGGCGCCGCAGGTCCCCGAGGGGCCCGTGCCTGGGCCCCCGTCGACGCCGGTCGACCTCGTCACGCCTCCTCCGCTGGCGTCGACACCGGTACCACCTCCGACTCCGGTTGACGTCGATCCCTGGTTGAGCCCCTGTCCGGTCCCGACGCCGGTGCGGCGCCGCCCGACGCCGCATCCGACTCCGCTAGAGACACATATTGTCTATCGACCGGCTCCGATCATTCCTCCTGTTTACCAGGAATCGGATGACGGGGGTGACTGGGAGGGTCCGTGGACCCTTTGGCCCTTAAGGGCCAACTTTCACAGGACTGGGCAGATGAACTGGGGGAGGCCAGTGGGTTGGATACCTCACCGGACACTGGATTCATCTCTCCTCCGACTGTGGCTTCGGAGGAGGGTGCAGCTTTTTCTGTGGTGCTGCGCAAGGCGGCCGCGGCCCTTGGGCTTGAGCTGCCTGCCGTGGCTGTGAGGACTAACATCCTCACTGAGGTGCTTCAGTCTGCCGCATGCTCCACTGAGCCTCTGCTGCAGTTCAATGAGGCCCTCATTGACGTTCTGCAGGGCACCTGGTCCAAGCCCTCCACAGTTCCTCCTGTGGATAGGAACGTTGCCAGGCGCCACCGCCCTGCTCCGGGCGACCCCAGTTATCTGTCCCAACACCCTACCCCGAGAGTCTGGTTATCCAGGCCTCTACCTCCCAATCCTCCTTCCCGTCCGCTCCTCCGTACCGGGATTCCAAGAGACTGGAACAGTTCGGTAAGAAGCTGTTCTCCTCGCTCAGTTTGGGCCTGCGGTCTTTGAACACCGCCTGTCTCTTGGACCGTTATTCCCACTCTCTGTGGGATACGGTGGAGGACGTGCTGCCCCTGTGCTCGGAGGAGGCCCGGGCACGGCTTTCCTCAGCTCTGGCCGATGGGAGAGATGCAGCGCGCCATGCAATCCGATGTGGACTCGACACTACGGACTCGCTGGGTAGGGCGATTTCTACCACGGTGGCGCTTCGCCGTCACGCCTGGCTGCGGTCCACGTCCTTTTCAGGGGATGTCCAGAGCACTCTCATGGACATGCCTTTTGATGGCACTCGCCTTTTCGGTGAGAAAGCGGACAGTGCGCTGGCTCGCTTCAAGGACTCCCGGGCTACGGCCAAGTCCTTGGGCCTCTCGGCTCCGCGGCCACAAACTTCCGCTTTTCGCTCCTTTCGTGGCCAAGGAAGGGGCACCTCCTCACGTCCGCCTAGCCACCGGCCGCAGAACCAGCCTGCACGCGGACGTGGTTTCCACCGAGGCTGTACTGGAGGACAACGCGGTCAGTCCACATCCACCCCGGCAGCATCCGCCTCAAAGCCTTCCTAGTCCAAGCTTTCAGGCCCATTCCTCGCAAGTGGGAGGCCGGGTTCGCCATCACCTGTTCCACTGGCGTACCATTACTTCGGACAGGTGGGTGCTGCAAATCGTCCGAAGGGGCTACTCCCTCCCCTTCCAGACGACCCCTCCAGCCATGCCACCACAGCACCACCGTATCTCTGAGGATCATTTGAATCTTCTGCAAGTGGAAGTTTCGGCCCTCTTGGCCAAAGAGGCCGTCAAGCGCGTTCCGAGCCCAGAAGTAGGTCGTGGTTGTTATTCCCACTACTTTCTGGTTCCCAAGAAGGGCAAAGGGGGCCTACGCCCTATCTTGGACCTCAGGAGCGTCAATGCCTTCCTCCGGAAGGAACGGTTCAAAATGTTGACTTTGGCTCAGGTTCTAGCTGCCCTAGACCCTGGAGACTGGATGGTAGCGTTGGACTTGCAGGACGCATATTTCCATATCTCCGTCCTGCCGGCCCACCAGCGTTACCTGCGGTTCACGGTGGGTCAGGAGCACTTTCAGTTCACCGTGCTCCCCTTCGGCCTTACCAGTGCCCCTCGGGTGTTCACGAAAGTGATGGCGGTGGTCGCAGCTCATCTGCGCAGATCAGGGGTTCCAGTCTTCCCCTATCTCGACGACTGGTTGTTGAAGGCGGGCTCGCCCCAGGCAGTCGTCTCCCACCTCCAGACTACGGCAGATCTCCTGCATTTGCTGGGGTTCTCCATCAACGTGCCGAAGTCACACCTGAGCCCCTCTCAGAAGCTCCTCTTCATCGGAGCGGTTCTCGATTCGGCGCAGTTCCGGGTTCATCCACCGGAACAGCGGGTCTGGGATATACAGGCCCTGATTCCCATCTTTCGGCCTCTATCCTGGGTTTCGGTCAGGCTAGTGTTGCGGCTTCTGGGGCTGATGGCCTCCTGCATCCTACTAGTGCATCACGCCAGGCGGCGCATGCGGGCTCTGCAGTGGGACCTGAAGTTTCAGTGGGCCCAGCATCACGGCAACCTGTCCGACCATGTCTTGATCTCGGAGGGCACTGCACAGCAGTTGCAGTGGTGGCTCACGGACCGCGATTGGGTCACGGGCAAGAGCCTCTCCCTACCCCTACCGGAGCATGTCGTAGTGACGGATGCGTCCCTCCTGGGATGGGGTGGCCATATGGGAGAGGCGGAGATCAGAGGCCTCTGGTCTCCAGCGGAGTCTCGCCTCCACATCAACTTGTTGGAGCTGAGAGCGATCCGACTTGCACTGAAAGCCTTCCCTCCCTCTGTCCGGGGAAGTGTCGTGCAGGTGTTCATGGACAACACCACCGCCATGTGGTATTGCAACAAACAGGGCGGGGTGGGGTCGTGGACCCTTTGTCAGGAGGCTCTTCGCCTCTGGACATGGCTGGAACACCAAGGCATCACCCTGGTGGTTCAACATCTGGCGGGCTCTCTGAACGCCAGAGCAGACGAACTCAGCCGCCGGTGCATGATGGATCACGAATGGCGTCTGAACTCCGAGGTGGCGCAAGGTCTCTTTCAGCAGTGGGGAGAGCCTTGGTTAGATCTATTCGCCACCGACGAGAACGCGCAATGTCAGCAGTTCTGCGCGTTGGAATTTCCAAGGCGGCACTCGCTCGGCGACGCTTTTCGTCGCGAGTGGAGTTGCGGTCTGTTGTACGCCTTTCCGCCTATACCACTTCGCCCAGAGTGCTGAAGAAGATCAGGCGCGACCAGGTCCAAGTCATCTTGGTGGCTCCGGATTGGGCACGAAGGTACTGGTATCCCGAGCTACTCAGTATGTTGACCGACCCTCCGATACGTCTGCCCCTTCGGGAGGATCTTCTGTCGCAGCAGCAGGGGACGGTCCTCCACCCGAACCTGTCCAGCCTCCACCTCCATGCGTGGAGATTGAGCGGTGGCAGTTGATGCCATTTGACTTGCCTCCTGAAGTCTGTGATATCATTCTGGCAGCCAGGCGTCCCTCCACAAAGACGGTATACGCCTGCCGGTGGAACAAATTTGTGGCATGGTGCACAGCAAAGGCTGTGGATCCCCTTTCCGCCCCTCTTTCTGAGGTTCTCCTCTTTCTTCTTTCTTTGGCCCAGCAGGGCTCTGCCCTGGGCACCTTGAAAGGTTATCTTGCTGCCATCTCTGCCTTCTTACGGCTTCCTGATCAGCCCTCTCTTTTCAAGTCCCCTGTAGTGTCACGCTTTCTTAAAGGCATTACTCACATGTTCCCTCCTGTCCCTTTCGATATGCCTCAGTGGGACTTAAATCTTGTTTTAACATTTCTGATGTGCGCTCCCATTGAGCCTCTTCACAATTGCCCTCTTCGTCTTCTGACTCTTAAGACTGCTTTCCTGGTAGCCATCACCTCGGCTAGACGGGTGAGTGAGCTCCAGGCTCTATCGTCCAAGCCTCCTTTTCTATCTGTTCATCCGGACAAGGTTGTCCTTCGGCCTCGTCCTTCCTTTCTACCGAAAGTGGTGACCCCCTTTCATCTTGGGCAATCTGTCACCTTGCCCACCTTCTTTCCGCCTCCGCATCCTTCCAAAGAGGAAGAGCGGCTCCACCGTCTGGACCCCAAACGTGCGCTCTCCTTTTATTTGGACCGCACAAAACAGTTCCGAGTGGACGACCAGCTTTTCGTTGGCTACGTGGGTGCAAAGAAGGGAAAAGCTGTGCACAAACGGACCATCTCCCGGTGGGTCGTTTTGTGTATAAAAACCTGTTATTAATTGGCAAAAAAGGTCCCTCCTGTTGGGCTGCGAGCCCATTCTACTCGGGCCACAGCGGCTACTACTGCTTTGGTACAAAAGGGGGTGGCGATGGACGGAGCATCAGAACCAATCAAACACTCACACCCAGTCAACAGATCTGGGTTTGATCCATCACCGTTCTTTAGCCCACTCTGCCACCCCAGTTCAGACATGGCCATATGCAAATCAGTCTGACCCCGTGCCTCATGAGAACAGTCCAGCCCGAACTGCCAAGCCATGCCTTCCCTGGACCGTAAACAAGCTTCCTAGGACCGGTTTCTGGCATTTCAGCCGTCTTCAGCCAGGCTTGCTTGAATCCGGTGGCAAAGTGAGCAGGGGACTCACGTCTGAGCATACCCCACCACCCCCTTTTGTACCGCTTTGTTCGCCATAAGTTGGCAGGGTATGCTCAGACGTGAGTCCCTTGCTCACTTTGCCACCGGATTCAAGCAAGCCTGGCCGAAGACGGCTGAAATACCAGAAACCGGTCCTAGGAAGCTTGTTTCCGGTCCAGGGAAGGCATGGCTTGGCAGTTGGGCTGGACTGTTCCCATGAGGCACAGAGTCAGACTGATTTCCATATGGCCATGTCTGAACTGGGGTGGCAGAGTGGGCTAAAGAACGGTGATGGATCAAACCCAGATCTGTTGACTGGGTGTGAGCGTTTGATTGGTTCTGATGCTCCGTCCATCGCCACCCCCTTTTGTACCGCTTTGTTCGCCATAAGTTGACAGGGTATGCTCAGACGTGAGTCCCTTGCTCACTTTGCCACCGGATTCAAGCAAGCCTGGCTGAAGACGGCTGAAATGCCAGAAACCGGTCCTAGGAAGCTTGTTTCCGGTCCAGGGAAGGCATGGCTTGGCAGTTCGGGCTGGACTGTTCCCATGAGGCACAGGGTCAGACTGATGTGCATATGGCCATGTCTGAACTGGGGTGGCAGAGTGAGCTAAAGAACGGTGATGGATCAAACCCAGATCTGTTGACTGGGTGTGAGCGTTTGATTGGTTCTGATGCTCCGTCCATCGCCACCCCCTTTTGTACCGCTTTGTTCGCCATAAGTTGACAGGGTATGCTCAGACGTGAGTCCCTTGCTCACTTTGCCACCGGATTCAAGCAAGCCTGGCTGAAGACGGCTGAAATGCCAGAAACCGGTCCTAGGAAGCTTGTTTCCGGTCCAGGGAAGGCATGGCTTGGCAGTTCGGGCTGGACTGTTCCCATGAGGCACAGGGTCAGACTGATTTGCATATGGCCATGTCTGAACTGGGGTGGCAGACTGGGCAAAAGAACGGTGATGGATCAAACCCAGATCTGTTGACTGGGTGTGAGTGTTTGATTGGTTCTGATGCTCCGTCCATCGCCACCCCCTTTTGTACCGCTTTGTTCGCCATAAGTTGGCAGGGTATGCTCAGACGTGAGTCCCTTGCTCACTTTGCCACCGGATTCAAGCAAGCCTGGCTGAAGACGGCTGAAATGCCAGAAACCGGTCCTAGGAAGCTTGTTTCCAGTCCAGGGAAGGCATGGCTTGGCATTTCGGGCTGGACTGTTCCCATGAGGCACAGGGTCAGACTGATTTGCATATGGCCATGTCTGAACTGGGGTGGCAGAGTGGGCTAAAGAACGGTGATGGATCAAACCCAGATCTGTTGACTGGGTGTGAGTGTAATATTGGTTCTGATGCTCCGTCCATCGCCACCCCCTTTTGTACCGCTTTGTTCGCCATAAGTTGGCAGGGTATGCTCAGACGTGAGTCCCTTGCTCACTTTGCCACCGGATTCAAGCAAGCCTGGCTGAAGACGGCTGAAATGCCAGAAACCGGTCCTAGGAAGCTTGTTTCCGGTCCAGGGAAGGCATGGCTTGGCAGTTCGGGCTGGACTGTTCCCATGAGGCACAGGGTCAGACTGATTTGCATATGGCCATGTCTGAACTGGGGTGGCAGAGTGGGCTAAAGAACGGTGATGGATCAAACCCAGATCTGTTGACTGGGTGTGAGTGTTTGATTGGTTCTGATGCTCCGTCCATCGCCAGCCCCTTTTGTACCGCTTTGTTCGCCATAAGTTGGCAGGGTATGCTCAGACGTGAGTCCCTTGCTCACTTTGCCACCGGATTCAAGCAAGCCTGGCTGAAGACGGCTGAAATGCCAGAAACCGGTCCTAGGACGCTTGTTTCCGGTCCAGGGAAGGCATGGCTTGGCAGTTCGGGCTGGACTGTTCCCATGAGGCACAGGGTCAGACTGATTTTCATATGGCCATGTCTGAACTGGGGTGGCAGAGTGAGCTAAAGAACGGTGATGGATCAAACCCAGATCTGTTGACTGGGTGTGAGTATTTGATTGGTTCTGATGCTCCGTCCATCGCCACCCCCTTTTGTACCGCTTTGTTCGCCATAAGTTGGCAGGGTATGCTCAGACGTGAGTCCCTTGCTCACTTTGCCACCGGATTCAAGCAAGCCTGGCTGAAGACGGCTGAAATGCCAGACACCGGTCCTAGGAAGCTTGTTTCCGGTCCAGGGAAGGCATGGCTTGGCAGTTCGGGCTGGACTGTTCCCATGAGGCACAGGGTCAGACTGATTTGCATATGGCCATGTCTGAACTGGGGTGGCAGAGTGGGCTAAAGAACGGTGATGGGTCAAACCCAGATCTGTTGACTGGGTGTGAGTGTTTGATTGGTTCTGATGCTCCGTCCATCGCCACCCCCTTTTGTACTACTGCTTTGGGACAGGGAGTCCCTTTGCAGGACATCTGTCAGGCGGCGACGTGGGCTTCGCTGCACACGTTTGCCAGGCACTATTGCCTAGACAGCCAAGTCCGGAGGGATGGCTTCTTTGGCCGTTCTGTCCTCCAGGACTTTCTGGTGTGATCTTGGTTCGCAGACCCACCACCGGGGTTGGTATTGCTTGGGTATCTATTCTAAGGTGAGGAATCTAACTAACGTGTTTCTTTCAGATGAACAAGTTACTTACCTTCGGTAACGATGTATCTGTAAGAAACATTAGTTAGTTAGATTCCTCACCGACCCACCCATCCTCCCCGTCTCTCGAACCGACATCTAGCGTTAAGGCTATCCTTTTCAGGGCCCTAGATTTTTTGGCACCAGTGTCGGTCTCTTGCATGGCTCTGCGTTCCTGGCGCGGAAAGCTATGTATAAGAACTGACGTCAGCGCGCGAGGGCGGCGTCTAAGTACTCCGACGACGTCATTCAGGCGCACGACGCCAACGACGGACGCGGAGCCGCAGACGACGCCTAGCGACGCGCAAGGGGTATTGCTACAAAAATCTTCCGGATCCAGTCTGACGCCTGGGGATATTCTAAGGTGAGGAATCTAACTAACTAATGTTTCTTACAGATACATCGTTACCGAAGGTACGTAACTTGTTCACCTTGTCCCTTTTTGTGAATTTTGTAATGTGTTGCTTTTGTGCCTGGTGGTGTGAATGGTCTTGTTTGTATCACGTATGAAAGATGTGTGAATGGCCTGTAAAGTGGTTGGTGCCTTGACGTGGCTTTACAGCTCACGAGCTGCGATTCATTGGTTTGGCTTTTTGTGCATTTAATTATTGACAGTGCATTTCATTTTTGTGAAATCTCTTGTTAATAAAATTTAATACACTGAACCATGACTTGCCCTCGTGCCAAATCCAACCAGTATGTGTGTGTGTTTGAGGAATAGATGGTTGTGCAGGAATCTTTGTCTTTAGTTTCTCTGCCAAGGTGTACTTTCCATGTAAGAATAACCCACCAACTGTAGATATTGTCGAAAACCCATGGGAGTTCATGGTGATGTCTCTCTTGTGAATTCAAAAAGTTTTTTATCCCCAATGTCCTGCAAACCTCAAAATGTCTGCCACATTTTCATTGCAATATTGTTCCAAAATTCTCACGCTGTAGGAACAAAGCAATAGTTATGTCTAAACAATCTGGTTTTGCAAGGGGGGTCACTTGGGTTTTTGGCCCGGTGCTCGGCGGCCATCTAGGGAAACCTACCAAACCCATACATTTCTGAAAACTAGACACCCGGCGGCTTCCAGGGAGGTATGGCTTGCATAGATCCCCCAACGTTTCCTTAACCAGAATCCCCTGCAAACCTCCATTTTAGCTGAAAAAATCACTTTTTTCACTCATTTTGGTGTGGGAAAGTTGTGGCATCACCGGGCTCACACAAATTTACCACCACCCAGCGTTCCCGCAGGTCTCCCGGTAAAAATGGTGCCTCACTTGTGTGGGAGGCCCAAGTACCCACGGCAGTCAAGGGCCCAAAACGTAGTGAGGCGACATCAAAATGGCCTATCGCAAAACCACCTGGTTTTGCAAGGGGGGTCACTTGAGTTTTTGGCCCGGTGCTCGGCGGCAATCTAGGGAAACCTACCAAACCCATACATTTCTGAAAACTAGACACCTGGCGGCTTCCAGGGAGGTATGGCTTGCGTGGATCCCACAACGTTTCCTTACCCATAATCCCCTGCAAACCTCCATTTTAGCTGAAAAAAATCACTTTTTTCACACATTTTGGTGTGGGAAAGCTGTGGCATCACCGGGCTCACACAAATTTACCACGACCCAGCGTTCTCCCAGGTCTCCCGGTAAAAATGGTGCCTCACTTGTGTGGGAGGCCCAAGTACCCGCGGCAGGCAAGGGCCCAAAACGTAGTGAGGCGACATCAAAATGGCCTATTGCAAAACCACCTGGTTTTGCAAGGGGGGTCACTTGAGTTTTTCGCCCGGTGCTCGGCGGCCATCTAGGGAAACCTACCAAACCCATACATTTCTGAAAACTAGACACCCGGCGGCTTCCAGGGAGGTATGGCTTGCGTGGATCCCCCAACGTTTCCTTACCCAGAATCCCCTGCAAACCTCCATTTTAGCTGAAAAAATCACTTTTTTCACACATTTTGGTGTAGGAAAGTTGTGGCATCACCGGGCTCACACAAATTTACCACCACCCAGCGTTCCCCCAGGTCTCCCGGTAAAAATGGTGCCTCACTTGTGTGGGAGGCCCAAGTACCCGCTGCAGGCAAGGGCCCAAAACGTAGTGAGGCGACATCAAAATGGCCTATCACAAAACCACCTGGTTTTGCAAGGGGGGTCACTTGAGTTTTTGGCCCGGTGCTCGGCGGCCATCTAGGGAAACCTACCAAACCCATACATTTCTTAAAACTAGGCACCCGGCGGCTTCCAGGGAGGTATGGCTTGCGTGGATCCCCCAACGTTTCCTTACCCAGAATCCCCTGCAAACCTCCATTTTAGCTGAAAAAATCACTTTTGTCACACATTTTGGTGTGGGAAAGTTGTGGCATCACCGGGCTCCCACAAATTTACCACCACCCAGCGTTCCCCCAGGTCTCCCGGTAAAAATGGTGCCTCCCTTGTGTGGGAGGCCCAAGTACCCGCGGCAGGCAAGGGCCCAAAACGTAGTGAGGCGACATCAAAATGGCCTATCGCAAAACCACCTGGTTTTGCAAGGGGGGTCAATTGAGTTTTTGGCCCGGTGCTCGGCGGCCATCTAGGGAAACCTACCAAACCCATACATTTCTGAAAACAAGACACCCGGAGGCTTCCAGGGAGGTATAGCTTGCGTGGATTCCCCAACGTTTCTTTACTCATAATCCCCTGCAAGGAGGTTGAAAGCACAAAAAATTGCAAAAATAGGGTATGTCCCAGAAAAATGTCAAAACTGTGTAAAAAATGTTGGATTTCTGACAAAAATCTGTCATTCCCTAAAAGCTGGAGAAATGGTGATGTCAGCCCCACAAACCCTTTTTTGATATCATTTGCAGAGAAAAACCCAGACGCTTTCATTTGCAGCCACTTTTCCCCATTTTTCACAAAAAAACCTAAATTTTGCTGTATTTTGACTAATTTCTGGGAACCCTCTAGAAGAATCCACAAACCCTGGGTACCTTTAGAATCCACATGATGTTGGAAGAAAAGGACGCAAATTTGGCGTGGATACCTAATGTGGTCAAAAAGTTACAGGGGCCTAAGCGCGCACTACCCCAAATAGCCCAAAAAAGGCTTAGCACAGGATGGGAAAAGGCCTAGCAGCGAAGGGGTTAAAATGCATTAATGATGAAGTATCAAACGGTAACCTATAAAAAAAAAGAAACATAGGTTAATTATAGATTCCTTACCGCCCCACCCATCCTCCCCGTTCTGCAAACTGACTTCTAGGGTTAAGGACTTCCTCTCGGGGCCCTAGTTTTGTGCACCAGTGGCCAGTGTCTTGCATGGCTCTGCGCTTCTGGCGTGGAAAGTCGTGTACAGAACTGATGTCAGCGCTCGAGGGCGGCGTCTATGTAGCTCCCGTGATGTCATTCCGGCGACCACAACGCCAATGGCGAAAGTGGAGTTGACCGACGCCACCTTCCGATGCGCAGGGGTTCTACTGACGAAAATACTTTCTGGATCCAGTTTGATGCCTGGAGGTAATTCTAAGGTAAGGAATCTATAACTAACCTATGTTTCTTACATATATATCGTTACTGAAGGTAAGTAACTTGTTCGTCAGTGTGATTGAAGAGTGTATAAATATATTGAGAGCTTATGTATCCAGATGGAGCACTGGTGCAAACCCTATCACAAATATCCTTATAGTTCTCTCCAGCTGAAAAAAAACTATTAGTTATAGATTCCTTACCTTAGCATTACCCCCAGGTGTCAGACTGGATCCGGAGAATTTTTCTCTCTCAGTACCCCTGCGCGTCGGAAGGTGGCGTTGGTCGCTGGAATGACATCGCGTTGCCTACTTAGACACCGCCCCTGCATGCTGACCTCAGTTCTTTCTTTTTCCGCACCAGCCCTGCACAGATCCAGATAGAGCTTGCCCCTTAGTCGTTTTTTTACTAAATTTTTTTGACTTTTGTCGACCTCTTTTTTCAAGTCTTCGACTCCTGGTGCGCAAGGGATGTCCAATCGTCCGATCGGCTTCAAGCCTTGTGACTCCTGTCACAAGCTGATGTCCGTAACTGATCCGCACCTCGTGTGCCTCTGGTGCCTGGAGTGCGACCATGACCCGAAGTCGTGCTCCAACTGTCGGGCCATGAATCTCAAGTCTTTGCGGGAGCAGTCCCGAAAGCTTTTGGAGGCACGGCAGTCGGTTTCGCGTCGCTCCCAGTCTCGCTCGAGGGGAAGGTCTCGAGACCGGTCGCGGATTCACCACACCTCCTCCAAGTCTTTGCACACTTTGGGTAAGTCTAAGCACAAGAAGAAGGCGAAGAAGCACCGTCGTACTTTGCCTTTTCCCCATCAGTCGGCTGACGTGACGCGAGACCAGGAGCATCGTCGCTCTAAGGCTCCGTCTCCAGTGCCTGATTCAGGAATGACTCCGCCCCTCCCCCCTTTTCCGGGAGCTGAGGCATCCCCTACCCAATTTCGTATGTTTTATGAAGCCCTTCATCGAATCTTTGGGCAGCCTGACTCCGTTGGCGTGCCTTTGGGCCCCTGGAAGCCGGTTGGGGGTCGTGGCCCTTCGAGGCCGGCAGCTCCGTTCCCGGCACCGAAGGCCCCCATGGATCCAGTCCTGGATCCGGATCGACGCTGGTGGACCTTACTCGACCTTCCCCAGTGCTGATCCCGGTGCCGACGCCCCCGGTGACCACCATGCCCCCAGCCGACGCTGTCTCCATCCTCATCCATGTGATGAACACGCAGCCGGATCAGCGTCGACCGATGTTGACTCCGACTCCGGAGGTTACTTTTGTTCCCTTGCTTATCCCAGGTATTCCCTATCGCTCTTGAGGGTGGTGATGAGGACCGGGAGGGGTCGCTGGACCCTTTGACAGGCCAGCTGGAATAACTAAACTGGAGAGAGGAATTGGGTGACGCCAGTGGTCTGGACACCTCCCCAGACCTTGGCATGATTTCTCCCCCTACTGTGGCTATGGAGGAGGGAGTGTCCTATGCACTGGTTGGCGTGGAGCTCCTTATAGTGGCAGTCCGGACTAACCTCCTGGCAGAAGTGTGTCAACCGGTGGCAACTTCCTCTGAACCGCTCTTGCCCTTCAATGAAGCCCCCACGGACATCCTTCTGGGCACTTGGTCCAAGCCCAGCACAGGGGATCCTGTGGAATGGACGTTTGCCTGCTGCCTCCGCCCGGCTACGGGCGATCATATTTTCCTCACCCAACACCCTTCCCCTGAGAGCTTGATGGTCCAAGTTTCCTCTTCCAAGGGCGCATTCCCTTCTGCACCCCCAGAAGTAGGTCGTGGTTGCTATTCCCGCTACTTTCTGGTACCCAAGAAGGACCAAAGTCCTACGTCATATTCTAGACCTCAGGGCCCTCAATCCCTTCCTCCCGAAGGAGAAGTTCAAAATGCTAACTTTGGCTCAGGTCCTGTCTGCCCTCAACTCTGGAGACTGGATGGTGGCGCTGGGCTTGCAGGACGCCTATTTTGTCATCCCCGTCCTGCCAGCCCACAGAGGCTACCTGCAGTTCACCTTATCCACGAGCATTTTCAGTTCACCGTGCTCCCCTTTGGCCTTACCAGTGCCCCTCTGGTGTTCACGAACATGATGCAGGTGGTCGCAGCTCATCTGCGCAGATCAGGAGTTACAGTCTTCCCCTATCTCGACGACTGGCAGTAAAAGGCAGGCTCTCCCCAGCCTGTCGTCTCCCACCTCCGGACTACAGCGGATCTCCTGCATTCGCTGGAGTTCACTATCAACATGCCGAAGTCACACCTTACTCCCTCTCAGACACTCCCTTTCATCTGAGCTGTTTTGGACACAGTGCAGTTTTGGGCCTATCCTCCCAAGCAGCGAGTCTGGGATATTCGGGCTACGATACCGATGTTTCAGCCTCTGTCCCAGATTTCGGTGAGAATGACCCTGAGTGTTGGACTTCACCCCTGAACTTTTTACTTTTACTGGTGACCTGGTGGTAGTGATTTTTGGTTTCTGCGCACTTTCCCTGTGTCCCAGAGTAAAGTGCGTGTGCACTCTGAGTGCATGTGGTGAGATAGGCCTGCCCTCCCATAGGAATGTATGTGTCCCTGGTAGTTCCTGATGCGTGGGGTGTGCAAGCTCGAGTTTGGTATGTGCGGACTCATGTCATCGAATGCTTCGCAATGATGTATAATGCGTGATTATGTCATGTGCGGAAGTGCCACTTCTAGGAGTTGGCATATTAGTGTAAAATGTGTCTGGCGTGTGATTGGCTGGAGCTGGCTGGTGAGCCTGGCCCCAGGAGTCTGGGTGGGTCTGCCCCAGTGGTGAGTGTGAGATTAGCGTGCTGATGGCTGGGGAGGAGTGCACCTTGGTCCTGAAGAGGGCAGGGCTTTCCCTACACAATGCTGGCTCCGCCCCCTGTGGTGCGACTGATGACCCTAGCCCTGCCAGTGAATAGAGTGAGGGGCTGAGCACATCAAGGGTGCTCCCCAACCAGCTGCGACTGGTTTTCCTCCTCACCCTGAACCAAGAACAAAGGGAAAAGGTGTTTAAGAAGGGGCTGTGTCCCCTTACTATTTGTTCTCTTCCAGGATCCTATCTGAGGGGGGCTGCCTTGCCCCCCTGCCTACCTTCCTGGATACTGAGGGAAATTTTGCTGGACCTTGTTTTTATTTGTATCCCTAAGCGCATGGGAGCGCTTTTATTTGCCTTATAGTGCTAGGAGCGCTTTATTTGGACCCCAGCGCTTGAAGAGCACTTCTGTGACGCCTCTGCAGCACCGAACTGTTCTTCCTAAACGAGGGAATCCCCGGCGTAGGGATCCCCCCCCCCCCGTGTTGCCGAGAGTTGAAGCGGGTGCCCACCCCGCATTGTGTGCTCGTTGGCGGGTGCCCACCCCGCTTATTTGTTTATTTCACGGCGGGTGCCCACCCCGCCGTAGATCCACTATAACGAGGGAGCCTACCCCTCTTATTGCCGAAGTTTAGAGTCACCGCCGGAGGCCCAAGGAAGTCAGGCACCGGGTGTTGGGACGTGGGCGTGACTGAAAGCAGGAAGCGGACGGGAGCCTACCCCGCGCTCCTGCACTAAAGCGGGAAGTCCGTGCTGACTGACGCGGGGCTCCCATTAGGTCGAGGGAAGCACCGCGCCGGGAAGAGGAACGCCGCCGAAAGGAGGTGCAAGCGGGAGCCTACCCCGCGCTCCCGCGACCCAGAAGTGCTGCCGGCCGAAGAGAGAGCCTTCCCCGACGAGCTCCGGTGAAGAGAGCTCCTCGCTGAGGGGCACCGTCCTACCCGCACCGCAGGAGCAAGACTGCCTTCGCCACAAGGAACCTTCCCCCCAGCTACGAGCCAGTGAGTGAGGCGGCTGGGCGGGAAGGATATGTACTGTGTTAGGGCCAGCATTGTTTGCTCAGAGCGCTAGTGCGCTTTAACGAGGACATTGTTTGATCCAGGGCCCACGAGGCTCCCACGCTTTTGGGGGGCACATTTGTTTTAGAGCCCCAAAGGCTCCAACGCGGGCCGCAGTGTTGTGCAGAGCCCCGAGTAGAGGGCTCCAACGATGGGGCACATTGTTTGTTTAGAGCCCACGAGGCTCCACCATTGCCCCAGGGCATATTTGCATACCAGAGCCCAGAGAGGGCTCCAGAGGCACGCCGGTGCCAAGTTCCTTTCTACAGCTGCCCAGCACTTAGTGGGCAGCTGCACCGTTTAGGTTGTGCCCCTCCACGCTTTGGCTGGCGCAGCCTGCGCAACCTTGCCCTGACATTGGGACACAGGGCGTCCTAGCCCCGACAAGGCCAGTTGGCCTAGGGACTGCCACAGGTGGTGGCTAATGTGAGTTTTTGCGCTATTGTTCCTAAACCTGCACCTCTGAATGTGTTTTTATGCGTCATGTGCCTTGTGTTTACACCTCTGAATGTGTTTTTATGCGTCATGTGTAATGTGCTTATACCCCTACAGGTATTGTGATACTTAGGTGGTTATTCTCCCTAGTACAGGTGGTGCTAGTGAGGTCTTGGTTCCCTGCGTGACATTCTCCTAAGGTGGTTAGGGTTGCGTAGGTGGTACTTACCTGGTACCAGTAGTTACTGGTTGTGTGCTACACGTGTTATTTTGTGCTACAGTAATTTTATATCCTATGTCTAAGTGCTAAGTTCTAAAAGTGCTAATTCCTGACAGTGGTCCATGTGGCCCTGTCCCCTGTACATATAATCCCTTGTAAATTCTGCCCATGCCTGTTGGCACATTGTAGAGTGTGTGTTTTTATCTAATGTGTTTTGGTATAATACAAAGGCTATTTTTATATAATACCTTGTGTGGAGTTTCTTTTGTGGTGGGCCTTGGGTGTTGTTGCTGGGTGCGCGCGCAAACGGTTTACACATTGCCTCCGAGATAAGCCTGACTGCTCGTGTCAAGCTACCAAGGGGGTGAGCAGGGGTTATCTTTGGCGTGTAACTCCCCAGCCCTGACTAGAGTGGTGGTTTCTGCCTGGCTTTGGCGCAAGCCGTAGCCAACCAGAAATCCCATTTCTAACACTACTAGGCCTTTTGGCCTCCTGCATCCTGCGGGTGGATCATGCCAGATGGCATATGCAGGATCTGCAGCGGGACCTGAAGTTCAAGTGGGCGCAGCATCAGGGAAATCTTTCCGACTCCGTCCAGATCTCAGAGGGAACTGTGGAACCAGGATTGGGTCAGAGGCAGATCCCTCTCCCTTCCCCAACCAGACCTCACAGTGGTGACCGATGCATTACTCCTGGGATGGGGCGGCCACCTGGGAGAGGCGGAGAACAGAGGAGTCTGGTCTCCGGTGGAGTACGAGCTCCATATCAACCTGTTGGAGCTCTGGGCGATCTGTTTGGCACTGAAGGCATTCCTTCCCTCTCTACAGGGGAAGGTGGTGCAGGTGTTCACGGACAACACCACTGCCATGTGATACTGCAACAAACAGGGCGGGTTGGGGTCGTGGACCCTATGTCAAGAGGCTATTCATCTCTGGACATGGCTGGAACATCACGGCATGACCCTGGTCGTTCAACACCTGGCAGGTTCCTTGAACGCCAGGGCAGACCAACTCAGCCGTCAGCGCCTCGTGGATCATGAATGGCGTCTTCACTCGGAGGTAGTGCAAGGTCTCTTTCAGCAGTGCGGAGAGCCTTGGTTAGATCTATTCGCCTCAGAAGAGAATGTACAGTGTCAGCAGTTCTGCACATTAGAGTATACAAGGCAACGCTTGTTCGGCGACGCTTATTGTCGCAAGTGGAGTTGCGGCCTCCTATGTGCCTTTCCAACTGTACTACTTCTGCCCCGAGTGCTGAAGGAGATCAAGCACGACCAGGCTCAAGTCATTCTTGTGGCACAATACTGGGCACAAAGAGTCTGGTACCCTGATCTGCTGAGAATGGCTATCAATCCTCCGATCAGACAGCCCCTTTGGGAGGATCTTCTGTTGCAGCAGCAGGGGACTGTCCTCCACCTGAACCTGTGCAGCCTCCACCTCCTTGCGTGGAGAGTGAGCGACAGCAGTTGACAGATTTTGACCTTCCTCCCAAAGTTTGCAATGTCATCTTGGCAGCCAGGCGTCCCGCCACGAAAACGGTATACGCCTGTCGATGGAACACGTTTATGGCATGGTGCACAGCGAAGGCTGTGGATCCCTTTCTGTCCCTCTTTCTGAGGTTCTTTTGTTCCATCTTTCTTTGGCCCAGCAGGGCTCTGCTCTGGGCACTCTTTTTTTTTTTTTTTGAAAAAGTTTTTATTGAACAATAATTCGGTTACAAGTATGGGCCTACAACCACCCGGGCCGGCCGCTAGGTACATAAGGCAATACACACATATCAAGGCTACAATCGGTTCCCAGGGCACTGCCCCGCAGTGGCTCAAGATAGTTCTCGAAGAACAGCAAGCGTCAGTCCAACAATAACAAAAACAAAGGGAAAGACAATAAAAACAAAAGGCGAGGTATGAGGGAAACCAGTGCGGGTCAGGCTCCCCCCGGGAGACTCCAGTCAGGACAAATGAGCAATCCGCTAAAGAGAGGAGTACCGGGAGGCCGGGGACGGAGGGGGGGGGGAAGGGGGTCAAGGGAGATGAACGTCCAAATGTAGTTGTTACAAAAAGCGCCAGGAGCCATCAAGGGTCAGGGGGACATGGCGATATCAGTGTCTACCAGGGGGGGCGTACAGATGCCTCCGCGATATGTGTTCCATTGCCCCCAAATTCTACCCCATGCCCCCGGCTTGCCACGGGCCACATACACTGTCTTCTCCCTAAACATACACCAGTCCATATTCTCCTTCCATACTGACACGGTGGGCGGCCGTTGAGCGCCCCAAAGTTGCGCTATATCCCTCTTGGCAATCATGTTCCCTAGGGCCGCCCACCGAGTCTGAGCCGCGCTGTAGTCATTGGGCTCCCACACATTCAGGACACAGCGACGCACCTCCGGCAGCAGCACAACCCCAGTGACCTGTCCCATAACCGTGTGGACCCGGCGCCAATAGTCCGCCACCTCGCGGCACTCCCAAAGGATATGAAGAAAGGTGGCGCTGAGCCCACAGCCTCGCTTACAGAGCCCGTCGTCGGAAAATCCCATCGAGACCAAGCGCGGACCCGTCACATACACCCGGTGGAGAATCTTGAGCTGTACCAACCGGAGACGAGCCGGAATGGCAACCTCCTTGGGGGACGACAGTGCAGACTGCCAATCTTCGTCGTCCAATTCGACCCCATCCCCAGTCCAAGCCTCCCGAAGGCGCACCAGGAGGTCCGCCCGGTGATTAATCAATTTTTTATAAATTAAAGAAATAGTACTATCAGGGACATGTCCGTCAAGTATGCGGTCCTCGAGGGGCGAAGAAACAGGGATCTTGGTCCCCTCCCCGAAGACCGAGAGCAGGGCGTGTCGAACCTGGGCGTAGCGGAAGAACTCCCTGTCGGTCAGCTCGTATTCGGCCCGGAGCACCGCGAAAGTCTTGACCGCGCCCTTGTGCCACAGGTCTCCCACTTTGCTGATACCAATCGTGTCCCACTGGTCAAACCCCTTGGTGGTCCACAAGCTGCCCAGGCGGTCGGAGGCAAACAAGGGAGTAGCACATGTTAATCGCTCACTCCAGCCCATGGCCGCAGTGGCAGCCCTCCAGGTCCGCACAGCAATCTTAGTAGGACCCGTAAGGGTCCGACCAGCCAGGCGAGAATAAAGTGCCCTGTTGTAGTTCCCGCCGGGAAGCAGGAACTTGTCCATCTCATACGCCGGATTCAAGCCGGGCGCATAAGTGGCGTGGTTGATGGCAGATAGCTGCGAGGCCCAATAGTACCTGCGAATGTCAGGAAGCGCGATGCCCCCGTCATACCAGGGGAGAGTGAGCTTGGCAAGAGCAATACGCGCCCGCCCGTTCCACACCAGTCTCCTCTGCAGGCTCTCCACCTCTCGAAAGTAGGCCACTGGGATAACGTCGAAGGAGTTCTGGAGTGCATAGAGGAACCTGGGAAGGGACATCATTTTAAACAGCGCGGCCCGACCCAGCGGGGACAGGGGCAGCCTGCACCACCGGGCCGTGTCCTCCCGCAGTCGCCGAAGTGGACGCAGGAGATTCTGCTCATAGCGAGCCACCGGGTCCAGCGAAACGTATATCCCCAGGTACTTAAAGCCGCTCAGAGATATTTGAATCGGGAGCCGAGGCGGCAGGAGAGGAAGACCACCAGAGATGGGATAAACGCAGGATTTAGACCAATTGATCGTGAGACCCGAATTGTTCCCAAAGGAGGTCAGAACGTCAAAGAGGACGTTGAGTGACTGCCGCGGTGAGGTGAGATACAGGAGAATGTCGTCCGCATAAAGCGAGACCCGATCTTCGAAGCCCGGGCCCCACCGGATCCCTCTAAGCGAGGGCTCCCAACGGAGCCAGGCAGCGAGTGGCTCCAGGGCGAGAGCAAAAAGCAACGGGGACAACGGGCACCCCTGCCTCGTGCCCCTGCCAAGGGCAAAGGGCCGAGAGACCCGCCCATTCACCACCACTTGAGCCATGGGTCCCGTATAAAGGAGCCTCACCCAGCCAATAAATCCCTCACCAAAGCCGAATTTATCCAAGACGGCCCAAAGGAATGGCCACTCAATAGTGTCAAATGCCATCGTGGCATCCAAAGAAACCAGCACGGCCGGTTCGGAGAGGAACTCCGCCCTGGCAAGGGCACCGTGCAGACGACGCAAGTTAAGAGCGGTGTTGCGGTGCGGGATAAAGCCGCATTGGTCCGGATGAATAAGGTCGCACACGACACTCAACAATCGATTGGCCAGGACTTTCGCCAGGATTTTGGGCTCCGCATTGAGCAGTGAAACTGGGCACTCTTAAAGGCTACATGGCAGCTATCTCTGCTTTTCTTCGGCTACCACATCAGCCCTCTTTGTTCAAGTCCCCAATTGCAAGTAGGTTTTCAAAGACATTATTCATCTCCTTCCTCCATCTCCTTTCATAATGCCTCAGTGGGACTTGAAACTTGTTTTGACTTATCTTATGTGCGCTCCCTTTGAGCCTCTTTACAACTGTTTTCTTATGCTTCTTACCTTGAAAACAGTTTTTTTTTGTTGCCATCACTTCTGCTCGCAGAGTGAGTGTGCTTTGAGCTCTTTCTTCTAAGCCCCTTTTCTTCTCGGTGCTTCCAGACAAAGTGGTGCTTCGAACAAGGCCCTCGTTTCTCCCTAAAGTTGTCACTCCTTTTCACATCGGCCAGACTATCACTCTGCTCACTCCTTTTCACATCGGCCAGACTATCACTCTGCTAACCTTTTTCCCACCTCCGCACCCTTCTAAGAGGAGGGGGAAAGTCACTACCGTCTGGACCTGAAACATGCTCAGTCTTTCCACCTTGACTACACTAAAGATTTCCGGGTGGACGATCAACTCTTCATTGGCTATATGGGTGCCAAGAAAGGTCGGCTGTCCAAAAGTGTACCATATCAAGATGGGTTGTCGTTTGTATACAGATTTGTGACGCTTTAGCAAAAAAGGAACCTCTAATAGGGCTGCGGGCACATTCCAATAGAACTACGGCAGCGACTACTACTGCTTTGTCACGTGGAGTTCCACTTAGCGACATCTGCCAGGCGGCCACATGGGCATCTCAGCACACGTTCACCAGACATTACTGCCTGGATGGTCAAGTCCGGAGGGACGGCTACTTTGCCCGTTCTGTCCTCCAGGATTTTCTGGGGTGAACTTAGTTTGCATACCCTCCCCTGGGGTTGGTATTGCTGGGGGTATCTATTCTAAGGTAAGGAATCTATAACTAATAGTCTCTTTCAGATGAACAAGTAACTTACCTTTGGTAACGATGTATCTCTAAGAGACAAATATAAGTTATAGATTCCTTAATGCCCCACCCATCCTCCCCGCTCTGCGAACTGACTTCTAAGGATAGGGACTCCGTTGCAGGGCCCCAGTTTTGGCGCACCAGTGGTCAGTGTCTTTCATGGCTCTGCGCTTCTGGCGTGGAAAGTTGTGGCAGAGCGCGCAGAGGCAGCGTCTAAGTAGTCACCACAGCATCATCCCGGCGACCATGATGCCGACGACGGCTGGACTCGACCAACGCCACCTTCCGATGTGCAGGGGTACTGCTAGAGAAATATTCTCCATATCCAGTCTGACGCCTGGGGGTAATTGTTTTTTTTTTTTGATAACCAATTTTATTGATTTTTGTGAGAAACCAGCAAAAGAAACAGCAGCACCAGCTATCTTTACAATTGTTGGAAGAAGGCAAAGACGAGAACACATCACACCCACATACAGAAGCTGACACGCATGAAGAAGAGATTGACGCTCCACCCCCAGTCTTTGGTTGCCCATTAAAAACCTTAGTCTTCTACCACCCCAACCAGGGGTAATTCTAAGGTAAGGAATCTATAACTAATAGATGTCTCTTACAGATACATCGTTACCGAAGGTAAGTAACTTGTTCTTCAACATAGTTTGTTAATCAAATAATTTTCACTATATTTCTGAGTTTCCAGTGAACATTGCCACTTCCTTCTCCTAATTCAAGATGTCAAAACCTATTTATAAATTCTGGTAAGTCTGAACTTATCCTGCAGGGAACATATACAAGCTCCATGCAGCTCCTGCCACTCAACCAATGCAGCTCAATGCCCTAATAAGATGTTTCTGGTGTACATTTGCTGTGCTTCAGTGTGGTTATAGAGTGTGTGATTAAAAGTACAGATTCAAAAAAGTGTCCTGGAAGGTGTGGTATGCGCCCCTTCTCTGCTTCTCACATGCCCTGCTGCGTCTACCATTCAGGCCAGACCTTTTTTCCTAGTCAGTGTGAATGGCTCTCCACCCCAGTCTCCGAGGGTTCCACTTTTATGCTTGGAGATTGAGCAGGGGTAAATGGTTTACATTCAGCTGCCACAGGAGGCCTTGGACGTAATCTTGTCAGCGCGTTGCCATTACCCCAAGTCTACTTACCCTGGAAGAAGGAACAACTGTGTTGCACGGAATGAGGACAGTAATCTGAACCCCTTGCAGGCCACATTGTCACAGGTCCTGCAGTATGCACCCTTCTTTGCTCAAAGGGGTTGTGCGATAGGCACTGTAAAGGGGAATTTGGCTGCGCCATGTGCATTCCTCTATCTGCCGGACCAGCCGTCCCTTTTCAAGTTCCCCGTTGTTAAGCATTTTTAAAAAGGGTTGACAAATATGTATCCTCCAACCCCATTTGTTGTGCCCCAGTGGGATCTTAATTTGGTTTTGACTTTTGTATGGGGACTCTGTTTGCACTCCTTCATAGTTGTCCCTTGAGAATGTTGACCCTCAAAACTATGTTTTTGGTGGCTATTACTTCAGCCAGACGGGAGAACGAGTACCCCTTTTACCTCTTTTTACCCTGCCAAGTTGGTTTTGCTAACCAGGGCTGCCTTCTTTCCATCCTGGTCAATCCATTACCTTCCCAACCTTTTACCCTCTGCCACATCCCCTTGAAGAGTAGGAGAGGATGCATCGATTGGATCAGAGGGTGTTGATTAACTACTCTCTGGACCGCTCCAAGGACAAATGACTGGATGACCAGCTGTTTGGGTACTGTAGTGCCAAAAATAGTAACGCAGTGCAGAAACAAACCCTTTCAGGATGGATCATCCTCTGCATTAAGAAGTGCTTTGTGTTTCCCAAGAAGAACAATCCAGAAGGTTTAAGAGCCCATTCCATAAGGGCCAAATCTACCATGTCTGCTCTCGCCAGAGGCATTCCTATGTCAGAGATCTGCAAGGTGGTGACATGGGCATCCCTACACACCTTGAGCAGGCGCTATTGCCTGGATTCCGAGTTGCATAGGGACGGTGACTTTGTCAGATCTGTTAAGCAGGATTACCTTGACAACCTTTCTCCAGGGGAAGCAAATTGCTCTGAAATCTTTTTGCTGAATCTGCAAGTAGAAGTATTCATCAAAAGAAGAAAGTTACTTACCTGCCAAAATGATCTTTCTGGTGTATACTCTATATACCTGCAAATTCCTCACTGACACACCTGCCTCCACTTTTGATTAATGTGCTATAGGGATAGCTAATAAGATCCCAATTCAGACTGCATTACATTGCCAATGTCAGTCCGACCATTCACCTTGAATTGATGGAAACACATTGTTGTTCTTGTGTGGGCGCTATTTTGTAAGGACTTTCATAGCAGCAGGAATGGATGACTGGAGTTATGCAGGTTCAAGTAAAGACGTGTTCCAGTAAGCGACATCTGGTAAGGAACAGAAGATAGGTGACCCACCAGAAGCTACATGTTACTTGCTCAGTCCCCAAATAGCTGTTGGAAGATCACAAATGGCTCCAATAGGATTCTTGATGATTTCCCAAAACATAGCAAAAGTAAAGCACGGAAGCAGGATACAGGTAACACTCTAACAAGACATTGCAGGCATACCAAGGAAATTCAGAGCACATAACAATCTGTCACACAGTTTACATCCGCCTCAAAAAGATTTCAGCATGTGGTAAGCTCAATCATTTGACTTCAGAGTAAGATGGAAGTCTTGCTGAATATAAAGCAAAGTACAAATATATTAATTTTTGGAATGCCAGCAAGATTGACTCTGGTGTCTCTCTGAACAGTGGTTCAGGAATCCGAATCTTTCTAAGCAATGATCCCGCCTGTTGCTATGTAGCTCCGTGCAGGATCCATACTGGTGTGGAAGTGATGGAGTATATTTACATATAATCACCACCCCTGCGCTTTGACGTCTGTTCCTTTTTTCCCACACCTTCCCACACAGATCTGGAGTTCCACTTCCACATTTACCGGATTACGACGATTTCTCAAACGTTGAAACCCAGTGTCTAATGTCCCTTTCTAATGCGACTGGCTTCAAGTCATGTCTTCATTGCAGAAAATAGATGTCATCAATGGACTCGCTGTGAGAAGTTGGCCTGATGTATGATGTCACTAGTTCTAGTGTACACCCTATATCAGTCCAAACAACCCTTATGATGATTGGTTGTAAAGTCAACCTTATAGACCAGCTATCCTAGTGGTAGCATGGCCAAGAGCAGTCTTAGGCTAAACTCTGAATGGCATGTGAAGCCAGCTGTGATACCATATATAATCCCTTGAATACCAAATGAACGGACACCACAACAGATATATATATAAAATAAAGTGTATTTATTCTAGTCAAACCCTCAGCACTCTTTATGAGATTCGAGGTAAGTACAACACAGTCTTATTTAAGCATACATTAAGTCACACAGGTAAGTAATACAGTTAGGCCCTAGGGGCCTCGCAAACCATATACTAAAGAAGTGGTATAAGGACCACTGTCACGGAAATAGAATAGGCCTAGGCCTAGGGAATCGCTGGGGCTACACTACACTACCAACAGTTAGGAAGTGGGAGGCCCACGGGATTCAGGTGCAGAGTGGAAACACTCACGCGTAATGCGTATAATCGATAGAAATAGTACAGTTTAGAAATAAGCAGTTTTAGGACACTTCTGGAGTAGCTAGAAAGTCGAGACTCGGAAACTAGACCCTAGGATAGTCAATACCCTTGTGAGCACCGAAGTACCCAAGTTACCTAGCCCACGGGCTGCGGGTGCATAGGTGTGAACTTGCGTCGGGTTTCGTCGTGGACTTCTATGGATGCCTGAAGGAAAGTTGCTGACAGGCAGTCAGTGAAGAGTGTCCGGTGGATCCCAAGGCCGGGATCAAGAAGGAAGGAAACCTGCAAGCAGAAGGGACAGAGTCAAGGTCACTAGCCAGTGACCACGTGGAACCAGGAAGGAACCAGGCGATGTCGTGAAGATTGCAGGTGAAGGGTGAAGCTTGTCGCTGCTGCCACGGGTACCAGGAGACGTCGAGGACGACCAGGACCAGGAGGCGAGCTGTCCCACGAAGGCTCTTGCTGTCGGCGGCGTCGAAGTCGAACTAGGACTCACCAAGCCTTGGCAAGCGGAACCCACGAAGAACGGAGGACTTGCTTCTGGTGCAGACCAGGAAGGTCTGGGGTGCTTCTCTTTTGCAAAGAAGCGGAAGCCAGTCTGGAGGAGCCAAACCAGCAGTGAAGATTTCAAGGTGTGTCGTCACAAATGCCGCTAGCCAACGAGCAAGCAACCGGACAGACGCGGCAAGCAGGAAAATGCAGAAGGGCCCCACGCAGGACTTGTGGAGTGTGGGGGGTTGATCTTCGGTGCAGATGGTGCTTGGGGTTGGGGCTTCTCAATCCCCGGTGCACAACTTCGAGGGTGCCTCAGAAGCTGCGCTGGAAGATACTCGCCACTTTTCCCAGGTAGCCGGTCCCACGTCTCTCGTCACCTCCACGGATCTCAGCTCGGCTGTGGATGTGGATCAGGGTCGGAGAAGTCTGGAAGTCAAGGCTCTGGTCGGGCTCTGCAGTCGGTCCCTCGTAGAACTTCAGCAAAGCAAAGGGTAAGTCTCTTGATGGTGCCTGTTTGCACAGGGTAGCCACTCCTTGGCCACAAGGGAGATTCTTCAGTCTTCTTCTTTCGTCGAATGTCGAAGGTCCAGAGTTTCTGTTCAAGTTGCAGGTTCAGGATAATCTAATCTCCTGGGGCCTAGCTACCACTCTTATACTAATCTGGGGGGCTGGGTTGCCTGCTAGGTCACGCCTTATGGGTGGGACCTGGGAGGGGGGTGGTTACACCCCCTTCCCTTTGTCCAGTTTCGCGCCAGGACTGGGGCTGGAGTGCCCCAGCACCGGTTTGAACTGGACTATGCATGGGACACCTTGTGTGCCCCAGGCATGTCTCATTCCTTTCAGCCCTCCCTGCCCCAATACACTAAAGTCTGTCTGGGGAGGTGCTAGCACCTCCCCAAGCAGGAAACCTATTGTCCAAGCCTCCCTTGCCGGGATCACTCCCAGCAGCAGGAGGTCAGACTTGTGTCTGTGGCAGCAGCATCCATTTTGTGATGCTGAGGCTTTGGTTAGAGTTAAACAGCAAAGTAGGATTTTAACATGTCTCTCCCTCTAGAAGGGGGGAATAATATCCTCATCACCAGAAATGGTATGTGGGTATTATTCCAAAGTGTTAGACACCTTACACGACATGTTTTGATAAAGCCAAACCATAGTTACCATAACCGTTTAAGATTATAAGGCACTTTAAGAGTATATGGTAGGCTATATCATAGAACAGCTATAAGGACATGGTTCCGAAAGCTGCAGACAGGCTCAACTCATGCTAGAGCACCATCCCACATGTTACCAAGCACTCTGCCTCCAGGATTGTTAAGGCCTGCCATAGGAGTGGCTGATAGGTACACATGTGTCTATATTAAGGGTAGATATAGGTATACTATATCTAAGCAAGGGGTGATTACACGACCTTGCCCCAGCTGAGTGATCAGCCAGTTGTGTCTGATTGGAAGGCCAGACCAGGGGTGGCATAATACATGCTGCAGCCCCTGGGAGGCCTAGGGTACACCTATGCCCTGGGTACCTAGGGTACACTGTACAGGGTCCAATAAGGTGATCCTTACCAATTGTGTGTGTACCTAGGGTACATGGAGTCCATTTTAAAGAGAGAGCAGACAGCCTGAGACCCTGAATGGCAGGATCTCAGGCCAACTAAGTCGAAAAACCAGCTAGACACTAGGCAAAAAGTTGGGGGTAACCATAGTCAGATATCCACCTTCCTACACTCGCACTCAAAAGTAGTGTGATAAGTGCACCCTCATACACCGGGGGGCGATCTGGCACCAGTATGCAAGGCTGTATGACACCAATGATAAGAAGTCGAGATCCTTGTATTAGTCCTTCTCCAGGTGTCGGCGCGGTTCCAGTATCGCTCCTTGAGCTGTTCTTGTGAGAGGTCAGCCTCGTGATCGAAGTCCTCCCATAAGTTTAAATCAAGTTCTTAATACAAACATTAAAAAAGCAGGACTCTACCCCATCTCTCCTTGTCCAAAGAGGTTTCCAAGAATGGAGCTGATTCCAACGCGCCCTGAGTTTCCTGGGCCGTTGGCAATCATTTAGCTAAACAAGGACTTAGAATATGCCCTGCTGCAGACCGTCAGAGCTTATCTGAAAGAAACACGTTAGCTAGATTCCTCACCTTAGAATATCCCCAGGCGTCAGGCTGGATCCGGAAAGATTTTTCGTCAGCAATACCCCTTGCGCGTCGCTAGGCGTCGTCTGCGGCTCCGCGTCCCTCGCGCGCTGACGTCAGTTCTTCTTTTTTCCGCACCAGACAGCGCCGATCCGGGAAGAGCTTACCCCTTAGTCAATTTTTGACTAAACTTTTTGACTCTTTTTGGTCTTTTGTCGACTCGACTATGGTGCCGGTAGGATGCCTGGATTTAAGGCCTGTGACGCCTGTCATCGCCTGATGTCGGTGACGGATCACCATCGCCGGTGCCTTTACTGCCTGGGGGCCGACCACGACGCGGAGTCGTGCCCCGATTGTCAGGCCTTGACCTCGAAGGCTAGGCGGGAGCGGTCCCGTAAGCTTCTCGAGCTTCGGCACTCGGCTCCGCGCCGCTCCCGGTCCAGGAGGAGGTCCAAGGACCGGTCTCGGAGCCGCAGTCACCATCATCGCTCGTCGGGCTCGAAGTCTTCGGGTAAGTCGAAGCGATCAAAGAAGTCCAAGAGGCGACACCGCTCTTCGGACTCCCCTCACCGGTCGCGCGACTCGGCCAAGGGTCAGGGTGGTCCCACCCCCGCGGCTCCGCCGGAGCTGCAGGAGCCGCGTCCGTCTCCATACCCGCCGGTCCCCGGGACTGACGCGACTCAGGCGGAGGTCAGTGCCTTCCTCTCGGCCATGAGGGGCCTGGCTCCGCCGTCGATGCCTGCCGGCGCGCCTTCGGGCCCCGTGGGCTCGACTGGGCGACCTCGCGTGCCGGCGGCTCCGGCCCCGGCGCCGTCGACGACTTCGGTCCCGACGCCGCAGGTCCCCGAGGGATCCAGGCCTGGATCTCTGTCAGCGCCGGTCGACCTCACGGCGCCTCCTCCGCCGGCGCCGACACTGGTTCTACCTCCGGCGCCGTCTCCGGACGACGCCATTCCCCGGTTTAGCCCCTGTCCGGACCCGACGTCGGCACTACGCCGCCCGGCGCCGCACCCGACACGATGGATGACTGTTTCATCTACCGTCCGGCTCCGATCGTTCCTCCTGTTTATCAGGAATCGGATGACGGGGCGACTGGGAGGGGTCTGAGGACCCTATGGCCCTCCAGGGTCAACTTTCACAGGACTGAGGAGACGAACTGGGGGATGCCACTGGTCTGGACACTTCGCCGGGCGCTGGCTTCATCTCTCCTCCGACTGTGGCTTCAGAGGAAGGTGCAGCTGCGCAAGGCGGCCAAAGCCCTGGGGCTCGAGTTGCCTGCTGTGGCCGTGAGGACTAATATCCTCACAGAGATGCTTCAACCGTCAGCAAGCTCCACAGAGCCTCTGCTGCAGTTCAATGAGGCCCTCATCGACATTCTGCAGGGCACTTGGTCCAAGCCCTCCACAGTTCCTCCTGTGGATCGGAACGTGGCCCGGCGCCACCGCCCTGCTCCGGGCGACCCCAGTTTCCTGTCCCAACACCCCACCCCGAGAGCCTGGTTATCCAGACCTCCACTTCCCAATCCTCCTTCCCGTCCGCTCCTCCGGATCCAAGAGGCTGGAACAGTTCGGAAAGAAACTGTTCTCTTCCCTGAGTTTGGGCCTGCGGTCTTTGAACACCGCTTGCCTCTTGGACCGTTTCTCCCACTCTCTGTGGGATGCGGTGGAGGACGTGCTGCCACTGCATCCGAAGGAGGCCCAGATACGTCTCTCCCAGGCACTTGCTGACGGGCGAGATGCAGCGCGACATGCCATCCGGTGTGGACTTGACACCACGGACTCGCTGGGTAGGGCGATTTCCACCAGGGTGGCGCTCCGGCGCCACACCTGGCTGAGGTCCACGTCTTTTTCGGGGGATGTCCAGAGTACCCTCATGGATATGCCCTTTGATGGCGCTCGCCTTTTTGGTGAGAAGGCGGATAGTGCGCTGGCTCGTTTTAAGGACTCCCGGGCTACGGCCACGTCCTTGGGTCTCTCAGCCCCACGCTTCCGCCTTTCGCCCCTTTCGTGGCCAAGGAAGGGGCGCCTCCTCACGTCCGCCTAGCCACCGGCCGCAGAACCAACCTGCACACGGACGTGGGTTCCGCCGTGGCGGTTCAAGAGGACAACGCGGTCAGTCCACATCCACCCCGGCAGCATCTGCCTCAAATCGCTCCTAGTCTGAGCTTTCAGGCCCATTCCACGCAAGTGGGCGGCAGAGTTTGCCATCACCTGCTCCACTGGCGCACCATCACTTCGGACAGGTGGGTGCTGCACCCTCCCCTTCGAGTCGACCTCTCCAGCCATGCCATCGCAGTGCCACCGTATATCGGAGGATTACTTGAATCTTCTGCGGGAGGAAGTTACAGCCCTCTTGGCCAAAGAGGCCATCGAGCGCTTTCCTGGTCCAGAAGTAGGCTGTGGTTACTATTCCCACTACTTTCTGGTTCCCAAGAAGGGGAAAGGGGGCCTACGCCCTATCTTGGACCTCAGGAGCGTCAACACCTTCCTCCGGAAGGAACGGTTCAAGATGCTAACTTTAGCTCAGGTTCTGGCTGCCCTCGACCCTGGAGACTGGATGGTAGCGTTGGACTTGCAGGACGCCTATTTTCACATCCCCGTCCTGCCATCCAACCGGCATTACCTGCGGTTCACGGTGGGTCAGGAGCACTTTCAGTTCACCGTGCTCCCCTTCGGCCTCACCAGTACCCCTCGGGTGTTCACGAAAGTGATGGCGATGGTCGCAGCTCATCTGCTCTTCCCCTATCTCGACGACTGGCTGTTGAAGGCGGGCTCGCCCCAGTAAGTCATCTCCCACCTCCAGACTACGGCCGACCTCCTGCATTTGCTGGGGGTCTCCATCAACGTGCCGATGTCACACCTGAGTCCCTCCCAGAAGCTCCTCTTCATCGGAGCGGTTCTCGATTCGGCGCAGTTCCGGGCTTATCCTCCGGAACAGCGGGTCCGGGATATTCAGGCTCTGATTCCCATCTTTCGGCCTCTATCCTGGGTTCCGGTCAGGTTGGTGCTGCGGCTTCTGGGGCTGATGGCCTCCTGCATCCTGTTGGTGCATTACGCCAGGTGGCGAATGTGGGCTCTGCAGTGGGACCTGAAGTTTCAGTGGGCCCAGCATCGAGGCAACCTGTCTGACCATGTCTTGATCTCGGAGGGCACTGCGAAACAGTTGCAGTGGTGGCTCACGGACCGCGATTGGGTCAGCGGCAGATGCCTCTCCCTACCCCAACCGGAGCACGTAGTAGTGACGGATGCGTCCCTCCTGGGATGGGGGGGGCCACATGGGAGAGGCGGAGATCAGAGGACTCTGGTCTCCGGCGGAGACTCAACTCCACATCAACCTTTTGGAGCTGAGAGCGATCCGGCTTGCACTGAAAGCCTTCCTTCCCTCTGTCCGGGGAAGTGTCGTGCAGGTGTTCATGGACAACACCACCACCATGTGGTATTGCAACAAACAGGGCGGGGTGGGGTCGTGGACCCTTTGTCAGGAGGCTCTGCGCCTCTGGACATGGCTGGAACACCAGGGCATCACCCTGGTGGTTCAACATCTGGCGGGCTCTCTGAACGCCAGAGCAGACGAACTCGGCCGCCGGTGCATGATGGATCACGAATCGCGTCTGAACTCGGACGTGGCGCAAGGTCTCTTTCTGCAGTGGGGAGAGCCTTGGTTAGATCTATTTGCCACCGAAGAGAACGCGCAATGTCAGCAGTTCTGCGCGTTGGAATTTCCAAGGCAGCACTCGCTCGGAGACGCTTTTCGTCGGGAGTGGAGTTGCGGTCTGTTGTACGCCTTTCCGCCTATACCACTTCTGCCCAGAGTGCTGAAGAAGATCAGGCGCGACCGGGCCCAAGTTATCTTACTGGCTCCGGATTGGGCACGAAGGTTCTGGTATCCCGAGCTACTCAGTATGTCAATCGATCCCCCGATACGACTGCCTCTTCAGGAGGACCTTCTGTCGCAGCAGCAGGGGACGGTCCTCCACCCGAACCTGTCCAGCCTCCACCTCCATGCGTGGAGATTGAGCGGCAGCAGTTGATGCCATTTGACTTGCCTCCTGAAGTCTGTGATGTCATTCTGGCAGCCAGGCGTCCCTCCACAAAGACGGTATACGCCTGCCGGTGGAACAAATTTGTGGCATGGTGCACAGCAAAGACTGTGGATCCCCTTTCTGCCCCTCTTTCTGAGGTTCTACTCTTTCTTCTTTCTTTGGCCCAGCAGGGCTCTGCTTTGGGCACCTTGAAAGGTTATCTTGCTGCAATCTCTGCCTTCTTACGGCTTCCTGATCAGCCTTCTCTTTTCAAGTCCCTTGTTGTTTCCCGTTTTCTCAAAGGCATTACTCACATGTTCCCTCCTGTCCCCTTCGTAATGCCTCAGTGGGACTTGAATCTTGATCTGACTTTTCTGATGTGCGCTCCTTTTGAGCCTCTTCACAATTGTCCCATTCGTCTTCTGACCCTGAAAACTGCTTTCCTGGTAGCTATCACCTCGGCTAGACGGGTGAGTGAGCTCCAGGCTCTGTCATCTAAGCCTCCCTTTCTTTCAGTTCATTCGGACAAGGTTGTCCTCCGGCCTCGTCTTTCTTTTCTACCGAAAGTGGTGACCCCCTTTCACCTCTGGCAATCTGTCACGTTGCCCACCTTCTTTCCGCCTCCGCATCCTTCAAAAGAGGAAGAGAGGCTCCACCGTTTGGACCCAAAACGGGCGCTGTCCTTTTATTTGGACCGCACCAAACAGTTCCGGGTGGACGACCAACTTTTTGTTGGATACGTAGGAGCTAAGAAGGGGAAAGCGGTACACAAACGGACCATCTCGCGGTGTGTTGTGTATTAAACTTTGTTACTCCTTGGCAAAAAAGGACCCTCCTGTTGGGTTGAGGGCCCATTCCACCCGGGCCACAGCGGCTACTACTGCCCTGGGCCGGGGAGTTCCCTTGCGGGACATCTGTCAGGCAGCGACGTGGGCTTCACTGCACATGTTTGCCAAGCACTATTGCCTGGACAGCCAAGTCCGGAGAGACGGCTTCTTTGGCCGTTCTGTTCTCCAGGACTTTCTGGTGTGATCTTGGTTCGCAGACCCACCACCAGCGTTGATATTTCTGGGGTATCTATTCTAAGGTTTGGAATCTAACTAACGTGTTTCTTTCAGATGAACAAG